>NC_057410.1:35112470-35754281 GCF_019320065.1 Cervus canadensis | reverse complement strand
AAAAAAAAAAAAAACGGGGCGGAAACCCCCAGGAAAGTCCCGCCCGCGCGAAAGTATTGACCAATGAAATAAAAAAAAAAAAAAAAAAAGAATAGTTTCATGATTCGGTAAATTTAGTTATGGCGTCTGCATAAAGTTGTAGCCAAACAAAGAATCACTGTTGTGTGTAGAATTGAGGAAAGGGGCAGATATAAAAAGATTTTTAAAAAATCTTTATAATTCCATAAAGCATAAGACTCTTCACTATAGAATCAGAAGGAAAGAACATTAGATGGTATGGAGAGAGTGGTTGTAGAGCACATGGCTTTTGATCTTGAGCTATCCAGAATCAAGTCCTGGTCCTATAGTCACCAGCCCTGTTATCTTGCATAAGTTGCTTAACTGTTCTGAGCTTAATCTCCTCATCTGAAAAATGAGAATGATAATTACACTCGCTTCTTAGTAAAGGAATAGAATGTTTGTAAATAAAGTTCTTTTTTAAAACTTGTCCAAAGCCAAAAAAAAAAAAAAAAGAAAGTCTCATTATCCAAATAAAGGAAGATAATAATGAGAGCCAAATTGGAGTATAGCATGCTCTCTCCTTCCAAAGATTATTTTTGTCCTTGATGAGCTCCCTTGCCTGGTGTTCTGGCTAGTACTGACCCTTCGTCTTCGATCTGCATGATATACAGTGTAGGATAAAAGAAAGCTCTTTCTCTGTTCTTTCATGTTATCAATTTTTGTCCACGGGATTCTCCAGGCAAGAATACTGGAGTGGGTAGCCATTTCCTTCTCCAGGGGATCTTCCCGACCCTGGGATCAAACCCGCATCTCCTGCACTGCAGGCAGATTCTTTACCAACTAAGCCACCAGGGAAGGCCCTCTCTATTTAAAGTGACTGCTATTATGTTTTGCAATTCACCTCCCTTGTTCCTGCAATTAATGGAATTTTCTGTTTCTGGTGGTAGGATGATTGTCAATTTTAGTTTCTGTTGTCATCAATTTTTGTCTTTCCTTTGCCTTCATAGGTATTTTAGCAATCTGTTTGGATCATCTGCAGCCTGGACTGCTAATCAAGTGCTAATATTTGAAATATATTCTTTTTTTTTTTTTGAAATATATTCTTGAATTACAATTTTAGACCTTGGTATATAGGTCACATCCTAGCATCTCTAAGTCACTTATCTGAATATCACCCTGATAAACAGTTCCTGTCTTAGCAAACAGGAAGACTGGCATCATCTATTCTGGTGGCATAGTTTTACTGTTATTCAGGACCAGAATAAGAACTAACTGAAATTGGTGGCTAATTGACTGAAAGTACAATTTCATGTCAATTGTGACAAAATTACAATCATGCTTTTTAAACAACTGTTCTTCAGGATTCAATTTGATCAGGCTAACTATTCAACAGTTCGGTTCTTACAGTTATCAAAGATATATCTGTAACAAATTCATCTTTACTGGGCAAAAAGGATTTAATGTCACTCAAAATTGTATTTGGCAGGAAATGAGATACTTAATAAATGTTTAGATCAGCTATATACTCATATCTACCTTGAAATTCCAGGTTTGTATTATCTCTACTGTGATATATGAGGAGCCATTGGCCTTAGCCAAGTATTCATTGAGATACTCAACATGATGAAATGTTGCTTCTGTAGAAAATTTTAGCTCTATAGAGTTCCAGTAACAAATGGAATAGTTGGCACTGTCCCCAAGTGAGACTACAAACTGTTTTTTCTTGGCAGACTCCTTCTCTGAATTTGTATGGGAAGGTTGAGCACATATAGAAGGAATTTGCTTTATGGGAGTACATCGGTTATCTATTGCTGCCTAACAAGCTACCCCAACAGTTAGCAGCTTTAAACAACAACAATTTATTGAGCTCACAATTCTACAGGCTAGCAACCTGGGCTAGGCTCAGCTAGGTATTTATTTTGATCTCTGTGGATATTGCACATTTGTCTACAGTCAGCTGTTGGCAGGTCAACTGAGAGTTGGTTGGCCTAAGATGACCTCACTCATTGGTCCAGCAGATGGTTCACTGTCAGGTTGGACAATGGAGGACACCTGGGTCCCTTGTCTCTTGCATCCAGTGGGATAGGCCAGGCTTATTCACACGGAAATACAGAGGGTTCCAGATGAGAGGAAGAAAGCATGCAAGCTCTCCTGAGGCCCAGACAAGGAGCTGGGAGAATGTTGCTTCTGCAGCATTCTACTGGCCAAAGCAACAGACAGCGTGAAGAAACCAACCATACCTCTTAAGGAGAGGATCTGCTAATTCACATGGCAAAGGGGTATGGATACAGAGAGGAGTGGATATCGTGATGATAATATTTTTGCAAGCTATCAGAGAATTATATCTAGTGTGAGGTGGCTTGATAGATCAATAAGTGTATTAGTTTCTTATGGCTGCTGTAACAAATTATCACGAACTCAATTACTTAAAAACAACATACATTTACTCTTGTTCAGTTTTGGAAGTCAGACATCTGCAATCAGTTCACTAGCTGAATCAAGGTATTAGCATTCATCTAAAATTATATACGACAATGTCATCTTTGTCATGGGCAAATTTGGCACTAACAGAATATGGGCATTCCGGAACACTTATATTCCACATTCATTCATTCATTCCATAGCATTATGAGCACCCAAAGGGCCAGACATTACTATGCTAATCTAGGTTCTAGAGATATACCAGTGAATAAGAGTTTGCATTTTAAGTTATTCTGTCTAGTATGGCAGCCAACAGCCCCATGAAACTATTGAACATTTGAATGTGGCTACTGAGAACCTGAAATGTGGTTTATTTGAATTTCAGTGTGTTGCCAATATAAAATAAACCCTGGATTTTGAATACTTAGCATTAAAAAAAGAATGTTAAATATTTATTTAATTTTTTATTGGTTGCTATTGAAATGGTAATAGTTAAGATATACTGAGTTAAAGAAAATATATTACTGAAATTAATAAAATTTCTTTATATATATGTGTATATTTTGGTGTGACAACTAGACAGTTTAAAATTACAAGTGTGACTTGCATTTATGATTCACAGTGTACTTCTGTTAGCACAATTTCTAGAGGTTATGAGAAGAGAATAAATGAAATAGTAATAAACAGACTGAAAATAAAATCTAGTGATGCATTAGAGAGTATCTGAGTAGGCTTCTCTAGATTGCGTGGTCAGGAGGAGCTAGTTTGACTTCTGCTGGTATCTAGTTACATGAAAGCATCAGTCATGGAAAGAATTTTGGGAAATATTTTCTAGGTAGAGGGTTTTTTCCCAAGTGTAAAACCCTAATGTGTGGGGAAGACGTTTGGTTGGTAAGAGGCATTTTATTTCTTTATAAAAATTCACTAAGGAAAGAGGATAAAAGAGTTAGATAACATTGGAAAGGCAAGAGTGGTGCAACTCATCTTAAAGACAACAGACAAGAATTTTGAGTCTTGAGCTCAAACTCAAGAATTTTATTATTCAACTGCTTTTGAATTCTTGAATGAGATCATTAATATTTGAAGGAGAAAAAATGTAAGGGGAATATTACCGGTGTTGCTGTGTGAACTGGGCAAGTTATTCACTTCTTTGCATCAGTTTTCTCATCTGAAAAATGGGAATGGTATTAATTATACTGACCACAAAAGTTTTTGTGAAGATTAAATGAGACATTGCATGTACACACCTTCTAAATGATACATGTTGGTTATGACCAGATTTGATTCCATATAAAGTTATAGCATCAGAGATATGGGTATATATTACTTGAATTGCTTATAGAAATGCATTTATAGGCATATAATGAAATATGTTCTCAGTTTCATTGATGGTAGCTCTATGTATAGTATTTTTGTTTATTTTATTAGACCACATTTGCCTAACAGTTTATTAAACATTCCTTGTATGAGTCCATGTGAAAAATTCTGAGAATTTAGTACAAAGAAAATGTGTCTTCTGATGAATTAGTATATATCATTTTAGACAATAAGAACTAAAAAAGAGGTTTAAAAAGCAAAAAAGAAAAAAGAATCTCATAATTTTCTCCCTTTCATATTGTATTGGCTGACAAGATTCTCAGTTATTTCTATGTGGTTTTGGGTTAGTGTAGGCTTATGAGATTTATGATATAATTACTTTCCATAGGCCAAATATATTGTTCATAGACTTTCTTTCATTGCTCTAATAGTTTATGACATGTGCATTTTATTATATACTACCTTAAATCATTTTAAAATAATTTAAGTCTAAATTAAATAAAATATATAAAAGATTGTTTCTATGAGAAAATTCATTCCAAGTTTCACAGAACCAAGTTATAAAAGAATGTTTGGAACATGGCCCAATTACAAGTTCAGGAGTTCCTCATATATTTGTGGGATATTCTAAAATGTCTTATTAGATGTTTTCCCTAAAAGATTTATTTCCTAAAAAAAGAAGCAAAATTTAAGACCCTCCCTATTTTTTTGGATGATACATGTTAAGTTTCAAAATAAAGAAGCCATGTAAATTTATTTTTGTGTAAAAATTATTTTTTAAAAATCTTTTTTTGATGTGGACTATTTTTAAAGCCTTATTGAATTTGTTACAGTATTGCTTGAGGCTTGTGGGATCTTAGCTTCCTGACCAGGGATCAAACTTGCACCCCCTGCATCAGAAGACAATGTTTTAACCACTGGACTTCCAGGGAAGTCCCTGGATAAAAATTATTGTTTGTTGAAGATAAATAAAATCAACATAACATTTTTTAAAATCTAAGGACATCTTTTCCAGAATTCTTTCATTCATTCATTCAGTAGGTGCTTATCAAAGGCCTATCTTGTACTAGGGCTGTAAATATAGAGATCAATACATCTGTGAGATGCCAGATAATGAAAGGCCTTATATGGGAGACATACTACAGAGTTAAAATTTCATCCTTGAGGTAATGTGGAACCATTGAAGTATTTTAGGCACAAAAATGACATGATCAGATTTGGTTTATAGAATGGCCTTTGACAGCTTGTTTTAGAGATGAATTGAGTGGTGATGGGGAAATAGGGGCAAGTGTGTAGGTGGATCATACACAGGTGGACCAAATAAAAAGCTTTTTCATAACAACCAGGAGAAGTATTTTGAGAGCAGCAGTGAGCATGGGAAAAATGGGCCAAATGCAAGAAATATTTAGCAAGTAGAATTGAAAGGATTTGGCAGAATGATCTGGAATGACTGAAGTTTCCAATGTAGCTAGATAATATTGGTATTCATGGGGACAGGGAGTCAATGATGTGAACATTGGTGGGATTTGATATAATGCAACTGATTTAGGGCATGCTGAAATTTCAGGATAGCTGAAGTGTTTGTGGATTTATTGATGGAGACCAAGATTTGGGAGACATTAAATCGATACTCACTGAAGGCATGGGAATATGTAAGATTCCCTAAAAGAGTGTGTAGACAGAGAAGACTTGATAATGGAGCCTTGGGGAATAAGAGCATTTAAGAGAGTGATGCTTTCAGTGAGAAGGGGTAAATGGGGGAAATCCAGGGAATGGGGTCTTCCAGGGAGAGTTTTAAGAATGGAGTTTATAATGTCAAATGCCAAGGAGAGGTCAAATAAGATAAGGGATAAGAGGAATACTTTGAAATTGAAATTAGTATATGGTATCAGAAACTGGCAAGAACAAGTTTAGCAGAATAGAGGGTATGAAAACCGAGTCACAGTATGAAAAATGAATGAGAAATGAAGAACTGGAGACAATGAGTTTAGAGTTCAGTTTCTGAATGGAAGGAAAGAGTGCAGTAGTTATAGGGGGATACCAGGACGAGCCAGGATTGTTTTAATATTGGGACTGATGGCTGTAATTTTACATTGAGTAAACCTACAAGTGAAGAGGGGGTATTTGATGGCAAAAAGCCCCCTAGGGTATGATGGGGGATGGAATTTACAGTGCAGGTGGAGAGGTACTTTTTCATTTTAATTTTGCTGAAACTTTATACAACTCCACAACAATAGGGTAACTTATATGTGTCCTTCATCAATTAGTAATCTTCATTTATAACCAATGGGAACTTCAAGAAATGATTCATTTTCATTACACTCTCAGAAAAGAATAATATCTACAGTCATGGCTCTCGTAAAGTCTCCAGAGTTCCGTTTTCCCTCTACTCATTCTTCAGATTTTATGTCCCATCAGGACTTGTTCTCCATTAATTCAACCAAAATTACACTTGGTGTCAGGGATATGATGATGAATGAATGCAGTGCTGGCTCCTGAGACCCTGCAGATGCACACAGGCCCTAGCTAGGAGTTACTTTCAAGGTGCTTGTAATTGCTGCTGGCAATAGCAACATGACCGTGACATACTGATGATGATGATACAGTCCTCTGTTTGTCTGTTTAGTATGAGAATGACAAACGGAAGTGTCCACTTCTGCTTTGCACATGCTGTTGGAAGTTCCACAAAACAGTCCTGTAGAATTCCTCTTATGAAAAGAAAATGAAGTCGTACTAGTAGAGCACAAATCAGTCCTTCACACAAAAGCGCTTTCAAGGGCATCAGTTTTCTTCTGCTATTAATTAGATATCTTGAGGATAAGGATATTGTCTAATATAATCCTTTCAAAGTAGGCTACTCTGGGAAAAACACAGTGTTTAGGATTCATAGCAACTGAAGTCAACTAGTAATTGGCTGTGCAATTTACTAGC
This sequence comes from Cervus canadensis, assembly GCF_019320065.1. Classification (NCBI taxonomy): domain Eukaryota; kingdom Metazoa; phylum Chordata; class Mammalia; order Artiodactyla; family Cervidae; genus Cervus; species Cervus canadensis. The sequence goes on along the minus strand of NC_057410.1, from coordinate 35,747,612 downwards.
TGAGAGACCTTGAGCACATGATTTGATGACATCTAGAAGATGAAGGTAAGACCTGTCCTGCCCATCCTCCTACTTCTTTATCTATCTATCTATCTATCTACCTACCTATCTATCTCCATTATCTATTAATAGCAATTCAATAAATGTAAACATTCTTTGTAACTTAAAAACTCTGGGCCCATGGTTTGGAAGGGTTCATGCCTAAACTTTTTCATTTAGGAAAGATAATAACTTCCCAGTTTTTCCTAAACAAATTTGAGCTGGGTTTCTGTCCATAACAGAAGGAATCCTGACTTACGTAGTCATCTCCTACAGAATTCAGGCACCTGCATTATCTGACAGTTCATCTGAATCAGATGAAAAGCAGCAAGGGGGCACAATGAAACCAACACAAATAGAATGCCTTCTGGGGCAAGTACAGAGGTAGGCACTTCCCCTCAGGACCATCTCTTAAAAGTGCAAGGGTGGCAGTGGGGACTGACCATACATGTGTGATACTGGCTGGGAAGATGAGAACAAGATTGTAACCATACCCTTCATGCATATACTCAGACTGATTCTCTGACTGGGGAAGGACCAGATCTTCTGGACCCTATGGGAACACTGGTCTGTTCTTGTTATTGGTAGAAAGAAATTCTCTTCACATTTTTAAAGTTCAAGATTATTCTTGGAGGAAATCAACATGTGTATCAACTTGTAAAGTTAGGAATTCTGGCTGATTTAGGGGAGCAGAATAGGAGTTGGAAGAAAATGCAATCAGGTTTTTTCCTGGTAGTAAATTAGCAGTTACAATCTTGTTCAACCGTCAGTTGAGAAGGAACCATCCATGAGGGATGGATCTCTTAAGAAACTAAATACCTTTGCTACTCAGGTTACTATTTCAGGGACATTAATGATTGACAGTACAAGGAGAATGATCTGAGTTATACATCCTTCTGAAATTAAAGTTTTCTTTTGCCTTCTCTTGATTTCTATGACTTGATACATATTGGTCAACTTTACCTTGTCTACATTTTTTGGGTTTGGGAATTGGGAATAATAACGACAGCTTCTGTATTTTGAAAGAGCCTAGATCCTAGATATTCAGTCATAGGGCATTAACTTTTGCTAAGCACCTGGCAAAACAAACCCACACAGATGCTTAATGAGCAACAGCCTTTGCCCTGAGTTTCTTGGTCCCATAAGAAGGCTTTCCGTCCTCATATCCATCGAGTAAGATGTACTTTAATCAACCTACCCTTAGCAATGTTGCTTCCTACTTTTGGAAGCTCTTTCCACGTCACTTAAATAAGAAAATATAAATATTTACAAAGAAAATACAGTTTCCCCATGAAAAATGGTTTATATTGAATTAAATGATGATTATGCACAAATTCGTTAGGACTTGCTGCCTGTCTTTTTCAGACATGCCTATTTTTTTTAATGCCTAGCCTAGTTTCATGGTTCATATAAATAATATTTACCAAGCAGCTACAGCCTTTAGATAGCTGTGTGCTTTAATCCTTCTGTCAGCTTCACCTCTGCAAGTTCTGTCTTATGTTCAACAGAGAGTGGGGCTGTTTTGATCAGCTTATCTCACGTGAGCATGGACAGGAGGGGTGGTTAAGAGTGGAGACTCTGAAATCCTACAGAGCAGGATCCAGACGCAAGCTCTGCCTTTTTCTGATTTTGAACCTGGGCAAGTGGCTTCAACCCTTTAAGCCTCCATTTCTTCATCTGTAAAATGAGGATTACTTGAACCTCCTCACTGTTGTAAGATTAAAGAAGTTAATATAGGCAAATAGTCTAGCTGGGTGCCTTCCACAGAGTAATCACGGATGACTACTACTGTTATCATTTATGGCTTTTCAGAAAATAATGGGATTTTGTCTCTAGGTTAAATCAGTGGTTCTCAACTGTGAGATGGTTTGGCCCCCTGTACCCTGCCCCCACCTGGGAACATTTAGTGATGTCTGTGGACATTTTGGGGCTTCCCAGGTGGTTCAGTCAGTAAAGAATCTGCCTGCAATGCAGGAGACTCAGGAGATGTGGGTTTGATCCCTGGGCTGACACCATCCCCTGGGGAAGGGTATGGCGACCCTCTCCAGTATTCTTGCCTGGAGAACCCATAGAGAGAGGAGTCTGGTGGGCTACAGTCTATAGGGTGACAAAGAGTCAGACATGACTGAAGTGACTGTGCATGCACGTGTTTTTGGTCGTCTCACCTCATAAGGGTCGAGTGGGGAGGGGAGGCTGCTATTGATATCTAGGGGTATACATAGTGTGATGTTTGGTTTCTAAACATTCTACAATGCACAGGTGATCCCCACCCCTCACCTTTCACCACTCAGCAAAGAATTGTCTGGTTCATAATGTCAACAGTGCTGGGGTTGGCAGCCCTGAAGTAAACGGAAAGGAATCCTTCCATAGATGAGTCATGAAAAAATCCTAATCTTGAAACCAGTCTACCAACAACTGTTTGCTGCAGGTACAATATCATCATTGCCTTCCAGCAGTGGAGCTTTTTACAGTTTATGTGACATCTTCACACATATTAATCTATTAATTCTGACAAAAACCCTAAAAAACCCAAGCAGGACTGGAATTAACCATCTACTTCCTTATTTTTTTATTTATTTATTTTTTCTTTTGCAGATGAGGAGTTAGGCTGAGAGGTTGACTATCTCACAAAAGCACAGATGGTAATTAAACCCAGATGCTCTGAGTTTCAAATACAGAGCTTCTGCCACTCTCACATGCCCAGCCTTGCATTTCTGTGGAGGAAGGCAGGAGACATTTTAGACACGGTTCCTCCTCTAAGATTCTTACTCAATTGTTAAAGAGATTTACACCCATGAACACTTATTTATACCTATTGGGCTATAATTGGTGCACATTCCCATCCCATCCCCATCCTTCAGTAGAGACCATTGCAATACAGCTAACCTGAAACCAGAGTGTTTTCTTCCTCCTGAATCTTAGAGGGCTCTTTTGCAACATAAATGTAGTTACTTGTCTGCAAAACAAGGGTGCTACCCTTCTTTACAATCTGTACTTTTATAGCATATGCCATCATGTTCCTTGTTCCCCAGCAGTCCTCCTACATAGCCCAGATGGTGCCTGGCCTGCTCCTGCAAACTTCTGATTGCCTCTGTTTCTTTTCCATACTCATCCTCTTCTGAGCGTGAGAAGCTGAGGTTTGTCCATACACATCCAACTTGATGCCCAGATGTTAGAATATTCCAAAATGCAACCAATTTTGACATGTTAACTTTCTTCTCAGCTCAGCGGCTATCAGCATGTTAGCACCTGCAGATTATTTCATGAGGTTCTGGAAAGCAGTGATTTTTAATTCAGATTTTATGAAAGTCATAGGAATTTATTTTTGAAAAATGAGAAATGTATTGCCTAGTCATTGCATAGCTGCTGGATATCTCCAAAGAACAATGTACCTTTTTCTTTGCACACGTTGTGTTTATGCTGTCAAATTAGCTTGATTATTTTGACAAATGAGTAAAACTGATTCTAGCTGACAGTCACAGAGAAGTTTTAATACCTAAGCTATTAAAAAAGGAGCTCAAACACGAGGTAATAATCCTTACTGCTGAGGGAATAAACAATTTGTGATTAATTTAGTGCAGTTATTATCAAAAAGTTATCAAAAGATGCTTAGAAAACTTTTTATGAGGAGTTCTTTGATGATGATAATAAAATTTGTCCTTGCATTTCTTATTCAAATATGTGTAGCCATTATCAACACAAACATTAGCGAATATTATATCAGTATATGACACTTCGACAGATAGTATATTAAGTTTAGAGCTACTTGTACTCAAACAGGGAGATTTCTGTTTGTTTCTATGTTTATTTTACTTGGGAAAATATACCTTAATTAAAATAATTGAAAGTTCAATGTTGCTTCAGACATTTTCGAGATAAATGACTGGGAAAGATACAGACCCTCCAAGCCTGTCTTTCTTCCTGCCTAAGGACACGCAGGGAAGTGAAGTATAAAACACAACCCTTCTTGATTTATTTTTACTTGAGTGATTTTGGAGGTTACTCAGAACTTACATGCTTCATAAAAGACAGAACTGAAAGTGTACAAGATGCAACTCAAGTGGAAACTACCGGCTAGAAATATTTTCCAGACTCTGCCCCTGACTCTCGTGGGGGGCTATTAAGTCACTCTTAGAGCTAATCACATAAAGACATGCTAAGTTATGCCAGTCCTGAAGGATGCACATGATAATTCTCTCTGGGCAGTCCTTCCTTATGTCACTCCCCTGATCAGAGCCCTTCCATTGCTTCCCATTAAAGCTTTAACGGCTTTCATCTGTAACATGTCATATAGACATCTTTCTAGATCTGGTCTCTGACCAGCTCTCCAGTCTCAGCTGACATCACCCAAACAGGCAGAGTACTCAGGAAACTGCTTGCAGCTGGCTTATCAAATACTTGTGGAGTGCGTGCTCAGCCATAGGCACAGGGCTTGGTGTGGCTGGCCATTATCAGAGTGTGAAGAAGGAAGCGAGGATGGGGGAATGCAGCACTGGGCAGGGCTCTAGACACCAGATCTAGAGGCCTTGTGCGTTAGGACAAGGATCTTGAACTTAATTTTATTGGTGATAGGTAGTCCCTAAAGCCAGGCTTCAACAGTATGTGAACCGTGAACTTCCAGATGTTCAAGCTGGATCTAGAAGAGGCAGAGGAACCAGAGGTCAAATTGCCAACATCTGCTGGATCATCAAAAAAGCAAGAGAGTTCCAGCAAAACATCTACTTCAGCTTTATTGACTATGCCAAAGCCTTAGACTGTGTGGATCACAACAAACTCTGGAAAATTCTTAAAGAGATGGGAATACCACACTACCTGACCTGCCTCTTGAGAAATCTGTATGCAGGTCAGGAAGCAGCAGTTAGACCTGGACATGGAACAACAGACTGGTTTCAAATAGGGAAAGGAGTATGTCAAGGCTGTATATTGTCACCCTGCTTATTTAACTTATATGCAGAGTACATCATGTGAAATGCCAGGCTGGATGAAGCACAAGCTGGAATCAAGATTGCCAGGAGAAATATCAATAACCTCAGATATGCAGATGACACCACCCTTATGGCAGAAAGTGAAGAACTAAAGAGCCTCTTGATGAAAGTGAAAGAGGAGAGTGAAAAAGTTGGCTTAAAGCTCAACATTCAGAAAACTAAGATCATGGCATCTGATCCCATCACTTCATGGCAAATAGATGGGGAAACAGTGGCAGACTTTATTTTTTGGGCTCCAAAATCACTGCAGATGGTGACTGCAGCCATGAAATTAGAAGATGCTTGCTCCTTGGAAGAAAAGCTATGACCAACCTAGACAACATATTAAAAAGCAGAGACATTACTTTACCAGCAAAGGTCTGTTTAGTCAAAGCTATGGTTTTTCCAGTAGTCGTGTATGGATGTGAGAGTTGGGCTATAAAGAAAGCTGAGCACTGAAGAATTGGTGCTTTTGATCTGTGGTGTTGGAGAAGACGCTTGAGAGTCCTTTAGACTGCAAGGAGATCCAACCAGTCCATCTTAAAGGAAATCAGTTCTGAGTGTTCACTGGAAGGACTGATGTTGAAGCTGAAACTCCAATACTTTGGTCACCTGATGCAAAGAAGTAACTCATTTGAAAAGACCCTGATTCTGAGAAAGATTGAAGGTGGGAGGAGAAGGGGATGACAGAGGATGAGATGGTTAGATGGCATCACCGACTCAATGGACATGAGTTTGAGTAAACTCCGGGAGCTGGTGACGGACAGGGAGGCCTGGCGTGCTTCAGTCCATGGGGTCGCAAAGAGTTGGACACGACTGAGCGACTGAACTGAACTGAACTGACCAAGTCCCTAAAACATTTTAAAATAATTTTGTAGAATGAATTGCTTTGCAAGGACTTAGTTTATATGGTGGTGACAGAGGCAGCATTCTTAGCATTAGAGTTTAAAAAGAAATGACTTGAGTTTAAAAAGAAATGACATAAAATAATTTTCCAGTATGACCTCTTCTTGGGCATCAATTAATTTACCAAACAAATGTTTATTGAGAATTTATCAAAGGCAGGCACAGGGATATGTACTCACTCTTAATGGTATAGAACTACACATTCTGATCCCCTTGCCATGGAGCATGCAATGTGATGGGGGTCAAATAACCAGGCAAATGACAAATGATGGTATGTGTTAAGAAAAACACAAAGAAGGAACTATTCCTATTCCTCAAATAGGAACTAACAAGGAGGGTTCCTATTGTGATAAATTACTGGGAAAGGCCTGACTGGGAAGGTGACATTTCAGTTGAGGCCTGAGTGATAAGCAAGCCACCATTCAAGGAGAGGAAAGATAAGCATTCCAAGAAGAGGGGAAAGCTAGGTTAGGGCTAGATATGGTTGTGGAGCTGAGATATCAGTGTGGCTGGATTCTATAGGGTGGGTGAGGAGGAATAAAGCATGAAAGGAAACTGCAAACACAAAAGCCAAAATATTAAGGAAGCTGTAAACTGTAGTCTTAGTGTTCATTGCTCAGTCGTGTCCGACTCTTTGCAACCCCATGGACTATAGCCCACTGGGCTCCTCTGCTCATGGAATTCTCCAGGCAAAAATACTGGAGTGGGTAGCATTCTCTTCTCCAGGCGGTGGATCTTCCTGACCCAGGGATCGAACCCGGGTCTCCTGCATTGAAGTTTGGATATTGTTTTCATTTTCTCTTTGGGGACAGGATGCAGGGTCTTTTAAACATGGTTGCATAGGAATTTTTACCTGAATTGTCCTATATATATGTATTTCCATAAGTACTTTAAAACATTTAAAATAGAGTGAGAATGTAATTATTTTTATGTGAAAAAGAGTTTAAAATATTTATAATTTTAAAATGATCTATTTTATTTTTTGGATAAAGAAGGAAAAAAAAAAAAACTATCATTGGATAAAACAGGAGAAATAACCACCATTTTAACTGGTCTTCTAGGAAAAACCTAGTAATGTCTAAATCTTCCAGCTGATCATTTTTTTGCTAAGACTATAAAAGAGGATTTTGACTTTCAGAAGAGATTTTCTGAGAAAGTTTTGGTTATACAATCTGAAGGTTATATCTTTTCTTCTGTAAACTACCAATCAATTTTACTCTCTAGTGTATGTCATATTTGACAGAGAAGACAATTCTGTGAAGCTGATTCCTAAGTCAGGAGGCTGATACCATTTACAGCACAGCCTCTAGATAAGGTTTCATTCCCTTTAGTGCAGTAAGTCTAATGATGCTGCCTGGACCATTGTAATTTTGACCATGGCAGGGTTCTAAGTACAAGTTATGGGTAGACTGTAGATTTCAAAGTGACTTGAGAAATAGTTTTATAAGTCTTATTTCCTTGAATGGCACCCCCCCCCAAACACACATATTAAAAATCGTGGTTGCGATTAACTGGATAACACTTATAATGTAATGATTGCAATATTTAATAGTAATTGGAGTAAATCCTAAGGTTGTTTGAAAACTAAAAGGCCACTTAGACAAATTAAAAACTCATTTACCAACATCTGACATGTATTTAATACAGAGTGAAAAAGACCAATGACTCTAGCTTGTCACCAAGAGCTGAGTAAAAATTACCTGACATCGGATTTAAAGCTGTGTTAGTGTCCAGCTGAATTTATAACGAAGCTATTAGAGCATATGAAAAATGACAACATGTTTGATGCTCTTTTATCCCAAACATTCTCCCAGGATTCTTTCATTCTCTTTGTTTCAAAAATGTGCTTACACTGAGAGAACTTATTCCTTTGTTACTTCTCTATTAATGAGATTCCGGTTTAACAATATATTGGAGTTATAATAGAGTTAATACAAGCTGCCCTGTATGTGAGTTACATAATATGCTGAGTAGATCCCTACAAAGCCATACTTATCTAATTATAATGAGATCAACTCCTTGAAGAACACATGTTTGTGTCTCATATAACTAATTAATGAAGACTGAAATAATTGATGGCGAATGTAACAGAAGTATACCAGTAGATACTGAAGTTTATCTCCTTTTTCACCATTGGTTCTTTATTGGTAGTGCTAATATTAATTGAATAATGTGATGAAACTATATCTTCGTTTATATTTTTTATCCAAATGGTGCAACATTCCTGCAGGACACAGTATATAAGACTGAAAATTAAAAAAAATAATGAATGGTGGATTACTGTAGAAAATTAAAGTTAATATCAAATAGGCATTTTTGAATCAGTTTCTTGTTTCCAGATCACGGTGGTCTCTTTTCATGGGTAAGTAAGTGTTGTCTAAGAGTCCAAGCTCAGTTTATTCATTTTTAAATGACTGGACCTTTCACTTTCATTAAGCTTGACACAAAAAGACTGCACTGATTGATCTTTCCAGAAGGGAAACAACCTTCATTTCCACGAAATAAATTCTAAGACCTCCCTTTTGCAGCAACACAATAGCATTAGCTGGTTAACTAGGCCTGTCGATATCTTTGTAAATACAATGTTGGATGAGTGAATTTTTAATAAATTTGAGAATAGGAGATAAAGCTAAAAATAAGAAAAAATAAAAAGAATGATATGTTTCATGAATTATGGACACACCAGTGGTAAATAATAAAGCCAAATTAGCTGAGAGGCAAAATAGGATGGAGATTCCTATAGCTGTAAGGAAATTTTTTAAGAATGACACTACAGTTTGTTTTGAAAAGCAGTGAGAGATAAATGATGAATAGTACCAGTATCCAGATCCCATAGGAAACCACATACAGGACAAGGGTTTTTGAATGAAATGAGTGTTTGTACCTCCACATTTTTAATCTTTCCTTTTCCATTCAGTATTGGGATTTCTTTCCAAGTAAATACTTAGCTAATTGAGGTCAAAAAGCATTTAGCAAAGGTACTGGAAAAACTAAGAACTTTCCTCAAATAGTTACATATACATCAAGATCATATCTTTTTAACTGTGTTAGATTGAGTTTTCTAAATTTGCCCATTTCTTGGAAAAATTTTATTGGATTTATGCAGATAGTTTTCAAAAAGAATATAGTCCACAGTTCTTTTGTAGTTGTTGGAGGTAATAGGAATTTACCTTTTTCTCATTTTAAGCTACTATGTATTTTTCCTTCTGACGTAAATAGAACAGGCTGTAGTTATCAACCTTCTTCCTTTTTTTTTTTTTTTGTGCCTCTTTTCGGATGGATAAAGGGAGAGTTATGTGAGTTTCTGTATATGTCTTTGGCTTACAGTACAGAGATAATGGATCACCTTTTCTGAGGCCCTGACTCCCACATGCCTATATACATGTATAGCTGCATCAATACCTGCTTTACTGAAAAGGAGACCTTAATTCATCTCTTAAACTTTTATCAGAATGGCTGTGACCCTGGGAAAGATGATTATTGCCAAATACTCATTGTTCAAACAGAAATACTTTCACAATAATGTAAGGTAGGAATGAAAAACTTGAATGGCATATAATTCTTAAAGGAAAACTAGTTTATAAGCAATGAACATTTTTAACTTACATTTTCAGATTTTATTAAATAGTTTAATAGGAACATTGCAAAGTCACAAGGTATTGCAATTTTTTTCTTTTATTGACAGGTTAAAAAATGCAACTGTGGAGGGAGGCTCAAGAGGGAGGTGATGTATGTATAATTATGGCTGATTTGTATTGTTGTATGGCAGAAACCAACATAACATTGTAAAGCAATTGTCCTGCAATTAAAAAATAAATTTAAATAAAAAGAAAAAAGAAAAAAATGCAACTCTGAAAACTTGACCTATTTACTTTACAATCTGAGATGTAGATAACAAACTTCATGAACTTTTGATTCTCTGCTGTTCTCAAATAAGCCACAATTTAATTATGAGTAATTATAAAATTCACACATTCGTGCTGAGCATGAATTATATAAGATTTCCAGAACTAAGTGAATGAACACAAGTACTGTGCACAATCTCATGGTAGGTAAATTGTTAAATTTTTTTTTTCCAGATCAGTTTACATAGTGTAACAATAGCTTTGCTTTATCTACTGTTAAACTCACTTCACCCAACGGTAGAGGGTCTGAACTGGTAATACAGTCTAGACAACAGATAAGATCGTGCCACGTGGTACAAATGGAGGCTTCCATTCTCTTTTTTAAAGAAACCTAGTAAGACAGGCACTTGACTTAAAGATATTTTTGCACACCACAAGTCCAAGGCACCATTTGTAACCTGTGGTGACAAAATCAAATTATTTCAAGCTGAGAAACATTTTCTCCTATAGGATAAAGACAATTTTATTTGTGAACAAAACGCCCTACGGAGAGGATCTTAATCAGATCACCCATGATCACAATCATCAAATGCATACAACATCTACGTCCAATTAGTGGAAGATGGGACCACATGGACGTCGGTCACAATGGCATGGTAAGAAGATAACTCTTCGTGTCTTCAGCCCAAGTGCTTTGAGTTCAAGCATTAAGCTTCTCAGTACCTTTGTGAACTAGGTAAGCAATTTCCTCTGCTCCATTTTCCCTTTGTGCCTCAATATATCCAAGGTAAGTCTGCTGCTGCTGATTATCTTTGAATGTGTAATGATAACTATGAATTTAAAATGTCTAATTAAGTTTCCTCAGGAGGGACCATAGCTCATTCTATGTTTTACGTGATGTCTTAATGAGGAAAAGACCCACATCTCTTCATTATATCACTTCTACTGTGCTTGTTAAAGTGACCTCATTCACAAAGCAAGTGCGCAGGCCAAGGCAGCTTTTATCACAGACATGCGTGAGGATGCGTTCTGTGAGCTCTCCGCTGAATGTGGGGGAGGTGAAGCACTTTTGACACAAAAGGCCAACTCAGGTGACTTTGCCCTTGCACTCTTTCTATCTGCCTGTCTCTGCCTGTCTACTGTCTAGGGAGGAGCTGGGAGCTGGCAAGAACCAGTGGCCATGTGGCCATGATGGCTCTGTATCTGTATGCTCAGGGGTGTCAGCTATAAGAAGGGAATATGTTTTAGGGCAGCAAAAGAATGCTTTGCTTAGATGTGTGGCTCAGGTGGTAAGGAATCTGCCTGCAATGCAAGAGACATGGATTCAATCCCTGGGTTGCGAAGATCCCCTGGAAAAGGGAATGGCTACCCACTCTGGTATTCTAGCCTATAGAATTCCATAGACAGAAGAGCCTGGTGGGCTACAGTCCATGGGGTCTCAAAGAGTCAGAAGCGACTGAGTGACTAACACTTTCACTTTTTCCACATAAATAGGTGAAAAGGTTTTTGAGCTCAAAGGGAGGATGCAGGGCACAGATGTTGTATAATGCTGTATAGTATCGTACAAGTCAAAGAAATGCAGAGCCAATGTGGACAGTAGGCATCATGGAATACGTTATTTTATGGCTTGATGGCATTGATATGATGTTTTTACAACTTATACACATAGTGGCAGTGTTAGTTAAATGAAAGTTTGATTCCTACAGAATATTTGTAGATATTGACTGTGATAATTCTGAAAAAAATTACTATTTTTGAATTATCCTTTACTATTGCCCTATTGACTTCCATAGATGCACAACCCAAAAGTTGGGCACATAATATCACTTCTTTTTTTGTTGTGAAAATGATATTTAAGACATTGTTGATTCTGTTTCTTCATAAATCCACTATAACATATGGGTTTTAGAATTTGATAACAGAAGAAATGTTTTTCTCAAAGTCTTAATATAAGAATTATGCAGCTCATCATATTTACTTTGTTGCCTTGGCTCCCATGCAGCTTAAAGATAAATAATAACTATGAGGATACAGTCTTTACATAATGACAGAATTTATTTTCTCACTTATATAAAAAGTAGTCACTTCAGGCAGACTAGAGAGACTTCCAGTTTCTCTTGAATTTAACAAATTGGCTGGCAAATCTTTTGGCATTAATTTGGTTAACCTCCACTTGAAGAAAAATGTAATGACAAAAATATTGAAATTATAGTGTCCTTGTTACTAATAGGAGGCAGCAAAGTGTGTTCACTGGTAGAAAGATTCGAATTCAGAGTCAGACTGACTTGGATTTGAATCACGATTCTACCTTTATTGGTAGGATTAGGGCATATTATTATCATTTCTGAGTTTCAGTATTCTATTTGTGGAATATGTGAAACTCTTAAAATGGTGCCTGTGAAGTGAAGTAACTCAGTCATGTCTGACTCTTTGCGACCCCATGGACTGTAGCCCACCAGGCTCCTCCATCCATGGAATTTTCTAGGCAAGAGTACTGGAGTGGGTTGCCATTTCCTTCTCCAGGGGATCTTCCCAACCCAGGGATCGAACCCGGGTCTCTGGCATTGTGGGCAGACGCTTTACCGTCTAAGCCACGAGGGAATCCCAAAATGGTGCCTGGTACATGAGAAATCTAAAAACATCCTGTTTAAACTTTAATCAGTATTATCTAGTCTACATTTTAATCAATAATTATTAAAAAAAAGCCCAGTTGTTCTGTCACGAAGTCGTTTCCAACTCTTCGTGACCCCATGAAAGATAACAGTAGTCAATATTTATTGATTATTTATCATAAATGATAAATACATGATAATCAATAAATATTGACTACTGTTATCTTTCATGGGGTCACAAAGTGTTGGAAACGACTTCGTGACAGAACAACTGGTTTTTTTTTTTAATAATAATTATTGATTAAAATGTAGACTAGATAATACTGATTAAAGTTTAAACAGGATGTTTTTAGATGATTCTGTAAGAGATGCAAAAGAACTATTAATAAACTAATGAGTATTTTTTATTTGAATGTAGAAGTTTCAAAAGTAGAATAGACACTTGAAAAAAAGTTTGAGCCATGCAATTCCACTTATACACAGATTTTTTTCAATAAATACAGTACTTGAATTTTTATTTTGTTGTTGTTGTTGTTGTTCAGTTGCTAAGTCGTGTCTGACTCTTTGTGACCCCATGGACAGCAGGTTTCCCTGTCCTTCACCATCTCCTGGAGTTTGCTCAAACTTACGTCCATTGAGGTGTTGATGCCATCCTTCCCACCATCAGGCTCTTTACAATGAGCTGGCTCTTGCCATCAGGTGGGCAAAGTACTGGAGCTTCAACTTCAGCATCAGTCCTTCCAACGAATATTCAGGGTTGATTTCCTTTAGGATCAACTGGTTTGATCTCCTTACAGTCTGAGGGACTCTTAAGAATCTTCTCCAGGACCACAATTCGAAAGCATCAATTCTTTGTCTCTCAGCCTTCTTTATGGTCCAATTTTCACGTCTGTACATGATTACTGGAAAAACCAAGCTTTGACTATATGGACTTTTCGGCAAAGTGATGTTTTTAATATGCTGTCTAGGTTTGTCATAGCTTTCCTTCCAAGGAGCAAGTGTCTTTTAATTTCTGGCTGCAGTCACTGTTTACAGTGATTTTGGAGCTCAAGAAAATAAAATCTGTCACTGTTTCCACTTTTTCCCTTTCTGTTTGCCATGAAGTGATGGGACTGGATGCCATGATCTTAACTTTTTGAATGTTGACTTTAAGCCAGCCTTTTCACTCTCCTCTTAAGAGGCTTTTTAGTTCCTCTTCACTTTCTGCCATTAGGCTGGTATCATCTGCATATCTGAGGTTGTTGGTATTTCTCCCAAAAATTTTGATTCCAGCTTGTGCTTCATCCAGCCTGGCAGTTGCATGGTGTACTCTGCATATAAATTAAGTAAACAGGATGACAATAGACAGCTTTGACGTACTCCTTTCCTAGTTTTGAACCACTCAGTTTTTCCATGGCCAGTTCTAACTGTTGCTTCTTGACCCACATACAGGTTTCTCAGGAGACAGGTAGGGTGGTCTGGTACTTCCATCTTTTTAAGAATTCTCCACAGTTTGTTGTGATCCACACAGTCAAAGGCTTTAGCATAGTCAATGAAGCAGAAGTAGATGTTTTTCTGGAATTCTCTTGCTTTCTCTATGATCCTATGAATGTTGTCAATTGCATTTTTATTTTATAGATCTTTAAATTAACTAAGTGTGAAGAAAAGTTTGTGTTTGATTAGAGATCACAATATGTGGAATCAAAAGAACTAGGTTTTGAGTCTTGACTGTATCCACACTGTTTCAGCTTCTTGTCCTTGGGTAAGTCATTTACCAATTACTTTGTTTTTGAGGCTGAGGTGGCAGTATGTGGATTCTCCACTGCTTTGGTTGGTGCCCCAACTCCTGTGTTGTTCATAGGTCAACTATATTCCATTACATATATTTAAACATTATATAGAATGACTTGATAATATTCTTTATTTTAGTTGTATGATATAGTTCACAGACTCATAGATATAGAGAACAAACTAGTGGTTACCAGTAGGAAGAAGGAAAAAATAGGAGGAGGGGATTAAGAGGTAGAAACTATTAATACTATGTATGAAATAAATAAGTTACAAGGAGTTATTGTACAGCACAGAACAGTCAAAATTTTATAATAATGATAAATGGACTATAAGCTTTAAACATTGTGAATCACTATGTTGTATACCTGAAAATTATATATTACTGTAAATCTACTATACCTCAATATAAAAAAAGAAAAACTAACTGAATGCTAAAACTATAGTCATTATTTCAATAGGATGAAATCTAATAAGTTATGATTAAAGAATACCCTAAGGTTTTATAGCTTCCAAAATCCAGAAACTATAGTACTGATATTTGGAGTTTACACATCTATATGTAGCCCCTACTCACCAATTTACAAATAAGTCATTTTCTAAAAGCTTCCTTATAACTTGCTAGTTTAAAACTCAAGATAATTATTGAACCTTATATAATATTGTTAATATGATATACAATATACATTATATTGCCTTAACAGAAAATACATTGTAATGCTAACTTGTTTTCAGTCTAGTTCTTCTTTTTAAAGCTGTTTTAATTCTTAATAATAAAGCTTAAATTTTATGTTTTCAATAAAAGGCAGAAAACAATACTCTGGTCACCTTTTATCCTAAAGCTAATAAAATATATTTAAGCATATTGACCATTCAGGTATGATGTAAATCAAATCCCTTATGACTATACAGTGGAAGTGAGAAATAGATTTAAGGGACTAGATCTGATAGACATAGAGCCTGATGAACTATGGATGGAGGTTTGTGACACTGTATACGAGACAGGGATCAAGAACATCCCCATGGAAAAGAAATGCAAAAAGGCAAAATGGTTGTCTGAGGAGGCCTTACAAATAGCTGTGAAAAGAAGAGAAGCAAAAAGCAAAGGAGAAAAGCTATATCCATTTGAATGCAGAGTTCCAAAGAATAGCAAGGAGAGATAAGAAAGCCTTCCTCAGCGATCAATGAAAAGAAATAGAGGAAAACAATACAGTGGGAAAGACTAGAGATCTCTTCAAGAAAATTAGAGATACCAAGGGAACATTTCACGCAAAGATGGGTTTGATAAAGAACAAAAATGGTATGGACCTAACAGAAGCAGAAGATATTAAGAAGAGGTGGCAAGAATACACAGAAGAATTGTACAAAAAAGATCTTCACGACCCAGATAATCACAATGGTGTGATCACTCACCTAGAGCCAGACATCCTGGAATGTGAAGTCAAGTGGGCCTTAGGAAGTATCACTATGAACAAAGCTAGTGGAGGTGATAGAATTCCAGTTGAGCTCTTTCCAATCCTGAAAGATGATGCTGTGAAAGTGCTGCACTCAATATGCCAGCAAATTTGGAAAACTCAGCAGTGGCCACAGGACTGGAAAAGGTCAGTTTTCATTCCAATCCCAAAGAAAGACAATGCCGAAGAATGCTCAAACTACCACACAATTGCACTCATCTCACACGCTAGTGAAGTAATGCTCAAAATTCTCCAAGCCAGGCTTCAGCAATACGTGAACTGAGAACTTCCAGATGTTCAAGCTGGATTTAGAAAAGGCAGAGGAACCAGAGATCAAATTGCCAACATTCACTGGATCATCGAAAAAGCAAGAGAGTTTCAGAAAAACATCTATTTCTGCTTTATTGACTACGTCAAAGCCTTCGACTGTGTGGATCACAATAAACTGTGGAAAATTCTGAAAGAGATGGCAATACCAGACCACCTGATCTGCCTCTTGAGAAACCTGTATGCAGGCCAGGAAGGAACAGTTAGAACTGGACATGGAACAACAGACTGGTTCCAAATAGGAAAAGGAGTACGTCAAGGCTGTATATTGTCACTCTGTTTATTTAACTTATATGCAGAGAACATCATGAGAAATGCTGGGCTGGAAGAAGCACAAGCTGGAATCAAGATTGCCAGGAGAAATACCAATAACCTCAGATATGCAGATAACACCACCCTTATGGCAGAAAGTGAAGAGGAACTAAAAAGCCTCTTGAGGAAAGTGAAAGAGGAGGGTGAAAAAGTTGGCTTAAAGCTCAACATTCAGAAAACTAAGATCATGGCATCTGGTCCCATCACCTCATGGGAAATAGATGGGAAGACAGTGGAAACAGTGTCAGACTTTATTTTTGTGCTCCAAAATCACTGCAGATAGTGATTGCAGCCATGAAATTAAAAGATGCTTACTCCTTGGAAGGAAAGTTATGACCAACCTAGACAGCATATTAAAAAGCAGAGACATTACTTTGCCAGCAAAGGTGCGTCTGATCAAGGCTATGGTTTTTCCAGTGGTCATGTATGGATGTGAGAGTTGGACTGTGAGGAAAGCTTAGTGCCAAAAAATTGATGCTTTTGAACTATGGTGTTGGAGAAGACTCTTGAGAGTCCCTTGGACTGCAAGGAGATCCAACTAGTCCATCCTAAAAGAGATCAGCCCTGGGTGTTCATTGGAACGACTGATGCTGAAGCTGAAACTCCAATACTTTGGCCACCTCATGCGAAGAGTTGACTCACTGGAAAAGACCCTGATGCTGGGAGGGACTGGGGGTAGGAGGAGAAGGGGACGACAGAGGATGAGATGGTTGAATGGCATCACTGATTCGAAGGGCATGAGTTTGAGTAAACTCCAGGAGTTGGTGATGGACAGGAAGGCCTGGCGTGCTGTGATTCATGGGGTCACAAAGAGTCGGAGACAACTGAGTGATTGAACTGAACTGAACTGAAGCATATGGAATATTCATAAAGCATTTTATTAAAATATTTTCCTATTATGAAACCGCTGATCAAGAAAGACTGAAAAGAAACAATTATAAAATTTATTTGTAATGAATTTAATTAGATGTAGACAATAAGATCAGGAGGAACTTTGGTGTATATCTCGATGGAGAATTCTGAACCCTTCCAGTGGTTTTTGAAGTTCATTTCAATAAATATATTTTTCAATTGAACCTGCTGTATTGAGACTGTGAAGCATATTTTCAATGAAGGGTAACTAAAACATCATCTCTGTACTTCTATACCACTGAAGATCAAGTTCAGGTGCATATCACAGGAAAATCCAAAATAACCTCAGATTAAATGAAAGAAAGGCATATTTCCCTCCCACTAATAAAGCAGTCTGGAGTGACACAGTTGGAGCTGGTGGAGGACTTTCTTTCTTTTCCCTTCCTTTTCTGGTGCAGGTGGCTTATATTACCAAGGCAATCCCACGGTCCTTGATGGGCTTAGGAATTTAGCCATCTTATCTCTGTCTACAGCAGCAGGAAAGAGGAAGGAGGCAGAGACAGGCACAGCCTTCATTAGAAAAAAATAATAGACTTTTTATTTTTGTAAGAGCAGGTTTAGGTTCACAGCACAATTGAGTAGAAGGTACAGAGATTTAGCATATATCTCCTGTCCTCACACATGCATTACCAACATGCTCTGTAGTCTCCTCATTTTTAAGGACATTTTCTGGAAGTCTCGGTCAACATTTCTGCTTACCTCTCATTTGGTGAGAGCTTAGTTATGGGACACTCATATATGTGTGGAAGACTGAGAGATGGGGTCTTTTAGCTGCTGGATAATGCACCTAGCTAAAGTGGAAGATTCTATCATAAAAGAAGGGGAGAGTGGCTATTGAGGGCAACGAGCAGTCTATACAGAACTCTCAAGGCAGTTCCAACATAGACGTTGGTTGGTCTGTATAAAGAGAATGATAATAACAGTCATCATGAGCGAAGAATGATAAGAGAGGTACATAGAAAAGACAATGGGCTTCAGGGAGCAAATCCGGTTGGGAGTCCTGAGATGTTTTCACGACAGGAGCCATATCTGAAGACAACCTGGTGGATGGGCAGTGGGTCAGACCCTATTGCCCACCTCAGTTCCTCATGCTCTCTCATTTCTGATTGGTAGACCCTGAATTTGAGGCCCCTACTAACACAAAGCCCCTCTTAACAAGCAGCTTTTCCAAAGAATGGGGAAAGTATGTCAGTTGTAACCTAAGCCTCACTTAAGTTGAGAGCTGGGGCTTCCCAGGGTTTCCCTGGTGACTCAGCTGGTAAAGACTCTGCCTGCAGTGCAGGAGACCTGGGTTCCATCCCTGGGCTGGGAAGATCCCCTGGAGGAAGAATGGCAACCCACTCCAGTATTCCTGCCTGAAGAATCCCCATCCACAGAGGAGCCTCGCAGGGGCAGTCTATGGGGTTGCAAAGAGTCAGACACAACTGAGTGACTAAGCATGCATGGGGCTTCCCAGGTGGTGCGAGAGGTAAAGAGCCCTTCTGCTAATGCAGGAGAAGTAAAAGTTGTGGGTTCGATCCCTGGGTCAGTGAGATCCCCTGGAAGAGGGCACAGCAACCCACTCCAGTATTGTTGCCTGGAGAATCCCATGGACAGAGAAGCCTGGTGGGCTACAGTCCATGGGGTCACAAAGAGATGGACACGACTGATGCGACTTGGCACACGTGCTGCAGTGCAAGCTGAGAACTAAACATAAAATGAAAATCTTCTTGAAGAGAATCCAAGAGCCTTTTAAAAAAACACCTGAAGGAGCCAGGGGGTCTTGAATTCTAGGTTGAGAAACACTGGTCTAAGCTCATAAAAAGGCACAAAATATTTTCCTAACTATCAGGGGCAGTATGTTATGGTGCTGAAGAGCTCGGTCTAAGGCTAAACTGCCTACATTTAAATCTTAATCTTGTCGTGACTAACAGCAGGTTTCTGGGCACAGAAGTTAATGTTTTTATATTCCAGTTTCCTCATCTTTGAAATGAGGATAATAATAGTATCCATTTCATAGGTTAGTATAAGGATTGAATGAGCTGATATTTATGAAGTTCCTAGAACAGTGTCTGACAAACATTTTGTGCTACATTATATGTGCTGAGTCGCTAAGCTGTGTCTGACTCTTTGTGACTCTATAAGACTATGGAGGCTCCTTTGTCCATGGGGTTTCCCGGGCAAGAATACTGGAGTGGGTTGCCATTCCCTTCTCCAGGGGATCTTCCAGACCAGGAACTGAACCCACATCTCCTGCATTGCAAGCGGATACTTCACCTGCTGAGCCATTGGGGAATAAGTGTTAATTAAATATGTTAAAAAAAAAACTTCAGATTGTTTCTCCGTCCACAAAATCAGTAATCCTCAACATTTCGTAGTCTGGTTTCTTTAGTCCATTCCTTAGCCTCTTCTCCCTTTGTGTTTTCTGAGAATAGAAGAAGGGACCTTTTGCTGCCTCATTTCCCTTAAGGGCTCACTTCCTCAGTCATACGAAGAGAACCTTAGAGACTTGGAGTTTAGCGAAGATTCGACTCAATGCTGAACCACTGCCTCTTGTTCTTCTCAGATTCTGCACTGGGGAAGAGAGGGAGTGGTTCCTTCTTTTTCTTTGAAAAATGAGCAGACCTGGGTTTGAATCTAGGCTCTGCAACTTCTATCTGCAGGTTCCCTGAACCTTCTACATTTTCGTTTTTTCGTATGTCAAGGGAATAGCAAGAACTCATAGGATTTGTGCTAACAGTTAAATTTAAAAAGATTCAAAGGGTGAATAGATAAATAAATTGTGGTACCTCCACAGCATGCAATGTTAATAGGGACTGCAAGGAGATCCAACCAGTCCATCCTAAAGGAGATTAGTCCTGGGTGTTCATTGGAAGGACTGACGCTGAAGCCGAAACTCCAGTACTTTGGCCACCTGATGAGAAGAGTTGACTCATTGGAAAAGACTCTGATGCTGGGAAGGATTGGGGGCAGGAGGAGAAGGGGACGACAGAGGATGAGATGGTTGGATGGCATCACTGACTCGATGGACATGAGTTTGAGTAAACTCCGGGAGTTGGTGATGGACAGGGAGGCCTGGCGTGCTGCGATTCATGGGGTTAAACAGAGTCGGACATGACTGAGCGACTGAACTGAACTGAAAAAACAAACAAACAAACAAAACAAGCTATCAAGACACAAAAACGTGGAAGAACCTTAAAAGCTATGGTTAATTCATGCTGATGTATGACAGAAATAAAACCAATATTCAAAACAATCATTAATCGATTAAAAAAAAAAACTATGGAGTGATGTCAATTAATTTATCCTTCCAAATGCTAAGCATATAGTAATGAGTGGGAGCTGGGAAATCACTGAGATGTCAAAGGGAGATCACGGGAGCTGAGGAGATGAGACATTAAGGGAAATCCTGATGACAGGGAGGTTGAGTTCTTGGTCAGGGTCTTACAAACCTGCCTTACAAATTGTACAGTCTTAACTTGAATACTAAACATAAACTGCTATATTTTTTTCCAAAGAGAAGTTTTGAAATTATGCAAAGATCAAAACTGAAATTTGGGCAAAGGGAATTTCTGATTATTTCACGAAGTGGAAACAATTGGCATGATGCATAATATGAGAACTCCAGGCAGAAATAATGGACTTTAACAACATATGAAAGTAACATTTCAACTTATATCTTGAAATATCTGGGCAGAAGTGAGAATACCTTCAACATAATAAATTATGTAAGGAAATTAAAAAGGTCAAAACTGTCTTCTGCATAGCTAACAAATTCCTATAATGAACAGATAACTCCATAATGTGCTTTAGCTTTCTTTCATTATTTTGGATTCACAGATCCTTGTCATATACAGATACCATTCTCCTTAGCTGAAACCAAATATTGGTCTAATCTTAGATTCAAGTTTTCTCAGGTGTCATAGAAGAATTAAAAGTGATACAGTACACCATACTATCTAATTAATATTTTCTTTCTTAAGTTCAGAAGGACTTTTATAGAACCACATCTTTGGAAACATCTATTGCTGTGATGAAAGGATATCACCATGGGATTTCCATCATTCAGGGAAACTGTGCATATAGTAGCCTGAGGTAGAGGCCCATTATTTTCTTTTCTGCTTTTTGATCTATGCCAGAAATTTCTTGGGGGAGGTTTAAATAATATTCAACTTCATTTTGTTGGCAAAGGCAAAATGTTAATGGTTGACACAGATGCGTAGTGTAAAATTTCTAAAATTTTTTTCCATATCATCTTCTTGAGTTATTTTTGACAAAGGAAAACTAATACAAAATTTTATTTTCTTATAATTTTATAAAGAGGTGACTCCTAAAACACTACATTTTTGATGCAGAAAAGCACATGTGAATTTGCTCTGAGTAGTATATCTGAACTTATGATGGCATTTGCCCTACAGAGGACAAAATGCCTAAACTATTCTTAGATCCCTTATTATGAAGCAGACAAGACAATGTTAGTATAAAACACATGGTTAAAGCTGAACAGAAACAGTCAGAATAAACTGTTGTAAACCTTCAATGAACTGAAGAAGTAACAATTTCCACCAAGAAATTGCTCTGTTTGGGGCCAAAATGATAGTTTTGTTAAGGAAGAAAGTTCACCAGATGGAAGGTTGCTGGAATTTACCACCATATATATCTTTTTCTTCTGAAAGAAAGAGGCATTTGTTTCCTGACACATTATCAGAAAAATTGTTCATTTTTATTCTTCACCAGTCACTCAGAGTTGTCACTACATTTAGTGGCTATTTATTCTGCACATCATGCCTACCTCTAATAGTGCTGTCAGCCTGACTGGTATTCATATGCCAGTAACACATTTCTCTCTACTTCAAACACAGCTTCTGGAGAGTAACTTCCTCCTTCTGTTATAAATCCCAAACGAGTCATTGCAAGAAGTTCCAGTCTGTTCACCCTTCTTTCTGTTCCTCATTTTTAATCAAAATAGGAACTAGTGACATTTTCCGTGATTAGTGGGGCTTTGTTTTAAATTGTTCCTTGAGTTGAAGTGCTTGATTCAAACTAATCTTTCCATGCATTTCCACTGAGTCTTCTTTGGGACAAATGACACAAACTCAAATTTGAGTAGTGGAGGCTAAAGGTGCAAATTGATCTGTAATCTTCATATCGTAAATGTTTAAATCAACTTAGCTCAACAGAAAATATTAAGAAATGGTAATATCAGTTTTTATTACTCATTTCTTTCACATTATCTGAGAGCTTAGAAGCATGCCCTCTTAGGGTGGATGTAGGCTGAATAACAAACTGGGCATTAAAACTAATTTAAAAGCATTTGCTTGCTAAAGGATCTTCTCTAGACAGGAAATGCAGAAAGGCTGTATAAACGTGAACCCAAAACAACAAGGTAAATGGCAACGGGACCACACCTATCAATAATTACCCTAAATGTAAATGGGTTGAATGCCCCAACCAAAAGACAAAGATTGGCTGAATGGATACAAAAACAAGACCCCTATATATGCTGTCTACAAGAGACCCACCTCAAAGCAAGAGACACATACAGACTAAAAGTGAAGGGCTGGAAAAAAATATTTCATGCAAACGGAGACCAAAGGAAAGCAGGAGTCGCAATACTCATATCAGATAAAATAGACTTTCAAATAAAGGATGTGAAAAGAGACAAAGAAGGACACTACATAATGATCAAAGGATCAATCCAAGAAGAGGATATAACAACTATAAACATATATGCACCCAATATTGGAGCACCACAATATGTACGGCAAATGCTAATGAGTATGAAAGAGGAAATTAATAGTAACACAATAATAGTGGGAGACTTTAATACCCCACTCACAACTATGGATAGATCAACTAAACAGAAAATTAACAAGGAAACACAAACCTTAAATGACACAATGGACCAGCTAGACCTAATTGATATCTATAGGACATTTCACCCCAAAACAATCAACTTCACCTTTTTCTCAAGTGCACACGGAACCTTCTCCAGAATAGATCACATCCTGGGCCATAAATCTGGTCTTGGAAAATTCAAAAAAATTGAAATCATTCCAGTCATCTTTTCTGACCACAGTGCAGTAAGATTAGATCTCAATTACAGGAAAAAAATTGTTAAAACTTCAAACATATGGAGGCTAAATAACACGCTTCTGAATAACCAACAAATCATAGAAGAAATCAAAAAAGAAATCAAAATATGCATAGAAATGAATGATAATGAAAACACAACAACCCAAAACCTATGGGACACTGTAAAAGCAGTGCTAAGGGGAAGGTTCATAGCATTACAGGCTTACATAAAGAAACAAGAAAAAAACCAAATAAATAACCTAACTCTACACCTAAAGCAACTAGAGAAGGAAGAAATGAAGAACCCCAGGGTTAGTAGAAGGAAAGAAATCTTAAAAATCAGGGCAGAAATAAATGCAAAAGAAACTAAAGAGACCATAGCAAAAATCAACAAAGCTAAAAGCTGGTTTTTTGAAAAAATAAACAAAATTGACAAGCCATTAGCAAGACTCATTAAGAAACAAAGAGAGAAGAACCAAATTAACAAAATTAGAAATGAAAATGGAGAGATCACAACAGACAACACTGAAATACAAAGGATCATAAGAGACTACTACCAGCAGCTCTATGCCAATAAAATGGACAACTTGGATGAAATGGACAAATTCTTAGAAAAGTATAACTTTCCAAAACTGAACCAGGAAGAAATAGAAGATCTTAACAGACCCATCACAAGCAAGGAAATCGAAACTGTAATCAAAAATCTTCCAGCAAACAAAAGCCCAGGACCAGATGGCTTCACAGCTGAATTCTACCAAAAATTTAGAGAAGAGCTAACACCTATCTTACTCAAACTCTTCCAGAAAATTGCAGAAGAAGGTAAACTTCCAAACTCATTCTATGAGGCCACCATCACCCTAATTCCAAAACCAGACAAAGATGCCACAAAAAAAGAAAACTACAGGCCAATATCACTGATGAACATAGATGCAAAAATCCTTAACAAAATTCTAGCAAACAGAATCCAACAACATATTAAAAAAATCATACACCATGACCAAGTGGGCTTTATCCCAGGAATGCAAGGATTCTTTAATATCCGCAAATCAATCAATGTAATACACCACATTAACAAATTGAAAGATAAAAACCATATGATTATCTCAATAGATGCAGAGAAAGCCTTTGACAAAATTCAACACTCATTTATGATTAAAACTCTCCAAAAAGCAGGAATAGAAGGAACATACCTCAACATAATAAAAGCTATATATGACAAACCCACAGCAAGCATCACCCTCAATGGTGAAAAATTGAAAGCATTTCCCCTGAAATCAGGAACAAGACAAGGGTGCCCACTCTCACCACTACTATTCAACATAGTGTTGGAAGTTTTGGCCACAGCAATCAGAGCAGAAAAAGAAGTAAAAGGAATCCAGATAGGAAAAGAAGAAGTGAAACTCTCACTGTTTGCAGATGACATGATCCTCTACATAGAAAACCCTAAAGACTCTCTACCAGAAAATTACTAGAGCTAATCAATGAATATAGTAAAGTTGCAGGATATAAAATTAACACACAGAAATCCCTTGCATTCCTATATACTAACAATGAAAAAACAGAAAGAGAAATTAAGGAAACAATACCATTCACCATTGCAACAAAAAGAATAAAATACTTAGGAGTACATCTACCTAAAGAAACAAAAGACCTATACATAGAAAACTATAAAACACTGATGAAAGAAATCAAAGAGGACACAAACAGATGGAGAAACATACCGTGTTCATGGATTGGAAGAATCAATATTGTCAAAATGGCTATTCTACCCAAAGCAGTCTATAGATTCAATGCAATCCCTATCAAGCTACCAACGGTATTTTTCACAGAACTAGACCAAAGAATTTCACAATTTGTATGGAAATACAAAAAACCTCGAATAGCCAAAGTAATCTTGAGAAAGAAGAATGAACTGGAGGAATCAACCTGCCTGACTTCAGACTCTACTACAAAGCCACAGTCATCAAGACAGTATGGTACTGGCACAAAGACAGAAATATAGATCAATGGAACAGAATAGAAAGCCCAGAGATAAATCCACGAACCTATGGACACCTTATCTTTGACAAAGGAGGCAAGGATATACAATGGAAAAAAGACAACCTCTTTAACAAGTGGTGCTGGGAAAACTGGTCAACCACTTGTAAAAGAATGAAACTAGAACACTTTCTAACACCATACACAAAAATAAACTCAAAATGGATTAAAGATCTAAATGTAAGACCAGAAACTATAAAACTCCTAGAGGAGAACATAGGCAAAACACTCTCCGACATAAATCACAGCAAGATCCTCTATGACCCACCTCCCAGAATATTGGAAATAAAAGCAAAACTAAACAAATGGGACCTAATGAAACTTAAAAGCTTTTGCACTACAAAGGAAACTATAAGTAAGGTGAAAAGACAGCCCTCAGATTGGGAGAAAATAATAGCAAATGAAGAAACAGACAAAGGATTAATCTCAAAAATATACAAGCAACTCCTGCAGCTCAATTCCAGAAAAATAAATGACCCAATCAAAAAATGGGCCAAAGAACTAAACAGACATTTCTCCAAAGAAGACATACAGATGGCTAACAAACACATGAAAAGATGCTCAACATCACTCATTATCAGAGAAATGCAAATCAAAACCACAATGAGGTACCATTACACGCCAGTCAGGATGGCTGCTATCCAAAAGTCTACAAGCAATAAATGCTGGAGAGGGTGTGGAGAAAAGGGAACCCTCTTACACTGTTGGTGGGAATGCAAACTAGTACAGCCACTATGGAGAACAGTGTGGAGATTTCTTAAAAAACTGGAAATAGAACTGCCATATGACCCAGCAATCCCACTTCTGGGCATACACACTGAGGAAACCAGATCTGAAAGAGACATGCACCCCAATGTTCATCACAGCACTGTTTATAATAGCCAGGACATGGAAGCAACCTAGATGCCCATCAGCAGATGAATGGATAAGGAAGCTGTGGTACATATACACCATGGAATATTACTCAGCCATTAAAAAGAATTCATTTGAATCAGTCCTAATGAGATGGATGAAACTGGAGCCCCTTATACAGAGTGAAGTAAGCCAGAAAGATAAAGAACATTACAGCATACTAACACATATATATGGAATTTAGAAAGATGGTAACGATAACCCTATATGCAAAACAGAAAAAGAGACACAGAAATACAGAACAGACTTTTGAACTCTGTGGGAGAAGGTGAGGGTGGGATGTTTCAAAAGAACAGCATGTATACTATCTATGGTGAAACAGATCACCAGCCCAGGTGGGATGCATGAGACAAGTGCTCGGGCCTGGTGCACTGGGAAGACCCAGAGGAATCGGGTGGAGAGGGAGGTGGGAGGGGGGATCGGGATGGGGAATACGTGTAAATCTATGGCTGATTCATATCAATGTATGACCAAAAAAAATAAATTTAAAAAAAAAATCAAAAAAAAAAAAATAAAAAAATAAAAGCATTTGCTTTGCAAAATAAAAGCAAACAAAACCAAAAAACAAAATTCAAACAAAACAAAAAACTGAGTACTGGAATCCTTTCTTTACCACTAGTGTACTGCATGATTATAAATAAGTTAATTAAACTCTCCATTCCAGTAATTCTTTTGTCAGTGAAGTGAACACCAAAGTTACTGCATAGAACAAAAATACTTATTAAGATTGTTCTTGAGAGAGTTTAAGATTTCCTCATCTAAATGTCTATTATAATAATCTGTTTACAGAGACAAAGTCTTAACATAATTATTTGAAGCAACAATGATAATATTCTGAAATGTATTATCTAAAAGAGCTTAAAAGTAAAAAACGCCAGATGGCTTTAGAATTCCCATTTCCAAAATGGAAGTTTAGTGTTTGATCTTGTCTGCCTCAGAGGACAAGCGTTTCATCATGTATTACTGTAGCAATTATTTTCTACCTTATGATTTAGTGAAACTGGTTAGCACAGTCGCTAGATACAGAAGGCTAAAGTCTGTCCTTAGAAAGAAATACTCTCCCAAAGAAGAATTGACTCCTTCTCATTTACATAATGGTTACATTGTGTGATGCTGTAAAGAAGCACCGCAATACCTGTCAGGAGATGTAGGATCCAGTCTACTCCTGTCATTACCAAGTCCCTGGACAACTTTGTGTCTCACTTTCTTCATGTGCAAAATGAAAAGGTTGGGCCAGGTAATTCCTAACATCTCTTCCAACCTAGAGATTTTATTTAAAAATTTGGAAATGGATTTATATTGCATACAAAAAAGGAAAATAATAATAATAATAATAACTACTGTAAAAATATTTTAAATAATAATTTAAATAATTAAAATTATTTAAATAATAATTTAAAAAGTTGAGATGGTAATTTTGAATGTAAGGTGAAACCAACTGTGTTACAGTGTATTTAGTTAATACAACAGGTATGTAAATGGTGGTATTCTCATTCTTAAAAATAAAATCTATAATTTGCTTCAGATAATAAATTGGCAAACAAATCAACCACAAATAATGCAGGCAATGCTGATAACCTGATCTCAGAATAACTTTTTTCTGAACCAGGATTTCTCAACTTTAGTGCTACTAACATTTTGAGATGGGTACTTCTTTGCTGTGGTTGTGGGGGGAACTCTCCTGCACAATTTAGGGTGTTTGGTAGCCTTCCTGGCATCTGTCCACTGCATTCAGTAGTGTCAGTAACATTCCTGACCCCCCAAATTGTGGTAACCAAACCTGTCTCCATATATTTGTCTCTACTTGATAATCACCGCTATAAAGTGAACTAACTTTCTCCGGCTTCCTGTCTTGTCATGTGCTCAAGGTACGAGACTTGTCAGGATATTTCAACACCTCTTAAATAGGTATACATATTTCTATGAACCAGAGCACCAAACACAAGAATTATTGCTATTAGTATGGGAGTTACAATACATGGATGCTTACTTGTGCCAGGCACCAAACAATCTTTACTTTTTCAAGCCAGTATCCGTTCAGTTAACTCCTCCACTAGATGAAAAATGGAGCCTTTATCCCCAAAGACCTTACTTTATGGCATGGGAGACACACAATCCATGAATATAAAATGGGCCTCAAACCATTTACAAAGTAGGACACTGATGAAGTAAGTGTGACTACAGAGGGTGCTGAGTGAAAGGCAGATAAGAGTGGATGGGAAGGGAGGTGGCCGAGAGGAGTGGAGTGACCCTTAACAGGGAGGTTCCGCTGGAGACGAGCCTGGCATTTTGTTTTCCAGGGTGGCAGTCCCAGGGTGATTTTGCAGTTTTTCCTTTCCACTCCCACTTCAAAAGGTGATCAGTATGGAAATTTATGCGTCTAACAAGCCTTATACACAACCGTTTCAGAGCAGCTAAATGATTCTGTGACCAAGACTATGCAGTAAGTATGTCTCTGTTGCAGGATGTTGGAAAGTGCCATAATTCTTGCCAAATAAATGCCAAAGACTGCAATACCAGGGTTATTCAAAGCAAGAAACCATGCAGAATACTGACCAGAGAACGAATGGTGCAGTCATGTGGATTTGGTCTTGAGTCCCGACTCTCATCACGTGCTATTTGTGATCCTCTATTTTTTCTTCTGTAAAATGGAAATAAGAGGTATACTGAAAGGACTCATAGTATGTTGAAAATATTAGATAAATCAATTATATATAATTTATACTATAAAACACTTAGCAGAATCTCTGGTGCCTACTAAGGAAACGATAATATAAGTCACATTATTATTCATTTTAAAATGTAAATACTTCTCTTTCAGGGTTCTACATATGTACCAGAATCCCCTTGAGGTTGCTTTTCACATATGAATATGTGAATCCACAAAAGGAGAAATTTTTAGTATATGTTCTGCTGAAGAGAGCACGAGAAATTTTTAAATAAGAAGAAATTATATGAGAAGGAAGGTTTCAATTATGCCTGGAGAATAGAAAGTGATCAAAAGGGCTTTCTGGCATAACAAAAAGGTTAGAGAAAGAATGAGCAGATCAGGTTCTGAGTTCTTGAGAAAGGATTACCTAGAGAGGATAGGCTGAGGCAAAGCTGATGCATTGCATGTGAGCCCAGGGCGCATGTGGGATGGTGCAGTCCTGCTGTGAGGGCCATCTTTTGGAAGGAGTGTTAATTGAGTTCAGGTTCAACTTTTTGCTGCTTATAAGCCCATCCTCTAGAGACAAGTGTGAGTAGGAAAGGAAAGTCTGCTTTATTCTGGAGGCCAGCAACCTGGGGAAAATGTGGACGCCTGTACAAGGCCAACTCCCAACTGCTTTTTAAGGGGAATTTCAAGGACTTCCCTGGTAGTCAAGTGGTTAAAACTTTGCACTTCCAAGGCAAGGGGGTGTGGGTTTGATCCCTGGTTGGGGAACTAATATTCCACAAGCTGCCTGCTGTGACCAAAAAAAAAAACAATTTAGTCAAGAGGAATTTCAGGGTCAGGAGTGTACAAGTGGAGGGAGAGGGCAACATGCAGAATAGCATAGTCAGCTCCAAGAATCATCTTGGTTACGTGGTGGTCTAATCAGCATCATCTTGACTGTGTTAAGTTCAGTTCATCTTTAGTTCTGGGGCTGGTTTGTGTTCATTTCTTTGAGGACAGTTCTTGAAATTGTGCAAGATGGAGCACATACCATGGCTACAATCTGGTCGTCGTGTGGTTAACTTCCATCTGGTGGGATGTGCGTGCTAAGTGGCTTCGGTTCTGCCCAGCTCTTTGTAACGCTATAGACCGTAGCCTGCCAGGCTCCTCTATCCATTTCCCAGGCAAGAATACTGGGGTGGGTTGCCATGCCCTCCTCCAGGGGATCTTCCCGACCCAGGGACGGAACCCACGTCTCTTACGTCTCCTGTATTGACTGGCAGGGTCTTTACCACTAACACCACCTGGGAAGCCCCCTCTACCTGGTGGGAGTGTCAGTATTTGTAAAACAGCTCGAAGGATATGGCGTAGAATATTAACTATAGCCCTTGACGAGGAATGAAAAGATCCCTGACTTTGTTTAATGCTAAATTATTATGACTTTTGTTGCTTGACTATTTTCCTCTGTTTCTGCATTTTTTCACTTCTCTGATTAAATTTACTCTTTGATTAAATGTTTTTCTACAGACAAGAGGCAGGCAGAGCAAATGAGGGGTGGGGAGTGTGCCCTGTCCTGGGAAGGCCGCTTAGGGTTCTACTCTGTTACAGGAGATTTCAGTGCTTTTGGGCATCCCTTAAGGTACTGTTTTCTCCATATTGTTTTCTGAATCCCCTTCTTCCTCAACTCCAAAGGAAATAGGAAAGGTTTTGAGTTTCTCAAACGCATCTTGCTACTCTCAAACCTGGGAATGAATGTTCTTGTTTAAAATGAGCTGAGGACACATAAGAAAGAAAGGAGTGAGATATTTCTTGCATGAGTGAGGAGGTGGCCTTGGATATGGTAGTTTCAACCAGAAGTCAAAGGATTCTATGAAGAATATAACATAAGTCAAACTTATTAACCAAAAGGGCATCTGACCTGTTGTGAAACTAGAGAATGGGAGGTAGGTAGATAGGAGAGAAAGACCCAACCCCAAGATGAGAAAAGTTGCTGGTTCTCGGGGAGTTGAATGAGAGGTGCTGGTTTACCAAATCCAGTGTATTCCTCTTTTAAAAAACTTTTTATTTTGTATTGGGGTATAGCCAATTAACAATGTTGTGGTAGTTTCAGGTGTGAGTTTCAGACTCAGCCATACATATACATGCATCCATCCCCCTCACCCCCCAAACTCCCCTCCCACCTAGTGCTTTCATCTTAATCTCTTGGATCTGTGTCCAAGATGCCAATCTGTAGATCTTGGGTCATCAGGAGGAATAACCTTCCATTTGAGGCAGGTCTGTTTCTTCAGTAGTGCCTTATCCTGACCTGATCTCTCTGGTTTCAGGTTCTTTGTCTGACTTTGACTGCACAGTTCCTTCTATCTTTTGGTTTTTGTAGATCTCTGTCTCCAGGATGTCTCTGGTTCCAGCTTCTTCCTTAGTTCATTTTCTGCTGTAGTTCTCCTGGCCCTGGTTTATAATCCTTCATTTCACAATCCACTGTTGCTCAAGTGTCATTGTAACAAAAGAGGAGGGTCTATGGAACCTCAGAAGGGACTCTGCAGTGTTGCACAAAAGAGGAACACAGGCTGATCATCGTGAACACTGAACTTCTTCTGTGTGTCCTTCACTGCTAAAACTTAGTTGAGTCCATGAACTGACAGTGTGTGCTGGCCTACAGGGTGTAGAACTTGTGATGAGGGGAGGCAATGGAAGAGGGGATCACTCAGGAAAGACCTGATGAGACGGCATTGTGTGGTTCCGAAGGGAAGAAATCTTCCCTGCTGTCCTTGCCCTTTCTGCCCACCTTTCTTGCACTCTTTGATGGTTATTCTGGAGCTCACTTGAACTCAACCTGGGAATGAGATGGACTCCTTAACTGCTTTATTACTCAGATGTCATCCTGCCATTTGATGTTTATTAAGTATGGCATCTTGTTATTATAGAGGACACTTTCCAGAGACCAAGTGTGACAGCAAAAGTTGGTTCAGGTCTCACATTCATCACTATTTTGGAAAGAACATAACCTTTTTCACTGTTTAATTCCTGTCCATTCCTTGACATGAGTAAACACTCTCTGACTCTCTTAAGATGTTTTTAACTTACTTAGAAGTACAATTGCATTGTTATATTGTCTGACAGCATATAGAGATAACACGATTCCATGTTGGCCAGTATTCTGAGCTGTTACCCTGCATCTCTTTCTCCTCATTATCCAGTCTGTAGGTTTATGTCATGTTAGTCAAAATGTTACTTTTAACTAAAATACATCATTCTCATTGGCTAAAGTTCTTCTAAAAGTGAAAAACTAGTAGTATAAACATAAAGGAGTAAGAATAGGTAAATGGTGAAATTCAGTTATTACGTATGTAATCTTATGGATAACAGACAGCCATTAAAAATCATGATCTCAGAAAATGTTTAATAGCATGGAAAATGCTTATTACATAATCTAAGAGAAAAAAAACCCAAGATGTAAAACCACACAAATTGTATAATTTAAAATAGGCAAAAACATAGATTACATTTGAAGAAAAACATTGGGAGGAAACACCAAAAGTTAAGGGTGTTTATATCTGATAAAGTAAGAACTGACTGTGGCTGAGTTTATGTTTTTTAAAAATTTTTTCAAATTTTAAAGTACGCATTGTATCATAAAAAAGTAGGCACAGTAAAAATTTCCTTGATCAGATCTTACTTATAACACCCTTTCAGGTGACAGTTTCTTGTTCTATAATCTTCCTAGAAATCTCCTCTCCTTTATATTAATTGCCCTTTATATCTTTTAAATAGCCAAGCATTTATGTATATCTAAACAACTTTCACAGTAATATATTTAATGCTATTTCTTTGTGTAAATAGTTTCACACTTCTTTTGTAGTCAATAATATATACATTTGCTTGGTTTACAGTCATCGGAAGGGCACTTTTGGTTTTTTGTTTGTTTAATCTTGGTTTCTAGGAAGCAGAACTGCTAAGGAGGTGCAGGTTTTACTCTGAGTTAGCAGTCAGAAATCAAAAGAAAATGCCATGTGGAGAGAGAACAGGTGGCTATGGGGTGCTCTACACTAGGCCCTTCCATGAGTGACCTCATTTTCTCTTTAGACCCCATTCAAGAGGTAGATGTTTGCTCCTAATCACATATGAAGCTCTAAGACTTACAAGGGCACACAGCTAGCAAGGGCTTCCTCTTTTAGGCCTGTTTTCTCAACTGAACTCTTCTGCTTTACCTGGTCATAAACACATCTGTCTAGCAACGTGTGGACACTGAGAGATCAACTACATAACTGAAAATGTAAGTTTGTGAATGCATGACAGGAAAGTATGTGTACATATATTTTTAATGCTTGTCATTTCACATCATAGCAATTTATTTTGTGTATGTTGTATATAAGTTCCTTGTTGTCAGAGGACAAATATTTTTGCTCCTTTTTAACTCCCCACAGTTAACAGTATACAATGCCTTCAATCTAGATTCTCAATGGGTGCGCCCACCTAGCTGTTAAATACTTATACTCATGGCACACTGCTACTGTGGATTCAGAGATGGTTCAATGAATTTCATTATGTTAGGACTTCATGCAGATGGATAATAGCTAATCAGATGACAAAGACTTCTAGACAATCGAAACAATTAGTGTGGGAGCTATAGCTATGATCTTATGTGTACCTTCACAAAACAGAGAATTAAAACTGGCCAATTTTGTAGCTCATTTTTTAGACAAGAATGGTGGAAAAGGCATGTGTTATTAATACTACTTATATAACTACTTCCTAGCAAAATGGTCTCTTAAACTAGTGATATTTTTTGAAGTGTTAAAATGTAGCAATAACCTTTGAGTTCCAGATGTATTGCTGAAATGAGAACATTTTGGTAAGGTCAGTAAGCAAAGTTGTAGTAATTAAATCACCAGTGACTAATGTACATGATAGTTCTTAGATTCCAATATATTGCTGAATTAGAATATGTCAAAGATCAATTAAAATGATAATATTTAAAATACCACCAACAAAACCAAAGCTATTTGGCTTTCTCTTCCTGAATTTTTACTCCTTTTATTTTTCAAACCTTTACGTGTATCCTAGAATGAATTGGTTGATTAGTTAACTAACTGAATGTATGATCATGTCCCGGGTGTTCTGCCAGATATAACTCAAAATACAAAGATAAGAAAGACACAGTTCCTGGCATCAAGGATGTTACAGTCTAGCACATTATTTGTATATCAATGAGGACACAAATAACAGTAAGTGAAGATGGGGAAAGGAGAAGAGGTGATGTGGTCTGAGTAAAGAATGAGTCAGTCTAAATGGGTTTTATCAGTTCATCCAGGGGCAGTAAATCGTGCTGGCCAGATGATGGTGAAAGTGGTTTTCATAACATTTCACCTTAAGGTGTGTAATGTTTATAAAGCCATGAACCATGCAGTTCTGTCCTGGGGCAGGACTGTACATTAATGAACTCACTTACCAAAAGTAATCTCAGTGTCTCAAACACTGCACTTGTGTTTCTCAAGTACTATGAAGGGTACAAGTATCTCTCAGAAAAATTTCCTCAAATTTCCCCTTTTCTCTTTCCCACAAGCTGCCATCACACCCCACAGCTATTCTCACTCCTTGCTTCTTTTCTGAGCCATTTCCTCTGCCCCCAGTTTGGGCTGTTTTTATTTTTCTCTTCCCACCCTCTCTGGCTCTTTATCATCACTGACTCAGTTACGTCTTCCTCTCTTCCTACCACCTCACAGACACTGCTCTTGGTTCGTTCTCTGATGATTCTCCATTACTAATGCCCAAAGCATTACTTTCTTTTCACAACTCTTCTCAGAAGATAAAGGAGGGGAAGAAGCAGCATAAAGTCAGAATCTTCTTTAGCAGCTTGAAAAGACTCTTAAACAAGTAGTTTTTGCACTCTTATGGAGGGTCAAAATCTTCTCTGAACCTACCCCATCCGAGGTCCTGCAATCCGAGTCCTTTAATCTCTTGCCTATAGAATCGTTTGTCAGAGTGCTGTTGTCGATATCCTTTCATACCTCTGATGCCGCACATTTCATTGCAGCTGTGATTCACTCAGGAAACAGCCTTCAACTGTAGAAATGTAGGTCAGGATCATACATATGTAGGATGTCATTCATATGGAAGATAAAAGACAAAAATTCCTATTGTAAACTTCCTCTTTCCTTAATTCATTCTAGTATTTTCCAGTACTGGAGGCCTTGGTACTTTCATTGAACTTAGTTTCAAATGGGAAAAAAGTGGATTCTTTCATATTAATATTCATAGAACTATGTACATGTTATGAAACAATCAATAAAACATCATTAAAAATATTATTTGTGAAGAAATGACTCATTGGAAAAGACCCTGATGCTGGGGAAGACTGAAGGCAGGAGGAGAAGGGGAGGACAGAGGATGAGATGGTGGGATGGCATTACCAACTCAATGGACATGAGTTTGAGCAGGCTCCAGGAGTTGGTGATGGACAGGGAAGCCTGGCCTGCTGCAGTCCATGGGGTCGCATAGAGTCGGACACGACTGAGTGACTGAACTGAAGTGAACTAAAAGAGATCATTTACCAAAATGTATTGTTTTCCAAAATTGATCCAATAAGTACTGAATAGTTATGATTTCAGCAAATGTATTATAGTAATGGACCTGATAAAGCATTCATGGGTTATGGACTGAGGGATAAATTTTTGAGTAGTTAGAAGGCTCTACTACTGTGCTTATTGACAGATTACTTATATATACATATATATATATGTTTACATATATATATATATGGGCTTCCCTCATAGCTCAGTTGGTAAAGAATCTGTCTGCAATGCAGGAGATCTGGGTTCTGTTCCTGGGTTGGGAAGATCCCCTGGAGAAGGAAATGGCAATCCACTCCAGTATTCTTGCCTGGAGAATCCCATGGACAGAGGAGCCTGGCAGGCTATAGTCCATGGGGTCACAAAGAGTCAGACATGACTTAGCAACTAAACCAAACCAACCATATATATATATATGTATATATATATATATATGTATGTATGTGTGTATAACATACTATATACACACCCAATTGTTTTAATAATGACATGAGGCTGAATAGAAAAATAATTGCACATGTATTATGAAGTGTTTTATCCAAGTCCTTTCCCATTAAATCCGTCTCCAAACCAGAAATGGAGATCTGAGCTTTCCCCAGCTCTTTGTTTCCTCTTTTTCTTGCAGGAAGTGTTAATGAACTGAGGGCTTACACAAAATCTAGCACATCATTGTCACTCAAATTTTTACTGAATGAAAAATGAAAACCCCCAAATCAGAGCACAGAAGCATATAAGGTAGGAGGGGGCTGAGTGCATCTTGCTCATGTGTATACTGCATAAGTGTTCCCTGCATGATCACAGAGTGGCTGAAGATGATTCATCTGAAAGACCTATTTAAGGAAGGAAGTGAAAGTCAGAGGCTAAAAAATGACCCATAATCAGGTGTTGACAGTTGTGTGCTGAGAGGTTCTATGTAAAGCCAAACTTTCCAACCACAAAAAGGGTCCTGTTTTGTTCAACATTTTGGAGTGAAGAAATTAAGGGGAAAGTTGAGTTAAGGTGAAAGGTGTAGAAATCGTTTTAATGTTCTTGCTTGACACAGAGAAAGAAAAGAAATCTCTTGAGTAAATTAAACAAATAAATGTTCAATCATGCATTTAATTTGAGTTCCCATGAAAATCTGTAGAATTTGTCGGAAGACTCCAAAGTTTATTTTTGATACAAGGTAGGCCATCTCGTCTGCCTCAAACTGAAAAGCCTTATAAAACTGTGTACAGATGACTTGACGATTCAGGGCAGAATGTTCAGATTGTCTGTCGTTCCCTGCTGCTTCTTTATAAGTTAATATATGCATTTATTCACTCATTCATTTATTTCTTTTTTAAAAAACTCAACAGATAGTTCATACTTCATGCTGAGCATTGTGCTAGGTTTGGGGGATACAAGAAAACGTGTTTCCCTCTGTTAAAGAACTTACAGTCTGATTTGTAAAACAAGAAAATAGACTGCATAGCTGTACGGTGCTATGAGTGCAGTGACAAAAAAATAAACCCAGAATGTTAATTCAGGCTGGGGGATTGAAGAAGCCTTCCAGGAAGTATTAATGCATGAGCTGTGCTTTAAATAAAAATGATTTTAACCAGATGAAGGCAAGGCACTAGAGCATGGGTGCTAAATGCACAGGTTCTACAGCCAAGCTGTCTGGGTTCAAGTCTTGGTTTTGCCAGAAACTAACATGACTTCAGGCAAATGTCCCTCACTTTTCTCCATGAGTGGGGATAACAACTGTATCCACCATCTACTCATCCATCCCAGAGTTGTAGGGATGACTATATGACTTAACATTCCAACACACTCAGAACACAGGCTGTGTCTCACTGAAGTGTTATGTAAGTGTGTGATGAATAAAGGTGTTAAGTGTCTTAGGTAGTAAGTAGAGGTGGTACAGTGGCCTGAAAGGGCATGCATGCTGCTTTTAGGAAAGACTTAAGAATAGAGTGTAGGGTCCATACTGAAAAGAGTTGAAAGATAAGGCCAGAGAGATATGAATAATCTCTTATTAAAGAATGTGTATATTATCCTAGACACCATGAAGAATCATGGGATGTACTGATAAGATGAGATTTCTGTTTTAAACAGGTCACTCTGGCAATGCTGTGGAGAGTGGATGGTAAGGTAGGTGGCAACTCTGGTGTTTGGGAGGCAGAAAAATGTTTTCTCATATTTCCTGGGGTGCTTTTAAAACATGCATATTTCCAGGCTCCTTTCTGGGATATTACAACGCAGAAGATCTGGGGCAGGTCTGGTAATCTATGTTTTTAACAAGCATAGAAGCATATGCTTCCTGTCTTCAGATGATTTTTGTCTTCAGAGAGATTTTGCAGACATTGAGCTGGGTAGTAGTTGTAGGCTTATAGATGAAGACTAGGGAGGATCTAAACAAAAGCAGTGTAAACAACATCTTTGGAAACCAGCAGGCTGATTTCAAAAGGAAGATGTAATAGGACTTAGTGATCGACATGATGGAGCCAAGGATGACACTCAGATTTCTAGCCTGGGTGACGGGGCAGATTGTGGAAGAATGTGGAAGAAAAGTAAGTCTGGCAGTGAGGTTAATGGGATCAGACTTGAACAGGTTGAGTATGGAGTGTCAGTGGGGAGAAAGTCCAGTCAGAGGTTCCATATATATAATGCCTGAAGTAGAGGAGAGAGATTTAGGCTGGAGACATAAAACCAGAAGATATCAGTGCACAGGTAGTAACTAAAGCTTGGCAAAAATCCAACATTTAATTGGTGGGTAGGGGTACAAAATCCTGTTCTATTTGTTCATTCATTTGTGGATTCAAGAATTCATCCAAAAAACCATTTAAATGCTTATTTTATACAAGGCACCATGCTACACACTTTTTCCACAAAGGAGACTGTGAAGAAATAGCTAAAAAGAGGACTGTAAGGAAGAGAGTAGTGTTATCAACGCCAACAGAGAAGATTGTATCAAATGATTCCAAGATGCCAAATGAAATGATGAGTGAAACGGGCTCCCCAGATTTAACAAGAAACAAGAAGTTCATTGGTAACTTAGGAGAGAACAGACTCTGCTGAGCGACAGGGAAGGAAACCGAACTTTGAGGTATGGCTTGAGGCATGAATGGGTAGTGAGGAAGTGGAGGTAATAAAGGAAGAAAAAAGGTGGATGTGCTCGACTGCAAAAACGTGGTTACACAGTCTTCCCTTACCTGAACGCGTGTCCCTCCGCAGTATTTCTTTATGGTTACTCCCATCAGGAGGCGGAGTCTGCTTTTTCACCCCTTCCTCTGGGCTTCGTCATGTGACTTGCTATGACCAATAAAACACTAGCAAATGTGATGCAAACAGAAGCTCAAAAAGTCCTTAAACACTGGGGCTTGCCTCTCTTGCTGCTCTTAGGAACCCTGTGGCTGCAACCAGGTAAATATAAACCTGGAGTGATTCGCTGGAGACCTGTGGCCTGTCATCTTCCTCATCCCACTGGGAGCCAACATCAACCGACAGCCGGCACCAGCCACCAGACACTGAGTGAGATGTTGAATCAGCCCTTAGCCAATCTACCCACTGACGTTAGCACCAGAGTGAGCCTAGCCAAGCCTAGCAGAATGACCAGCAGGTACTAACTTAAATCACTGATTCACCGAGAAGTGACGCTGTTTTAAATCAGTTAGTTTGGGGGGTAGTTTCTTACACAACAGGAACTAATGGATAGAGTAGAATAGCGTCTGAGTGTCAAAGATTTCACGTGTCTGAGCTGGACGGGAGATTAGAAAAACTCTGGGTTTTCTCAGTCTCTTTTCTCTTCTTAACACACTGTCCCAGGCAGAAATAATAAAAGTAGTACATAGGAGCAGAATCGCTAGGTCATGCGGTATTATTGATTCATGCCAAAATATGGACAAATCTTAAAATCATCACACTGAATGAAGAAAGGCAGACCACCCCCCCCCCCAAGTACATACTGTGTAATTCCACTTTTATAAAATTCTAGAAAATATATATGCATCTACAACAACAGAAAGCAGATCAGTGGTTGCCTGGGATGAGATGAGGAGGGAGGGATGGGTTACAAAGGGGGACAAGGAAACTTTTAGGGATAATGGGTATATTCATTATATGGATTACAATGTAGATTTATGGTTGTATACTGTATGCCAATGTCAAAACTCATAAAATTGTACATTTTAAAGATGTGCAGTTCAATGTACATAAATTATACTGCAATAAAGCTGTTAAAAAGAAAAAGGGGAACAAACAAAACCTTCTGTACTTTCTATTCATAAATGAAATTGCAGAATAATGTCCTCCAAAGGTGTTACTTGTTTCATCTCTGGACCTGGGGATGTGAGTATGTGGAAGTGTGTAAGACTATGAATGTTTTACTTTACCTGGCAAAGGAGCTTTGCAGGTGTAATCAATGGTATGGACCTTGAGGTCAGGAGGTTATTCTCGGTTAATTGCACAGGCACAGTATAATCACGTGAGTCCCAAAAAGGGAAGAAACTTTCCTTTTCCTGGATGAGTCAGAAATATGGAACGGAAGAGGAAGGAGGTGAGATTTGAAGGACTCAACTTGCCCTTGCTGGCTCTGAAGGTGAGGGAGGGGGCCATTAGCTGGGGAATGTGATGCCTCTAGAAGCTGGGAATGGGCCTCAGTTTACAGGAAGCAAGAAGACAAAACTTCAGTCCTCCTTCCATCACAAAGAACTAAATTCTGCAAGTAGCCCAAATGAGCAAGGAACACATTTTCCCTTAAAATGTCCAGAGAGAAATACGGCCTGCAGACACCTGGTTTGTAGTCTGGTAAGACCTACACTGGAATGCTGACCTACTAAACTATGAGATACTTAATTTGTGTTGTTTTATTCTAACAAATTTGTGGTTATTTGTTATAGCAGTAATAAAACTGAAAGTTTTCATGGGCAGAAAGTTGAACTTATCAGCTAAAGTAGCTGTTTGAATGACCTGTATTTCCCAGTCATAAATCACAATCAAGAGATGATTGTATTTTTGCTTACATTTACTTCCATTTTACTAACTTTAAACTTATCCCTCTTTTAAAATGCTGCTCTGGACACGAAGATTTGCTGCCATAGGCTGATTGTGGAAGCCTAGTTCTGATCCCCACCTCAAGACTGTAGCCAGGTGACATTCTCCAACTATAGTTATATCTTCTCATTAAACACTGGTCCCATCCAACAACACTACTGTAAATTATCATTTTTGTGTGCAGACTTTGAAAGGCAACAGGCTCTAAGGGGAGCTATTATAGACGTTTCCAGACATCTATTTTTCTCTTGAGGCTTTAAAACCTGAAAACAGATTGTCTGGGTTTTAGTACTGGCTCCACTCTACGTCTTATGACTTGCTTAGGCAATGAGGGACAGTAGTGGTCCACTGAAAGTGAGGCTTAGAAGAGTCTGTCCATGTAAAACCCTCTAAACAATGCCTGATATATATAAGCACTCAGGGGGTGTTGGGTTGCTGATATAATGATGATGACGACGACGATGTCTTTGGGGCCAAAAGGAAAATTTCTGTCTCCGTATTGGATTTGTAAGTCTTGACTTCATAGGTCCTAGGAGATGAGACCTCCGTTTGTCTGTCTTGTTTGCTTGTCCTGCTAAGATGCACATCATTTCCTTTGGCTTTCTTGCCCTAAAACTTCCTGTGTCCTTTTTCTTTTGAAGTTAGAAGCAGGAGGAAAAAGTCACACAGTGACGTTTGCTGATCACAGCAGAATTCTGTCTAATGGCTTTTTTTTTTTTTTTTCCAATTAAAAGGGTGTGCTGCCAGTACAGGGATCATTTTCATGTTCCTCGTCTTTTCAGCCTTTTCCCGGATGGCTTTGATGTCCATATTGAGCCTTTCCTCATCGCTGCATGATAATGAACCAAAAGATTCCTGAAATTCTGTTGTCTCTGAACACAAAACAGAGCATTCTGACCAAACCGTTTACAGTCTTATTACATACCAGCTTTCCTGTGTGATATTTATTTGAGGAGAGGCCCTCCTCAAATAGGAGGGACTTGGTTTTAGATAATTAAATCAGACAGATTAAAATGACAATCTGAGTCAGGAGAAGGAAAAGATACACTATGTGATGGAAGCTATTTTTAATGGGTTTATTTTCATGGCAGCAAGCACATAGAGGAGAAAACATATGGATGATATTGCTAATTTAGAACCGTGTGTGCTTCAGGCTTCGTGTGCGATTTTCTAGCTGGGCAGCCAACTTTCTTCATTTTTTAATGGAGTGTTGCAAGAGATGCTCCCCGACGTATGGAACAGTCAACTACAAATAAAGTAGCAGAGTTAGTGCAGGCAGTTTTTTTCCCTGTGGTTACCAGATGACAGGGGCTTCCAAATGTGCACACTGTACCTTGGAGTGGAAATGGGTGTCAGATCTGAGCTCTGTGTGGGTAGCCTGGACTGTGGGTATTTCAGTTTGAAAATTTTGTTAGTTGCCATAGTAATTGTCACAATCATGCGGTTTCTGTGGTCTTTGTGATACCTAACACCTATGAGGAGCACCCAGCAAGCAGAAGTGGTTTACTTTTTTTTTCCCTCTTGTGTATACTTAGAGAGAAAAATAATGTGTAGTCAGATTTTAAGTGGAATTAAAAGCATAACAAAAAAGATCACTTGCATATCTTTATGTAAAGCATGTTCATTTCCCAATTATTCTTTTAACTAGTGTTTTCTTCAAGAGAGAATTTATCAGGAAGTGATTTTTTTTTTTTCCAAAACAAGGAGTCCCAGAAACCAAGGTTATAAAGTTTCATAAAAAGAACAGGAAACTCCTCTCTTGTTATGAATGTGTTGTGTCAGCATGATGCTGCTCAAGTTCAGACTGAAATTTAAGCAGAATCGAAAGTGGCTGGGTACGCTACTGATCCTTTTGCAAATGGAGCTCACCATTTGTTGTTGCTCAGTCGCTAAGTTGTGTCCGGCTCCTTGCAACCCCATGGACACACCAGTATGCTGCTGCTTCAGTATGTGCTCTCCAAGGCCACGTGTTACTTAGTCCCTGGATGCTATTCTTAAAGCTAGATTTTGCAGGTGGTTTTTGAATCATTGACAGGGATTATTTGGCTAAACAACATATTGAATATTTATATTGTATTGCTATAAAAACTTGAATGCCATGGCTCAATCTTCACAGCCCTCCTCATCTTTACCATAGAATTATTATTTTTATCTATTTGAATATTGATTCTGAAGTTAAAGTACAGATATAATAATGACAAAAATAGGAATGCCTTCTTTTGGTTACTTTATTTTTTAATTTTTTCTTCTAGTTTAGAGATATAATTGACGTGTAGCACTGTATAAGTCTAAGGTATACAGCATAATGGTTTGACATACATCATGAAATGATAATCACAATAATTTCAGTGAACCCCCATTATCACATATAGATCCATCATCAAAATTAAAGAAATACAAAATTTGTTTTCCTTGTGATGAGACTGCTTAGAATTTATTTTCTTGACAACTTTCATGTATAAAGTATAGCAATGTTAATTATCATATCATACATTACATCCTAGTACTTATTTACCTTATAATTGGAAATTTGTACATTTTCACTGCCTTCATCCACTTTCTTCTTGCTCCACCCACCTCCTGCCTCTCGTGATCGATTTTTTATGGGTTT
This sequence comes from Cervus canadensis, assembly GCF_019320065.1. Classification (NCBI taxonomy): domain Eukaryota; kingdom Metazoa; phylum Chordata; class Mammalia; order Artiodactyla; family Cervidae; genus Cervus; species Cervus canadensis. The sequence goes on along the minus strand of NC_057410.1, from coordinate 35,704,640 downwards.
GTTTGTTTTTGAAGTATAATTGACCTACAATACTATCTTTGCTTGGTACTGATGGAAACTAGGCTTAGCATGGTGATCATTTTGAAATGTATAGAAATATCAAATCACTATGTTGTGATTTGACTGTATATTCTTATTTTAATCAAAAGGGGATAGAACTGGCTCCAGCCTTTGGTTGAGCCATAGGATGTAGGAACTGAAGTGTCTCCACTGACTTGCAGAACTTGTGAGATGAGAAGGTGGTACCAGTGGCTTGTTTGGAGCTGGGAAGATAGTGCATGCATGAATGGGGTAGTAGGAATTCACCACCTCTGACTATTTACAATGAAATTTCCTGAACAAATTTGGGATGAATGATAAAACGTCATTTCTTACATTTAATACACTAGATATATACACTGATTAATTTAAATTTGGTAACATATCATAATATGAGAATCTTTGCACAGCTATGGATTTTACTGCCTTTGAACTTTATTGTCAATAGATGTGTTCTAAGTGAGCTTTTATTTATTTTTAAAGATACTTTGATCATAAGAATTCTGCCAATCAGAAAAAAATGACAAGGAAACTATATATTCAGCAAACCCCTGGGTTGGGGGTTGGGGTGTGTGTGTGAAACATTTGTAGTTGAAAAGTTATCAGTTTTATAGCCTGGCTCTACTATGTCCTTTACTAATGGAAATATTTAGGATTATGGAAATCCTAAAATTTTATTAAAAAGGAAATAGTGTACAGTTAGATGAAGACTCAACTAATGCCTTCAAAATTTTATCAATAAGATAATGCAAAAAATTAAGAAAATGAATTAAATTAAAAATTAAGAATTAAATGAATTAAATTTTGAAAATTAAGAAAAACATAAGACAGTATTAGCTTCATAACATTTTTTTTCTTTTTTATTTAAGTTCTTTAAATTTAATTTTGAATAGATAAAGCATTCTTGTGGTTCAGGAAAACATAAGAAGTTATAAAGTGAAAAGTGCCTTTTAGATCTATGTCTTTAATTTTTCAGTTTGCCCCCTAGGTCTAACCCTCTGTATAACAGCTGTTATTAACCCTAGAGTATTCATTTGTTGTTGTTCATTCCCAAGTCGTATCGGATTCTTTGCAACCCCAGGGACTGCAGGAAGCCAGTTTTCCCTGTACTTTACCATCTGAGAGTTTGCTCAGACTCATGTCCACTGAGTCAGTGATGCTATCCAACCATCTCATCCTCTTTTGCCCCCTTCTCCTCCTGCCCTCAATCTTTCCTAGCATCAGGGTCTTTTCCAATGTGTCGGCTCTTTGCATTAGGTGGCCAAAGTATTGACGATTCAGCTTCAGCATCAGTCCTTCCAATGAATATTCAGGACTGATTTCCTTTAGGATTGACTGGTTGGATTTCCTTGCAGTCCAAGGGACTCTCAAGAGTCTTCTCCAACACCATAATTTGAAAGCATCAATTCTTTGGCTCTCAGCTTTCTTTATGGTCCTACTCTCACATCCATACATGACTACTGGAAAAGCTATTGCCTTGACTATACAGATCTTTGTCAGCAAAGTGACATCTCTGCTTTTTAATATGCTGTCTAGGTTTGTCATAGCTTTTCTTCCAAGAAGCAAGCATCTTTTAACTTCGTGGTTGCAGTCACTGCCGACAGCTATTTTGGAGCCCCCCAAAATAAAATCTATCACTGTTTCTACTTTTTCTCCTTCTATTTGCATTAAAGTGATGGGACTGGATGCCATGATCTTAATTTGAGTTTTAAGCCAGCTTTTTACTCTCCTCTTTCACCCTCATCAAGAGACTCTTTAGCTTCTCTTTGCTTTCTGCCTAATATTAGAGTGGTATCATCTGCATATCTGAGGCTGTTGATATTTCTGGTAATCTTGATTCCAGCTTGTGATTCATCTAGCCCAGCATTTCACATGATGTATTCTGCATGGAAGTTAAATAAGCAGGGTGACAGCATAAGCCTTGACATACTCCTTTCCCAATTTTGAACCAGTCCATTGTTCCATGTCTTGTTCTAACTGTTGCTTCTTGACCTGCATACAGGTTTCTCAGGAGGCAGGTAAGATGGTCTGGTATTCCCATCTCTTTAGGAATTTTCCATAGTTTGTTGTGATCTACACAGTCAAAAGCTTTAGCATAGTCAATGTAGCAGACATAGATGTTTGTCTAGAATTCCCTTGCTTTTTCTATGAGCTAACAGATGTTGGCAATTTGATCTTTGGTTCCTCTGCCTTTTCTAAATCCAGCTTGTATATCTGGAAGTTCTTAGTTCATGTACTGTTGAAGCCTAGTTTGAAGTATTTGGAGCATGACCTTGCCAGGATGTGAAATGAATGCAATTGTATATTAGTTTGAACATTCTTTGGCATTGCCCTTCTTTGGGATTGGAATGAAAACTGACCTTTTCCAGTTCTGTGGCCACTGCTGAGTTTTCCAAATTTGACTGCAGCTCTTTAAAAGCATCATCTTTTAGGAATTGAAATAGCTCAAGTGGGATTCCATTACCTCCTCTAACTTTGTTTGTAGTTATGTTATGAATATTTCATTTAGAATTATAAGAAGCTCTTATGCTGAAATGCATGTGGCCCATTTAGGTAGCACTGATTTATTTAGCAGACATTTACTAATGACTTAGTGTCAGCACAGTTCTAGGAACTAGCAAGGCAATGATGAAAAAACAGATGCAGTCCCTGACCTCAAGGAACATATATTTTTTTCAGGTGGATATGATTAAAAAAATAATAGATATAACTGATATTAAGCAAGTACATGTTCTAGGTAATGTTCAGAGCTTTTCTCACCTAGTATCTCATTTATTCTTCACAGCTCTGTGAGATCGGTCTTATTATTACCCTTATCTTACAGGTGAAGATACTGAGTACATTGTCTAAGTTCTCACAGCAGGTAAATGGTGGAGCCAGCTTTAGCCTAGGTTAAATCAGTGAGCAAATAAAAATATGAAGAAATGTGTAGGGAAAAGGTGGTAAACAGGGAAAACCTCTCTGAAGAGGTGTGTGTGAGCAGGTGCATGTGCTGGAACTGCACAAGAACCAGAGTGAAAGCACTCCTAGGCAGGGTGAATAACAAGCGTGAGGCTTGAGACCAGAAAGAGTTTGAAATGTGAGGAACAGAAAGGAAGTCTGGATGGCTGGAGCATGGGAAAGAGAGAAGAAAATAGTACAAGATGAGACTTGAGATTCAGCTATGGATTGCAAGGGCACAGCAAAATGGGAAACACCAGTTAGCAGGTTATTTATTGCAAGAGTTCATTTGGGGTATTGCAGCTCAGATTAGATAATGACAGTGGAGGTGGACAAAAGTGGATGAATCTGAGACATATTCTGGAGGTTAAATTAATATTCCTGTTAAAGTTAACTAATGATAGCTCAGAATGTATGACTGTCAAAATATAAAGTATGTATTCTGTGGCCCATTACAGAAAAAGTTCACCAAACCCTGGTATAGATAACTAAGGTATGAGTGTATGCAACAAAGAGAAAAATCGAAATGTTTAAAAAAAAGTGTTGTTTTGTATGCCTATCAGAAAACAGTCTGAAGCAAAGAAACAAAAAATAAACCTAATTAATTTAGTAAGAGGACTAATAGAAAAGAAAAACTAAAATATAATTCTTAGTTTAAATCTGTAAGAGTATCTGAACATAAATTTATTATATGAACTGAATCAAAATAATTCAGACTTAAACATTTGAATTAGTATGGTAGGAATGAAGATGGAGCCAAGTGGAGATGAATGAAAGAAAAAAAACATTTATTAGGTAAATAGGGGACAGACATTTCACATATAGAATCTTTTTGTGTGTGTGTGTTTAGTGTTAAATCATTCAACAAATATTTGAATGCTGGGCAGTGTCTTAGGTACTGAAAAAGACATAGCAACTGGAGGGGGAGAAACCCAAAAACCTCAGATCATCTGCTCTCATGAAATATACAAACTGGTGGGAGCTTACATTCTCTAACTGTATTAGATATTGTAATAATAGCTATCTGTAGGTGTTCTTCTTCCTCATTTTTTAGGTGAGGACCCATGACTTCAAGTACATAAGTGATTCATCCAAGGTCATTTGAAGCGCTTTAGTGTCACAGGATCTAGATCTGACTTTGATCTTTATGATTCTAACGTTCACATTATTCTTTTACTGTTGAAAATACAATATCCAGATATGGACGTAGATCACTACTCACATAAATCAATGCAGATAAATCTAGGAAATTGAAGTTCTTCTACCGAGTGTGTTTGAATTCGGCATTTGCAATTACAGGATGCTGAGAACAACCCTCTGAATTAGGACTGAAGAAGCACGCCTAACACTCTGGAAAACACATCCCCCAGCCCCCCGAGTGCCTGAGTTGATGTAAAACAGAGTTTTTTCACTGTCAGGTTCCCTGCCTCTCACTTCACTCCCACTGCTGTGTGTCTGAATATTCAAAGCAGGGTTGGAGGCAGAAGTCAATTATTTTAGGAGGGTTATTGTATCTGCACTGTTCACTTTGTGGTAGAGGCAAAACACCGTGTAAGTAAAAAGAGTAATTTCAGACATGCTTGAGTTACTATTCTGAAACTTCGAATATGAAATACATTTATAATGAATTATCTGAGATTTTAAGGCCCCTAAATAATACATAAAGTACCAGAAGCCGTCTCTACATGTAAATATGATTAGTGTGTAAGTAGAGAAGTTTCTTCAGCTTCTATCTCCCTCCAGGTTTTCGAACAGCTCTGTGGACCCTTTCAAAACCTCCTAATGTGAAAGCCCATGTGCTTGACTTTCTGACTTCCCCAGTGAGCCTCCTGGGATAAGAGCTGCATTTTGACTCATCACTCCTGATAAAAACAAGAGTGCTCCATTCTTGGCTGACTGTGAAACCTTCCCTGCCATCTGCACAGGCTCCTTCGACTCCTAGGAAACCCTTGGAGGAAGGAAAAGGACAGGCCCACCACCCCAGCAGAGCAAGTCCTGGCTGAGTCACGCGTGGGATGAAGGCTGACACGGATACGGACAGATGCTCCTGGGAACCAGCAGGCGGGCTGCTTGGAAGGCTGGCACGCCCCCACGCGGGGTGGGAGTTTCTCCTCAACTTGTTCTTCTAACTGGAATGGAAGCCTCCCTGTCTCCAACCAACTTTTCTGGCTGAAGTGGGGTGTGTGGAAGGAGTGGGAGAGAATCCTCTTGGCCACCTGGATTCTGAGAGGACCATTGCAGGAACCCGGCCCTGTGGCTTGCTAACTGCAACCACCCCACTGGTGTGGTCTCAACGGCCACACCCTGAGTGGCCGAGTCCCAGGGCAGCTGTTGAAACTGCTTGTGTGGTCATACCAGCCCTTAGGAAGAGATGGCCTGCCAAACCCCCGGGAACTTGGAGCTGAGGTCAACTTAATGCTTCCCCATTAGGCGCTGGGAAGAAGGGTTTCTCATGACACAAGTGCATGACAGTCAATGTAACTCTGCTTCAAACATCTTCTGTTTAAGCCATATTGGTTTCTGACCAGCTGATTTTTATGAAGACTTATTTGGTATTAAATCTTAGTTTTATCTCTATGACAAAATGAAGTATAAATAATAAGTAAAGTAAAGAAACCTTTCTATTGAAGAAAGTCTATAAATCTTGTTGTTTACTTAACCAAATAAGGTTAATATCACTTGACTTTCACATATGTTTTATACATGTAGAATGGTTGAAAATAACTAAGCACCTATTTTCAAGGTGGACATGGGTAGTTAGAGGATGAAGTGTGTGGGTGTGGTCTTTAGATGTCACACAGACCTGTGTGTTCAATGCTGGCTGTGCCCCTTACCCTGTGATCTTGGACAAGCTACTGAAATTCTCTAAGCCTCAATTTCCTAATCTAAAGAATGGAGATAAATATTATGTAGCACTTGTCACACTGAATTGTTGAGAGGACTAACTAGATCATGCCAATGAAATGTTTAGCATATTGCCAGTCACATAAAAGGCTGTGAGTGTCAGAAGTGATGTTTGTTAATGAAGCTGATAACACCACCTGTAATGGGTAATTTTATGTGTCCACTTAGCTAAGGAATGCCCAGATAGCTGATAAACCACTACTAGTGGGTGTATCCATGAGGGTGTTTTCAGAAGACGTTGGCGTTTGAATCGGTAGAGTGAGTACACAGGATTGCCCTCAACAATGTGGGTGGGTATCATACAATCTACTGAAGGTTTGAATAGAACAAAAAGATGAAGGATGGGAGAATCTGTTCTTTGCTTGAGCTGGGACACCTATTTTTCTCTTGCCCTCAGATGTCTTCACTCCTTGTTCTTGAACCTGTGAACTTAGATCAAAATACTCTTTGTGACCCCATGGACTGTAGCCTACCACGCTCCCCTGTCCATGGGATTTTCCAGGCAAGAGTACTGGATTGGGTTGCCATTTCCTTCTCCAGAGGATCTTCCCAACCCAGGGATCGAACCTGGGTCTCCTGCATTGTAGACAGATGCTTTTTTACCCTCTGAGCCACCAGGGAAGTCCACAGATCAAAATACACCAGAGGTTTTTCTGGGTCTCTTGCTTACAAATGGCAGATAGTGGTGCTTCTTAGGCTCCACAACTGTGTGGGCTGATTTATATGTGTAGGTATACATCTATATGCCTGTCTGTCTATCAGTCTGTATCTGCTATTGGTTCTGTTCCCCTGGAGAACCCTAATATACCATCACTATGCTGAGTGTTTTCTTTCTTATATATAGATCCATAACCCTTGAGAGAGCACAGACTGTTCAGTGATTGGGAATATGAGATTTTGGTCATTAGACAAAAAGAAAAAAACACAACTAGATCACTGAATACATAAAGTCCTTCATAGACACATTTCTAAATGCAAGAAATGAATTTTACCAAAGGTTTGATTAGTGTGCAGGTGAAATATTCAAAGTGAAATATTCAAAGATATGAAAATTTCTTCTTTTATCCTGATCAACTTAAGTTCAATAAACCAAGTGTGTATACGTGTGTGTGTGTGTGTGTGTGTGTGTGTGTGTGTATTTGCTTTACTTATACTGTGAATGCTTTTTCTTGCAGCTGATGTGGATGAATGACTCTAAAGAAGAGATAAGCTGCGAGGAAGGATGCAGTTTTCAGCCATGGGTGCTGTGTTGTGCTCTATGCTATGCTTAGTCGCTCAGTTGTGTTGGACTCTTTGCAACCCCATGGAGTCCGCCAGGCTCCTCTGTCCAACAGGGTTCTCCAGGCAAGAATACTGGAGTGGGTTGCCATGCCCTCCTCCAGGGGATCTTCCCAATCCAGGGATCGAACCCAGGTCTCCCGGATTGCAGGTGGATTCTTTACCGTCTGAGCCACCAGGAAAGCCCAAAAATACTGGAGTGGGTAGCCTAGCCCTTCTCCAGGGGATCTTCCCGACCCATGGATCAAACCCAGGTCTCCTGCATTGCAGATGGATTCCTCGCCAGCTGAGCCACAAGAGAAGCCCCCATTAACAAGGAGTGCCCTCTCATTATTGCCACAGTGAACACTGTTGGAGTTCAAGAGGAATTTATTAATTTCTATATTGATCAGGGGAAAATCTTAGTGTTTAAAAACTTAAGGCCATGGTAATTTACCACTTCTTGGGATATCAGATCAACTATTTACTTTTTAAAATTGTTGATATAGAATATTATAGAAGTTACAGGGTGTATAGTGTAGCGATTCACAAATTTTAAAGGTTATACTCTATTTATAGTTATTACAGAATATTGTCTATATTCCACGTGTTGTATGCTGTATCCTTGTAGCTTATTTATTTTTTTTAATTTATTTTTATTAGTTGGAGGCTAATTACAATATTGTAGTGGTTTTTGCCGTACATTGACATGAATCAGCCATGGATTTACATGTGTTCCTCTTAATCTGCTACTCCTACCTTGCCCCTCCCTCCTTCCCTCTTCCAACTGGTAATCACTAGTTTGCTCTCTATATCTGTGAGTCTGCTTTTTTGCTATATTCACTAATTTGTTATATTTTTTAGATTCCATGTTAAGTGATATCATACAATGTTTGTCTTTCTTTGTCTGACTTATTTCACTTAGCACAACACCCTCCAAATTCATCCATGTTTTTTCAAATAATGAAATTTCATTCTTGTTTATATATATATATATATATATATATATATACACACACACACATATATATATTATATATATATAGCTGGGTAGTATTCCATTGAATATGTATACCACATCTTTTTTTATCCGTTCATCTATTGATGGACACTGAGGTTGCTTCTATATCCTGGCAACGGTAAATAACACTGTATGAACACTGGGGTCCATGTGTCTTTTCAAATTAGTTTTTTTTTTCAGATATGTACCCAGCAGTGGAATTGCTAGGTCATATGGTAGTTCTTACCCAACTCCAGTACTCTTGCCTGGACAATCCCATGGACGGAGGAGCCTGGTAGGCTACAGTCCATGGGTTCGCAAAAAGTTGGACACGACTGAGCGACTTCACTTTCACTTTTCACTTTCATGCACTGGAGAAGGAAATGGCAACCCACTCCAGTGTTCTTGCCTGGAGAGTCCCAGGGATGGGAGCCTGGTGGGCTGCCGTCTATGGGGTCACACAGAGTTGGACACAACTGACGTGACTTAGCAGTAGCAGCATGGTAGTTCTTGGGCTTCCTTGGTGGCTCAGATGGTAAAGATTCTGCTTGCAATGCAGGAGACCCAGGTTCAATCCCTGGGTCAGGAAGATGTCCTGGAGAAGGGAATGACTACCAGTATTCTTGCCTGGAACAACTCCATGGACAGAGGAGTCTGGCAGGCTACAGTCCACAGGGTCACAAAGAGTCAGGCACAACTGAGTGACTAACATTTCCACTTTTTCACTTCATGGTAGTTCTATTGTGAGGTTTCTGAGAAAACTTCATACTGTTTTCCATAATGGCTCACTAATTTATCTTCCCTCAAATTGACTACTTATTAAACTTTTTACAAGAAAACATTCTCCTAGTCTCTTCTGGGCCCTTCTGTAGATAATGTGATTTCAAATCTTTTGCGAACTTTCAGAATTAGAAACTCAGCCAAAAGAGTAAAAACTTGCATCTGAAGGATGGAAAACTTCTTTGGAAAAGAAATGAAATTAAAGTTATCGAACATCAATCTTAGTTCCACAATTTGCAAGAGCTGATAAAATTCTCTTTCCTTTGGCTGATAAAATTCTCTTTTCCTTTCGTCTCTTACTGGTTGCACAATACCAAATTGGTATCTATGCACTATTAAAACAAAACAAAACAAAACCATCTTAGTTCCCAGTGCTTCATTGGTATCAATCCATTCTGACTTTGGTGTGTTGCCACAGTTTGACAGATGCACAAGTCTGAGTGAACATACTCCAAGAACGTTGAGAGATGTTTAAATTGCTTACCGTCCACGAGTGGGTATTTCAGAATATCTCCCAATTTTTGATTACTCAAGTACTGCTGACCAAGTCAGGATTAATCATCTGTCACTTTTCAGATATATCACTAACAAATTGAGAAATGTTATTTTATGCTAATACATTCTTGGTAAACTTTGCCAGTCACTTTTCTTTCTAATAAATCAAAACTATCCTTTCACTTAAATGACTACTCATAGATGGGAACTGCCAACCCACAAACCCTGCCCACTGCAGAGCTGGTGCTTTATCTTTGTCACTGATACCCAGAGCTCTATCTCCTCCCCCAAATTAAGACTTGTCAAGGTGTTTGTTGAGACGGTTGTGACCCTTCTGGCTCAGTCTGCCCACAAGTACTAGTGTTCTAGTGAGAGTTTCCAGATTTGGGAAACACTAGCCATCAGGCAACAGGGCAAGGGGCCTTTCAAATGAGGCGGCCTTATTGAGCGGAAAGGAATGATCCAGAGGAAATGATATTTTATGACTCTTCTTGCTGCCATCCATGAACTAAAATTTTACAGAGATGACATCAGATTAGACAATACCTTCAGACAGCCCAAAAAGGGGAGGAGGAGGAATAAATCACATATATGAATGAATGGGATTACTCTATTCTCTATACTCTCATAACCATTTAAGAAACTTGTAGTTTACTATAACATATTTCCCTTTATAACTGGGTATGTTTGCATGCTTACCTCTTCTGCTGAGCAGCACTTCAAATTCAAGAAGGTGGAACATGGCCTCTTTTGCTTTTGTATTCAGTATACAGTTCAGCCTGGAGGAAGTCATGTCAACCCACTCCAGTATTCTTGCCTGGAGAATCCACTGGACAGAGGAGCCCGGTGGTCTATAGTCCATGGGGTTGCAAAAAATCAGACGTGACCAAAGTGACTTAGCAGACACGTATGCATACGGTTCAGCACAGTATCTGGTCAGTGGTGCTCAGCAAGGGTTTGTTGACTATGTAGCGGATGAGGAGGCATTATCATCCCTCTGGCCTTTGCCTTGGCCATGGTAGAAATTAAATGGTTCTTGTCAGAGTGTATATAAAAGCTACTACCTCACATCTATGGCATCTTTGCATTCTCCATCAGATATCTCCCCTCTCACTACCCTCTTGAAGTTACTGTCAAGCTGCCATGCCTGTCAGGGCATTTTGAACCATCAGACCAAATCTATTCACCCAAGTCTGCCATATTTTAGTGAAGCAGAATCCAAGATTCAGGACAAGGGAGAAATCCATGGCTTGTACAAGATAAATTGGTAATGAACACCTCAGAAGGCAAGAGAAGGGGACATTAGCTTTACCAAGAATTGCTTGGTGAAGTGACTAAAAGAAATCAGGTAGAGGCACAGAACAGGGGCATCCTGAAACAGAGGTGTAAAGACAGAAAGGGACATCCAACTACATACACACACAGACACACACCAGCGTCCTAGTTCCAGGGCTGAGTCTGTAAGCATGTTCTTTGACTTGGCCTCTTCACGTGCTTTCACACCCCCTCCTGACTCCCAGTTTTTTAAAAAAGAGATACTGCATTTGTGCTTTCTTTTGCAGGAGTACTTTAAAAGTTATTTATTAAAAAAACAAAAGTCCTGTCAAACAGGATGAGCTCCTCAGAGACAAATAACAGCTCTCATCTATGAGGTACTCCCTTGAAATCATCCTAAGTGTTAGACAGTGGTAAGAGATAGATGTCTAGATAGAGTCTGGTCACCTATATGCTAAACAAGCAACCATCAGTGGCTAGATGAACTGCTTTTTTATTTTTTTGAGATACCCCCACAACTATTTCCTGTGACCCTTTCTCCTTAAAAAGTCCTTTATGAAGGAAGTGAGGGTAGGAAAAGATCAGGTCAAGAAAGTAAAAGATTTTTTTAATGATACAAATTTACACATAATAACATCTTTTGATAAAGTTGTTTAAGGATAAAAGAGTCTATGAACATCTTTGAAATGTGCGTCTTGCAAAAATGAATAAATATTGACATCTGGCTGCTCTGACTAGGAAATATAATGGAAAAAGAAATCTTATAGTTTGAAAATTGGTTCTTATATGTGATTTTAAAGATTTGTTACTTTTTTTGTAGAAAGAACATGTAAAGTTTCATTTTAGAAATTTTAGTTTGATCAATTTTATAATTGATTAACTTTGTTACAATTAACACATTTTATTGGAATAAAAAGAAAGGAATATGTGAGCATATATACAAAAAATAGTAAATTCTGAAGTACAAACTATGAAAAAGTTACCACTTATTAGTCTTTTCTAGGCGATTTCCAAATAATTTTCATCTTAAATGCTTTAAGACTACATTTCTTTTCTTTTAGGAATGTGAATTCTTTTAGGAATGTGAATGAGACATTCCTAAAGTCTAGTTTTGAGTGATCCTTTTACCACTATCAGAAGTAACAAACATCTTCTAAATATCCTCATCAAAAATTTGGTGATGCAAGTCAAATGATTTGGGAAGAAGAGGAGCAAGTTGTTAATTTGTGTCATTTAGAAGAATCTCAACTGGAATTTAGGAACTCACAATTTGTAATTAGTTATGATATTTTTGATGAATGGGAAAAGTAAAATAAGGGATTTTACCATCATCTACAGATGTATGGAACACTTCCTATTTGTTCTAAAAGCAATTACAGATATCAGAGTATGTTCCTGAGAATTCATTTTCAGCTTGACTCTCGCTGTATCAACATTTCTGTTACAAATCCATTAATTCATCATAATGATCCAGGCACAGAGGCCGTGAAAGGTCCTCAAACACACACATCTCCTTATACACACACACAAACACACCAAAAGTCATAGGTTCAAGTATTACTAATCCAGCATCCTTTAGTTTAGGGTCCAGAGTTTCTTATGCATGAAAATACCACATTATTCTCAGACTATATCAAATGTATTAAAGAATAATGGTTCTTATAGCTTAGAAAGACTTAAAAAATGAGGGTATTTAAATTAAAAAAGTCCAGATATCCCTCAGTCAATCATAAGTACACAAATATACTAGGACATACCACTTTGCAAGCATTGAGGTTTTATTTGACCTCAGTTCAATCTTCTGGTTTGGTTACAAAATAAAATACAAACAGAAGTAGCAGATGTATTGAGAGCTACCGCTTTTTGGGTGTCAGATCATCCTTGTACACCCGCCATGTAATTTTCATAATAGGCTGTGAAGTTGAGGTTATTATTCTGTTTCTAAAGATGGAGTCAGAGATTCAAGAAGGTACAGAGCTGAATTTGAACTGAGTCCATTTCACTTCAAGCCTGTGCTTTGTGGTTTCAGAACTGCGGTTCTAAAACAGCAGAGGCAGTCATGCCCTATTTACTGGGATATTTGCATTTTAGCCAAGTTTGTTATAGAATGCATTTTTTTCCGAAGGAAACTCTATTTTGCCAACGACTTATATTACACTATTTGAGACTGTTTACCAGTACACAAGTCGTATGAGGACTGAGACCGTGTCTTTTTATTAATTTTCTTGCAGACACAGTGCTTGGCAGACAGGAGATATTCAATAAATATTTGTTAAATAAATTAACCCTGGGAAACATTTTCTTGAATATATAATAAAAGCATAGTTATAAATTCAGAAAAGAGTTATGCATTTTAGTTTTAAAAAATGAATGTACTCAAATATGGTTACACATTCAAAGTAATAGTAAAATTCTTTGCTATACTTTAAACAATAAAGTATTTCTGATAGTCAAATATAATGTATATCAGGAATTTGGGTATTATGAATGCATGCTTTATGATTTTCTCCCATTATAAAGTAGTCAAGCCTTAGAAATTGAGCAATTTCAATGCGATTGAAATTGATCAGCCTCAGTTTTTTTGAACATATATAATTTCAATTTCAGAATAAATTTCTTTAATTTTTGATATCACTGAAACTTGCTGAATTTTTTTCCATTCTGATAAATTTTATAACCTGCTTTAATTTGCCTAGGTAATCAATGACTTACACTCTGAATTCCATCTCTTTTTATGCTGTGTTTAAGATGTTCTATAAGCATCTTAAATTTAGGAACACTATAGTATTCATCATTGTATCTTTAAGATTCAACATGGATCTACTGTAGAGACTCAAGAAATTTTTGTGAAGAGAAAAGAAGGAGGAGTGTGAGAGATGGAGGGGGAGGGGGGACGAGAAGGGAAGGGAGAGGGGAGAGAGGAGGAAAAAAGAAAGTAAATTGGTTCTTGGATTAGAAGAGATAAAGCCAAGGATCAACAATGTGGAATCCTTGCTTAGAAACAGAGATCTCCTGCAACATCTGCCAAGATGTTTATGTGTTAAAAAACCACCCAGAGTCTAACAAAGCCCATGAATAACTGCCACTTTTGAGTAAGACTCGTGTCTTTACTGATACTTCAAATTGGATTTTTTTATTGAGCCTAAGGAAGTGCTAATCATCCTCTGGCATTTCACTACAACCCATAAATTGCATTTTAGTAAAAATCATTCAGAAGACTGTTGCCACAAGAAAACATTTATTAATTAGTAGCTATAAACCCTAGATTCTCCAGGTTTTAGGGGATGTAGTGAATTTTTGACTGGTGTTGTTTCACTAATTTTGACTCTGTATCATACACTCACAACACATGCCATTTGGTAATACTTTTTTTTATGTGCATCTTAAGGACTCATATTTCCAGACCTGAACTTCTGTGTTGCTTCTATTGCTGGTACTAGCAAATATAAGGAGGCTTTTCAGAAAAAAAGGGAAAGGGAATAAAAAGCAGAACACAAATTTTGTGACAACAAATTATAGAATTTCTCACTAGTAAGAGACCATTTCTACCCCTCAAAATCAATCAGGCAGCAATCATTTATTGAAAACCTAAAGAATGAACTGTGTAAGGCTCTTAAATAGCAATAATCTTCAGGACTATTAATGCCAACCAAATACTTATTTTCTATGTCACTCAGAAGAGGAGTCATATGATGCCTTTCTGAACAGCTGATTAAAACACTTAACATTGATTCACCTTTTATCTAAAGAAAAATAAATTGAATGGGGAATTACTGAAGAGTTCTCAAATTTAGATTATGCATGTGTCTAGTGCTCTTATTCTTACTGTCAGGATGCAAACAAATAAGAAATTATTGAAGGGTCTCTACCTAGAAAATGTACAAGTAGTAAGTAAATTATATATCATTTTAGAATTAGAGAGTCATATATTTAGTGCTGATCATGTTGAGTAAGGATGTGGGACAGGGACATTGCAAATTTCATAAAAGTATCTGAAGCTCCTGTGAATATGATTTTTACTTTAATAAAATTTTAAGAAAATATTTATTTTTTTGGCTGCTTTGGGACTCAGCTGTGGCATGCAGATCTTTGATGCTTCATGTGGGACATTTTATTTCGGTGCATGGATTCTCTAGTTGCCTTGTGTGGGCTTAGTTGCTCTGCAGCATGTGGGATTTTAGTTCCCCAATAAGGGATTGAACCTGCAACCCCTGCATTGCAAGGTGGAAAAACCATAGCTTTGACTAGACAGACCTTTGTTGGCAGAGTAATGTCGCTGCTTTTTAATATGCTGTCTAGGTTGGTCATAGCTTTTCTTTCAAGGAGTAAGCGTCTTGTAATTTTGTGGCAGCAGCCACCATCTGCAGTGATTTTGGAGCCCCCCAAAAATAAAGTCTGTCACTGTTTCCCCATCTATTTGCCATGAAGTGATGGGATTAGATGCCATGATCTTAGTTTTCTGAATGTTGAGTTCTAAGCCAACTTTTTCACTCTCCTCTTTAATCTTCATCAAGAGGCTCTTTAGTTCTTCTTCACTTTCTGCCATAAGGGTGGTGTCATCTGCCTATCTGAGGTTACTGATATTTCTCCCGGCAATTGTGATTCCAGCTTGTGCTTAATACAGCCCAGTGTTTATCAAGCTGTGCTCTGCATATAAGTTAAATAGGCAGGGTGACAATATACAGCCTTGACGTACTCCTTTTCCTATTTGAAACCAGTCTGTTGTTCCATGTCCAGGTCTAACTGTTGCTTCCTGACCTGCATACAGATTTCTTAGGAGGCAGGTCAGGTGGCCTGGTATTCCCATCTCTTTCAGAATTTTCCATAGTGTGTTGTGATCCACACAGTCAAAGGTTTTGCCGTAGTCAATAAAGCAGAAGTAGATGTTCTTCTGGAACCCTCTTGCTTTTTCAATGATCCAGTGGATGTTGGCAATTTGATCCCTGGTTCCTCTGCCTTTTCTAAATCCAGCTTGAACATCTGGAAGTTCACGGTTCACATACTGTTGAAGCCTGGCTTGGAGAATTTTGAGCATTACTTTACTAGCATGAGAGATGAGTGCAATTGTGTGGTAGTTTGAGCATTCTTCAACGTTGCCTTTCTTAGCGATTGGAATGAAAACTGACCTTTTCCAGTCCTGTGGCCACTGCTGAGTTTTCCAACTTTGCTGGCATATTGAGTGCAGCACTATCACAGCATCATCTTTGAGGATTGGAAATAGCTCAACTGGAATTCCATCACCTCCACTAGCTTTGTTCATAGTGATGCTTCCTAAGGTCCACTTGACTTCACATTCCAGGATGTCTGGCTCTAGGTGAGTGATCACACTATCATGATTATCTGGATCATGAAGATCCTTTTTTGTATAGTTCTTCTGTGTATTGTTGCCACCTCTTCTTAATATCTTCTGCTTCTGTTAGCTCCATATAATTTCTGTCCTTTATTGAGCCCATCTTTGCATGAAATATTCCCTTGGTATCTCTAATTTTCTTGAAGAGATCTCTAGTCTTTCCCATTCTATTGTTTTCCTCTATTTCTCTGCATTGATCACTGAGGAAGGCTTTCTTATCTCTCCTTGCTATTCTTTGGAACTCTGCATTCAAATGGATATATCTTTCCTTTTCTCCTTTGCCTTCTGCTTCTCTTCTACTCACAGCTCTTTGTAAGACCTCCTCAGACAACCATTTTGCCTTTTTGCATTTCTTTTCCTTGGGGATGGTCTTGATCCCTGTCTCCTGTACAATGTCACAAACCTCCATCCATAGTTCTTCAGACACTCTATCAGATCCAATCTGTTGAATCTATTAGTCACTTCCACTATATAATTGTAAGGGATTTGATTTAGGTCTTACCTGAATGGTCTAGTGATTTTCCCTACTTTCTTCAATTTAAGTCTGAATTTGGCAATAAGGAGTTCATGATCTGAGCCACAGTCAGCTCCCAGTCTTGTTTTTGCTGACTGTATAGAGCTTCTCCACTTTGGCTACGAAGAATATAATCAAACTGATTTCAGTGTTGACCATCTGGTGATGTCTATGGGTAGAGTCTTCTCTTGTGTTGTTGGAAGAGGGTGTTTGCTATGACCAGTGCGTTGCCTTGGCAAAACTCTATTAGCCTTTGTCCTGCTTCATTCTGTACTCCAAGGCCAAATTTGCCTGTTACTCCAGGTGTTTCTTGACTCCCTACTTTTGCATTCCAGTCCCCCATAACGAAAAGGACATCTTTTTTTGGTATTAGTTCTAGAAGGTCTTGTAGGTCTTCATAGAACCATTCAACTTCAGCTTCTTCAGCCTTACTGGTCAGGGCATAGACTTGGATTACTGTGATATTGAATGGTTTGCCTTGGAAACGAACAGAGATCATTCTGTTGTTGTTGAGAGTGCATACAAGTACCGCATTTTGGACTCTTTTGTTGACTATGATGGCTACTCCATTTCTTCTAAGGGATTCCTGCCCACAGTAGTAGATATAATGGTTATCTGAGTTAAATTCACCCATTGCAGTCCATTTTCGTTCACTGATTCCTAGAATGTCAATGTTCACTCTTGCCATCTCCTGTTTGACCACCTCCAATTTGCCTTGATCAATGCTCAGATATTTCGTTAAACATTATTCTGGGTATGTCTGTGAGGCTTTCAGAATGAGATTAGCTTGAGTCAATAGACTGAGCAAAGCAGACTGTGTTCCTCAATGTGAATGGGTTTTGTCCAATCCTTCAGTCAGAGGCCTGCGTAGAACAAGAGGGAGGGTACTGGAGAATTCTCTATTTTAAGCTGAGACACTGGTTTTCTCCTGTACTTGAACTGGAAAACTTACACCATCAGCTCTTCTGGTTCTCAGGTCTTCAGATTTGAAAGGGGTTGTGGAAAAGATGGTCATTACCTGGCAGAAGTTAAGAGAGCTGAGACTCATTTCAGAAGTTGAAGCTGGCAAGTGCAGGGTTGGGAACTGTGATGGGAACCTGGAAAATGAAGATCATTGCCACTTTAAATAAAGAAGTTCCAAATGGCCTAACAAGACTTCATCTTACAGGTTCATTTCCACTTCATTCTGGAGTGGAAAGAAGTCAGGAAAAACAATCAAAATATTGACAAATGGCAGAGGAAGGACCAGTAGTTACAGTGAGTACCTCATGATGTGCCATTTAAAGAGATGATGGAGGTCTCTGTATCTCCACCCTGGTGCTACCCACTGAGACTTGTTCATCTATGAAGAGGCTATTTCACTTAATGGATTTCTTTTCAGTGCATCTCTGGAGTACTGTTGAGGTCAAACAAAGTAGTCTCTATACAGTTTGACAACTCTCTTTCCTCTTTGCCCTAGGAGAGCATCATCTACCAAAATGTGCTCAGTGGAATTCATAAGTGAAGTGTGAAAGTCACTCAGTTGTGTCTGATTCTTTGTAACCCCATGGACTATACAGTCCATGGAATTCTCCAGGCCAGAATACTGGAGTGGGTAGCCTTTCCCTTCTCTAGGGGATCTTCCCAACCCAGGAATCAAACCCAGGTCTCCCACACTACAGGCAGATTCTTTACCAGCTAAGTCACAAGAGATATTCTGTTGGGTAGAAAGGGGTTCTACTGACAGCCAGGTTTAGAAACAATAGGTTAACAAAGATAAATGAGTTTCATTATACCAGGTTTTCTCATATCTTTCAATACATCAGTGCACATTGTGAATCTACTTGGAACAGATATATCTGAAGCATCTTCCAAAAACTTTTGACCCTTGTATTAGTCAGGATACTCTTAGTTTTTAAGTTACAGAGGTCCAGCTTCAATAGGTATAAAGCCATACTGGGAACTTACTGGCTCGTAGAACCAAGGTTGAATCACAGGCATGGCTGAATCTGGAGGCCTCAAATGATGTAACCAGTGTCTGTCTCTTTCCATCCCTTGGCTCAGCTCTTCTCTGGGTCAGTTTTGTTCTCATGAAGTCTTTCTCTGTGCAGCTCCAGGTTACATTATACCTAAAGTTGCATATTCCACTTTGGAAAAAATCTCCATAGAGGATAAAACTTAAGTGAATTGTTTTTTAATTGAGAAGTATTTATACCATAAGCAATTAATTTATAATTATGAGATATAAAATATAATTTCTGAAGACCTTGTTTTTGCATAAAAATCTTCTTGATGACAGCCTATGGTATTGGTGCATGCTAATACTATGACAGTTCCTAATGAAAGCTGTCCCTCAGAGGAATGAATGTGCTGGAGAACTCATCAATTGCTTATCAATTCCCTAACATTGTCATATCCCCAAAATAGTGCTTAATAATCTATACAGTGTTTTCTTACTGCTTCCAACATCATTTGGAAACACCTTGGTTTAAGGAAGTAGGTTATCAACACATTAAGGTAATCATTTGTTGTTGTTGTGCGTGTGTGTTCAGTCGAGCCCAATTCTTTGTGACCCTATGGACTGTAGCCTGCCAGGCTCCTCTGTCCATGGGATTTTTCAGGCAAGAATACTGGAGTGAGTTGCCATTCTCTCCTCCAGTGGATCTTCTTGACCCAGGGATCAAACCCGTGTCTCCTGTGTCTCCTGCATTGCAGGTGAAATCTTAACCGCTGAGCCATCAAGGAGGCACTGATTTAACAACTACATACTATAGTATTTAAAGTGGAACTGCGAAAAAATCTTAAGCTATTATTCTTATATTACTCTATAATCTCCAACCATGAACCTATTTAAATTGCATTGTTAAAAAAAGAAAACAACTACAGAAGCTATGCCCATTTGAAAACTTTCATTAGTTGTTGACTTTACTATAAATTTATGACTAGACTGCAGATATATTCAACTGTGAATCACAGGATTCTTCATTAGTGTCTCAAATTGGCTCTAAATCATAAACATCATTTCTCGACACTGGTAGGAATTGCTGAATAGTCAATATGAAAGAAGCTTCTCTTTAATTGGTCAACTAGTAATCATTTTAATTTTGAAGTGCATAATGGTAATGACTCTATTTTTACATATGGGATATTTTGAGGGATTTTGATATTTCTGACCTAAGGAAATTATTCCAGCAAGTTAGAAACTGAATTCCTTGGAGACGGTCATTACTTTTCCTATATATTTACTGTGTCTTTACAGTTAGGTAGGAAGAGAACTATAATGAAGGCAAAGCACCTGGAATTTTTATAGCTGGAACCACGAACACTATTCAGTCTATTCCATGACACTGTTCAATGTTTTCTGATGACAATATCTTGAGAAATTTGAAGATTCTTTAACAGTTTCTGAATCATCAAAAGAGAGCATAGTATGTCTAACAAAAAACTAACAACTGAATATTATTTATAATATTGCTTGAAAGCTAATTATCCATATTAGCATCATATGTGTAATTCTTTGAATTGTTTAATCAAACAGATCACTCTGAAACATAGTAGAGTTTCCAGCACAATTCTCTGTCTCGAAGCGTTTGAATAAAAGGTTTAAGTGTTCTTCTATATCAAAATATCTTTTGGGGAACATCTAATTTGTTTTTCAGTCATGAAGTTGTGTCTGGCTCTTTACGACCCCGTGGACTGCAGCACGCCAGGCTTCCCTGTCCTTCATTATCTCCTGGATCTTGCTCAAACTCATACCCATTGAGTTGGTGGTGCCATCCATCTTATCCTCTGTTGTCCCCTTCTCCTCCTGCCCTCAGTCTCTCCCAGCATCAGGATCTTTTCTAATGAGTCAGCTCTTTGCATCAGGTGGCTAAAGCATTGGAGCTTCAGCTTCAGCATCAGTCCTTCCAATGAATATTCAGGACTGATTTTCTTTAGGATTGACTGGTTTGATCTCTTTGCTGTCCAAAGGACTCTAAAGAGTCTTCTCCAACACCACAGTTTGAAAGCATCAGTCTTCAGTGCTCAGCCTTCTTTATGGTCCAACTTTCACATCCGTACATGACTACTGGAAAACAGTACTAATTGATAAATAGCTATTAATTGATAAATGCCCTATTCATATCATGTAATTTAATCCTCACAATGACTTTATGAAAAAGGTAAGATTTTTTTCAAACCTAACTTTACAGAGGAGGAAACTGAGGCGTGTGGAAGTTAGTTAAGTGCCTAATGTTACACACTTCCAATGGCAGAGTAGGACTAGGGAATTCAACTCCAGAATCAGTGATAGTAACCACAGGTGATATAATGGTTGATCGCTTTACCTATGAGCAGATTACTTGACAACATGACCCAAGGCGCAAGTACAATTCGAACATCGAGCTTTATCTCCAGTGTGGCAGAATCCTAGGCTGAGTGCACCCGCACGTGTGGCAAGGCCTGCCTGATGGTTCAGCGCATTATGGTTATTGCGTGGCTTTTGTTTTCTTGACTTTGGTTAAAAAGACCTTAACAAAGCTCCCATAAATAAGAGACCGAGTAAATAAAAATCTCATATTTGTACCGTTACACTAATAAGCTTAATAACAATAATCCACAAACATCTGCAATCATAAAATAAAAACTTCATTACCATTTCAATGCAGTCACTACAAATCCTCAGGTTAGCCAGCGCCCCAGCTGTGTCCTGGTGCTTCACAACACAAAACAGCAATTCATCCCAAATTACCGCTCTCTGTTAGTGACTCTTGCTCGCTGGCTCCCGTCCCAAACACTCCTGCTGTTCAGGTCTATTGTTTCTTCTCACTAGAAGCCTTTTATTTCCTGGGAAAGCTTGAAGGATTGTCTTCAAGAAAAACTAGGCCAATCTTCTAACTTCTGATGTCCCACTATAGGTCCTTCCAATATTCTGGGCATACTTAGCCTTTCTTCCCCTCCATCCAGTTGCCTCTAACATCCATTTCTAGGAATGTGAATAGAAAACATTACCCAAAGAATGAAACTGAAGGAGTTAAGAAAGCTTATGCTCTTTTGTGGCTTTGTAAAATGAACTAGTCAAAGATTCAGATAATGAGCTTTAGTCTCTATTGGAGCTTTAGAGTTGAGAAAACTCTCTCTCCATAATTCCTGCCATGGGCCTCTAAGTCATCAAATTCCATATAAAATTACAGAGGACTTCCCTTTGAGAGTTTATGGCCTTGGAACAGCAGGTTAAAACCAGATTGGGGGAAAATGAAGGACTGTCTTTGAGCCACATGTAACACATATACCAGCTTATAGAAATTATATACTACTTATGAGATTATATTTACTAGGCAGTTTATTTTTATGCTGCAGAATAATTATTTATTCTCTTTTATTTGCATCTTAAATGTTTTTGCGATCCTGAATACAATTGAAGAGAGGGAAAGAGAAGATATTTGATTTTAGCCTTACTGGTGATATATAAGATTTCAGGAAAACACTGTCTTTTGCACTAACTCTTTCAGTGTATAAACATAACTAAGAGATTTGTTTCTTTTAGGATATGGAAATCCAAGTCTACTAACTATCAAAAATAGTGGTCATTTATGATTTCTAGTCAGACAGTAGAAAGCATAGGGAGAATACTTTTTTTTGTTCTTTTGTTTTGTTGTCGTAACCTAGTATCTTGTATAGATGATTTCACATTGTTTTTCTGGGGACTTGGGGATCTGTTTATAAAGCCTCTTTAGATTGTCATCTGGGAGCCTTTTATGGGGCAGGTAGATATCCTACTAGAGCCGTGAGCTGGCTTCAGAGACCATCTTCCCCTTGGAGTATGGTAACTGACTAAAATGAGATTAATCTAAAGCTTGTACCACAGATATTTCACCTCTTCGGTGGTGTGCCTATTTTAACCCCGTCAATAAAAGAGAGCCACTCTGCCTGCTGACACAGAGTAGAACTGCTGAGAAGAAATGTGGCAGCCATTCATAAAACCATACACCCTGTCAACCTGTTACACAAATGAAATGTCTGTACATGTCAGATGAACAAAGGCAGGAGGTAAGAGAGTAGAAAAGACAGTCTACAGGGTTCCATTGTACATTATAGGGACAGATATTGGAGAAAAATTGGTAATAGACATGGTAATGGGCTCATGTTCATGTGAGTTCCTTAATCTTCTCTAGGGCTGCCTTTAAATCTTGACTGCAAATTTGCCACAAAGAAGTAGAGGCACTGTGATATGAAGAATGTAGTAAATGGGATGCTCTGAAAAGTTGATTCATTTTGAACACCAAGCTAAGGGTAAGCTAACCTATTTCTTATTCTATGTAATCTCTCTGGTAGCTAGCACATGGTTCTTGACATATTTGTCAAGATAGAGAAATAAAGCAACATCTATTTACAGAGTTCACTGGCAGATCCACAAGTTGTGGGCCGTTTTGACAATTGGTTTCTAAAAATAGATTGAGGACAAATGTAGGCATTCTTTGGCCTGGTTAGAGTCATCACAGAATGCCTGCATGAGCTACTCCTGGCACCTGAATGCCTATTTTTAGGAGGACTCAAGAACTGAGTTGTAGTTACTGTGTAGCCATCTATGAAGTCCCCCGTAATTCTTAGATGATGGATTTCAATTCTGAACTCTCAGAAATAAGATTAAAGAACTGAAAACACTTATTAAGCACTACCTTGAACATTGTTTCACCATTCCAAGATATTGTATTATAACATACCATTGCACATTTCTGTGATTGTGGTTTTGAGTCTGTCTGCCCTCTGAGAAGGATAAGAGGCTTTTGGAAGCTTCCTGATGGGAGAGACTGACTGAAGGGGAAAGGGGGAAACTGGGTCTTGTTTTGATGGGTGGGGCCATGCTCAGTAAATCTCTAATCCAGTTTTTTGTTGATGGGTGGAGTTGCGTTCCCTCCCTGCTATTTACCTAGAGCCAAACTACAGGCTTCCTTGTTAGCTCAGACTGGTAAAGTGTCTGCCCAAAATGTGGAAACCCGGGTTCAATCCCTGGGTTGGGAAGATACCCTGGAGAAGGAAATGGCAACCCACTCCAGTACTCTTGCAGTCCCTGGGGTTGAAAAGAGTCAGACATGACTGAGCAACTTCACTCACTTCACTTAAACTACAGGTGGAGGTAATGAAGATCTAAACACATGGACCACAGCCTTGTCTAACTCAATGAAACTATGAGCCATGCCGTGTAGGGCCACCCAAGATGGATGGGTCACGGTGGAGAGTTCTGACAGAATGTGCTCCACTGGAGAAGGGAATGGCAAAGCACTTCAGTATTCTTGCCTTGAGAACCCCATGAACAGTATGAAAAGGCAAAAAGACAGGACACTGAAAATTGAACTCCCCAGATCGGTAGGTGCCCAATATGCTACTGGAGATCAGTGGAGAAATAACTCCAAAAAGAATGAAGAGTTGGAGAGAAAGCAAAAACAACACCCAGTTGTGGATATGATTGCTGATGGAAGCAAGGTCTGATGCTGTAAAGAGCAAAATTGCATAGGAACCTGGAATGTAGGTCCACGGATCAAGGCAAATTGGAAGTGATCAAACAGGAGATGGTAAGAGTGAACGTTGACATTTTAGGAATCAGCGAACTAAACTGGACTGGAATGGGTGAGTTTAACTCAGATGGCCATTATATCTACTACTGTGGGCAAGAATCCCTTAGAAGAAATGGAGTAGCCATCATAGTCAACAAGAGTCTGAAATGCAGTATTTGGATGCAATCTCAAAAAAGACAGAATGATCTCTGTTCATTTCCAAGGCAAACCATTCAACATCACTGTAATCCAAGCCTATGCCCTGACCAGTAAGGCTGAAGAAGGTGAAATTGAATGGTTCTATGAAGACCTACCTTGATGAAAGTGAAAGAGAAGAGTCAAAAAGTTGGCTTAAAGCTCAACATTCAGAAAACTAAGATCATGGCATCTGGTCCCATCACCTCATGGGAAATAAATGGGGAAACAGTGGAAACAGTGTCAGACTTTATTTTTTTGGGCTCCAAAATCACTGCAGATGGTGACTGCAGCCATGAAATTAAAAGACTCTTACTCCTTGGAAGGAAAGTTATGACCAACCTAGATAGCATATTAAAAAGCAGAGACATTACTTTGCCAACAAAGGTCTGTCTGGTCAAGGCTATGGTTTTTCCAGTGGTCATGTATGGATGTGAGAGTTGGACTGTGAGGAAAGCTGAGTGCTGAAAAATTGATGCTTTTGAACTGTGGTGTTGGAGAAGACTCTTGAGAGTCCCTTGGACTGCAAGGAGATCCAACCAGTCCATCCTAAAGGAGATCAGTCCTGGGTGTTCATTGGAACGACTGATGCTGAAGCTGAAACTCTAATTCTTTGGCCACCTCATGCGAAGAGTTGACTTATTGGAAAAGACCCTGATGCTGGGTGGGATTGGGGGCAGGAGGAGAAGGGGAAGACAGAGGATGAGATGGCTGGATGGCATCACCGACTTGATGGGCATGAGTTTGAGTAAACTCCAGGAGTTGGTGATGGACAGGGAGGCCTGGCGTGCTGCGATTCATGGGGTTGCAAAGAGTCAGACACAACTGAGTGACTGAACTGAACTGATAAAGACCTACAAGACCTTCTAGAACTAATACCCAAAAAAGATGTCCTTTTCATTATAGGGGACTGGAATGCAAAAGTAGGGAGTCAAGAAACACCTGGAGTAACAGGCAAATTTGGCCTTGGAGTACAGAATGAAGCAGGGTAAAAGCTAAGAGAGTTTTGCCAAGACAATGCAACTGGTCATAGCAAACACCCTCTTCCAACAACACAAGAGAAGACTCTACCCATAGACATCACCAGATGGTCAACACCGAAATCATATTGATTATATTCTTTGCAGTCAAAGATGGAGAAGCTCTGTACAGTCATCAAAAACAAGACCAGGAGCTGACTGTGGCAAAGACCATGAGCTCCTTATGGCCAAATTCAGACTTAAATTGAAGAAAGTAAGGAAAACGACTAGACCATTCAGGTATGACCTAAATCAATCCCTTACGATTATACAGTGGAAGTGACAAATAGATTTAAGGGACAGGATCTGATAGACAGAGTGCCTGATGAACTATGGATGGAGGTTCATGACATTGTACAGGAGACAGGGATCAAGACCATCCCCAAGGAAAAGAAATGCAAAAAGGCAAAATGGTTGTCTGAGTAGGCCTTACAAAGAGCTGTGAATAGAAAAGAAGTGAAAGGCAAAGGAGAAAAGGATAGATATATCCATTTGAATGCAGAGTTTCAAAGAATAGCAAGGAGAGATAAGAAAGCCTTCCTTAGTGATCAATGCAGAGAAATAGAGGAAAACAATAGAATGGGAAAGACTAGAGATCTCTTCAAGAATATTAGAGATACCAAGGGAACATTTCATGCAAAGATGGGCTCAATAAAGGACAGAAATTATATGGAGCTAACAGAAGCAGAAGATATTAAGAAGAGGTGGCAACAATACACAGAAGAACTATACAAAAAAGGATCTTCATGATCCAGATAATCACTATGGGGTGATCACTCACCTAGAGCCAGATATCCTGGAATGTGAAGTCAAGTGGACCTTAGGAAGCATAACTATGAACAAAGCTAGTGGAGGTGATGGAATTCCAGTTGAGCTATCTCAAATCCTAAAAGATGGTGCTGTGAAAGTGCTGCACTCAATATGCCAGCAAAGTTGGAAAACTCAGCAGTGGCCACAGGACTGGAAAAGGTCAGTTTTCACTCCAATCCCAAAGAAAGGCAATGCCAAAGAATGCTCAAACTACTGCACAATTGCACTCATCTCTCATGCTAGTAAAGTAATGCTTAAAATTCTCCAAGCCAGGCTTCAACAATATGTGAACCACGAACTTCCAGATGTTCAAGCTGGATTTAGAAAAGGCAGAGAAACCAGAGATCAAATGGCCAACATCCATTGGATCATCAAAAAAACAAGAGGGTTCCAGAAAAACATCTACTTCTGCTTTACTGACTATGCCAAAGCCTTTCACTGTGTGGATCACCACAAACAAAAAGAGATGGGAATATCAGACCACCTGACCTGCCTTTTGAGAAATCTGTATGCTTGTCAGGAAGCAACAGTTAGAATTGGACATGGAATAGCAGACTGGTTCCAAATGGGAAAAGGAGTACGTCAAGGCTGTATATTGTCACCCTGCTTATTTAACTTATATGCAAAGTACATAATGAGAAACGCTGGGCTGGATGAAGCACAAGCTGGAATCAAGATTGCTGGGAGAAATATCAGTAACCTCAGATATGCAGATGACACCACCCTTATGGAAGAAAGTGAAGAACTAAAGAGCCTCTTGATGAAAGTGAAAGTGGAGAATGAAAAAGTTGGCTTAAAACAACATTCAGAAAACTAAGATCATGGCATCTAATCCCATCACTTCCTGGCAAATAGATGGGGAAACAGTGACAGACTATTTTTTTGGGCTCCAAAATTACTGCAGATGGTGACTGCAGCCATGAAATTAAAAGACGCTTACTCCTTGAAAGAAAAGTTATGACCAACCTAGACAGCATATTAAAAAGCAGAAACATTACTTTGCCAACCAAGGTTTGTCTAGTCAAGGCTATGGTTTTTCCAGTAGTCATGTATGGATGTGAGAGTTGGACTATAAAGAAAGCTGAGCATGGAAGAATTGTTGCTTTTGAACTTGTGTTGAAGAACACTCTTGAGAGTGCCTTGGACTGAAAGGAGATCCAATCAGTCCATTCTAAAGGAAATCAGTGCTGAATATTCTTTGGAAGGATTGATGTTGAAGCTGAAACTCCAATACTTTGACCACCTGATGCGAAGAGCTGACTCATTGGAAAAGACCCTGATGCTGGGAAAGATTGAAGGCAGGAGGATAAGGGGATGACAGAAGATGAGATGGTTGGATGGCATCACCGACTCAATGGACATGAGTTTGAGTTAACTCCAGGGGTTGGTGATGGACAGGGAGGCCTGGCGTACTGCAGTCCATGGCGTTGCAAAGAGTCAGACAGGACTGAGTGACTGAAGTGAACTGATTGCAAATTTAGTAGATTCACATGTGTGGTTTATATAGGCTCGGTTCAAAGTACACTATTCTGCAAAGGGGCTTGGAAAGTTAACTGACTTTGAATACCACCTCTCAGGTGGCAGGACATGTACCCGTGCCAGTGTATGACAGAAGAAGTCAGATTCTGGGGGGCAAGACAACTTTTAATAGTAATTCAGTCACTTATTTGATGGTTCCAGCTTGTTACAGGGTATGACACTCAGCACCTTGTGTAGACATAGAATAGAAAGAGTGGATAGCTGGATAACTTTTTCTGGATTATTTAGAATACTGAATTAAAAGCTGGAAGCCCCTTAAAGGAGACAGAACCCTCAAACAAACTCTTCACCAGGAAATACACTATGTCCTAAGTTGAGTCAGTCATGTCCGACTCTTTGCAACTCCATGGACTGTAGCCTGCCAGCCTCCTGTGTTTATGTGATTCTCCAGGCAAGAATACTGGAGTGGGTTGCCATGCCCTCCTCCAGGAGATCTTCCCAACCCAGGGATCGAACTTGTGTCTCTTACATCTGCTGCAGTGGCAGGTGGGTTCTTTACCAGTAGCGCCGCCTGAGAAGCTCAGATATACACACACACACATACACATACACACACATGTACAATATTTTTTGTGTAGAAAATATCCATATATTTGAGGTAAATGAAATATCTTCATGCACTTGGCAACCATCTAGGAATAATACATAATAAACCTAGCAAATAAAGTCCATATTAATCAGAATATGTGGTTTAGTTTAGAGGACAGGATGCTGTTAAACAAAAAAGTGAGACAACAGAATTCTTTATGGAGAAAATCTTGATTCAAGTAAGCAAATAATGTTGACATTTTACCCAAGATAGGATTAGGTTCAAATTTCTTGTGTTTGTGATAACCTCTAACAAGTCTTTCTATAATTTGACTTTTTTTTCATCCTTTTCGCTCTTCACATGTTATCTTGACTTACATCCTGATATTGGTGATAAATACCCTTTGAATGCTTCCATTCTGTCTTATTGATCAGTAGATTTCTTTAATATAATCTCATTTTCCAAAGGCCAGGTAAATTGTTCTGTCATTAAAATGTCTTTTGATTTCTAAAGATGATTCATCCTAATTTGAAAATCATTCTCAACTCCTCAGAAACTCAAGGGTAGACTAATTTGGCAGTAATTGAAGAAAAAAAATGTGTAGATGTTAAACTCAGCTAAAGACAATCTGGGATTTAGGGGTGAAGGCAGAACTGGAAGTGGGGGCAGAGGAAGGGGATAATTAAAACCACTTTGATTAAATTCAGCATATTGAAATATTTCAACAAAATGAGAATGATCATTCATGCCCTGAGGGAAAATTGCCATTCCATTCTGGATGGAATTCCTATTTTTGAGAACTGCAAATTTGCTAAAGTAGTAGATTCATCCAAAATTAGCTTGTAAAATGCTTGCAATAAGCAACATCTCCAAATCATGGTTGAAAGGCATTTTGTTCAGATATTTCATGATGAAATATCTCATGTAGGTTAAAGTACAATTATGAAAATGTCTTCTGTTTCTTCAGGGTTTTATAACCACATTTTGTAAATTAATATCATATACTGTGTTAATATTAGCCAAAAATAATATACTTCTAGGCCTGGCAAGGATATGCAGCTTCTGTACTTGAGAACCAAGGGAGGCTGTCCCTAAAAATGTGTGAGATTTTTCATCCAGTGAAACATTACTAACGTCATGGTTGGTCACCAGCCTCATAACTTATCTCAGCAAGTCAAATGAGAACTATTTATTAAATGATGGTAGTGTGCAAAATCCTGTATTATAATGATGAAATGACACAATATTAGTTCAATAAAAAAGAAAAGAAAAAAATTGTAGTACAGGGTGACATGTAGTAAAAGCTCAATAATGATTAATTTCTTTCCTTATTTATAATGGGAAAGGGAGGTTAGGATAAAGAGAAGTAGGAAGAAGTTAAGTGGCATTCAAGGAAAGGTCCCATGGTTTGAGGTGTTCTCAGGGTCAAGGAAGGGGTTAAGATCTATTGGTAAATCAAGGTGCAGGTTTATGCTATAGCCAGTTTGCCTTAGAGGTATAGTGAAAACAAAGATTGACCTTTCTCATGGGAACTGAATCCACCATCTTGTCCTCTCTAGTCGTTATTTCAGTAAAATATAAGAGCAATATCAATGAGTGGTGGATTTAGAAATCATGCTTAACTTTAACCTTTTGACAGAGACATCAGTGTAATCCTCTCTCTTAACAACTATACCTAAGTGACCCACTATTCTTTCATTTGGAAGAATCTGTTGGAAAATTATTTAGGTTACTTTGACATTTATATAGATCAAGGTAAATCCCCAGTAGGGTTATAAACCACAGGTATTTTCAAACCTACATAGCCCCCTGATCTTTAAATAGTCCCAAGGGGCCCTAGGCCACCTGGAAGTTAGAATCCAACCTGAGCATCTGAGAAGTTCTCAGTATTTTCCTGCCTTGAAGAAGATCCAAAAGCAGGGAGTCATGTCCTCTGGTCTCTGGTGGGATTGAATCTACTGAGGGAAGGGACTTTGTAAACAATGGAATTAGTGCCCCAACAATAAAACCTTTGATTTATTTCTCATTTTATAGTTATGGTGAATTTGGTACTGTGATGGATCATGAAGAGAGAGCCTTTTCCCCTTCTCCTTGAATTGAGTTCATCTTGATATATTTTGGTGACAGAATGCGGTGGAAGTGATGCCATGTAATGATACCTCTTGGAACTCTGTAAGAAGCCCAAGAAACATGAAGAGATCTTGTGGAGGAGAACCCAGGTGCTCAAGCACAGACCCCAGCTGAGCTTCCAGCTGTGTGTGAGTGAGCCATCTTGGATTCCAGCCCAGTCCAGTCTGGAGTGCAACCCCAGCTGACAACATGTGGAGCGGAGGAACCACTTAGCTGAGGCAATTAACTCACAGTATCTTTGGGGAGAAAATGATGACTGTGGTTGTTCTGAACACTGAGTTTGGAGTGCTCTATTATGTATCAAAACCCGTGCAGACGTGAATACTCTACAAGTTTGCTTTAAGTCCAATGGCATTGATTTGAAAGGTGGCTGGCAGCAGAATAGCTATGTTTTTGAAATATTTTTTCTCAAATGTAATTGCTTAGAGTGGATAAAAATCAAATTTGGGGCCATGATGGGAAGAGCTCCATGCACACTTAAATCACTGGGAAAGGGGTGAAGACGAATGCTGTGAAGACGGTGAGTGCTGCTGGGGAAGAGGTGTCTGTGTGGGGAGGGCTGTGGCAGGATGATGTGGTCACTGTCATGGCTAGTATGCCCTGGGCGAAGTTCCTGGACTTCACACTTCTGCCCAGATTTTTTGGGTTGCCTGAGTAGATCTTCATTCTTTTATTATTTTCATATTGAATTAGAAGCTCTTTTACATAAATGTGATTTTCTTCAGCATCTGTTGATTTTTTTGGACCATGAAATTTAGCAGGATATTAAAAGCATGAAGACTTACATGGCATAATGCTGAGTTATGCAAGTTTGAAATAAAACTTTATCTAATTCTATCACAGAAGTCTGTGTTTCAGAAGCATAAGGCCTGCCAAACTCACATAACTCACATTTACATTTGTGAATGCCACCTCATTCTCCTCCCAAGATGCTTTTTTGTGCACCAGTGTGGTGGGCCAGTAGAAAATGCATTTGCCAAGAGCCTGGGTCAGGTGCCAGCTGCTTTTGAGCTCCTCTGATACCCATGTCCCTTCTGGAGAGGACAGGTTGCCAAGGAAGTAGCAGAAGTCAGAACCGAGTCAAGGTCAGGAGACAATGGACATGGAATCAACTCTAGTGGAAATGAGCAGAGTTCACCATGGGATGCAGACATTAGGTACAAGGCCAAGAATTTGACCAGAACCATTCAGGCTGGTATTGAATTTTAGGGCCCTGAGTTTCCTATTTATCCTATGATGAAGCAGTTAAATTCTGCGAGAAGAAATGGGCTAGAAAGTGTATGAGGTTATTTTTGTGCCTACTTAGAAATAAAAGGCCAGATCTCAATGAAAGGTGCTGGCTTTTGAGCATTGAGACAAGAGGACTGGTGGTGAAGTACTGGGTGAATAAGACAGGTAATAAAGGGAGGTGTGATGTGTCAGACCAAAGAAAGCAGGCTGAAAACAGGAAAGCAACCAGTCATGAAGTAATGGCAACAGAGAAGACATATAATTCAAGTTTGTGAAGCAGAGCTTAGAAAGATTCCTGGATGCAAACTGGTACAAATCCTGGAAGATTTTAAAATGTCTATAGTCAAATCATGTGGGAAAGCAAGGAGCAAAAATAAGCATCAGAAAGATCACTGGATTGAGAATCAAAAGGCTGTAATATAAACCTAGTATAGAAGCTAACTAGCTTGCTGATCTTTAGGAGGTCATTTTGTACCAAGAAATCAATGGCAGAATGAAAGGATTGGTACAATCAAGTAGTTGTATAACAACTGACTTTGAGTATCCATTTACTAGTAGAATCTGTGCTGTGCTCCACAAGGATGAGCTTCTGAGATGAAAAGACTATAGGTCACATATTCAGATTCTAAACAGAGTCCCATCTTTGTTGTCACTGAAATCTTCCTATATCTAAAACCCCATTTAGCTATGACTCTACATGCTTCCCTGGTAGCTCAGATGGTAAAGAATCTGCTTGCAATACAGGAGACCCAGATTCAATCTCTGGGTCAGGAAGGTCCCCTGGAGAAGGAAATGGCAACCCATTTTAGTATTCTTGCCTGGAAAATTCCATGGACAGAGGAGCCTGGTGGGCTATATATAGTCCATGGAATCACAGACAGTTGGACACCACTGATAATGTCTACATGCTTATTTATTTATTCATTTTTAGTCTTGAACTTAGAAGTCAGAGTTTATTTTCATGATTGATTTGACTATCAACCTACAGTCTATAGGAAACAGTCTAATATTACTGGCATTAGAAATGTGGAAACAACTCTTGTCCTCACTCAAGACCAGGATTCTTAAGTGTGGGTTAGAATCTGGGCATAGAGTCCTTGAACCATCCTTTACGAATCCACTTGAGGGAGGGCTGCCATGAGTGTGGGTCAGAGGGGTGGGGTCTACTAAAACTGGGGGATCAGAGTATATGAACCTCAACTCTGTCTCTTGACAGTCAGCATGTAGGGACTTGTTTGAGGGTGAAGGATTGTGGATCTTTAGCTAAAAGACACACATTATCTGTAGGACAGAGGTCCTGATCCATCAGAGTTCTTCAGTAGTTCCCTTGAGACAGACAGGGAACACAGAGGGCAACTATTTTATATAGACTAAGAAATATATTGTTCTATGTACTGGTTGTCACTTGTCTTCTGAGAGGCAAAAACGTATTCTACTTTTCTCTCCCAAATTCTGCATAGGAGTGTTCTGAGATGTGTATTAAAATGAAATAGTGGAGTCCCAGTTTCCTCTTCTCATTCATGGAGAAGATGGAAAAACAGGCCCTGGACACAGACTAAACTTTGCTTTTATAGTTAACAAATATACTGTCAGTTTTATCAGTATATGCTTCTAGGTAAATTACTAAGGATCATTCTAATTATGGTCAGCAACATGACTGCAATTCCAAATTAAAGGTGCTTACTCCACACCAGGCACTATGCCAAGTACCAGCGTAGAGTAACTCACTGAATATGCCCAAGAATGTGATGCCATTGGTATCATAGTCCCTATTCTCATGTATGACTCAGTGGATGGGAAAATGCAAATTATTTAACAGACAGTCCCACCAGATCAGTGACAGATCTGAAGTGGTGCACAGATATCCTAGTGTTAACAGGTTGAAAGTTAGCCCTCTCTTCTTCTCGACTCTCTTCCCAGTTAAGATAAAATTCTTTTTTTTGAGTCTCAGTTTAACTATTACTTCTTCAAAAGGTGCCCAGCCACTGAGGGTCTGGCTAGTGTCCTCTCTGAATGTCCTCATAATACTGCCCTGTGAGTGAAACCCATCATATCCCTAACAGCTTAGGGTCTGTCATCCTCATCAGAACAGTATCCTTTTAATTACGTTCCTCATCCTACCCCTCCTTTGATGAATGGATGTATGCTTGGGGGAGGGGTCTATCAGTTTTCATAAAGATTAGTTAAATTCTGTATTTTCGTATGATTATAGCCATACACACACATATATATACAGATGTGTATGTATTTTTTTCCAATTATGTTGACACCAAATAATGGGCCTTGAGTTGTCATGGGTTAATGACAGTAGAAGAGAGGTGATCACAACATGTAAATCCCAATATTTGTGCCAAGTGATGATCAAATAGTTTCACATTTATGCCACCTAAAGATTCATAGGTGTTCATGCAGAGAACATGTGTGGGAAAGAGCACACTTTTTTTAAGGTACTGGAGTACACTTGAGTCACTATTGGTTTCAAAAGAGTGGCTTTTAGGATACGCAGTGATGCTAATTTGAATTTTATTGGTGTTGAAGTTCTGCCTCCATCAATGCTGTAATTTTGATATATTTTTGTAAATGCAAGATCCAGGTGCACAATGTACTCATATCTAGTTATATATTTATGTATTTTTATATAACATTGTAATATAATTAATTTAAATCAACACTAGGTGTCCGGGAGGATTTGTTTTTGCCCATAAAAAGGAGACACTGGATAAGACAGTAATTTCCATGAAGTCAGGACTTCTGTTTTCTCTTGGTCACAGCTTTATTTCTACATCTAGTAGTCTGCGTAGTCTGTGCCCACTACTAAAAACATGTGTGCGTACAGGCTAAGTCGCTTCAGTCGTGTCTGATTCTGTGTGACTCTATAATAGACCGTAACCCGCCAGGCTCCTCTGTCCATGGGATTCTCCAGGCAAGAACACTGGAGTGGGTTGCCATGCCCTCCTCTGAGGGACTTCTCCAACCCAGGGATTGAACCTGTTTCTTAGCGCTCTACACTGGCAGCCAGGTTCTCTACCGTTCACGCCGCCTGGGAAGCCTACTAAAAACACAGTATGTTCTTAATAAGTACTTGATGAATAAATAGAGGCTAGATCTTTTGTCTTACTGATGAATTCTTTCTTTTCCTCATCTGTCCTTTTGCGTGAGGTCCATTCTCTGGGCTTCACAAGGAACGCGCATTGGCTTATCTGACTTTCTCTTCCTGCTAACCCGATGCCATGCCCTGTATTGTATCTGCTTCTGACAACACCCTTGGTAATCCCCACACTGCTTGCAGAACCTCTCAGAAAACACAGGACATACTGCTTTATAAAATCAGCGATCACCAGTCTCCTTTTCATACCAAACATTTTTAGAGCACTTTGTAATATGATCCAGTTTTCTGAAAGTTTTCAAAAACTTTCAAAGAGCACATTTTTGCATGACCATATTTAGAACACTGTATCTGGTGAAACTGAACATCATAACACAGGAGATTTCTTTGACATGAAGTCATTGAAGCACCCAAATAAGAGATAGAATGTAATGGGCTTGCTCTCTTTTAAATGTATTAATAGTGAGACACATATCAAAAATAATTTACAAGTACACAAAATATTAGGAGACACATAAAAATATTTATAAAAAATGTTCTCTTTTCCACCAAATTTCTAAATAATCTGCATTGAAATAATCAGGTATCTTGTCTGTCTGTAGGGATTAAAGAATGTAGAGACAGTTCAGTGAACTTGCGTTAAGTATTGATATACCGGTTGTTTCTAGACACTGAGTTTCTTTGGGTCTCTTACTTAATTTTCACATGGTTATTGTGAGATAATATATATGTGGAAGTTTTTTTTTCTACTGGAAAAGACTATATTTATTATAAATGTTTTAAAAACAACTGAAGTTATTTGATTAGCTAGATCGTAATGAGAGCTGCTATTGACTGGTTCCTTTAAAACCATTTAAATGACTCTCCTACCGGCTTTAAATGGGTTTAGTAATTATACCTGGACTGCATGACTGTCACAGAGGTGGCCAGAAGGTGAAGTGCATTATGGTGCCCATTTCACAGGGCTTTATCGTTGAGCTGAAGTATTGCATGTATAGTTGTTCCCCTGTCTATTTGGCATCCATTAAAATTGTTTTGGAGTTATTATTATATGACATCATCTAGATTATACAGATATTAAAAATGCAGATTAAAGTGTGAATGAAGTAAGGCAACAGAACATATCACATAGAAGGAATTTTTTCTAGAATGTGTTATTTCTCCTTCCCTATGAATGAGGTTTGTGACAGATGGGAGATGATAAGGGTCATCTGGTGGTGGGAAGCTGCCATTATGACAAACACCTGTTCTAGGGTGTCACCCTCCCCCTCCTCTTCACAGTGGTAGAGAAATCAGTTCAAAGGAAATATTTCAAAAGAAAAACACAAAGAACTACAAAAGAAACTTAGAAACAATGGAATTCATTGTTGCATTTTTATGTGGTTCTTACACTACCTGACTCAGTGCTGTGGGGCAATGAGACCAATGGGATCTTCTGACAAAGTGCAGTCAAAAGAATTGTCTTCTGGAACACTCTGCCATTTACTATCAGAGATCTTAGGCAATCACCTAATTTTTCTAAAGCTCAGTGTTCTTAATCCTATGTCAAAGGTTCGCTGGGAAAATGCATATACATTTTCTAAAGTGATATAAATTCTAAAATTTCTAAAAATTTTCTAAAGTGATATACAAAACCATCAAAGTTACGGAAGTGTATTGAAGCAGGATTCCCTAGAATGTGTCATATGCTAGCAATGTGTATTATGCAAGTCAAAGAGAACTAGCATTGCGCATTTCTCAAACTTATTTGCGTAAGGAAGTTTTTCATCTATTAATATACTTGTGTTCAACAGAGACTACACATCAAAATCACCTGAGACGGCATGGTGGGCTTACCTAGATCCTCCCCACATTTCTTAAGGCAATGTGGCTAGTGCAGAGGTAGTGGGGAGCAAACCTCCCCTTGATGGGGAAAGTGTTTCAGTGGTTGGAGGGCTTTGAGCCATAAAGGGAAGACAGAACAAGAATTCGGAGAAAGTCCTACACAGAGTTTTCTATTTTGACATTTTTGCACCACCTGGGTCCTTAATATTTCTAATGGGAAGAGTTTTGAATAATGTTGAATTTATTATAATACAATCAGTCTTTAAAGGTATATAATTTTTAAATTTTGAAAAAAAAAATTAAAAATAAGACATAAAAATACTGAAGTGTTCTGTGTAGTGCCTTTTTCCTGAGAATCCATGGTTTTTTTTTTCTTCAGGTTTTAAATGATTAACATTTATGGATGTGGGTTTATAACAGAATTCTGTGGCTCTCTTTCCTATTAACACCTTTCAAGGTAGTGAGAATTCAGGTTTATTTCCGAGTATGTGCACATCTCATTGATTCTTTATCCATTTTCCATATTTTGCTATAGTTTTTAAAATTTTAGGTTTTTAAGTGTATGTTACTATAAATTAGGTGCAGTAATCAGTGTCATGTGCCTCTGAGTGTATAGTTTCAAAACCTTATGGAAAGGCCCACAGACAGTTTCCATCTTGACACATTTAGAAGCAAATGTTTAATTTTCAGAAACATTTAACAAGATTGAAACTAAACACACTTGTTTAAGGATATTTTAAGTACTCAGCATTTTCAGAGGAATTAATAAAGTTAGTTATTTGATATGAGATTGTTTATAATGAATTCTCAGAGTTTACAGAGTAACCAAATGCATGAAGAAACACAAAATGGTTAAAACAGTGATTCAGCCGTGAAGATGACTCAAGTGTTTACTTTTAGCTTTGAGAGGCTCCATTGATCTGGCCATTCAAATCTGTAGGAGAGAATCTCCATTTTAAGCAGCCCTTCCCTGGCTTCAGACTTCCCTTGTGGCTCAGACGGTAAGGAGTTTGCCTGCAATGCGGGAGACCTAGGTCCAATCCTTGGGTTGGGGAGATCCTCTGGAGAAGGAAATGGCAACCCACTCCAGTATTCTTGCCTGGAAAACCTCATGGATGGAGGAGCCTGGTGGGCTACAGTCCACCAGGTCGAAAAGAGTCGGACACGACTGAGCAGCTTCTCTTCCCTCTTTCTCTTCACCCGCAGACTGTCAGCTGCTCCCCTCTTTTCCCCAATCTTCCTTTGGCTCTTAGGTTTATTCTCTGATCAGTGAGTGGCCAGAAATGATAAACAGTGCTGGCAAGCAAAATGCTATGCCAATTCCATCAGGAAATGTGCCTAATAAACAGAGCGGATGGCTAAGTAAATACTGGATGTCTTAATAAATGCTACATTTTAAATGTCGAGTATTTACAAGTATTTACAGGGAGAAGAGACCAAAGAATTGAGTGTTTTCAGTGGTAGAAGGATTCAACCACAAAAACTGTCTTCGCTTCTGATAATGATTTAGTTTTTGGAACCTAGACCCAGGCTTCCTTTTGGCCATTCTCTAATCCTCATCCCTTCCTCTGCTTCTAATTCTGCTGGGTCCCCTCCCCTAGAAAAAAATGTGTTATCCAATCCCCCCAAAAGGATTGGATCAAAATGAGTGAATCTGTGACTCCCTGAAGCCACAGGTTCATTAGGAAAGGATCATCTCACAGATGGCCTCTGCAGGAGCCCTGAGTGCTACTTTCATAAGTTGTTTAGACCTAGTTCTATTTATATCGGTTATGTGGTCTGTGTAGTGTTTGGAAAACATTAGTGGAACCTGCCAGGCCCACCATTATTAGAAATGTGAAGGACTGGAAAAATTAGGTTATTTTTTTAAACTGTTTTTTTCATTTCTAAGGATTCCCCATGCGAATATTTTCCAATTTGGGGGCGGAGGAAAGGAAAAATGTAGAAATTTTCCTGCCATATTTTTACCCAATCTTTGGGTCACTAATCATAATATGGATCATGTAGCAGTAACACCCCTCAAAATTTCCAGGGTAAATGTCTTCAGTGTGTTTGCCGTTTTTGTTTAAGGATGGCAATGTTAGCTTAGTTCTGTGGTTTCAGGGCAAAAAGCTGTTTTTAGAAAACACCAGATTCAGCCTTTATATTGGTTGATAGGAAATATGCTTGGAGATTCTGTTACTTCTGACAGAACAGCTGGCTACAGCTGTAGCCTAATTTATATAGATACGCCAAGCCCAGCTGAGAAACTGCCAAACGTAATAGATTGAGCCTTGATGAAAACTAAGGCAAGACACTGCAGGAAAAATTCTCTGTTCACTGGGTGACCTTGTTCAAGTCACTTTTTAGAGGACACACTGGTTTTCTCTCTGGTTACTGATCTTCCATTGCCATTGA
Organism: Cervus canadensis; assembly: GCF_019320065.1. Lineage (NCBI taxonomy): Eukaryota > Metazoa > Chordata > Mammalia > Artiodactyla > Cervidae > Cervus > Cervus canadensis. Next base: position 35,665,793 of record NC_057410.1, on the reverse strand, counting down.
TAAATATCCATTAAGGTCCACAAATTCTTTCTTGACGTTTTACTCCGCTTTCTAACTTCTCTGTCTTTACTTTTTTGTGTTACATTAATTATTTGAAGGCTTAAGACTGAGAGGAGGCTTATTTTCTTGGGCTCCAAAATCACTGCAGATGGTGACTGCAGCCATGAAATTAAAGGATGCTTGCTCCTTGGAAAAAAAGCTATAACCAACCTAGACAGCATATTAAAAAGCAGAGACATCATTTTGCCAACAAAGGTCCATCTAGTCACAGCTATGGTTTTTCTAGTAGTCATGCATGGAGAATTGGACCCTAAAGAAGGCTGAGTGCTGAAGAATTGATGCTTTTGAACTGTGGTGCTGGAAAAGACTCTTGAGAGTCCCTTGGACTGCAAGGAGATCCAACTAGTCCATCCTAAAGGAAATCAGTCCTGAATATTCATTGGAAGGACTGACGCTGAAGCTGAAGCTCCAATACCCTGGCCACCTGATTCGAAGAGCTGACTTGTTAGAAAAGACCCTGATGCTGGGAAAGATTGCAGGCAGGAGGAGAAGGGGATGACAGAGGATGAGATGTTTGGATGGCATCACTGACTCGATGGACAGGAGTTTGAGCAAGCTCTGGAGATGGTGAAGGACAGGGAGGCCTGGTGTGCTGCCCACGGGGTTGCAAAGAGCGACTGAACGCAGTTCTAATGCGTGTGTGCTCAGTCGTGTCTGACTCTTTGTGACCCCACAGACTGCAGCCCACCAGACTCCTCTGTCCATGGGATTTTCCAGGCAAGAATACTGGAGCGGGTTGCCGTTTCTCACTCCAGGCTCCAGTCTAGTACCTGTATTTTAACAGAAGAGAAAACTCAGCCTAAGAAGGCTCAGTGCCTTGTCCCACGGCACAGAGTTAGTTTGTGGAAGAAGCAGGACTCCTGTCTGAAGTGGACCTTGGTCTCACGTGGGAAAGCCTCCCCCCACAGACCGTGCCACAGGTGAACGGTGCATCCCCCAGCTCTGCTTTCGTCATGCTTGCTGCCTGGGAGGCAGATACCAGAGACAGCACAGTGAATGTGAGAGGAGGGAGGAAGATAAGGAACAAGGCGATTGCTGTTTACCCAACTGTAACAAGGGCTACCTTTGCTTATCAGTCTTAAAGAAAGAACAAAGGTTTCTTTCAGTGGGAGTTATTTATGGCACTCTGAAGGCTTTGCCAGTTAGAAGGGGATTTCAGAGTTGAGTCTCCTTCTCCCTCCCCGCTTTCCTCTGAATTCTAAAACTGGGTTCTATATATATGATATGTTAATTCATATGACTCCAGTGTGGGTGTGGAGTTGATAGAAAGGTGGCAGATGCAGGCCACTGAAGCAAAGGTACTAAGAGAAATTTAGATGGCACATATCGGGTACACGGCTCTCTCCAGGGAGTTTCTGCTGGGATGTAAGGTCCCTGGGGGTGGAGACTGCTGCTCTATCCCCTAGTACGTAATGGATGTTAATAAATATTTGTTGAGTGAATGAATTAAGGAAATGGCCTAGGTGTAAGGATATTCACATACACACTGCTAAACAAACCCCAAACACACCCAGAACATATATGTCTCCCCCACTGCACTCTTTTCCTCTTTCTTTCAACTACTCAGGCAATTATACGACTACAGTGATGGTTAAGAGCAGGCATTCTTTGGTCACTGAGATGCCTTCAGTTTCTCTGGAACCATGCTTCTCTGCTGACATTTTAATTAAAAAATTATAATTCCCCTTGAGTGGAATTGCAGTGATAGCAAATGAAGCCCTGCCTTTCATCAGGAAGGTCTGACGCTCTACCCTTCACTGATGTTCTTTCTGTGGGACCATTGTTCCATGACTTTCCTCGGAAGCTTATTTTCAGTTCTATGTCCAACAGAAAAATGCAGAGTGACTGGTCTTCTATTTTAATTTTGCTTAGGAAACGAGTTCATGCTTGGGGGAGGTGTGCTGTGAGTAGGACGATTTTGAGAGTAGCCACCAAAAAAACATGTGTACTTCAGCTGACATTTAACAAAGTTCTAGTAAAATAAGAAAGAAACATTACTTTCATTACCAGCATATCAGTATTTGGGGTATTAATTGTGCATATGTAGAGCAACACAAAGGTACTTTTCTATTTGTGAATTAGAAATAATTTTACCCCTACAAGGCATAGATATTATGGGAGTTGCCAGAAGCCAAGAAAGGGCATAAACACTTCTGACTAGTGAGCAAACAGGCTCAGAGATGGGATGTATTCCTGGGTGAGCTGGCAAGCTTAGTTAACTTTCATAGTATCACTTCTTCCTCTTCACCAGGTTTCTTGAGAATGCAGAACTGGTACCCACAAGTATGTTACAGCATAAATCCTCCATTCCTTTTTGCAGGAGAGTCAGAAAAGCGATCTGAAGTGCCCTTTAGCAGACTGTTCCTGGCATCAAAGCCACAGAAACATGTTTTTAGATGAATGAGAGTTGTGAGTCCTTTTCTCAATCAGTAGAAATAGAAATACAATGTGAGCCAAATATACAATTTACAATTTCCTAACAACCACATAAAAAATAAAAAAAACAGGGGAAAAGATGTTAGTAATGTATTTTATTTAACCTATGATATCCATAATACTCTCAACATGTGTGCTTAGTCACTCAGTCATGTCCGACTCTTTTCGACTCTGTGGACTGTAGCCCGCCAGGCTCTTCTGTCCATGGAATTCTCCAGGCAAGAATACTAGAGTGGGTAGCCATGCCCTCCTCCAGGGGATCTTCCTAACTCAGGGATGGAACCTAGTTCTCCTGCATTGCAGGCAGATTCTTTTCTGGCTGAGCCACCAGGGAAGCCGACTTGCAACATATTCTCATCATAAATATTATTAAAGAGATAGTCTGCATTCCTTTTTTCATACTAGGTCTTTGAGATCTGGTGTGCATTTTACACACCAAATTTTACACATCTCATTTTGGACCAGCCATATTTCAAGTGCTCAACAGCACATGTAGTCCATGGCCGCCATATTGGACAGTGCAGTGCTAGATAGTCAAGGTTCAGTATGGCTGAGGTAAAATATATAGTCATTTGACATCCATATGGAGTTATCTCTTTTACTCCACTTGAACGTACACCAACTCTGAGAGTGGTTTTATAAGTTAGGAAACCAAGTTTAGAGACAGCAGTGAATTCTCCAAATCCTGGTGGTGACTTTTTTCTTCAGTTATGCGGCCTTCTAACTACTCATGTTCAAGAGAGCTGCCACATCATCTTGGAAACTCTGGCACAGTAGGCACTATAGGTAATAAGTGACATTAAGACTATTGACAGGTAAAGATCACCTTGACATCTGTCAGCTGTTGGACACTGTACCAAAGGGTAGGTATTAACAGTCAGTAACCCATGGTAACAAACAGACCCAGCTAGGAAAGGTGGAATGTGGGTTCTGTAGGAGGAGGAAATAACCTTCTAATATTTGGGATATATCAGCCTGTGGACAAAGAAATAGCAATGAACATAATTTCACCTATTTGTAGAACATGTCAGCCACAAAATGACAGATTTTGTGTTGGATACACAAATTATCCAGAGTTTACTGATGCTGATCACTAAATAAATAGTTGTACATAAACTCAGCACATTTCATCACCCACAGGTATGAACTAGATTCCATGGGAGCATAGAGGAGAAAGTTCTTTGCTTAGAAAAAGGGAGGAGATATATTTGAATTGAATCTTAAAGAAGATACATTTTACTAAGTGAACATGGCGGGAGAAGGTTTTTTCAGGCAGAGGCAACAGCAAGTATTAATGAAGCTAGCACTTATCCAGTGCTTATATGTTCCAGGCACCATTCTAAGCTCTTTACAAATATAATCTAATTTTATTCCAAAAGCAACCCTATTAAACATTTAATTCTAAATGCAGTAGGAAGCAAGTGAGTGATTCTGAATATGCTCTCTTTTATATTAAAAGAAAAAAAAAGATTACTCTGGTGGCTGTGTAGAGACCAGACTGACAGTGGTTCACCAGAACGAAACAAGGAGGCATATGAGTGTGAATTTCAATGGTCGAGGCAAGAGGTGATGAGTTTTGGATAAGGAGTTTTCAGAACGTCTAGGTTTGCTTTTTGAGCAGGAAAATCTGAAGTCAACAGTACACTGCATAGCCTAATATAAGGGGGAAGGAAAAGTGGAGGGTAAGTTTCAATGTTGGCTGACCAAAGTATTTTAATAAAACAGGGGAAGAATCACTTAAATCTTCTAAGATTTTGAGCTACCACCTGTGTCCAAGACAAAGAGTCAAAAGAGAATACATTGTTCTTTCATGTTCCCTAAAGCCCATATGATGGAAAAGAATTTAAAAAAAGAAAAATGAAAACATATACACAGTATTATATTTAAAGTAGATAACCAAAAAGGACCTACTGCATTGCACAGGGAACTCTATTCAATAACTTGTAAAAACTTAAATGGGAAAAGTATTTGAAAAAGAATAGATACATGTATATGTATAACTGAATCACTTTGCTGAACACCTGAAACTAACATAATATTAAAAACTAACTATACTTCAATATAAAATAAAAATTAGAAACTACAACCACACACACAAAACAAAAACACTTGTATTTTGTTTTAAATGGCCACAATAAACTTGCTGTAGAAATAAAGTGTGTAGTTTGGATTGCCAAAGCATTACATCTCCCAGTTATTTGTTAGATAACAGCGGTCTTCTTTCTGTCACCATGATTGTATTGAGTTTCTACAAAGAGTAGTAACAGTTTGGATGCTTCCTATTGAAAGTATCAGCAGATCTGATTTAAATGGGCTCATGAAATAGAAACTTTCAGCGGCAGATTAGCTTTAGGAAAGGCTTGATTCAGTGATCTATCAAGGTGACCAATGGCCTGGCTTCTTTGGCTTTCTGTCTAGAGATGTCCAACAGCAGGTCCCAAGGCCATTTGCTTTCTTGTTCATATCCAAAGCCTCCATGTTCCAGGATTTTCAATAAAATCTTAAGGTTCATCAGACCTTCTTTATGTACCTATCTCTGGATTCATCACGGAGGCAGGAAGATGCAGCCCTCTGAAACTAGGTCTGGGTCAATCTTACATGATTAATATGGTTGAAAATGGGTGAAATGAGGGATTGATTTCTCCGAGGAAATTTGGAATTCTCTTCCCAGAAAGTAGAATAAACACTGGGGAACCAACAAGCGTCCACTGATCCAAATGATGTCTTTTAATCACCATCGTACTTTGCCTCTCTACCTAATGTTAGCCTGTCTCCTCTTCTTTGAAAGAATCTCATTCCTTGATTTCATCACACCCATCATGCCTATTTCTTGCTACTTTTATGACTGTTATGCTCATCCTTTAGAAGATTATCTTCTGCCTGCCTCTTAAACACTGACACTCCCCCAAGTTCTCTTCTTAGCTTCATTATCTTCCTACTCTGTCCTTGAGTGGAGAGACCTAACTGTCTCTGGTGTGGAGAGTCTTGATCTGGGTTTTGGAAACTCTTAAGAGTAAGAGTAAACTTAAACTCTAAAAACTTAAACTCTAAAGTAAGACTTTAAGAGGATAACTGTATGCACATATTATATATGTACACATACTGGGAAAAACTGATAGTTTTCATAAGTTTTTTTTAAAAATTCATGAATAAAAGTTTGAAAATCATGCTTATTTTTGCCATTATCACCCCAAAATACTATCTCTGATTAGATCTCTCACCACAGCTCTAACTCTGCCTTTCCTACTGTCTCCTTCCTGATGTCCAGCAGGCACCCTAGTTCAGATCAACACACATTTTTTTTTCCCATTTATTTTTATTAGTTGGAGGCTAATTACTTTACAATATTGTACACACATTTTTTATTAAAAAATTTTTTTTAAAGACAGGGGCCAGTCACGTACTCTTTTAGGTTATTCAGGGCTAACAAATGGTCCTTGCTGTCTGGTGGTTTTTAGTTTGGCAAATCACACCGATTCACTTTAAACTCAATATTCACTTTCCTAAACCTCTTTTCTTGTATTCCCTATATTATTTAGGAACCACAATTGACCTTTCTGCTCAGATCTAGAAACCTAGGAGCTCTTTAAGCACACTGACTCTAGTGAGGACAGTGGGAGTTTATAGTCTCTCTAGGTTATCCTGTAGATGAATATTTCTATTTTACAATAAAATGTAAACTTATATTTGAAAATCCTATTGTTTTGTAATAAAAACTATATAAATAAAATTTGACAAAGTATTTCCTGGTCAGTAGGAATAAACTAAAGAGAAGTTGATTTTTAAGTGGTAGGGTGGGGCATAGTCCACTAGAGGGGTACATAAGAATTTGTTGGGGGGAGGGGAATGTAAGGTTTTTCTATTTATGAAAAAGGGATCATGAATTAAAATGGAGATTCACTCTCCTGGACTATCCCTTTAAGAACATATGTAACGTAAAACTTGTCCTTCCTACATTCCAGATCTTTCTTGTTCATTGCTGCTGCTTGAGTCCCAGGTCCCTCTGCAGCGTAATTTCTCTGGTCTCTGGTACTATTGGTAAATAGTACCCTACCCTTTCTGGCATCCAGTCTCATCCTTTCCCCCCTTCTCTCCACTCTACACAGAAGTTGAGAAAGATCATTGTTAATCATAAATCTAATTTGCTGTTATGCTGGTCACTCCAGCATAAAATCATTTTGTTGTTTTTCAGTTGCTCAGTTGAGTCTGACTCTGTGACCCTGTGAACTGCAGCACCCCAGGCTTCCCCATCCTTTACTGTTTCCTGGAGTTTGCTTAAACTCATGTCCACTGAGTAGATAATGCCATCCAACCATCTCATCCTCTGCCACTCCCTTCTCCTTTTGCCTTCAACCTGTCTCAGCATCAGGGTGTTTTCCAATGAGTCAACTCTTCACATCAGGTGGCCAAAGTAATGGAGCTTCAGCTTCAGCATCAGTCCTTCCAGTGAATTATCAGGGTTGATTTCCTTTAGGATGGACTGGTTTGATCTTCTTCCTGTTCAATGGACTCTCAAGAGTCTTCTCCAGCACCACAGTCTGAAAGCATCAATTCTTTGGTGCTCAGCCTTCTTTAAGGTCCAACTCTCATATCCATACATGATTACTAGAAAAGCCATAGCTTTGACTACCCATTTTCTACAGGAAAATAGTCACATTTTTTAGCACATTGGATCACTTTATAAACATATAATCTGCTTTCTTTTCACCTTTCCAGCTTCCTCATCTCTTGTCTTTCCTTCCCTATTTAACATATATTCCTGAGCTTTTGAGATGCTCTCTTCGAAGGCAGCCATGGCCTCCAAAACTTATTGCATTGTCTTATCCTCTATCCATGATGTCATCTCCTCATTTTTCACATTATCAGTATAGAAAACCAAACACAACATAGTCCTTGCCAGTGGTGATCTAGCAGCAATACACTCACACTAGAGAGAGCGTGATCAATTCCCTCATTCACAGGGGTCCTCTCTGGGCACATCTTCTAACTATACAGATGTGTCCTTACAGTTTCTGATTTGTATAATGAGTACAGGACACAGCATTTTTTTCCTTTCATTAGTAACAAATTTCTGCATCTTGAAATTTGAAAGAGATCTACAGAATATTAACATTTAACTGACATCAGGCATTTTTTCCTTCTCATTAATCTTAAACTCTGAAGGATTTACTGAAGCCTCATATCCCTTGATCTGACACTTTAAGAGTTAGGGACAGCCACAAAGACTACAGCTGGGAGATAAGATGCAGATTAAAAGAACCATTAACTCACAATGGCATTAGAAAACCATAAGTGTTGGATTTAATTTGGATGCGGTTCAAAGCACCAAGTAAAGTGGGAGGAAGAGGCTGTAAATAGTTTTTAGTGCCCTGGAACACAACTTTTTCCCTTGGAGCAGCAAGAGAGGAATCACATTGCTAAAGATTAGGTAATTTGTTAGCCACTCTCTCCTTCTTCATGAACCACTACATTTCTGTTGCTTTATTCAGAGAGGCCATGTGTCTATCAGATAGGAGTGCATCCTTGGAACTCTACTGCTAAATTTGAATTCCTGTATCTTGACCTCAGTGTAAGACCTCAGGCAGGCACTTAACACTCTTGTGCTTCACTTTTAAGCGGGGATCATAGCACCTGCCTCAGGTGGTGCTGAGAAGTTTTAATAGACAATGTGTTTAGAGTCCTGAGGACAATGCCTCTCATACAAGTGCTTTACATGTTTGTTGTTTAGTCGCTAAGTCATGTCCAGCTCTTTGCAACCCTATGGACTGCAGCACGCAAGGCTTCCCTGTCTTTCACTATTTCCCAGAGTTTGCTCAAACTCATGTCCATTGAGTTGGTGATGCTATCTAACCATCTCATCTTCTGCCTCCCCCTTCTCTTCCTGCCCTCAATCTTTCCCAGTACCTTTTCTAATGAGTTGGCTCTTCCCATCAGGTGGCCATAGTATTGGAGTTTCAGCTTCAGCATCAGTCCTTCCAATGAATATTCAATTATATGTTTAGTTATTATTACTTTTGAATGAGGTTTATGTCTTTTCAAGGGAATTTATCAATTATATTTATTTCCCCAGAGTTGTGAGGGTATACTAATAATAGTAAATACTTATGAAGATATCCCATGTACCAGGCACTGTCCTAAGCACATACATATATACCCCCGTCTCAACTATGAATAAACTGAAGCACACAGAGGCTATACAAACTTGCTCAAGGGGCTACAACTTTGAACCTGACTGTGGAGTCTATGCTCTTAACCACTGCAGTGAGGGAAATGCTGGAAGGGCAGTTTGCATAAGAAGGAGTAAAATTTTGAGTGGGTCTCCCTGTTCTCATTATGTCTCATTATGTTCTCATATGTTCTCATTATGTCTGATTCCTCCTCTTAAACACTGCAGTCCAGGCACCTGGACCCCAGCTGGATAGATTATCATGGCCATGGTCTCAGGTTAGGATTACTGACAAGCTGCATGCAATGAGGGTACTCTGTAGACCAGTGTGCGCCCCAGGTGGTAAACACCGACCAGTATTAGTACACTAGTTGTAGACCTACTACTCAGAAGAAAAAGATTCCTTCCAAAATGTTACTGCTCATTGACAATGTACCTTCTCACCCAAGGGCTCTCATGGAGATACAGAATGAGATTAATGTTGGTTTCATGGCTGCTAACACAACATTCATTCTGCAACTCATAGATCAAGCAGTAATTTTGAATTTCAAGTCTTATTATTTAAGAAATAGATTTCATAAGGCTACAGCTTTCATATTAAAAAGCAGAGACATTACTTTGCCAACAAAGGTCCGTCTGGTCAAGGCTATGGTTTTTCCAGTGGTCATGTATGGATGTGAGAGTTGGACTGTGAGGAAAGCTGAGCACCGAAAAATTGATGCTTTTGAACTGTGGTGTTGGAGAAGATTCTTGAGAGTCCCTTGGACTGCAAGGAGATCCAACCAGTACATCCTAAAGGAGATCAGTTCTGAGTGTTCATTGGAACGACTGATGCTGAAGCTGAAACTCCAATACTTTGGCCACCTGATACGAAGAGCTGACTTATTGGAAAAGACCCTGATGCTGGGAGGGATTGGGGGCAGGAGGAGAAGGGGACGACGGAGGATGAGATGGCTGGATGGCATCATTGACTCGATGGGCATGAGTTTGAGTAGACTCCGGGAGTTGGTGATGGACAGGGAGGCCTGGCATGCTGCGATTCATGGGGTTGCAAAGAGTCGGATACGACTGAGCAACTAAACTGACTGACTGACTGACAGCTTCCAAAGATGGTGATTCTGAAGAACCAAAGCCAGATGGAGCGTTTAGCTGTCTCACTGGCTTGAAAGGTTAAGGGGTGGGAAGATGCTGATCTATAGCAGGGCACAGTGGCAGAGGTGGGCAGTGGCACCTGGAATAAGGCCCTGGGCCTGTAGAAGGCAGTGCCATCGTTTATTATGCAGTGGCATGGGCAGGGAGCAGAGAGAAACCCAGGAGGCACAGGGATTTGGCATGAAAAAAGTATTCCTGAGTATGTGCAAAACAAAATGCAGCCATAAATGTTCTTATATTTTTGAGTCATAGTACTAGCTCTCTGGGGATAGAGAAAAATCACTGTTTCCTAATATCCACAAAGACAAAAATGCAGGAAAAAAATGAAAAAAAAGATACATGCACAAAGATTCTCATCATAGCTGCTGCTGCTGCTGCTGCTAAGTTGCTCCAGTCGTGTCCGACTCTGTGCGACCCCACAGACGGCAGCCCACCAGGCTCCCCTGTCCCTGGGATTCTCCAGGCAAGAACACTGGAGCTGGTTGCCATTTCCTTCTCCAATGCATGAAAATGAAAAGTGAAAGTGAAGTCGCTCAGTCGTGTCCGACTCTTAGCGACCCCATGGACTGCAGCCTACCAGGCTCCTCCATCCATGGGATTTTCCAGGCAAGAGTACTGGAGTGGGGTGCCATTGCCTTCTCTCTCATTATAGCATTATTCAACAAAATAGTGGAAAAACTAGAAACTGCCTAAAAATTCAATAATAATGGAAATAACTAGTGAAATAAGAAAAGTACCAGGTGATTTAATATTATACAGTCATAAAAGTGGTAATGATAAAGACTACAGAATAGCAGAGAAGCATGCTTAAAAATATTTTAAGTGAAAGAAACAGGGCATAATACTGCATCTCTATAACCATGTAAAGTTACATAGTGAATATAATTGGGGTTGTGAATGATTTTTTCTTACATTGATTTGAGCTTTTATTAGTATGTGTAGACCTCATTTTATCACACTTTGCTTTATTGCACTTTTCAGATACTGTATTTTTTACAAATTGGTTTGTGGCAACTTTGCCTTGAATAAGTCTAGCAGTGCCATTTTCCAACAGTGTTTGCTCACTTCTTGTCTCTGTGTCACATTTTGGTTATTGTACTATTTCAAACTTTTTCATTATTATGATATTTATTATGGTGACCTGTGATCAAGGATCTTTGATTTTTTTGGAGCACCACAAACGGCACCCATATATAATGGTGAGCTTAATAAATGTGTGCGTTCTAAGTGCTCCACTAATTGGGCCATTTCCCCTCTCTCTCCCTCTCCTCAGGCTTCCTCATCCCTTGAGACACAACAATAATAAAATTAGGTCAATTAATGGCATCTATGGAGAAGGCAATGGCACCTCACTCCAGTACTCTTGACTGGAAAATACCATGGACAGAGGAGCCTGGTAGGCTGCAGTCCATGGGGTCGCTAGGAGTCGGACACGACTGAAGCGACTTAGCAGCAGCAGCAGCAATGGCCTCTAAGTATTCAAGTGAAAGGAAGAGTCGCGTTTCTCTCATTTTAAATTGAAAGTCAGAAATGAGCAAACTGAGGGAAGAAAGTATGTGAAAAACTTTGCCTCTTGCACCAATGAGTTAGTCAAGTTGTGATTGCAAGGAAAAAGTTCTGGAAGGAAATTTAAAATGCTACTCCAGTGAACACATGAATGATAAAAAAGCAAAGCAGCCTTACTGCTGCTATGGAGAAAGTTGTAGTGGTCTGGACAGAGGAGCAAAACAGCCGCAACATTCCCTCAAGCCAAAGCCTAATCCAGAGCATCACCCTAGCTCTCTTCAGTTCTGTGAAAGCTGAGAGGTGACAAGCTGAAGAGGAAAAGTCTGAAGCTAGCAGAGGTGGCTTCAGGAGGCTTAAGGAAAGAAGCCATTCCATAATCAAAGGAGAGGGTGAAGAGAGCTTCCCTAGGGTCTTGGATGGTAAAGACTCTGCCTGCAAAGCAAGAGACCTGGCTTCAATCCTTGAGTTGGAAAGATGCCCTGGAGAAGGGAATTGCAACCCACTCCAGTATTCTCACCTGGAGAATTCCATGGACAGAGGAGCTTGGTGGGCTATGGTCTATGGGGGTCACAAAGAGTTGGACATGACTGAGTGACTAACATCTTCACTTTCCATTTTTATAGGGTGTAGCAGCAAGTGCTGACGTAGAAGCTGCAGCAAGTTATCCAGAAAATCTAGCTAAGATCATTATTGAAGGTGGCTCACTAAACTGCAGATTTTCAATGTAGATGAAATAGCATTCTATTGGAAGAAGATACCATCTAGGACTTTCTTAGGTAGAGAGGAGAAAGAAATGTGTGGGTTCAAAGCTTTACAGTACAGGCTGACTCTCTAGGGGCTAAAACAGCTGGTGACTCTAAGTTGAAGCCAATGCTCATTTACCATTCCAAAAATCCTAGGGTCCTTAAGAGTTACACTAAATCTACTTTACCTTTGCTCTAAAAATGACACAACAAAGCTTGGATGACAGCACAGTTGCTTATAACATGGTTGACTGTATATTTTAAGTCCCCTGTTGAGGCCTACTACTTAGAAGAAAAAGATTCCTTTCAAACTATTATTACTCATTGACAATGCCCCTTATTACCCAGGAGCTCTCATGGGGATGCATAATGAGATCAACATTGCTTTCATGGCTGCTAACTGTACAAAAAAAAATCTTCTTGACCCATATAATCACGATGGTGTGATCGCCAACCTAGAGCCAGACATCCCTGGGATGAAGTCAAGTGGGCCTTAGGAAGCATCACTATGAACAAAGCTAGTGGAGATGATGGAATTCCAGTTGAGCTATTTCAGATCCTAAAAGATGATGCTGTGAAAGTGCTGCACTCAATATGCCAGCAAATTTGGAAAACTCAGCAGTGGCCACAGGACTGGAAAAGGTCAGTTTTCATTCCAATCCCAAAGAAAGGCGATGCCAAAGAATGCTCAACTATTGCACAATTGCACTTCTCTCACATGCTAGTAAAGTAATGCTCAAAATTCTCCAAGCCAGGCTTCAGCAATACATGAACCATAAACTTCCAGGTTTTAGAAAAGGCAGAGGAACCAGAGATCAAATGGCCAACACCCTTGGATCATCAATAAAGCAAAAGAGTTCCAGGAAAACATCTATTTCTGCTTTATTGACTATGCCAAAGCCTTTGACTGTGTGGATCACAATATACTGTGGAAAATTCTGAAAGAGATGGGAATACCAGGCCACTTGACCTGCCTCTTGAGAAATCTGTATGACAGTCAGGAAGCAACAGTTAGAACTGGACATGGAACAACAGACTGGTTCCAAATAGGCAAAGGAGTACGTCAAGGTTGTATATTGTCACTGTGCTTATTTAACTTATATGCAGAGTACATCATGAGAAACGCTGGGCTGGAGGAAGCACAAGCTGGAATCAAGATTGCCGGGAGAAATATCAATAACCTCAGATATGCAGATGACACCACCCTTATGGCAGAAAGTGAAGAAGCACTAAAAAGTCTCTTGATAAAAGTGAAAGACGAGAGTGAAAAAGTTGGCTTAAAGCTCAACATTCAGAAAACTAAGATCATGGCATCTAGTCCAATCACTTCATGGCAAACAGATGGAGAAAGAGTGGAAACAGTGTCAGACTTTATTTTTGGGGGCTCCAAAATCACTGCAGATGGTGATTGCAGCCGTGAAATTAAAAGACGCTTACTCCTTGGAAGGAAAGTTATGACCAACCTAGACAGCATATTAAAAAGCAGAGACATTACTTTGCCAACAAAGGTCCATCTAGTTAAGGCTATGGTTTTTCCAGTGGTCATGTATGGATGTGAGAGTTGGACTCTAAAGAAAGCTGAGCACCGAAGGATTGATGCTTTTGAATTGTGGTGTTGGAGAAGACTCTTGAGAGTCCCTTGGATGGCAGGGAGATCCAACCAATCCATCCTAAAGGAGATCAGTCCTGGGTGTTCATTGGAAGGACTGATGTTGAAGCTGAAACTCCAATACTTTGGCCACTTTATGTGAAGAGCTGACTCATTTGCAAAGACCCTGATGCTGGTAAAGATTGAGGGCAGGAGAAGGGGATGACAGAGGATGAAATAGTTGGATGGCATCACCAACTCAATGGACATGAGTTTGAGTGAACTCTGTGAGCTGGTGATGGACAGGGAGGCCTGGCGTGCTGCAGTCCTTGCAGTTGCAAAGAGTCAGACATGACTGAGTGACTGAACTCAACTGAACACAATATTCATTCTGCAGCTCATAGATTAAGCAGTAGTTTTAAATTTTAAGCCTTATTATTTAAGAGATACATTTCATAAGGCTATGGCTTCTATAGGTACTGATTCCTTTGATGGATCTGGGCAAAGTAAATTGAAAACCTGTTTAAAAGGACTCAATATCTTGTCATTTACCCTGTCCTATTCACCTATTGCCATCCTACTCTAGATGCCATTAGGAACATTCGTGATTCATGGGAAAATGTCAAAAGATCAACATTAACAGGAGTTTGGATGGTTTTGATTCCAACCCTCAAGGGTGACTTTGAGGGAATCTAGACTTCAGTAGAAGAAAGAACTGCAGATGTGGAAATAACAAGAGAAGCAGAATTAGAAGTGAAGCCTGAAGATGTGACTGGACTGCTGCAAACTCACGATAAAAAACAGATGAGGAGTTGTTTCTTATGAATGAGCAGAGCAACTGATTTCTTGAGATGGAAGCTGCTCCTGGTGAATATGCTGTGAAGATGGTTGAAATGACAAGACAGAATTTAGAATATTTCATAAACTTAGTTGATAAAGCAGCAGCAGGGTCTGAGAGGATAGACTCAAACTGGAAAGAAGTTCTACTGTGGTAAAGTGTTATCAAACAGCATTGCATACTACAGAGAAATTGTTTGTGAAAGGAAGAGTCAGTCAATGCTGTAAACATCATTTGCTATTGTATTTAAAGACATTGCCACAGCCACCCCAACCTTCAGCAGCCACCACTCTGATCAGTCAGCAGCCAGCAACACTGAGGCAAGACCCTTCATCAGCAAAAGAATTATGACTCATTGAAGGCTCAGAGGATTGTTAACATTTTTCAGCAGTAAAGTACTTTTTAATTAAAGTATGCACATTGTTTTTTAGATATAATGCTACTGCACACTTAAGAGACGACACAGTGTAGTTTAAAAGTAAGATTTATAGGCACTGGGAAACCAAAAAATTCCTGTGACTTGTTTTATTGTGATGTTTGCTTTATTGCAATGGTCTGGAACTGAACTTTCAGTATCTCTGAGGAGTGCCTATATAAAACAGGGATGGAGTAGGTAGAATTCCAAGTAGAACATATAACAGAAGTATAGGATCATAAAGGTTTGTAAGAGAAGTAGAGTGGAGTGTAATGCAAAATTAGCATGTTCCAATCTGAACTCTTCTTTTCCCTAAGATATCATCAAAGATACAGTCACTAAGGTGCAAAGCCGGGAATCATCCTGGACGCTTTCATTGAATATCTACATCCAATCAGACACTTAATGATGATTCTACTCTGCAGCCACCTGGACGTCAGTCCTTTGGTCTTGGCTATTGCCCTCAGTCAGGTCCACATCAATCCTTGTCATACTTTTCATCTCTGCCACCAACAATCCTCAACTCTTATCCAGTCTCCCAAGTGTTGGCGGCTGAGACTTGCCAAATAGAAATTGGATTTCATCACTTTCTTGAAGTCCTCAGTGACTTCTTGGGCCAGTAGGGAAATGAACAACTCTCCAGCTAAAGGCCTCCCCTGGTATGCCTCTGCCTTCCCTCCCTGGTAATAAATCTATAACAAGCCATGATGACTAGTCATGCCTCACCACTCCCTCTGACTAGAATGTGGTCCCCATCCTTTGAATGGCTTCATATACCCACTATCCCACACTTGGTCAATAGTTTGCCTGATATGTTAATATTAATAGGATTCCAGGTTGGGTAGTTCCCCCTCAAAACTTTGAAGGCATTGATCCAAATTCTTCTCCCTTTTAAAGATACAGTTGAGAAGTCTGATGCCATTTTGATTTCTGATTCTTTGTATATGACCTGATTTTTTTCCCCCCACTCTCTCTGAAAGTTTTTAAGGTCTTTATATCTAATGATATAAAATATCACAGTTATATATCCTTCTGTGGGTCTTTTTCACTCATTTTTCTGGCGATATATGGTGGATTCTTTTGATCAAGAAATTTATTTCCTTTAGATACGAGGAATTTTCTTTTATGATTTCTTTACTAACTTCTTTTCATTCATTTTCTCTAGTCATTTTTTCTTGAACTCCTACTCTTTGGATGTCATATTCCCTAAATTGCTATTCTAATCTTTTCCTTGTTTTCCTATTTCCTTGGTGTTTACTTTTTCTTTTCTAGGTTTCCTCAATATACCTTCTAAATATCTATTGACTTAAAACATTTTAAATTATATTTTTAATTTCTAAGAGTGATTTATAACTCTCTTAAGGCTTCATTAAAAATTCTATCTTCTTTTAATTTATGGATGGAATAGGTCTCTAAGAATATTAAGGACAGTTTTACTTTTCTTATTTTAGTTATTTCACATATTCCTTATATTATCTCTGTTTCCTCTAGCTTTTTAAAATTTATTTTATTTTTTTCTATTTGTCTGTCTTGGTTTCTCTGTTCAAGGTTAGAGGCTTTGCACCTTTAAAGTATATTCCTGTCTTAGAGTGAGCACCATGAAGAACTGATTAGAGGCTCTGTGATTGTGTGTTTGTTGGTGAGTGTGTTTTGGGAGAGGGCTGGGTTCGATCCCTGGGTGGGGAAGATCCCCGGGAGAAGGGAAAGGCTACCCACTCCAGTATTCTGGCCTAGAGAATTCCAAGGACTATATAGTCCATGGAGTCACAAAGAGTTGGACACGACTGAGTGACTTTCACTTAAGGGACTTCCTTGGTGGCTCAGATGGTAAAAGTGTCTGCCTAACAATGTGGGAGACCAGGGCTCAATCCCTGGGTCGGGAAGGTCCCCTGAAGAAGGAAATGGCAACCCACTCCAGTACTCTTGCCTGGAAAATCCCATGGATGGAGGAGCCTGGTAGGCTACAGTCCATGGGGTAGCAAAGAGTTGGATAGGACTGAGTGACTTCACTTTCACAAGGCTTAGCTCTCTCATCTCTCTTGGTATATATTTTCAAAGGGTTGTTATGAATGAAGAGTGAAGCAATGTATGCATGTGTGAATACCTGTGCTTGTTAAATGGGGAACTTTGATGCAGGATGATTGGATCAGTCCAATATCAGTACCCTTAGGTTTTTTTTTTCCTCTCTGCAGAGAGGAATATTTCATTCTTATATTCTGGAGATAAAAGGTGATACCTGGCAGTATAATCCCTGGGGCCAGCACACTGGTAGATGATGAAAGGAAAGAGTGTAGAGAATCTCATCTTTTCTAATATGAAATTTCCCTGGATTCCCTTGGATTCTGTACAATGTCTCACCTCACTCTCAGCTTGCAGATTCCTGAGTGGTAATTGATACCTCCTTTCCTGAGCTTTTCTGAGGTTTGGCCTACTCATTACTATTCTCCTGCCTAAGCACTTTTAACTTTTCTTTGATCTGCAGTGTCAGCTAACTCATATTTATCTCTCTCCATTTTCCAAGATTTTGCAGATAAGTCTTATCAACTATTGTCTTTACTTTCTTTTTCTTTGTCCTTGTGGTTTTCTGTTTTTTACCTTAATTCAAAAAAATGTCTTTACTGTCATTCTAGATGGGTTTGGGTGGTGATGGTGATATATATGTATATTCAACCTGCAATGCCCTAGCAACAGAGGTCAATACCTTTATTGCAGGCCATGGTCAAGTCTGACATAGGCCTGATAATGCAGTTAGTGAAAGTCGCTCAGTGGTGTCTGACTCTTTGTGACCCCATGGACTATACAGTCCATGGAATTCTCCAGGCCAGAATACTGGACTGGGTCTTCTCCAGGGGATCTTTCCAACTGAGGGATCAAACCCAGGTCTCCCGCATTGCAGGTGAATTCTTTACCAGCTGAGTCACAAGGGAAGCTTGATAATGCTGTTAGGAGGTACATAATTGTGGTCCATCAAGAATTTCTTGTATAGTAAATGGCTGAACTTATGGGTGATGATACAGTCCCTTCTGTTGCCTAAAAGTTTGAACATCTGAGACCTTGGGGTGTGGGCTCCTCTGGCCTTGCAGTTTCTTCTTACTAAGCACAGTGAAGTTTAGAACTTCTTAAGAAATAAGCAATTCATTTGAAGTAGTCTCTACTTATCTGCACCCTTGATTTTTTGCATATTATTGCACTCTAGTTGCAAGTTCTGGGAGCTAATCAAAGGGAAAGCAACCTTAAATTAAGTCTCCATCTCCATTATTAGCTTTTTGTCTCTGACCTAACTTAACCTCCCAGTTCTAGGAAAAAGAATTGGCTGCTGTATTTTTTTTATTCCCTTTCTGCCTTGGTATGTTCTGTTCAAAATTTCTAACATTTAAAAAAGGTATTAGTTTTCATGTATTTCCTCTGTCTACCAGACTATAATCTCCTTGAAGGCAGGACTAAATCACATTCACTATCATTCCCAGTGACATCCTTGGCACATAATAGATGCTCAGTATTTATTTGTTATATGAATGAATACAGAGATTAATGACATGTCAGATGAAATACATAAAATTATCTCAGTTGTTCTGGTCATCTGCAAAGACTTACAGAGAGATGAGTATTTATGGTCCTTATTAGGAAAGCAAGTCATCTTCAAAGATTAAATAGCATTTTTTAATTCTTTTCATTAAGAATTAAAGTCTCTGCTTCTATTTTTTGGCAGCATGTTTGTTTCTATATCTGTGTTAAAATGGATTTTATTCTGCTTAGTGTTACAGTTTGGCTATTCAACTGCTTTCATAAGATTATAATTTACTTGAGGGCAGAGGTTGTACCAATAATGTCTGCCTTCTCATAGTGCAAAGAACAATGAACAGACACAATGAGCTTAATTCTTGCTTGCAGCTGAGTTGTCACTGTCCTGAATCTGTCACACATGCGAAGGTGAAATGTGTGCTGATGAGGGTGTGAGGCTATCAGTGAATAAGGGAAGAAAATTAGCAGAGATTTGCTGTTCACTCCGAATCACTATACCGCAAGAAACAGATCACCTAAAACTTTAATTTACTGAGCAGACTCATACTATCCTCTCCAACCTATCGGTTGCTTTTTCTCCCACAAAGAACCTTCTTGATGGCTCCATATAACAAATACTTGACACATAAGTCAGTGATACATCGATATACCCTATAAAAATTGATAGTCCCCACCAAAGCAGCCAATGATTTGAATAATTTTATCCTATTACATATTCTCAGACTTACATAGAATTGATTTTATTTAATTTTGGACAATACCATGGGAAAACCCGATTTCCCCTCCACTTTCTTCTCAAAAGAAAGGAGCATATTTTGTAGAGCGAGTGGCACTAATTCCTTGAAAATAGTGAATGCCACGGAAAATGTGTTAACTCTAGAGTGAAGTGAGGATCACCTGCAACGATCAGTTTATGTGTCTGAAAACTCATCCAAGTGGGTGGCATGATTCAGCTCTCAAGTATGAGTTGAGGTGCCCGCTCCATGTGGCATAAACACAGAGTCTAGGATGTGGATAGTTGTTTCTGGAACAATGTTATTAAGTTTCTTCAAACGTTTAGAAAGTATATTTATTTTAATCACTGTAATCATAACAGGAATGTGTGTAGGTGCTTAAGATAATACAAATGCTATCTATATGACATAAATCATACAAGTCACAGAGCAGTGAAAATGGTTTCCCAAATTGCAAAGAGCCAGGATAACCAATATATTTTATGTTGAAAAATCTGGGCTCATTTTATACCAAGGAATAATTTAATGGGGTGACAGCAAAAAAAAAAAAAATTAAATATAGGGCCTAAGGTTTAGCTGATTTCTGAAACTAGTTTATAACACTATCTTTAAAGTGTGATTGTGTGTGTGCTTGTGTATATATGTGTGCTTGTGTATATAAATATAAGTAAATATAAATTTTGGATCAGGTATAAGCTTCTTTGAAAAAACATGTAACAGGAACAAATATTAGTTTGAGGATAATTAATAAATTGAACACTTAAATTTAAAGGTCCCTAGAAGTTGTAATGGCTAAAGATTTAGGACAATCCAGTTCAAGACTCTGTGGGGAAGTGAGCCAGCCCCCTGGGCTAGGAGTAGAGCATGTGAGAGCCCCAGCATGCCGTGGTCCCAAGGCCATGAAGGTCATTCAGGTGCTACACTGACTTTCCTTCTTTCTCAAGGCTGTGTGCCCTCCTGCACCTAACCATGGCTTGTTATTTGGGGCAGTCGGCCTGGAGCCTCCTCTAACTTCATGCATTTGCTCACTTCAGTTGTGTTCTCCATGCCTGTTACCTGACCCAAATCATGATCACTTGCTTTATTGGGTGGGTTTACCTTGGATTATACCTTAAGCCCATGAAATCTTTAGTGACTCAAGAGGACAGGTTAATTCTTTCCCTGGATGGCCCAAAGATTGCAGAATTTTTTATTTTGTCATTGAGGATAAATGGGGTAATTTGAATAAATATGGAGTAAGGATAGAGCTGGAGTCTCTGGGGAAAGTTGAGCCAGATAAAATGCAATGCTTCTTTCTGAGTTTTTTAAATCCTCAGTTATTAGAATAAAAAATACTTTTGATTTCTTCTAGGACTCTGTTGAGCTGTGAAAATGGATAGAAATAGGGTTGTTTTATAACTTTAATTTTCCTAACAAACGGTGAAAAATAAATAGAATTTTCTGCCTTTATCTTCCTGACACTTCCCAGGTCTGGCCTGCTTTCTGGCTTTTCATGATCCTCTGTGTCCTTAATTCTTTCATAACTCCAGGTACTTATTTCTACTGCCTACTGAATATCCTTCTGTCTATATTCACCTATATCCAAAACTCAGCATTTCTTTACAAATTCAACATTGTCTTGCTAAAACAGTCACTATCTTTTGTAGTCATCTTTGACCACACTCTCTCCTTTAGCCCTTCTATCTAAGTATAGTAGTTTCTACTAATTTTCATCTCCACAGTAATTTATGTAGGTGTTCTAATTTTTAAAATCATCATTGTTCTCATTTACTGTTTGGATACTATTACTAGTCTGGTTCATGTAGGACAGACGTGATGAATGCTTGTTCCTTCACCATTATTTATCATCTTCATTGCCTATTACCTGGATTATTCTAGCACCATTCTAACTGACCTTCCTGCTTACCTCTCTGTCACTCCCCTAATTTACACTATATATAGCTGCCAGCTCACTCTTTCTTTCTTTTTTTGCTCAGGACATGTGACTTGTGGGATCCTAGTTCTCTGACCAGAGATCTTGGACCCGGGTAGTGAGAGCACAGAGTTCTAACCACTGGACTGCCAGGGAATTCCCTGGATTACTCTTCTTAATGCACTGAACTGACCAGTTGTTATTATCTAATTATACCCAAAGCGGGCAAGGCTTTAACCAAATGTGATTCTACCTTTCAGCTGAAATTCCAAAAGTACTTTTAAGACACATTTCTGAAGGCAACAAAAATTGTTTTCTTCAATTTTTTTACATATATATAAATGATGCTAAACAAAATGAGTGGACCATATCTTACAATTAAGAGCCAAACTTCTAGTACCCACAGATGGCAAAACCAGTTGAGTCCCATTCTACAATTAAACCTTAACAAGTCTTTTTTCTTTCTGGGCACACCATGAATATCATTTATACTGGGTAAGAATGCAATTTGTTAATCACCAAATGGACTCAAGAATTTTAACAGCTTAGATAATCAATTTTTATTCAGATGGTGCTATCTTCCTAGAGAACTAGCAACAAAAACAATGTAATATGTGATTCAATTAAAGAATATATCATTAACTTTTTGGTAGAAAAATCTGTTTTGCTAATAGTTTTTTTTTTTTCTAACAAGTAATATTTATTGTAAGAATTCTAACAATACGGAAGTGTGGGAAGTAAAATGTGAAACTTTCCTCCCTCCAATCTTACAGCCCACAGCTAATAATTGAGCTTAAATCTGTTAACATTTTTTCTATACACATACAAGCATTTTAAATAAATGAGCATTCATAGTATGTATATTATTTCTGTTACAGAACTAGGAACACACTAGTAAACATACTGTCTGCCCGCCAGATCCCTCTGGAGCCTGTTTACCTGCTCCGGCCATCCTTTCGCCTGGGTTTATTTCCTGTAGGCTGTCCTTGGGCTACTAGCGGGGCTTAGTGGTACAAAGGGATGGACGCATTTGGGAGCTGATGACCGACTAGATCAGGCTGTAGCCTAGGGCTCCAGAGCTCCTTCCAGGATCACACTGAGGCTGAGACCACCTAAATTCACGCCCTATTCGCCTCTTCCAAGGCCTGCTTGCTCTACTTCCTGTGAGTTTCTGCTGGAGCCCTTCCTTAATGTGTCATTTGTATGTAAATCCTCATTTCCGGGGACTGTGGCCCAGAGAACCCAGTCTAGAGCAATCAGATACGTCAAATCAACCTTTCTGCTTTGTCAGTCAGGGGTATTAAACAAGTCTTTCAGTAATCTCTCCTAGGTTCTCTGCTCAACGTCTTCATGCCCTTTACGTGCTCACTTTCCAAATGTGAGAAAACTGCTACTGACCTAGTGTTTTTCTTTTGTTTTCAGAAAAGTGGTGAAATTAAAACTACAAATGTACACCAGCATTCTCTCACACACATTAACTAAACATTGAGCCAGGAACAGGGGTAAAGTAAACAGAAATCTGAACGAAACTGACCCATGTGAGGGAGAATTTGTGACTGTCTCCATGGTCTCTAACCAAATGATCTCAGGCCTTATATGGGGCCAATGAAATTTCAGGATCAGAAATGAGGTTAACAACTTTATAAGACCCTTAAAATTTTAAAAAGAAATTTTAGATTATGATAATTAAGATAAAATCAAACATAACGTATAGCCTTGCAACTGTTTTGTTCTCTGACTTTCAGAGAAACAACTAAAACAAACAAACCTACTTGCTGTTATCAAGATCCTCCAACTGCTTGCGATCCAGGAGGAGGCGAGTTTACAAAATAAAGAGGCTAAAAACACAACACATGATGGTCTGTAATCAGATTCACATGGACCATATTGTAGACATTTAGAGAAGCACATAACTACTCTGTAGAGAAGTTATCAGGAAAAGCTTTATGATAAAAATGATGTTAGAATTGAGTCTCACAAGTTGTAGCGCTTAGGTAATGGAAAGTCAGGCATTCCTAGTGGGAATTTATGGCTAAATGCTAAGTCTAGAATGAGCATACCGAGTGTGCTTTGAGGAGAAGGAAGCATTAGAGGGAATTCTGACTGAAGCAAAAGATGCAGGCTCACGAATCATGTTCTAATGGGGATTTACATAGTTGTATAGGCAAGGTGAGGTCTGATAATAGAAAATCTCAAATGCTGGGCTGAGGAGTTTGGACTTGATTAGAAAGGCCACAGTAGAAGAGTATAGATTTATAAGCAAGTAAATGGAATGATATCAAAGGTTTTATAAAGATTAACTTAGCTTTGGTATATCAGAGAATTTATTGTAGGGTTTAGTATATTAGAAAGTGTACTACTAAAAATCTGTTGAAAACTGCAACTCTGTATGAAGTTAAGGCCTAGATTTGAAGAAATGGAAGGTAGAGATAAATACGTCTGTGCGTGCTCCGTGGCTTCAGATGATCCCTGGGTCAGGAAGATTCCCTGGAGAAGGAAATGGCAACCCACTTCAGTCGTCTTGGCCTGGGAACTTCCATGGACAGGGCAGCCTGTGGGCTACAGTTCACAGCGTCACAGAGGGGTAAGAGATCATAAAAGAAAAGCATGCCAGAAACGGGCAGTTGACGGTTAGGGGTTGGGTAGAGAAAAGACTGGGCTTCCCTGGTGTCTCAGCTGTGACGAATCTGCCTGCAATGCAGGAGTCCTGGTTTTGATCCCTGGGTCGGGAAGATCCCCTGGAGGAGGGCACGGCAACCCACTCCAGCATTCTTGCCTGGAGAAGTCCATGGGCAGAGGAGCCTGGCGAGTGGCACAGAGTTGGACACAACTGAAGAGAAGCGGCAGCAGCAGAGAAAAGACTAGAAGATGAGTCCACGTTTTAGGCTTTTGAGTACTTTGGAAAATGTGGCGGGGGAGAATGGAGTTGCACGTGAAAACTTACTCGGGTGTGGGCATGCCTTAATTTGATTTTTAGACACTTGGGGTTAGAGTAGAATGGTCTGGTAGAAGTGTCCTGTTGGCATTTTATTTCCTGGAAATAAACACGGAATTAAAGCTTGACTGAAAAATTAGTGTTGGAGATATAAAATCTGTGTTCAGCAGGGTAGAGATGAGAATTTACGCTTTGGATAGAAGTGGATACATTTCTAATAATGGGAAACATAGAGGAAATAGCAGAAAATGGAAAAATGAGGTCTATTAATGGCCCACTGGAGTAATGCTTAGAGATATCGTTATATCTGAATGGTCACTGGAGGTATATGCTAATTTGGCAAAAGACATAACCTACTTTGTTAGTTTATAATACTGTATGAAGCCAAGAACTGTAACCTTCTCCACAGTTCCCTTTTGCTTTGGCTGTTTAGAATTCCCTCATTCCTCCTTTGGGGAATATGGAATAGGAAAAGCAGAGGGGAGAAGGGTAGGACACATCTGTATTTACTCATTCTCCCACCTCATTGTCATACTCTCTTCTGCACACAATTGGATCTAGAATGAATCCTCATTGCAGTCAACATGTCAAGAACTGAGATCCCTCTTCCTTGGGGTAGTACGTGACTTCAGAAAACACACTCCTCAACTGTTGCTTTTTGTTTTTTTAAATCTGGTTACTGAAGACAGCACCGTTGCTCCTGCTTCACAGGGACCTAGTAAGCCCTAAGGACAAAAACTCAGGCGTGCCCAGGACATGCATAGCTATGGATACTTCACAGTACATTCAGGCAGCTTATTGTCTTTAGTTCCAGTAACAATAGCCTATTGGGAATAAGTTCAGTCTATAGAATCTGGGGTTAATATAACATGACTCTTGATGTTGCAAAGGAATATGCTTTTGAAAGCCTCTCCAGAACTCAGATGTTTCATGAATATGGTGATGATAATAAAGCTAATAATTATAAATAATGATTCTGTGTTAAAAAAGGATCTCCCTCATGGTACAATTGTTCCCATGCTATTCCCCTAAATTTTAATTAGAACATGCTGCTTCTTTAAATTGGATAGAGGCAGTAGTTTGATAAGACAACACATATCTAAACTGTCTTCACTTCACACTTTCTTGGTTACAACCACTGTGTCATTGGCTTTCTTCTCTTCTTGCTCCAAACCCGACTGATTTTCAAGAGAGAAATTTCCCAGGTAGCTCTTGGACTCAAAAAGAAACCAGCAACTGATAAGACTCCTGTTGCAACTTCCATTGTGATTTCAGCACAATCCTCTCAGAAAGGTTTTACCATATGTAAGAATACAGTGACCCACAGGAAAATTTCAAAAAATTAGACCACTCTGATATAACAAAGCCTTTTCAATCCTGTAATCAGTGGCTATTTAAAAAGAACAAGTGCCCAATTTAGATTGTCACTCAAGGACTAAAATACCAAGGAGGGGATTTTAGATCTGCAATGTCTCTCCATAAATTATAAAATAACTTAAAAAAATCTAAGGCAGAATATATTTTTTACTTCTCCAGAGCAAGAACATAGTGAATCAAGAATTATAGTTATTAATAAGGTACAGACAAAAACTTAGCATTTAGAAAGCTGTGGTTTAGTTGCTCAGTCATGTCCGACTCTTTGCAACCCCACAGACTGTAGCCTGCCAGGATCCTCTGTCCATGGAATTTCCCAGGCAAGAATCCTGGAGTGGATTTCTGTTACCTTTTCCAGGGGATTTTCCTGACCCAGGGATCGAACCTGTATCTTCCACATTGCAGGTGGATTCTTTATTGTGGAACCACTAGGGAAGCTGAGCATATAGAGTAAAGTCTATGTTTTGAGTTTTTTATTCAAATATCTTATATTGACAAAAACCTGAGCTCACAAGAAATCTGGATTCAGATTCCCACTTGGTCACTTTCTTGTTTAGTGCCTTTGAATAAAATATCTAATCTTTTTTCATTCTTTTTATTTCTTAATCTGTAAAATAGGGAATAATGATGGCTTACTTAACAAGATTTACGCAGACTAACTAAATGTGCCCGGCACATAGTAGGTGCCTAGTTTAAAAAAAGTATTCCTTTGCTTTGATATATGAAAATTCATGATGATATTGTGTGATTTTTTTTCTCACTAAATCCCCATATTTTATAAGCTCAGGTAGTGAAGCCATCCAAGGATAAAAGAGCTGGATAAAAAGTCAATGTTTATTTTGCTTGAATAGCTGCAATATTACACAGCGAATGCATTTTTAGTAAATTTTGGTAAGCTGATCTGTAAAAAATGATAATGGGAAGATATAAACCATCCCAAAGTCTCACCATATGTGGCTATTTAGTTTTCGAGCTGGGTACTAAGTTATCTAAGTTATCACAGGAAACATTCTGACATTCAGGACTTTTGTATGAGCCACACAAATTCCTGGTTAATTTACAGGTGGGCACCTGCCCACCCTGTGCATACTCAACAGTAAGTTTTCTTCCTCCTTAGCCTCTTGCCCTTCCCTCGCATCCTTTCAAACTAATTACAGTTTATGTTCAGGAAAGAACATCTCTGTTCCTTTCTGTTATTATTTAGGTCATATACAGCAAGGCATACAGATGCTTTGTCACTAATTAAGTAATTGATCTTTATCTTTTGGGGCTTAAATTGCCTCCCTGGTATTAGGTCATGCCTGTGTGTGTGCTAAGTTGCTTCAGTCATATCTGACTCTTTGTGACCCTATGGGCTATAGCCTGCTAGGCTCCTCTGTCCATGGGATTCTCCAGGCAAGAGTAATGGAGTGGGTTGCCATGCCCTCCTCTGGGGGATCTTCCCGACCTGGGGATCAAACCCGTGTCTCATGTCTCTTGCATTGGCAGCCAAGTTCTTTACCATAGTACCACCTGGGAAGCCCTGGTATTAGGTCAGTGGCTCTCAAATGCTGGTCCTGGGACTTAGACTTCGTTAGAATCACCTGGGATATTTGTTCAAAATGCACATCTCAGTCTTCTGACTCTCTAGGGCTGGGGTCAGGAGTCAATAGTTAACAAGATCCCCAGGTTATTCTATGTGTGGCTAGGTTTAGGAACCAGTAAAGTCTTTCCCTGCCTTTCCTGCTTGTAGATTTTCAGTTCAGTTCAGTTGCTCAGTCGTGTCCAACTCTTTGCGACCCCATGAACCGCAGCACACCAGGCCTCCCTGTCTATCACCAACTCCTGGAGTCCACCCAAATCCATGTCCACTGAGTCGGTGATGCCATCCAACCGTCTCATCCTCTGTCTTCCCCTTCTTTTCCTGCCCTCAATCTTTCCCAGCATCAGGGTCTCTTCCAATAAGTCAGCTCTTCGCATCAGGTGGCCAAAGTATTGGAGTTTCAGCTTCAACATCAGTCCTTCCAATGAACACCCAGGACTGATCTCCTTTAGGATGGACTGGTTGGATCTCCTTGCAGTCCAAGGGACTCTCCAGAGTCTTCTCCAACACTACAGTTCAAAAGCATCAATTCTTCGGCGCTCAGCTTTCTTTAGAGTCCAACTCTCACATCCATACATGACCACTGGAAAAAACATATCCTTGACTAGGTGGACCTTTGTTGGCAAAGTGATGTCTCTGCTTTTTAATATGCTGTCTAGGTTGGTCATAACTTTCCTTCCAAGGAGTAAGCGTCTTTTAATTTCATGGCTGCAGTCACCATCTGCAGTGATTTTGGAGCCCAGAAAAATAAACGTGTTTATTCTCTTTGCCTCTGAGGGAGGCTGAGAGGCATGGTATATTTCTTACAGGGGTTGTTCAGCACAGTGTAGGCCACAGGAGAAAACTGTGAATCAAGCTGGGATGGCATTCTCTGGTTGGCCCCCAACTTTTTCATATGTCAGTTTTCCCTCAGTTCTTAAGAGAGATGAATTAACTTTAAATAATTATGGCTTGAGGTTTTCCTGAATATATAAATATTGACAGTACATGAAGGTCTTCACACTGATTCATCATTTCTATTAATGATATGGGAACTTTACTTGATTTAGCCCTAGTTTCAGTTATATGTAGGGAAGCCACAGGTGGCTCAGTGGTAAAGAATCAGCCTGCCAGTGCAGGAGACACAGGAGACACAGGTTCAGTCCCTGGGTCAGGAAGATCCCCTGAAGAAGGAAATGTCTACCCATTCCAGTATTCTTGCCTGAAAAATCTCATGGACAGAGGAGCCTGGTGGGCTACAGTCTATGAGGTCACAAAGAGTTGGATATGATTGAGCACACACACACCAGTAATACATATTAAAATACATGTGAAATTTGCTTTTTGTTGGAAATAGAAGTGCTTATTTTGGGAACAGATTCTTCCCTGTGAACCTCTGATATGCCTGGTATTAATTTTTTCAGTTATCAACATGAAAGGAACAC
This sequence comes from Cervus canadensis, assembly GCF_019320065.1. NCBI lineage: Eukaryota > Metazoa > Chordata > Mammalia > Artiodactyla > Cervidae > Cervus > Cervus canadensis. The sequence goes on along the minus strand of NC_057410.1, from coordinate 35,637,406 downwards.
AGATACATTGTAGAATATTCAGAAAGTGTAGAGAATTATAAGGAGAAACACTCAAGACTTTGATGCATGTTCTTCCATTTGTGTTTGCACACAGAAGTATGCAAAGATAAATTTTGGGGATATTTGCCAAATATGTAGTTTTAATCCTTTTCTCCCTGCTTATTATTTTATATTGGACATTTTCTTATATCATTTAATGTTCTTCAAAAACAAACACAATTTAATGGCTGTATACAGTTTTCACAATATGAGTATATCATAATTTATGCAATAACCTCATTTTTATGTGTAGATTTTTTCTAACTTACTGTTTTTATAATCTTTCTATAATGAGCACTTTTACCAATACTTACTTGAATTTCTTATTATTTCTTTGGCATTTTCTCCTCTACAAGAAATACTAAAATAATCTGAATTTTTAAAGGTTCTTGATATATATTACAAACTATTTTTCAGAAATATTTAAAAACAAACACCAGGACTGTATGAGAGTGTCCATTTTCATAGTATCATTAAGGAGAGTTTTTATCATTAAACATTTTTTGCTAACGGAAATCCTTATTTAACTTGCTTTTCTTTAAATATTAAGAGGATTTGAATGTTTTCCATAAGCTTTTTGACCCAGTTTTTTTCTTGCACTACACAATGTCTTATGTTCTTTTTCTTTTTTTTAATTAGTGTTAATGCTTTTCCTAAATAATTTCTCTACATTAATTATACTGACTTTCAATGTCTTATTGTTTGCAAATATTTCATGGTTGGCTGGTAGACTTTCAATCTATTTGTGATGATGACACAATTTGCAATGGTGTTAGTAATCATGTTAGTACGTAGTGCTCCGTCACTCATCCGTCTGACTCTGCGATCTCGTCTTCTGTAGCCCTCCAGGCTCCTCTTTCCAAGGGATTTCCCAGGCAAGAATACTGGAGTGGGTTGCCATTTTCTTCTCCAGGGAATGTTCCCTACCCAGGGATCGAACTTGTGTATCCTGATCTCCTGCACTGCAGACGGATTCTTAACCGCTGAGCCACCGGGGGAAGCCCATAAACGAGGTCTTATTCATGGAAAATGTAGCTCAGTCGGTAAGAATCCGCCTACAATGCAGGAGTCCACCTGCAATGCAGGAGACCCGGTTTCAATTCCTGGGTCCGGAAGATGCCTTGGAGAAGGAAATGACAACCCACTCCAGTATTCTTGCCTGGAAAATCCCACAGACAGAGGAGCCTGGCAGCCTCCATGGGGGTCGCAAGAATTGGACGCGACTTAGTGACTAAACGACCACCATGGAAAATATCTCAGTGGAAAATCTGGACAGTGTGGGCCTTTGCTACATTTAAGAAGTGTCTGTGTAATGCACATGGCCTTGATTTTTACAAACATATGCATCACAGAGCTAGATGAGTCTTCATGAACTGTCTCATCTCCTCCTCCCCATTTGGTGAGGTAAAGTAAGGCAATGCTCTGTCTTTACATGTTACACATTATTTTGTGTTTCATGTTCCAGAGAAAGAAAAACAGAGACATTATGTCCTTCCTCTGATTATGAATCTAATAAAACTTCTGATTCTTGGCTCCCATCACAATCCTATTGAATCAGAATCTCTGGAGCTGGAGCTGGAAATCTGCATTTTAACAAGTTCTGCTGGTGATTTGTAAGCATTCCAGAGTCTTAAAACTACTGGTGTTGGGGGAGCTCAGAGGATCAGTGGTGAGTTTTCGCTCATGCTAATAGCTCCTTCAATTTTCTTCCCCTCAGTGCTCAGGTACTCAATTTGCATTATGTTGGATTGTACTCGTTATATGTCGGTTTGAAAAACTTTTTAAGTGTGTGCCAGGAATCTGAAGCTGGAGTTAAACTCATACAAGGCTGGAGATGAAAAACCACTGCCCCCACTTTTAAAATCTCTTTTTAGACCACTTTGCATAATGCTGCAAAAGTTATTGACTCATAGGGATTCAAAATGCCAAGGAAATGGAGACATTCTAATATTAAAAAAATAAGCCTCTTCTTTACATTAGGAAATGGAGGCAGAGCTTTAAATGTCTTTCAAAATGTGTCAGGTTGCATGGTTTTTGATTTATTACTCTGTGTATGTGTGTGCGTTAGCTTGTGGATAATGAATCTTGACTTATACTACTCCAGTGATATTTTTAAAAGTGTTTTCATAAGTAATTTTAGAGACACCCTTTTTGTAGCAGAGAGATATAAGATAACAAATTAGAATCTTGATTCTGGGTAGTTCAGCAAGAATTTACTGAGAACAGTACTTAATCATAGAAAATCAAGAAAATGTTTTGCTTTATTTTCCATTGTGTCCATCTCTGTTCTCCAAACTCTGGATCTTTACTGTGGGATGGGGCACAACCCTGTCCTTGAAGGACTTCAACTTAATTTTCAGTATTGTTTTATTGTATATAATTTCAAACAATTTTATTCTCTGGAATTATATGTAGCATAATTATGTTTTGGAAATCCTCACATTGCTCTTATTTGTTTTAGTAATACTAATACTGATTTACATTTCTACCTAATTTTATGGTCTTTCCAAAGCATATTTATACACATGGTCTTAGAGCTTAAAAAACTGACTGTAATATGTGCTTAGTCGCTCAGTCATGCCTGACTCTTTGCAGCCCCATGGACTGTAGCCTGCCAGGCTCCTCTGTCCATGGGGATTCTTCAGGCAAGAATACTGGAGTGGGTTGCCATGCCCTCCTCCAGGGGACCTTCCCTTCTATCCGACCAGGGATAGAACCCAGGTCTCCCATATTACAGGCAGATTCTTTACTGTCTGAGCCATCAGGGAATCCAACTATAATATAAGTAATATTTATTGAGTGTACACATTTATTGAATGTATACTGCATTCCTGACTCCAAGTTTTCTATGGATCCCTGTACTGGATTGTCACAAAATGCTATGAGGCATTCTGCATTATCTCCCATATATTAGGAATAAAAACAGAGCTGAATGAAGTTAATTTATGTGACAGGACCGGATTTTAGAAACCAGGCTGTCTGACTTAAGAGCCCATAGTCTTAACTATTAGACACACTGATTCTCCAGTGCATAGGTAATTATAAAATAATCGGACAGATAAGGACATTCTTGTCAAACTACTTCTACTGCTCAGATAGAAGGGAGCATACAGCTGAACCTTCTTGCACTGCTTAGCAGACTTAAGAAATCATGTTCCCTGAGAGCTATATAATAAATTTGCACATTAAGAAATTAATAACTCTTGAATCAAAGAGAAAATAAAAACAGAAATTACAAACTGTCTTCAAGGCAGTAAAGAATGAGACATAGAACTCAAAATTTATGGAACATAGAAGAATTAGACTCAGATGAAGTTTATAGCTTTAAGCGGCATTGCTATTAACTGATGATTAAAAATGAAGGTACCATGTAGCCATTCTAAGAAATTAAGATATATATGAAATAAAACAGAATACACTAATAAATATATAATCTAAAATTTATGAATAGAAAATAAACAAAAAAGCTAGAAAGGTTAAATAAATAAACATTGACGTGAAAGCAAAAGTGAAAATCGCTCAGTTGTGTCCAGCTCTTTGTGATCCCATGGACTATACAGTCCCTGGAATTTCCAGGCCAGAATACTGGAGTGGGTAGCCTTTCCCTTCTCCTGGGGAATCTTCCCAACCCAGTGATCAAACCCAGGGATCGAACCCAGGTCTCCCGCATTGCAGGAGGATTCTTTACCAGCTGAGCCACAAAGGGAGCAAATAAACATGGAACCCAGCTATTTAAATAGGTTAATAAAATAAACGAATCTCTTCTGATTAAAGGAAAAAGAGAAGGAGCAAAATATAAAAGATGAGAAAGGAGAAAGGAGTCATAACTATAGCTGTGGAGGAGACTAAAAGACCTAAGAAAATGTGTGGTAACAGATTTGGTAACTCAGAGGAAACTGATATTACAACAAATGTAAATCACTAAACTTGATCCCAAAGGAGGTCAATTTTAGTATACTTAATGCTTTATAAGATACTAGAAAGGTGAATAAAAAGAAGGCTTTAAAGAAGTTAATAGGACAGATGCCTTTGTGGCTAAGTTTAATCAAATCCTTAGAAATCATCCATCCAAATATTTAAACTATTCTACTTCATAGGAAAAGTTGTAAATCTTCCCATAGTTCATAAAACCAGCTTAATCTTAAATAACACCTGCTAAAGATAGTACAGGTGAAACAATGCAATTCAACCTATTATAAACACAATAGCAAAAAATTTTATAATCAAACTGAACATAGCATTATATAAAAAAATATAAAATACAGTACACTATTACTGAGTAGAATTAATCCCCCAAATGCAAGAATGGTTCAAAACTATGAAAATTATTAGTGTAATTTTATATGCTGAAGGAGCAAAATCATGTGATCTTTACAAAAGGGTAAAATGCTTAGAATGTATTTGTTAACATTTGTCTGGCATTCTCAATAAAAACTCTACATGAAATAGGAAAAGAAATTACCTACCCATAAGTAAAAAGTTCTAAAAAGTCAACAACAAAAATTTAAAATTGTTCATGCTAACCATTTCATAACATAAAAACAGCACAGCAATATTTACCCTCAATAAGAAAATGAAATAATTGGCATAAATTTGAAAAAAAGATGAAATTAAACCTTCTTGGAAACATTATTATGTATTTAGAAAAACCTAAGAAATTCTAGTAATATCAAATAGAAATAAGAGGAAAATGTGGTAAACTTATTGGTATACCATATTTCAAAAAATTTAAGATGCCATGAATTTTAAGATATCCTATTACTTTACATACTCCAAAGAAGGAAAAAAGTTGCCAATTATAATTAAAATATCATTATTATAGGACACATCTCATTTTCAGAGATGTTAAAATGTGTTTCAGAGTTGATGAAATAAGATAGGTATGAAAAAGGCATTAGTTTTTCAATGTATCAGAATTTAATTTACCTAGAAATGAAAATTTAAAAATATATTATCTTCACTATAGTGACAATCTATGAAATACTTAGGAAAGAATTCATCAAAAAATATAGCAACATATGGTAGAAAAAAAAAATTGTTCTGTAAAGACAAAATTCTCCGAAGAAATGGAACATTATGCCATAGTTTTGGATGAGAAGAGTTAAAACGTTAAAACACCCATGCTCTCAAAATTAATATATAAATTCAGTGCAATGCCAATTAAAAAAACAAGGATATTTGGGGGAGAATTTAATAAGGTGTTTTAAAACTTATATTAAATAGTAAGTATTTAGAGTAGCAAATAAAATTAAGAAAACAGGAATAGTAAGGAGGGATTATGTGTAATAGATAATAAAGTATTCTGTAAAGCTGTTATAATCTAAATAGGCAGGTTGTTGTTTAGTCAAGTCATATCTGACTCTTTTCTGACCCCATGGACTGTACCCACAAGTCTCCATTGTTCATGGAATTTCCTAGGCAAGAATACTGGAGTGGGTTGCCATTTCCTTCTCCAGGTGATCTTCCCAACTTGGGGGGTCAAACCCTCATCCCCTGCATTGGCAGGTGGATTCTTTACCACTGAGCCCCAGGGAAGTCCAAATTAGCAGGTCGCACAGAGTCGGACACGACTGAAGCGGCCTTAGCAGCAGCAGCAGCAGCAGCATAAAAATTGGGCTTCCCAGGTGGCGCGGTGGTAAAGAATCTGCCTGATAAGGCAGGGGATGTGGGTTCAGTCCCTGGGTCAGGAAGATCCCCTGGCGAGGGAATGGTTACCCACTCCAGTGTTCTTGCCTGGAGTGCACACGCGCGCACACACACACACACACACACACACACACACACACAGCATAGAAATTACAAAGTGATTAGGGACAGGAAAAAAAAGACATTGTATTTTAAATTCAGTGGGAAAGGAATAGTTTAGTTCATTCCACCTGATAGAAAATAAATTTTGACCCTCATTTTTCACCATATAAAATTCTAGATAAAGTAAATCATGTAATAATCAGAGTAAAGTAAATCAGATAAAGTAAATAATGTAAAAAACAGAACAAGAAAATTTAAAAATCATAGTTTAAAAAATTTTACAACACAGATGACAAAGTGCTATTATCTGAAATATAAAATGAGAGTTTGCACATTGATAACCATAAGGCAAAACATACCCAAGGAAAATGGACAAAGGATTTGAATGGATAATTCATAAAAGAACAAGTCTAGATGAGCAGTAAACAAAAAGATATTTAATTTCTTTTTACTATTCAGGAAAATGTAAGCTAAAATTTAAAAGAAACAACCTCTCACACACTGTTTTGAAAATCTTTAAAGGAAGATTACACCTACAATAGGTGGGAATTTAAGGAGAAGGATATCCTCATGCATGATTGGTAGAATGCACTTTTCAAAAAGCACTCTGACAATACTATTTAAAATAAAAAATACACATACCGGTAAACTCAGCAGTTTCATTCCTGTAATTCTGTGCCATAAAATTGAAAGTCCTAGTCTCTAAGCATGTTTATTGCAGCTCTGTTTGGAGAGGTACAATACTGAAAAACAAAGTGAACAGTCATTAACAGAGGAATGAGTAAATAAACTGTGGTATATTCAAAATATGGAGTATTACAAATCTAGTAAAAGAATAAGGTAGCCCTATTCACCTAATTCAAAAGGACATTATGCACTATTAAGCAAGAAAAGGAAGATGTAATTCTTGCATATAATATCATTTTGGTAAAGCAAATAATGATTGACCTCTCACCTGTACATGTCTAAGATATAAGCATGCAGAAAGGTGAAAGGAGGTGTTGAACACTGGCTATGCACACGAGAGGTGGGGAGACGGGGAAGGAACGTGGGGTAAAGAGGGGGGTGAATGCATTATAGTATGAAGGATCAACTTTGAGCAAGAATATGAGAAAAAAGAGAGGGAACCGCCCCCCCACCCCAACAACATGAGCAAATCTAAGAACTCAGAGGGCTTCGCAGGGGGTGCTAGTGGTAAAGAACCCGCCTGCCAATGCGGAAGACGTAAGAGACTTGGGGTTTGATTCCTGGGTGGGGAAGATCCCCTGGAGGAGGATATGGCAACCCACTCCAGTATTCTTGCCTGGAGAATCCCACGAACAGAGGAGCCTGGCGGGCTACAGTCCATGCGGTACCAAAGAGTCAGACATGACTAAAGAGACTTAGAATGCACAAGAGCTCAGAATTAAATGCCCTGACAGAAGAACTGATCATTATTTTGGGACAAAGAGGGAGGGTTGGAATAAGTCTAGAGAGGGAGACACAGATGAAAATTTTGAAAACTAACAGAGTCTTCATTTAGAGATGCTAGTTAAAACCCCTTGCCGATGGAATTAGGGACTGATTTCAGAACCCACAACTATGATCTTTACTTTTAGTTATATGTGTAACTTTGGATGATAGAACAGTTTTGGAGGTCTCAAAGATCTAATTTTAAAATGTGATAATTCCTTAGTTTACCTATAAACTAAGTATCTGTCTTCATCTGGTAAAATTAAATAAATGAAAGAACATTTTTCTCATGCCATTTTCATATTTAGATTATAGTGTAGTATCAGTTTATTTTGGAAACTTCCTGATACTCTTCAGAAATAAGAGTAAATATAATCTGTTGCTGGTTTTCATAATATGCCTTGCACATAGTAGGAATTCAATACAAAATTTGTTGAACAGGATTATATTGCACTTTTTCTGAGTGCTTTCCAATTGAGATAAATCACTGATCGCTAATAAACAAGAATTCCTAACCCCAGTGTACCCAGCATTCCTTCCTTCTTTCTCTACATGTAGGAAAGAAAGAAAGTTAATTTCACAGTCATGTCCAACTCTTTGCGAACCCATGGACTGTAGCCTGCCAGGCTCCTCCCTCTGTCCATGGAATTCTCTAGTCAAGAATACTGGAGTGGGTTGCATTTCCTTCTCCAGGGTGCTTCCCAACCCAGGGATCGAACCCGGGTCTCCTGCATTGCAGGCAGATTCTTTACCAACTGAGCTACTAGGGAAAGTAGCTCTTACATATAGGAGATAGACTTTTTATTTTATGTAAGGGCCGAAGATCTGACGGGCTTCTCTGGTAGCTCAGATGGTAAAGAATCTGCCTGCCAACACAGGAGACCCAGGTTCAACCCGGGGTCAGGAAGATCCCCTGGAGGAGGAAATGGCAACCCACTCCAGTATTCTTGCCTAGAAAATCCCATGGACACAAGAGCCTGGTGGGCTACAGTACATAGGATTGCAAAGAGTCAGACATGACTGAGCGACTAACTCACACACAAAATCTGCAAGTACAGGACATAAGTCACAATGAATAATACCAATTCTACCTTGTCCCAAGTGTGTATTTGGCCAGTAACAGGTGATTAAACTTATCACTGTATTACTTTGCTAACTGGAGGTGCTTACCATATTCTGCTGGTTTCTAAGGCAACTGATGGAAGAATTTAAGAACTGAGGTTTCATTTAGGCTGATGCCCTTGGAAAGGTAGAATTTCTTTTCCAGGAGGCCGTACTGGGAGACAAGGCTTATTTGTTTTAATGTTTTCCATTTCCCTGAATTTCACAACACAAGGTACTCAGATACCTTTTGGTAGAACCTACTGGAAAATGTTACCAATATAAACATGTACAGCTCAGTTTTGCCAATCCAAAAAAACCCTCAGTGGGATTACTGGTAAATAGGAGGCAACTCAATGAAGAGTCTGTTTTCTTTTTTAGCTTCACTTTTTATTTACTTCTTTGCAGCACAAGCTGTAAACAGTGATATTGATGATGTTGGGCCAACACCTCTGTGAAGGGCTCTGCCTTACAAAACCCAGGGCTTTGGACTGGTCTAATACACACAGGCATTTCATGCAGTTATGCTGTTTGGCCTTGACACCCTCTGTGATAAACTGCCATTGACATTGAGATAAATTCAGTGTTCACTGGCATGAGTTTTTTTGGCTTGCAAAATGGTCTCCAGTGAGAGTCAGGGTTTGCTTCCAATGGGAGGGTAAGAGGATTCCCCCCCTCCACCAAACTTGTAATCAAGAGGCATACCTAGTCTGAGATCTAACCAGCAAATTGTTTATGTACTTCCATAGTACTTCCAGTCTTGGCCACAGCCTTCCTTTCTTTTTGTGGATTAATTGCCCAAATTTCTGAAATGAAATGATTTTTTTTTTTTTCATTAACTCACTGAGGTATAACATGAGCACTTCATTGCCACATAAAAGTTACTACCTTTTTCCTTTTCTCTTGCAAAAGAAATGCTAAACTGTAGTTATCAGATGTAAAAGGCAGTGCTTGCTATTCTTTGATGCAAGAATAATGTTGATCACATTTCCATACATTTTGGAGGTAATGTTCTTATGACTCCAAGTTTTAAGATAACTTCAAAATGGCAATAAATCCACACATCTTGTGGAATGACTCCAACATGTAAGGATCACACTAGAATATAAAGTCTTAGATCTTACCTGATGGGCTCACCACTGTATCGCTGTGCCTTTTACGGGTGGCTGGTCACTCAGCAAGAGAGAACTTCCTTCGTATTAAATCCCTCTCACCTTCTGAATTTCTCTGGCTGGTTACAACTCTCTGCTTTGAAAGGGCCCATGTGATTAGAATAGGACCATTTGAACAATCTCCCTATTTCAGCCTAACTGATCCCTAAAGTTAATTGCACTGCAGAGTCCCCCCTTTTCTCTATGTAAAGTAACATGAGCATGGGCATGATAGCCCATCATATCATGCCCCTGGGGAACAGTCCTGGGGAATAGATAAGAAAACTTGGGCAGGCTGTCTTAGAATCCAGCCCAGCATGCAAGGGAGCCATTATGACTAGAATAAAGGCAACAGTGCGGATGCCAAGATCCAGTGTGTTGAACTCTTGAAATTTCCCTGGCTTTAGGTCAGATAGAGTGAACTATGGATTTAGGGTTGGCTGTGACTAAACCAAATCACCAACCCTGACTCATGCTGGGCCTCTTGCAGAAAGATCACCAGCAAGGTGGCTTCGGGGAGTGAGGAGAAAGCAGTGCCAGCATTTATACATGATGAGCTCATTGGATCCTGACATCCGTGAGGGACGGTACGAGAGGAGCGTGAGTACCCTTGACATAGAGAATTTTGCTGGTGGAAGGGAGGTGTTAATGATGAGAATATCTATGTCATCTCTGGCCTTCTCTGAAACCCATACCTGTTCATGGAAAAAAAACAAAAATGTTTTTGCCCAAAGGCCTCTTCATCTGTTCCCAGTTGTCATTTTAGCGTCAGGAAACAGGCAGGGGACTCTTGCCTGCGGAGTGAACAGCCCTCAACTGACAACTGGCTCCAAAACTAGATATCCTGACATTGAGGAATGATAATTTACAAGGCCTTTGCTATTTTTATTTCTTTATGTGGCAGAAAAAGAAAACTCCGATTTTTTAGGATAAATCCCCTCCGTTTAGGCAGAGAACTTTTGCCAAAGGCAACAACTAAAAATAAAATCTTTTCATGTCTGTATTCCTGGGCTTCCTCACTTAATCAGAAGATTCTACAGGGACAGTGAAATAGACCATGAGCCTAGAATATTTCAGAATCACTGAATTCCCTAGCTAGTGCAGAAACTGCATTGTACTGAGCACCCTAGCTCACCTATTTGTAATATATGGCTTAAAAAGCTGTTTGAATGAGACAATTTAATATTCTTGACAGAATGAAATGTCAGCATCAGGTGTTGGGCAGAATTCAGATTTCCTTCCTCCCACCTTCAAAACATGTTTTATTTTTTGTTTTTAGAGAAGAGTTAAGCTCTGCATTTTCACTCATAATCAAATGGAATAGATTTGGCTGGTCAGTTCCTCAGAATAATTGCTAGGCTCTTTAAACAAGCAGCCTCCCCAATTAACCTGTAGCGGATGGATGTCAGAGGACGGGCCTGGTTCTCTGGGCAGACAGCAAGTTAATAGGGATAGTTCCTCATACACTCTATTTGCATATCTGACAGTGAGAACATATATTGCTTTTCTTGGCTCTCCTATTTAATTTCCACCAGTGAACTAATGGGAATAATAAACCTTCTTTGTATTATGCAAGACTGTGTTGATAAAAAAACAGCTGCAGTACCTAGGTTGGGGTAATGATTTTGGTTTACAAACCCACTATTTTAATATTTCATCTTCAGGACAACAATGCAGGGCTATATCTCGGGAAGGTGTTCGGGCACAATTTCCTTCACGAGGCCCTGGTTTCCCCAAGCAAATGCTACTTTGTAATGAAATGTATGAACTGTATGTAATTTAATGACAGATCAAACTGTCCCATAAAGTATGTGAAACTGATAAGCCTTAAGTACGAAGCTAAGTGGTGGTCAGCACTTCGACTTTTAGGTACTAACATCACATTTGAAATGAATGGGTGCTGCAGCTTTTAACACCACGTTTCATTTTGTTTCGACCAGGATTCGATCCCTGGGTTGGGAAGATTTCCTGGAGAAGGGAATGGCTACCCAGTCCAGTATTCTTGCCTGGAGAATCCCAATGCACAGAGGTTCCTGGCAGGCTACAGTCCATGGGGTTGCAAAGAGTCAGACACGACTGAACGACTTTCACTTTTAATAGATTGGAGAGCTCCAGTGTCCCTGCCAGCCCATTTTTGGCTTGCATGGCCATCCTCCTCGTGATGCCACTCCAGGTGTTGGGACTCTGCTCAGGGAAGGATTGATGGGTATTCCTTGGGGCCTCAGGACAGGCCCCCAAACTGTACCACTGCTAGTGTGCCAGCCAAGACAGATGGAAGTCCTCTTTCTCCTCTGGTAGGATGCGAGGAGACATGGTTGTGTCAAGGATACAGACAATTTTACTCACTGTATTAGTTTCCTAGGGTTGCCTTTACAGAGTGCCACACACTGAGAGGCTCAATACAACAGAAATGGCTAAAATGCTGAAATTGAGGAGTCAGCATGGCCACGCTTGCTTGAAAGTTGGGGTAGAATTCAGTCTTTGCTTCTTCCTAGTGGCTGGTGGTGGCTGTCAGTCCTTTGGGTTCCCAGGCTTGCAGCTGTAACATCCCAGTCTCTGCCTCCTTCATCACATAGTTCTTCAGTGTCAGTGACAGGGCCTTCTCCTCTCTGTGTATGTATCCAAATTTTCTCTTTTTATAAGGACATCAGTCATATTGGGTCATGGCCCACCAGACTGACCTCATCCTAACTGAATTAAATCAAATGCCCCATTTTCATATTTGATCACATTCACAGGTTCTGGGCTTTAAGACTTCAATATATCTTTTGGGCCGGGGGAGACACAATTCAACCCATAACATTTACTCTTTTCTTACTTTGATGTAAATTAAAGTGAGACAGGAATGGTGAGAAAATGTAACAAAAACCTGCTCTTTGGATACAGAACCTCTACTTTCTTTCCCACAGTGTCTCTGGAAGACAGGAGCAAAGCAAAATTGATTAAAAGAAAAACAAAACATTTTCTATAAACCAGTGTTTCTATGTAAAGACTTGCTCAATAAGAGGAAAAAAAAAAACTTCTTTCAATTCAACATTTGCAATGAGAAAATGAGTCTTTAAAGAAATTCATATGAGCACCCCATTTTATAGATGAGAAAACTGAGGCTCAGATAACTTTAAACACATTGGTGACGCCTATATTTAGACATGGTGTTTCTGTTTAGTTTATTTAAGGAGACAGCAAGTAGCCATGTAAGTTCCCTGAGTTCCTATACCTAAGACAGAGGAGAATGCAGGTCTTTGGACTTCTCATCTGCTGGTTTGGGCCTACACACTGTCATTTTTGACCCTGTAGTAAGAATATATTTCTAAGGCTGTAATCTCTGTTATACTCTTCTCTGAGTTGACTTCTTCAACCTGTAATGGAGTTCTTTCTTTCTGAAAAGCCCTACATTATGGTAAACTAAAAACTCAAAATTTGATAATTGTCATTGATTATTTGTCATCTTTTATCTTCATAGTCACCTAGGGACTTGATTGAGCAAATTCCCAGCTCCTACCCATTGGAAAATCTAGATATGTGATTGGGGGCCAAGTCTTCAGTTTTTAGGAAACTTCTCAGGTGTTTTTTTTTTTTTTTTGTCCAGAGGAAAATTATTTTATTATTTTTTTTTAACATGATCAACAGTTTAATGAGTTTGAGTTTATTTTTATTTATTTTTTCAAACAATTATTTTGTTTTTCCCCATATATACAATGGAATATTACTCAGCCATAAAAAAGAATGAAATAATGCCATTTGCAGCAACATGGATGGACTTGGAGATTATCACACTAAGTGAAGAAAATCAGGCCAAGAAAGAAAAATAGCATATGATCTCACGTATATGAAGAATCTAAAAAAAATTATACAAATGAGTTAATCAACAACACAGAGACTCACAGACTTAGAGAACAAACTTATAGTTACCAGAGGGAAGGGACGGGGGGAGAGGGAGAATGGGAGTTTGGGACTGACATGTATACATTGCCGTATTAAAAACAGATGAGCAACAAGGACCCACTTTATAGCACAGGAAATTTCTCAATATTCTCTAATAACCTAAATGGAGAAAGAATTTGAAAGAGAATAGAAAAAATTTAAAACAAACAAAAATCCCAAATAATTGTTTCAGATGTTTTTGATGGCAACAGGATTTAGGAATTACTGGACCAGGTGCCTGTAACATATCCTCCATCTCCAAGCACTTATAGTGTCTTCACTTTGGATCCTGCTTCTATCCTCTGGCTAAGGTTTAAAGTAAAATGGAGAGCACCTTCTGGCTCCACAGCCCTATAAAAATTCTGGTTGAAGCACATCAGAGGCACCAGGTTAACATACCTTTGGCTCATCTTGCTCTACATCTTCTAGAAATCAATACACACAAACACACACACATACACACCCTGGACAGAGGCCTTTGGCCCTCACTGAGACTTCCGAAAGAAGCAGAACGCTTTTCCTTCCAGAGTTGAACCACAGCAGCTTTCCCACCAAGAATCGGAATTCAGACACAGCATCATCTACACAGGAAAATGATTTTTTTTTTTTTTTTTTTTTTACAATGCTTCTTTGGAAGTGTTTAGTTAAGAAAACAACATGATAGTTGAAATAAGCAAGATGGCTTTTTTTCTCTCCATAGAAGGTCTTTGTTTGGATTATTTTGGCAAACAAAATGGCATTTTAAGGGTATTTAAATTGTATACATCTGGATATTTGGATGTTTCCATGCATAGTGCCTACTCATTGCCTTGCTTAGAGTAAGTGCTTAATAAATATTTGTGGATATAAGATACAGTTTCTAAACAGTTCATTGACAGAAATACAACTTGTTCCTTGAAAGTCAAACACAGGACTTTGGCTTTGGCAATCAGCATTTTTCAAATATTATATTAGGTCAGAGAGTTTAACGAGATCTTCACAGGCATTAAAATTCCTTCTACTGATAAACCTCACTGCACCTACCACACCTTCTTATGAGCTCAACTACACTCTATCTGAAGGGTGGGGAAAAGTAGAGAGTGATTAATGTTATGATACTTAGTTAACATTGTCAACATCTTATTAATAAGTAGTCAATTCATATCAATTCATAAGTCTTCATTAAGTATTCATTCTGTTCCCTGCTCTGTCCTAGGCAGCGGGACAGAGAAGTAAAAGTGGACCCTTCCTTGGTAGACTTTAAAATGTAGCCAGATATCTTTATAATTAAGGAGTTTGCACATTCTCTGCTTTTTCCTTCTTTCCTGTTTAGTCTGTTTCCCATGTGCCTCTCTAGTCCCCCTCCTGATCGCCCATGATTCATCACTTCAAGCTTGCCCAGCAGCATGGCCAGTTTTCACTGAGCCCAAAAGACAGCATGCAGGAGCAGAGACGGTGTAGAAGATGAAGAGGACTGGCTTCAAATCCCATTTCTGCCACTTGTTGAATCTGGGACCTCGGGGTAAATCCATCAAACTCTATGAGCCTAGTTTCCTGATCCTTAAGACTGAGATAACAATACCCACCTTACGTTTATTACATGGATTATATATCATTTACACACTGTCTATAAAGTGTTACGCACACGGTAGATGTTTAACAATGTTAACCGGAGGTTCAACTACTGTGAATGTTAAATGTTAGTTAGAGAAGCAACTAGTGTAAAATGGCTCAAGGACTTCCTGATGGCCCAGTGGTTAAGAATATGCCTGCCAGTATAGGGGACAGGGATTCCATTCCTGGTTGGTAAAGGGCCCACGTGCCATGGAGTAACTAAACCCATATGCCACAACTACCGAGCCTGGGAGCCGAAACTACTGGGCCCACGTACCACAACCGCTGTAGCCCTCCAGCCCAGAGCCCATGCTCCACAACAAGAGAAGCCATTGTGATAAGAAGCCTGAATAACCACAACTAGATGAAGTCTGCATGCAGCGATGAAGACCCAGTGCAGTCAAAAATAAATAAATAAATAAATAAAATGGGGAAACAAACAAACAAGAAAATGGCTCAAATGCCAGTCAATACTTTTGAAATGTCATTAGGGCAATAGGACATTTATGTTTGGTCATAACATTTAGCTTGCTCCTGTCCACACCATTATTGTTATTAAATAATACTGTTAGTTATGGTCATTGTTATGTCTACTTCCCATCCCTCATAATTATTCTCACAAAGAGAATGAAAAGAAAAAATGGTAATGTGCTCAGAGAAAATACCTGTCAGGCTCTCTTGAGAGCCCAGAAAGTAAGTTAGATTTTGTTTATTCATTCAACAAATATTTAATGAGTCCAACTCCAAGACTAAATGCGAAAAACAGCAGGACATGGAGTAACCAGAAGGGTTTTGTTATGGCTGAGTTGAGGGCAGAAAGTGATGAGAAATAAGACTGAGGATTTAGGCAGGGGCCGGATCACCTGGGGAATTCTAGACCATGTTCTAAATTTGAACTTTAAGGTGGAAGCAAAACATGACATCAAAGGGCTTTAGTAAGGGAGAAGGTTAGCATTTTTGTAAAAAAAGAAAGATTATTTTGGCTGCAGGTGGGAAATGGATTTGAGGAGGCAACAATGAGAACTGGGGGATAGTTAGGGAGCTGCTATTGCAGTTTGGCAAGAGATGATAATCACTTTATCCAAGGGAGAAGGGGTTGGAGAAAGTGAGAGGATTTGGAGAGTTATTTGGAACATACAAGTTCATAATCCCCAGGATTTGCTGATACCAGCATTTTTTTTTTTTTGGATTTAAGAAATTTTTGGATATTTCTTGAAGGATACTATGATGTATACAAAACATACTATATAGTACACTCAGGAAGATCAGACCATTCATCAGTATATCAATATCTTCACAGTAAAGCATACAAATACTCACAATAAATGAGATGAATTAAGACTATGACTAACCCTCCATTCCTTGGTGGCTCAGACAGTAAAGCATCTACCTACAATGCAGGAGACCTGGGTTCAATCCCTGGGTCGGGAAGATCTCCTGGAGAGGGAAATGGCAACCCATTCCACTATTCTTGCCTGGAAAATCCTATGGATGGAAAAGCCTGGTGGGCTACAGTCCATGGGGTCACAAAGAGTCAGATACAACTGAGCAACTTAACTTTCACTTTTCACTTCACTTCAGAGCAGTTTTTGTTGCCAAGTGAATTATAGAGAATCTTTGAGCTTTTAGAGTCTTCTGTTTTGAAATGTGGGTAAGTAAAATTGGTGATTAATTGTCTAAGGTAGATGGAATAGGCAAAATGGTGAATTAAGGTCAATACTTGGGTTTCTGTTTGGGGAATGAGGTGGATGGTGGCATCATTCAGATAGAGGAGGAGCAAAGCAAGAAAGCACACATTTGTGGCCGTAAGGTGGGGCTTATTTTGGGGTAAGAACCAGCAGTATGTTTGGGGTATTTAGGAAGACAGCAGTTACCAGCATTTCAAGTCCAGAGAATGGTTATCAATGCCAAAAGTCAGAGACAGAACACAAAAAATGAGTACTTGTGTGTCCCTTGGGTTTAACTAGTAAAGGGCTATTGATGATCTTTGAGAAAATGTCAGTGGTGTGGCAGAAGAAAGAAATGCAAATATAATGGGTTGCAAAGTATAAGGAAGGTAAGGAGACAGAACAAGCAAATACAAATACATCTTTAAGTTTACTACATATTTATATGTCTTGCTGATTACAATGGTATCCATCTTATGTGTCAATGGGCATTAGACTTGTAGCTACCTATAAAAAATATGAGAAGATAAGTAAACCATGTTCTTAAACAGGGCTTCCCTGATGGTTCAAGCGGTAAAATATCTGCCTACAATGCAGGAGACACACGAAATATGGGTTCGATCCCTGGGTTGGGAAGATTCCCTGGAGGAGGAAGTACTGGCAACCCACTCCACTGCCTGGAAAATTCCATGGACAGAGGAACCTTGTGGGCTACAGTTTTATATAGGGTCACAAAGAGTCAGACATGACTGAGCGTGTGATGGATGGATTCTTAAATAACCCTTTAAGAATCTGGTACAAAAAACAAGCCAGGAAAAAAAGTTATACAATTAAGTCTCTCAAAAGCAGCCTTTTTTTTTCTTTTAAATAAGAGTACCACCTAAATTCCTGTGGACTTTTAAAAATACGCCTATCCTTGAGGCTCTATCCTTGAGCATTTTTATTAATTCAGTCTCAGGTGGAGCTAGAAATCTACATACTTAGTAAATTCCCAGGTGATTCTGACAAAAAGGACCTGGATCAGATTGAGGAATATAAATTTAGAAAATAGCCATAAAGAGAGAGTAAGAATGCGGAGAAGAGACCAAGGAAAGCTGACAGCAGAACCTACATTTGTCCTGTTTTAATTAGAAGGACAACTGGGAGGGGGATATGAGAAAAGACCATATAAGGGAATGGGAGGGCTTCTCAGGTGGTGCTAGTGGTAAAGAACCCACCTGCCAACACAGGAAGAGATGTGGGTTCGATTTCTGGGTTGGAAAGATCCTTGGAGGAGGGCGTGGCAACCCACTCCAGCATTCTTGCCTGGAGAATCCCCATGGACAGAGGAGCCTGGACGGCTAGAGTCCATGGGGTCACAGAGAGTCAGGAATGATTGAAGCAACTTGGTATGGATGCATGCAAGTCAATGGGAACCACCAAGTACTGTTAATCATGAGGTGGCGCGATCGTTAAGAGAAGGACTTTGAAAAATATTGAACTACAGGAGAGTTATTTAAAAATGCCTTTTGCTGTCTTTGTTCTGGTTATAAATGCTACAGAAAAGTAAAACTAAGAAAACCAAAGTCCCTTGTAGTTCTGTATCCTGTGATATCCACTGTTCATGTTTTAGTGACTATCCTCTGTGTCTTCTGGCAAGTACTTTTAAGACCTTCGATGAAAAGAGTAGATATTTATTTAGGTTGACATTAGTTTTAGGCCAAAAAGATACTTTCCAAATAAAAGTTTAGGGTGGATTGGTTGTTTTCGACTGTGACATGTTGCGAGACAGCTTTGGAACCTTTCTGGGTGGAGCTATAGCTGTTCTGAAAGGTTGGAGTGGAAAGTGTAGACCACGGGTTGGCAAACTCGGGCCTTTGGGACAAATCCAGTCCTCTGCTTGTTCTGTAAGTTGTGCTGCAATACACAGCCACCCATTCGTTTATGCAATGTCTATAGATACTCTTCTGCACAGTTTAGTACTTTTGATAGAGACTACCTGGCCCATAAAACCTAAAATATCTATGATATGGTCCTTTACATAAAAGGGTTGCCAATGCCTGGTATAGACCAGTATTTCCTGAATTATGTTCCAAGGCACATTAGTTTCCCATGAAATGTTAATAAACATTCTTGAAAAAGGGCTCTTTGTTCAAAGAAGTTTGGAAAATGCTGTTTTAAACAAAGTTAACCAGATTTGTCTACAGTTGGGAATCTGATAACATTTAATATGCTCACTGATAATCAACAAGAACAGGGAATATTATATACAGCAGTCCTCAAAATCATTTGGTCATAGAACCCATTATTTTCCAGGAACATCTATGATCATCATGTAGATTGGAAAACCTTAAATTAGTCTGTTTCAGAGGTTTTTGTCAGGGTCATAAAATGGCATAAATTTAAGATTATGGTGTTTTATTTCTAGAATATATGAACAGAAAGCCTACTTGATTCCGGAGTTCAGAAAACCAACCTCTACTATCACCAGAGCTATCTTTGAACCTTTGTAAAGGAAATTTTAGCCTGAGGCAAAATTCCCAAGAGTGCTATACAGAAATGGAGACAAAAGGTAGATATATAAAGCTTCTGAGATGGTAAGTAGGGCAAATGAAGCATTCAGATTTCTATGCTTGGGGTAGCATTTCCAGAGCTGTAATATGACTTTCATGGGTATTGGGCATTTTTGCCTTTTTTGGACTTTTTCTCCATTACAAACTGGTAAAAATTATATTTAATGACTGTGGTATAAAGACAAATGTAATCCAGACTAGACGTGTTCATTTTTTTCTTCTTATTTGAAAAGATACTGAAATCAAAACATTTCATGGATCCTAAAAGTACTGTGGGCTCTAGACAGTGCCTATCGTGTCCAGTGGGAAAGGCAGTCCTGAGAATTGCCAAAGTATATTATTGTCCCTGCCAGACCATAACCTTCTTGAAGGTGAGACCACGCCTTATGTACTGTATTCCCCCCCTCCTTAGCCACTTAGAATCTCTTGGTTGAATAGTATCTGTCGAAAGAATAAATGGGCAATTAATTTCAGGGTTGTCAAATATTTCATTAGAGGATAAAAGTAATAACTTCACTGCAAGAACTTTAGGTTTCCTCCAAAGATCTAATCAAATTAATACAAATTACTAAAATATATCTAAGTACCACCATGTGATGGAAAGAACTCTTGAAATTATGTCTAGCTGCTAAGTAGCAGTGTAGCTAGTCATTTCATAACTTTGACCTTCAGCTTCTTAATGAGTAAGTGAAAATATTAATTAAAATGAAGGGATTCTATACACAGTTCTAATCAGAAGTCAGAACAATAGCTAAAATTTTTGTAGTAGTCAGGTCATGAAATACCTAATAGGCTTTCAAAACAGTCCCAGTGGTAAGCTCCCCAGTCCATTTGAAAATTAAACTCTTTCAAAAATGTTAATCATGGAGGATATGGTTACAGACTGCATAATATGCTTTCAAAGGACAATGGATGGGCCCTTTCTAGGAGTAAACAAATCAGAAAGTTCTTAAAATTCAATAAAAGTCCTAATAAGCCACCTAACTTAATTTTCTTCCAATACAGGCCTCTCCTTAGAGAGTATTCTTACCTGTTTTTTGTCATATCCTACTTGAAAAGCATAATACCCTGGGCCACAGTATTTTGTCTCTTCCAGGAATTTTGCCCAGTTCAACTTACAACATGTATAAAAGAGGTTGTGGAGCAGTTAATGTATCACCAAATCAGCAACACTCACGTAAGAGTGTAAGTTAGAAAGATTTAAAAAACAAATCACTAGATATGTAGACTGCTGTTTGGCATAAAATCAGGAATAAGAAGTAATATTTTATCTGACACTTGTTTCCAAGTGAAAAAGACAAGAAACTACACCCCCATGAACAAGGGAAGTTGGGCCAGTTACCTCTAAGTTCTAGAAATTTCTTAGCAATGCCAGGATGTCTGCTGATGAGAGACACTTGGGAGACCTGACTCCCTCAAAGGCCCAGTGTACCTTCCTGGCACAGAGTCATAGCAGGGTCTGGCTCAAATGACCTTCCCCACTCTGCATCAGGAGTGCGGGGGTGGGTAACTGCTGGTCCCAGGAAGATGGCCTGCTGCTCTGAGCTAACAAGGGTGCACATAGGCCTGGGGTTCCTGGACATCTGAGTGCAGGCGGGGCCAGGGGTGGGGGTGGGGGTGGGGCCAGGGGTAGGGGTGGGGCTGGCGGTGGGGGGAGAGTGTGCATGCACTTATCATACTGCTTTGGCTGCCAGACTTGCTGGGAGCCATATCCCAGGTCTGGGCCCTGTGGAAACTTGTGTGAGGTGAGACACCTCTCCTGAACAGACTTGAACTGACTTGAACAGACTGAATTCCTCTCCTGAACACACTTGCTAGTTCCCCTAATGCCATAGCGGGACCTCTGGCACCATTCCTCGGCCCACCAGGGCTATATGGAAGGGATATACCTGGGAATCCTGTTTGCGGGACAGGCCCCAAGTCCAATAATGTTGGCAAGACCATACGGAGCAAAACAGTAAAAGGAAAAAAAAAAACAAACCCACAAGAAATTTCTGTTAGTTTCTCCTATGGACTTATACTTCACTCTGGAAAAGGCCAGGCAGCACACTTCTGAAATATAGTGATAGATATGTATACTATGACCTCCAGGATTCCCTGGTGGCTCAGTTGGTAAAGAACCCATCTGCAATGCAGGAGATGTGCGGGTTCTATCCCTGGGTCAGGAATCTCCTCTGAAGGAGGAAATGGCAACCCACTCAAGTATTCTTGTCTGGAGAATCCCATGGACAGAGGAGCCTGGTGAACTGCAGTCCACGGGGTCGCAAAGAGTCAGACACGACTTAGTGACTAAACCACCACCACCACTATGACCTTCAACCAAGAGTAGGCAGAAGAAATAGAAATAACTGAAATTTGTTTGGTTTCTCTCACAAATAACCTTTCTTTGCAGTGAGTATGCTCCCTAGAGAAGAGAAGAGTTCAGAGGACTGGCAAAGTCCCTTGCCAGTACTCTCATCCCTTCTCTGCCATTTCCCTCCAGCCTGGATAAAGAAGAGACCATGATCTGATAGGTGGTGTACGATGGCGGAGGACAAGGATGTGTACTCATCTTCTCCTGCAAGAACTCCAAAACTACAACTCACTGCTGAACAACGATTGACTGGAGAATGTTGGATCCCACCCCCCCAAAAAAAGATACCCAATGTCCAAAGGCAAAGGAGGAGCCATAGCAAGATGATAGGAGGGGCAAAAGCACATTTAGAATCAAACCTCTTACCCGCCAGAGACACTCAGAGGGCTCAAACAAACGTTGCGCACACCAGGACCCAGAAACCCCACAGAGACTGAGCCAGAATGCTGAGTATCTCCTGCAAAGGTATGGGTAGGCAGTGGCCTGCTACAGAGGCAGGGGCTCTAGGTGCAACAGACCTGGGTATGGCATAAGTCCTCTTGAAGGAGGTCACCATTAACCGCACCATAGAGCTGCCAGAACTTACACAGGACTGGGGAAACAGACTCTTGAAGGGCACAAACAAAACTTTGTGTGCACCAGGACCCAGGAGAAAGGAGCAGTGACCCACAAGTGACTGACCCAGACTTGCCTGTGAGTGTCCAGGAGTCTCCAGCAGAGGCGTGGGTTGACAGTGGCCTCAGTCGGGGGCACTGAGTGCAGCAGTGTGTGCATGGGACTTATTGAAGGAGGTCACCATTATCTTCATTACCTCCACCATAGTTTGGCCTCAGGTCAAACAACAAGGAGGGGACATAGCTCCACCCATCAACAGAAAATTGGATTAGATTTACTGAACATGGCCCCATCCATCAGAACAAGACCCAGTTTCCCCTGCAGTCTCTCACATCAGGAAAATTTCATAAGCCTCTTATCCTTATCCATCAGAGGGCAGATAGACTGAAGACTACAGTCACAGAAAATTAACCAAATCGAACACAGCCTTGTCTAACTCATTGAAATTATGAGCCATGCCATGGAGGGCCATGCAAGATGGGCAGGTCATGGTGGAGAGTTCTGACAAAATGTGGTCCACTGGAGAAAAGAACGGCAAACCACTTCAGTATACTTGCCCCATGAACAGCATGAGAATGCAAAAAGATAGGACACTGAAAGATGATCCCCCAGGTGGGTAGGTGCCCAATATGCTACTGGAAATCAGTGGAAAAATAACTCCAGAAAAAAATGAAGAGACAGAGCCAAAGCAAAAACAATACCCAGCTGTGGATATGATTAGTGATGGGAGTAAGTCCAATGCTGTAAAGAGCAATATTGCTTAGGAACCTGGAATGTTAGGTCCATGAATCAAGGCAAATTGGAAGTGGTCAAACAGAAGATGGCAAGAGTGAACATTGACATTTTGGGAATCAGTGAACTAAAATGGACTGGAATGGGTGAATTTAACTCAGATGACCATTATATCCACTACTGTGGGCAAGAATCCCTTAGAAGAAAGGGAGGAGCCATCATAGTAAAAAAAAGAGTCCAAAATGTAGTACTTGGTTTCAATCTCAAAAATGACAGAATGATCTCTGTTCAATACCAAGGCAAACCATTCAATATCATGGTAATCCAAGTCTATGCCCTGACCAGTAAGGCTAAAGAAGCTGAAGTTGAACAGCTCTATGAAGACCTACAAGACCTTCTAGAACTAATACCCAAAAGAGATGTCCTTTTCATTATAGGGGACTGGAATGCAAAATAAGAAGGTCAAGAAATACCTAGAACAATGGGAAAATTTGGCTTTGGAGTACAAAACGAAGCAGGTCAAAGGCTAACAGAGTTTTGCCAAAAGAATGCACTGGTCATAGCAAATACCCTCTTTCAACAACACAAGAGAAGACCCTACCCATGGACATCACCAGATGGTCAACACCTAAATCAGATTGATTATATTCTTTGCAGCCAAAAATGCAGAAGCACTATACAGTCAGCATAAACAAGACTGGGAGCTGACTGCGGCACAGACCATGAACTCCTTATTGCCAAATTCAGACTTAAATTGAAGAAAGTAGGGAAAACGACTAGACCATTCAGGTATGACCTAAATCAAATCCCTTACGATTATACAGTGGAAGTGACAAAAAGATTCAAGGGATTAGATCTGATAGACAGAGTGTCTGAAAAACTATGGACAGAGGTTCGTGACGTTGTACAGGAGACCGGGATCAAGACCATCCCCAAGGAAAAGAAATGCAAAGAGGCAAAGTGGTTGTCTGAGGAGGCCTTACAAATAGCTGTGAATAGAAGAGAAGCAAAAGGCAAAGGAGAAAAGGAAAGACATACCCATTTGAATGCAGAGTTCCAAAGAAGAGCAAGGAGAGATAAGAAAGCCTTCCTCAGTGATCAGTTCAAAGAAATAGAGGGAGAAAATAGAAGGGTAAAGACTAGACATCTCTTCAAGAAAATCAGAGAACTTTTCAAGCAAAGATGGGCACAATAAAGGACAAGAATAGTATGGACCTACCAGAAGCAGAAGATATTAAGAAGAGGTGGCAAGAATACACTGAAGAACTATAAAAAAAAAAAATCTTCATGACCTAGATAACCACGATGGTGTGATCACTCACCTAGAGCCAGACATCCTGGAATGTGAAGTCAAGTGGGCCTTAGGAAGCATGACTATGCACAAAGCTAGTGGAGGTGATGGGATTCCAGTTGAGCTATTTCAAATCCTAAAAGATGATGTTGTGAAAGTGCTGCACTCAATATGCCAGCAAATTTGGAAAACTCAGCAGTGGCCACAGGACTGGAGAAGGTCAGTTTTCATTTCAATCCCAAAGAAAGGCAATGCCAAAGAATGTTCAAACTACTGCACAATTGCATTCATCTCATGCACTAGCAAAATAATGCTCAAAATTCTCCAAGCCAGGCTTCAATAGCACATGAACTGTGAAATTCCAGATGTTCAAGCTGGATTTAGAAAAGGCAGAGGAACAGAGATCAAATTGCCCACATTCGTTGGATCATAGAAAAAGCAAAAGTCTTCCAGAAAAACATCTATTTCTGCTTTATTGACTATGCCAAAGGCTTTGACTGTGCAGATCACAATAAACTGTGGAAAATTCTGAAAGAGATGGGAACACCAGGCCACCTGACCTGCCTCCTAAGAAATCTGTATGCAGGTCAAGAAGCACAGTTAGAACTGGACATGGAACAACAGACTGGTTCCAAATCAGGAAAGGAGTATGTCAAGGCTGTATACTGTCACCCTGCTTATTTAACTTTTATGCAGAGTACCTTATGGGAAACGCTGAGCTGGATGTAGCACAAGCACTTGCTCTTCGGAAGAAAAGCTATGACCAACCTAGACAGCATATTAAAAAGCAGAGACATTACTTTGCCAACAAAGGTCCATCTAGTCAAGGCTATGGTTTTTCCCAGTGGTCATGTATGGATGTGAGAGTTGGTCTATAAAGAAAGCTGAGTGCAGAAGAATTGATGCTTTTGAACTGTGGTGTTGGAGAAGACTCTTGAGAGTCTCTTTTATTGCAAGGAGATCCAACCAGTCAATCCTAAAGGAAATTGGTCCTGGGTGTTCATTGAAAGGGCTGATGCTGAGGGTGAAATTCAATACTTTGGCCACCTGATGGGAAGAACTGACTCATTGCAAAAGATCCTGATGCTGGGAAAGATTGAAGGTGGGAGGAGAAGAGGACGACAGAGGATGAGATGGTTGGATGGCATCACCGACTCGATGGACATGAAATTGAGTAATCTCTGGGAGTTGGTGATGGACAGGGAAGCCTGGCATGCTGCAATCCATGGGGTTGCATAGAGTCGGACAGGACTGAGGGACTGAACTGAATTGGATAAAGAAGAAACAGATTTATTAGTGGAAAATGAATATAAATCTGAAAGTCATTTTATCCTCTAATCCTCCTGAAATCATTTCCTAGAGTCATCCTCTCTGGTAGGGAAATCGTGTTTTAGATATTTCTTGGAGACATTTATTTGGACATGGAATTAGTACTGTGGTAAACATCTTTACCTAAGCCAATAACACTGCAATTATGAACTGAAAAACATTTTACTCTGAATTTTCTGTTATATTTACTGCTAATAGTCAAGGTAAATTGGACCATACAGAGATAGTATCTGAGCCTAGTATTTGCAAGTTTATTTTTTATTAGTTTTTTTTTTTTTTTTTTTGCCACTCTGTGCAACATGTAGGATCTTAATTTCCCTCGGCAGAGGAAGCTTGGAGTCTTAGCCACTGAACCACCAAAGAAGTCCTTATTAATATGCGGGGTCTGTAGCTCAGTTGGTAAAGAATCTGCCTGTAATGCAGGAGACCCAGGTTCAATCCCTGCATCAGGAAGATCCCCTGGAGAAGGAAATGGCAACCCACTCCAGTATTCTTGCCTGGAAAATCCTATGGACAGAGGAGCCTAGTGGGGTACAGTCTATGGGGTCACAAGAGTCGGACACGACTTAGTGACTAAATTAATCAACAACATGGATTTTATGTATTCTGTTTCACTGCCAGGCATGCATTCTGGTTGTTGTAACCAACAAAATACGTAAAAGAAGATCCATTTACTTCAGAACATTTCTAAGTACCTAGAGCATCTCTGGGTTAGATCTGGGGAAAGTATAGCATTTACCAGAGGTCTGGGACATTTAAAGGAGAAATTTCTCATACATATGATTCTAAACTGCATATGCCTGAATGGATCTGCTTTTTAGTTATCAATGGACTCCACTGACTTAGTCCATTTCATGAATGCTCAAGGCGATTTTGTTTTGAAATGTCCAAGGAGCACTTTAGTGAAATGCATTCTTTGTGTCCAAACAACACTGAAAAAGAGCTGCTGTCCTAAATGGATCCTTGACCCTATAATCAAGATTATCTGGGCCCTTTTTTCCCCTCTCGAGGCAACAGCTTGTGTTTTGTCATGGAAAAAAAATGAGAACAATTAGAATGTTTTCTAGATTAGATACCAGGTGTCGGAATACAGAAGATGTCTGTTCTGGCAGACTGATTATTTTTCCAATGCTAAGTACAGTCCAAAGTTTCGGGTTTACAATTCTCGCCTTCCCAGGGGCCACGACAGTTTCCCTGAAAGTTCCATACTCAGAACCTGAAGCTAGCACTATTTCAATACAGCCTCAACATACGGGCAAAGCTCTGTTTCAAAGGTCAGACTATAATGACACAGGAAGAACCAACTTCTAGGAAGGTATAAAGTCCTAAGGCCATATCTGAATGGTTCTCAAGCTGATATTCTGAAGGGAAACTTGCATTTACTTCTGTTTCTTTTTTCTGAATTTGATTATTAGTGAGGCTAAGGGTGCTGGCCTCAAATCAGAACTCAGCCCTGGTGGCTTTGGAAGCTCCGGAGCACAGTTGGGTTCAGGAGATGTAGCTGGCCTGTGAGGTAGCTAGAGAAGTCATCACAGGTTGTGGTGTTACTCTGTGGCCCGATTCTGATGACCTGGTGAATTTTCAGAAGAATGTTGTACATGGGATGAATCATGGAGATATTAATTCACTGGACACCAGAGGTGGGAAATGTTTAAAAAGCCAGGGAAATGTTAAAATCTAAAAATAGAAATTATAGGTTACAAAATAAGAGAAATAAACCTAAAAATAAAACAGTTTCAAAAAGATGATGAATGCCTTCTTAGAATTTAAACAAACATGATATATATTATGGATGAGATGTCCATGTACATTAATGTGTTTGATATGATGTGTAACAGGATGTCCAGAGTAAGAGGATTTGGGGCCAGTGGAGCTCTGAGTGTGAGCCTGGTCCTGGAGAATACTGAGGGCAAGCAATAGATGCTTCTGGGTTTAAATAAACACAATTTTTTTCTGCTTAGAAGTTTGTCATTTCTGGTTTTGCCCCCTAGCAAGAGATGCTAGCAATACTAACTAAAAGAAAACTTAAATTTCATGTGGTAGCAACCTAACAGTGTCTTCAAATTTCCACCATTTTTAGGCTGAGCATGATAATTCCAGCTGAACCTGTCTCTTTTATTTAGAGGATTGGCTGTGTGACTTCAGAGAGGAATTTTGGCAAGACAAAAGTGGTGATTCTAATCTTGGTAGCAGTCTCTGGGCTCTCAACAGCTCTTTGTATGGGTTCTCCCCTTCCCCCTTTTAAAACTTGCAATTAACCCTGGGTTAGGCGGCTTTTTATTGAAATTTACTTGAGGGACCCGTAATTTAAATGTACATTGGGAAAAAACAGAGACAGAAACTAGGAGTTTTGCCAGACACCTGGTAACAACTCTATATTATCACAGAATCTTCAAGTTGGAAGGACTTTAGAAATCTTCCTGCTCAGCAACCCCCTGCTCTACAAATGAAGGAAGGAAGGCTCAGATGAGAAATGACTTACTAAAGTCTTGGAGGTAATCTGAAGCAGAGGCGGGATTAGCAAGGAGGCTCTTTGCTTTGTCTCTTGCTCCATGCTGAGAGTGGAAGGAAAAATAAAGTCCACTCAGGTGTGGAAATGCTTTCTACTAAGATTAGAGGAGAACAAATCACTGGGATTTTTCTTTTGAAATAATGATTCAGAGCTAACTGCAAAGAGTATACAAGATACAGAGAAACAGTAGACTTCTGGGGCCAACTGTTTATATTGTGGCTATATACCAAGTGTGTGCAGGCACAGAACCTTTCGGTTCTGCCTGTTTAATAATTGTACTTGATCCTAAGATCTCCCCAGCCATATTCTGCTAGGTTATACACCTTACAATTTGTGAAATCTCCTTTTATTAGTGTGAGTGGAACCTTACTGTATATAGAGAAGAGCTGGTTAATGCTTTGCTAAGGGAATCTCCAGTCATTTACACTCATTGCTCACATGTGAATAGTGAAACTATTCACAAATATTGCAATATTATTCACAAAAAATGCAACTTCTAAAAATGAAAAGCATTTTGTAATATGAAGTATTATTTATGGGTGAATGGATAAAGAAAATGAAGTATGTACACATATAATAGAATTATATATGTATTTAAGCAAAAGAATATCAGTCAGCCTTAAAAATGAAGGAAATTTTGCCATTTGCAACATGGGTGAGTCTAGAGGGCATTATGCTAAGTGAAATAAGTCAGACACAGACAAATATTCCATGTTCCCACTTAAATGTGGTGAATGTTAAAAACAACTCCCCTTCCCGCATAAAGAACGAAGAGCTACAGAGATTAGAATTGTGGTTACCAAGGGCTGGGACATGAAGGAAAAGGAGACATAAAAAGGTAGAATGATAGTTGCTAGAGGCTGGGGAGAGGGGGTCCTGGGGAGAGTTTTTGTTTAATGGTACTGAGTTTCAGTTTTGCTAGATGAAAACTATTCTGGAGATGGATGGTAGAGATGGTTGTACAACAACACGAAGGTACATAATACTACTGAACTGTATACCTAAAAATGACTATGATAGTGAGTTTTATGTTATGTGTATTTTAATACAATAGAGAAAAATATTATCATATGCAGTTTCCCTATATTTAATTTTTTATTTCAGCTTTGTAATAGCAACATCCAGGAGTTGGCAAATCCTTAAAACTCTTCTCTTGCAGATAAAATATCAAGGAGTAAACTTTAATTTTAGGAATGTCAGTGGAGGATTTTTATATGCGGCTTTCAGCTCCTCTGTCTTGAGGCCATTCCATCAGGCCTATAGGTTGTAATCTAGTGCTTTATCGTCTGTTTTGTTCCAATGCTTCTGCACTTTTTCCATTAAGTGTTAAATTGATTTGGATGCCTCACTTCTGCCTTTTCCTAAAGCATATCTTTAGGTTTCAGTGATGGAAAGCCTGGAAGTTCTCTGCTGGGGCATCCTCTTGCTTTCAAACCCTACCTGTTATTTAGGTGACAAAAATATAATTCAACAGAGGGAGATGTTACTCCGGGCTAACAGTCTGCTTTTCAGAGACATTCTTCGCAAAGTACTGACAGAATGCCTGCAAACTCTGGAGCAGAGCTTGGGGAGATGGATTTCATAAGAGGCAGCGTGTTTTCTTCAAAAAGCTCTTCAGCAAACCCAAATTATCTTTTACAGACTGGAAGATAACAGTTTAACTAAGATAAAAAGCTATAAATGGTTATTTATCTACAAAGGCTATTACTTTTGTACCAGGACATGATTTTCCACTAAGCCCGAACCTGTTCCAGAGAACTTGCTGATTTCTTTCCATTGAATGAAAGTGCAGGGCTGTTTTTGCCAATATAACAGTGCTTCCTTTGCAACAAACATCAGAAAAAAAAGCCTGGGTTTTTTATACTCTTGTCCCAATGTAAGTTGTTTTTATGGCACAATGGATGACACAGTTGTCCTCTTCCTTGTGTCTTTAAAAGTCACACTTTTTCTAATTTGCTAGGAACTACTTAAATTTTAATTTACTTCATAAACTCAACTGAAATAATAAAATTACTGCTTTTCTGTTCCTGAGGGATTTGGGGCTCTTATAAAAAGCATTTACTGTCTCTGTGACCTACAATTTCCTCATTTAAAAAATGGGAATAACAATAAAATGATCAAAGCATTACTGAGAGTTTTAAATGAAATAATTGTTTTTGACAAAGTATATATTAGTTTCCCATTTCTTCAAATGAAAAACAATTTGCTCAGTTGAAACTCAAGTTGGTTTAAGTTTAGCCCTTGATCATACATTTATGAAAATCTCATGGATACAGATGTTCAATATCTTTCTCCCTATATATGCCAACTATCAGGCAGGTTGGTTCTGTATGTCATTTACAATTATCTTCATCAAACATACTTTCAAAATTTCTTTTCACTTCCGTGCAGTGGGAACTAAGCTAAAAACTCCAAGAAGTTCATTTTTGAAGCAATATAAGAAAGTTGGGGCTTCCCTGATGGCTCAGCAGTAAAGAATCTGCTTGCAGTGCAGGAGACTCAGGTTCGATCCCTGGGTCAGGAAGATCCCCTGGAGGGCGAAATGGCAACCCACTCCAGTATTCCTGCCGGGAGAATTCTATGGTCTGAGGAGCCTGGTGGCCTACAGTCCAAAGTGAGTGAGCATGAGCACATAAGAAATTTAGTCATAAAATAAAGTGGTAAAATCAAGAGACTTATTTATTTTAACCATTTACAGCCATGCAAATAAAGATTAAAATGACTGACAGAACACCTACACTGAAGCAATAAAACATTTAAGTGGCCATTTGCACCCCAGATTAGACTCCACCTAGAAGTAATTTGGAATAAAGTGAGTCAAGTTTACCTGTTGACTCATAATCTGGGCAAGAGATTTTCAGTCTTTCCTTTCCTGTAGTTTGCTGATTTCCCTAGAATACTTTCTGCCCTTCAGAATAAGTAGGCTCCTATGGTAACCAGTCAACTAAAGGGACCCCGTTGCCAGGAAAGGTACATGAAACAAAACCAAAACAAGGCAGGCAGGAAGACAGGGGCTTCCCCAGTGGTTGCACTGAGAGATGTCAGGGGAAACACAAAAATAAGATTATGAAACAGCTCAGTGAAATGTTTTAACACTGACAATGGTAGTAATAAAATATGAATTAATATGTGGTAGGAGCTGCATTCTTTCTTTCTCCATTAATACTTTGCTTTTGATGATGTAAACACAGGTTTCTACGACACTGTCCAATAACTAGCATCAACTGAGAACCAACAATTTTTCAGAAATTTTACATTTAAAAAACTTCTGAGAACCCCCTGACAGGTAAATATGGTCATGCTGCACTTACAGATTCTTTCAAACTCAGTTTAATGACCAGCCTTCCTGGATGACTCTTCACCTAGGTCCCTCAACCAACATGGTCCAATAAAATTCTCTTTTTATAGCACATGATATATTTGTTACACAATGAATGATCATGACATTTAAAGTTTAAAGTTCATGGCCTCCTGGCTCGTAGAGGGGGCAGGCAGCATGTGTTGTTCCCAGCTCTAGGTCCCCTAGAGTCTAGGATAGGACCTGGTACACAGTGAATGCTCAGTGGCCACTGGAATGACTGACATGAGAAGAGGGAAGTGGCTACATTGCACACAACTGCTAAAAGCACAGCAGGGCCTTTCCACTAAAGACTCTGCCTGAGATGCTCTTCCTGCCCTAAAAACTTAGAACTTGCCTGAAGAGTACCTAGGTGTTCTGTACTATGAAGTACTAATGACATTTCAGTAATCTAAAAGGAAGGAATCCTATCTTTCATTTTAAGACAGTTTCTTGGCACATGGTCTGTAATAATAAATAGGTTGATGACAATAATAACAACAACAGTAATGAATGACAAAAATATGAGAGAGCTGCACTCCTAACCTCTAGTGGCAAACAAAGATTTCTCCCAACTTTTCCTCATATTTTACTGACTTTTTAAAAAAAATTTTTCCAGTGAATTTCTATCATAATTATATATTTGTCAGTTTTTTTTATTAGACAACAGGCATTTTGAGGGCAGTGACCCTATCGTCTTTTCTCCATATTCCCAGTGTAGATTCTTGCACTTACAGAGCAGCACCTCAATACGTACTTGTTAAATGAATGAACTATGTTGCCAGCTTTCTTATGACTGTGCATGCTTGTTATAGTTACTTTCCTCTTTATTTGTATCTGTCAGAATAGTCCAAATTATGCTGTGATAACAATCCCCAAATTTCAAAAATTATTTCTCATTCTCAGTATCAGGGTGAGTTTTACTTATCACAGTCACATAGTGCGTGCATGCTAAGTCGCTTCAGTCACATCTGACTCTTTGCCACCCTATGGACTATGGTCTACCAGGCTCCTCTGTCCATGGAATTCTCTAGGCAAGAGTACTGGAGTAGATTGCCATGCCCTGGGGGATCTTTCCAACCCAGGGGTCGAACCCTTATCTCTCGTGTCTCCTGCATTGGCAGGCGGGTTCTTTACCATTACTGCCACATAGGTAATCACATAGGGACTAAAGCTAAAGGAAATTTCAGCATCCATGACACTGCCCTTCACTCACCAAGCTTCAGAATCCACAGTAGGAGACGTGAAAGAGTTGGCAAGTCAAACACAAGCCGTAGAAAGCCTAATCCAGGGTGCGATTCACATTCCTTTGGCCGGAACTATCACATGACCGCACCTATCTTCAAGGGGGACATGGAAAGGACTAACCCAAAGCAGAGAAGAATTTGACCTTGGTGAACACTTGATAACTCCTGTCACACAACCAGACACTATGGCTTCAGGTTTTGTGAAAGAAGGGAAGAAGATGGCAGATAAGAGGTTTAAAGAAAGAGAATAGAATGTCCAGAAAGAAAAAAAAAAAGATGTTAAAAGGACAAAGAAAAAAATCTCAGCTGCAGGGCTCTTCTGGCTAGGTCACGTCCTGTTCTGAGGCAGAATTTAAGCCCTCAAAAACAAAAAAACAAAACAAAACAAAAGTCTTATTTTCTCAATACCTCTCTATTGCTCATCCACATGACTCATTAGTAATTTGATTGTTCTTATACCATTATGGATCATGTTTCACTGAGAAGGATAATCACTAAGGTTTCCTGGATCATCTCTCATGCACAAGGCACAGAAGTATAAAAACATATGCCTTCAACTTTAGGGAGGTGTAAACAATTAGGAAATAAACAGAGCTGTCTCTGACACTAAAATACATTAATATTCTCTTCCTCATCTTTCTCTGTCACTATTTAAAGTCTCTTACTATTTTCCTTCCCTGTTAGGGTAAACACCACAAAGGAAAGAATTATGGGTGTCTTATTTATGACTGCATTCCCAGAGTCTACAAACACAAGGCACATAGTTAGTGCTCAGTAAATATTTGTTCACCCAATGGTTTGAAAGGGACAACTTAGGGGGGACAAACAACAACACTTAAACTAAAGGTTAGCTTCCTGAACTGGGCCCTTTGAAAAATTACAGAAATACTGAAGTTGCCATTCTTCTGATTTGTTGAGTTGTAGGCAAGTTAAGAAGGAAAATGGTTTTTAATATTTGGGTTGGTCCTTGGTAAGATCTGCCCAGTCATTTTTTTCCATTTGGTAGTTGGGAAGTCCCAGCAGGATAGCTTATGGCTGGCAATCAATTAGTTGTGAATTTACTTTTAATCTTTAGCAAATGTCCCTTGTGAACAAGCACAGGATGCATCATAATTATCATCAAGTACTATTTCTTCAACTCCTCTTTGTGCCTGGCAAAGTACTGTGCAAAACAGGGACAAAATATAGTTCTAATCTAAAGCTGACAGAGCAAATAAAGATCCCTAATTTTTTACTCTCTTAAAAATAATTATTTTATGCAAAGGGGTGATTTTCATATTCTCTGATAAAATGCTTCACAGAGGCTATGAGTTTTAAAGATTCTAAAAGAAAGCGGAATGATGGTAGTGCTTACAAATGACCAAAGGGGTTCTTTGATAACTCTACAAGTTGAATAATGAGCAAATAATCTGATTACCAGGGGGTGATGAAAGATTGCTAAAGAGAAAAGAGAGGAACATTTTTGGTAACATACTGGTATTTCTGTATGCTCATTTAACTGTCTAACTGCTTTAGAGTTGATCTCAAATATATATTTGATAGTCATTATATAGTTAATTATCAGGCTGTTTGATTTATTAAGAAATGAGGAAAGGAATAGTATCTATGTTTGTTATACACAGAAACCCTTTCCTTATTTCCAATCAGGAACAAACATCCACCTGGATTGAAAATAAACTTTTGAAAATATACCTCTACTTGATACAAAAAAATTTTTGGTGGCATTGACTTCTATCTATGAAAAAAGTGAAAGTTGCTTAGTCATGTCTGACTCTTTGCAATCTCATGGGCTGTGTAGCTGTCCATGGAATTCTCTGGGCAAGAATAGTGGAGTGAGTTGCCATTTCTTTCTCCAAGGCACCTTCCTGACCCAGAGATTGAGTCCATGTCTTCTGCTCTGCAGATGGATTCTTCACCATCTGAGCCACCAGGGAAGCTCCATCTGTGAAAAGATATTCTCCAATTTAAAATTTATTGGAATGCATTTACTTGAGAATAAATGGATATTTGACTTTTAACTGATTTCTAACATTTGAATAGAGGATTATTTTTGCTTTCTTCACCTATTTGTTTGTGTGTGTGTGTGTTATATAGATATCAACTAATTTACTGGCTGAAGAGACTGATAATGGGTATTATTATGATATTGTATCTGCATTCATAGTCCCAAAGATATTTCTTGGGCAAAAATATCTGGGAAACATTCAGTTCAGTTCAGTTCAGTCGCTCAGTCGTGTCCTACTCTTTGCGACCCCATGAATCGCAGCACGCCAGGCCTCCCTGTCCATCACCAACTCCCGGCGTTTACTCAAACTCATGCCCATCGAGTCGGTGATGCCATCCAGCCATCTCATCCTCTGTTGCCCCCTTCTCCTCCTGCCCCCAACCCCTCCCAGCATCAGGGTCTTTTCCAATGAGTCAACATTAATAATTAGTAAAAAGCAAGTAATTAAAAAATACTCATTAGTAAAGGACTATCATCATTTCTTTTCCCATTTTTATCCTCTTGATAATCAAAGCTCACTTTTGCTATGTGCAAGGGGAATACCTATACTTTTTTCCCCTGTCCCTGAAAAAGGATCAAATTTAACATAACTGTAGGTGTCCTATAAAGAACAGGCTATCCTGGGGCTGGTTCCATATACAATTAACTCCAGAAAAATCATGAAGGTAAGAATGAACAGAGTTACCATGTTTAACAGCCCCAGGAAAAGAAAAAGATGAATAAATTGTTTCTCACAACCTAAGGACATAATAAAGAAATACTTAGACTCACTAGAATCTCATATTTCCATATCTTTTTAAAATAAGAAACTTTAAGGTGCACTTTTTTATGTGCAACTGTGATGAGATTTAATACAGAATACAACATTCTATTATTTCAGAAATATGACTAGAAAGAGAAAAAAGATCTGTTTGGAATGAAATAAAGGACACAGCCCAAAGCCATACAATGGCAAATATGTGTGAATGTGAGCACATTTTAACTTTTTCCTTAAAATTAGACTAATGGCTGAAAGTCAGCTGCTCTGCTTCAGGGGTGTAGTTTCCTTGCTCCAGTATGTGACTCTGAGGTGACCTTCTCCAATTTACAAAGGGAGAATCTCCCCACCAGCTTACATTTTTCTCCACTCTTAGGCGGACAGTGTAGTGCTCAGAGACAGGAGGATGGGGAAGTAAAAAGATTTAGAGTTCTGGAATCTTTTAGGTTGAAGCTGAATTCCTAACTCTCCCATTTCCTCACCATGTCATCTTGGGTCTGTCCCTTAAGCACTCTGAGCTCCAATTTTCTTATCTGTAAAATAGGAATAACACTATTTTCTTTGTAGGAGTTTTGTGAGAATTAAATGAGACAAAATATGAACTTCTTTTAGTAGAATGACTTGCTACTGTGTCTGGGTACAATGTGATCATTTGTGAGATTTATTTCCTCATTTATTCATTCATTTATTACCAACTTATTTGACAAATATGAACTGAGGTGCTGCTATGTGCAAGTTTCAGTCTACAGTGGTGAATAAGATAGAAATGGTTCCTATTCTTACTTATAAAATTATTGAGGTCAATGACATACAGGTAAACAATTATTACAGTACAGTGAGATGTACTAGATTTCAAGTAACTTGTAAGCAGTATACGGTACTGAAGTTTGAGGACAATTTACTTTTATCTAAATTGACATGAATTGAAAGTAATACTTATTATACTTTTACTTTGATTTATTTACAGTCCACTAAGCTTTTTTTTTATTCTCGTCAAAAGAGGGGAAGGTAGAAACATTATACAGAAATATATTTTCCCAGGAACATCATATGCTAACCTAGCATATAGTTAGTATTAAGGAAATAGTTGTTATAATGATGAAGAGATGGTGATGGTGATGATGATGAAGTGCCTTGAAATAATGCTACTGAGAATGCAATTCAGTGTTTTATTGAGACTGAATGTTACAAAAGTTAATTGTAGGACAATCCAAGTATTCTGTGTTTTTCTGGTCTGTAAACTCTAATTACAGAAAGATTTATTCCCCCCTGAAGAAAGCCATATGATTATCTAAAAAAATAGATGCAGAAAAAGTCTTTGACAAAATTCAACACCCATTTGTGATAAAAACTCTCCAGAAAGCAGGCATAGAAGGAACATACCTCAACATAACAATAGCCATATATGATAAACCCACAGCAAACATTATCTTCAATGGCGAAAAACTGAAAGCATTTCCCCTCAAGTCAGGAACAAGACAAGGGTGCCCACTCTTACCACTACTATTCAACATAGTTTTGGAAGTTTTAGCCACAGCAATCAGAGAAGAAAAAGAAATAAAAGGAAGCCAGATTGGAAAAGAAGTAAAACTCTTACTGTTTGCAGATGACACGATCCTCTACATAGAAAATCCTAAAGACACCACTGGAAAATTACTAGAGCTAATCAATGAATATAGTAAAGTTGAAGGATATAAAATTGACACACAGAAATCCCTTGCATTCCTGTACACTAACACTGAGAAAATAGAGAAATTAAGGAAACAATCCCATTTACCATTGTGATGAAAAGACTAAAATACTTAGGAATAAATCTACCTAAAGAAACAAAAGACCTATATATAGAAAACTATAAAGCACTGATGAAAGAAATCAAAGATATGACACAAAGATGGAGAAATATACCATGTTCATGGATTGGAAGAATCAATAGAGTGAAAATGAGTATACTCTCCAAAGTAATCTATAGATTCAGTGCAATCCCTATCAAGCTACCAATGGAGCTTTTCACAGAACTAGAACAAATAATTTCACAATTTGTATGGAAATACAAAAAACCTTGAATAGCCAAAGCAATCTAGAGAAGAATGGAACTGAAGGACTCAACCTGCCTGGCTGCAGACTATACTACAAAGCTACAGTCATCAAGATAGTATGGTACTGGCACACAGACATAAATATAGACCAAGTGAACAACATAGAAAGCCCAGAAATAAATCCATGCACCTGTGGACATCTTATTTTTGACAAAGGAGGTAAAAATATACAATGGAGAAAAGATAATCTCTTTAACAAGTGGTGCTGGGAAAACTGGTCAACCACTTGTAAAAGAATGAAACCAGAACACTTTCTAACACCCATACAAAAATAAACTCAAAATGGATTAAAGATCTAAATGTAAGACAAGAAGCTATAAAACTCCTAGAGGAAAACATACACAAAACACTCTCTGACACAAATTGCAGCAAGATCCTCTATGACCCACCTCCCAGAGTAATGGATATAACAGCAAAAATAAACAAATGGGACCTAATTAAACGTAAAAGCTTTTGCACAACGAAGGAAACTATAAGCAAGGTGAAAAGACAGCCTTCAGAATGGGAGAAAATAATAGCAAATGAAGCAACGGACAAAGAATTCATCTCAAAAATATACAAGCAGCTCCTGCAGCTCAATACCAGAAAAATAAACAACCCAATCAAACAATGGACCAAAGAACTAAACAGACATTTTTCCAAAGAAGACATACAGATGGATAACAAACACATGAAAAGATGCTCCACATCACTCATTATCAGAGAAATGCAAATCAAAACCACAATGAGGTACCATCTCACGCTGGTCGGAATGGTTGTTATCAAAAAGTCTACAAACAATAAATGCTATAGAGGGTGTGGAGAAAAAGGAACCCTCTTACACTGTTGGTGGGAATGCAAACTAGTACAGCCACTATGGAGAAAAGTGTGGAAATTCCTTAAAAAACTGGAAATAGAACTGCCATACGACCCAGCAATCCCACTGCTGAGCATACACACTGAGGAAACCAGAATTGAAAGAGAAACGTGTACCCCAATGTTCATCGCAGCACTGTTTACAAGAGCTAGGACATAGAAGTAACCTGGATGTCCATTGACAGTTGAATGGTAAGAAAGTCGTGGTACATATACTCAATGGAATATTACTCAGCTACTAAAAACGGATGCATTTGGATTACTTCTAATGAGGTGGATGAAACTGAAGCCTATCATACAGAGTGATGTAAGTCAGAAAGAAAAACTCCAATACAGTATACTAATGCATGTATATGGAATTTAGAAAGATGGTAATGATGACCCATATGTGAGACAGCAAAAGAGACACAGATATAAAGAACAGACTTTTGGATTCTGTGGGAGAAGGCGAGGGTGGGATGATTGGAGAGAATAGCATTGAAACATGTATATTACCATGTGTGAAATAGATGACCTGTCCAAGTTTGATGAAACAAGGCACTCAAAGTTGGTGCAGAGGGGTGGGATGGGGAGGGATGTGGGAGGGGGGTTCAGGATGGGGGACACATGTACACCCATGGCTGATTCATGTCAATGCATGGCAAAAACCATCGCAATATTGTAAAGTAATTAGCCTCCAATTGAAATAAATTTATTTTTTAAAAAAGAACTAGAAGATGTATCCAAAGAATACTCAGTGTAGAGTGACAAAGATAGAAGACAAAAAGAAATGTGAAATTGAAAAAAAACTGATGTTTTAATGTGTATTTTATAAGCTTCTCTGAAAAATAAAATGAAAGGGAAAGTTTTAAGTAACAATTGCAGAACAATGCAACTAAAGCAAAAACTGAATATAGTAATTCAGGAATTAAAAACATAAAAAGTTGAACAAAATATTAAAAACATAAAAGTTGAACAAAATAACATATTCATAATCAAGGAAGTTACAATTCTGTATATCAGGGTAACATAACCTTCTCTGTGCCTTTATTCTTAAAAGGTAGTCCAAATTGCTCCTTATAAGGTAAAAGCTATTCATGGATTTACTAAATACTGCATCATGAATTTGAAGCTACAAAATAATAAAGATTTATAAAACAAACAAACAAACAAAAAAGAATATCATTGTATTAATAGATGTTATAAAAGAAACTTTGGAAACAGAACCAATATTCAGAAAATGTGCCCTTTTAAAGGAGATTATTCGAGGGAGGAGCCAAGATGGTGGAGGAATAGGATGGGGAGACTACTTTCTCCCCTACAAATTCATCGAAAGAACAATTGAACACTGAGCAAACTTCATAAAACAACTTCTGATCTCTAGCTGAGGACATCAGGCGCCCAGAAAAGCAGCCCATTGTCTTCAAAAGGAGGCAGGACAAAATATAAAAGATAAACAGAGAGACAAAAGAGCTAGGGACAGAGACCCGGCCCGGGAAGGGAGTCTTAATAGAGGAAGTTTCCAAACACCAGGAAACCCTTGCACTGGTGGTTCTGGGGGAAGTTTTCGAATCTTGGAGAGCAACCTAACTGGGAGGAAAAATAAATAAAACCCACAGATTATGTGCCTAAAAGCAACTCCTAGCAGAAAAGTACCCCAGATACCCGCATCCGCCACCAGCAAGTAGGGGCGGAACGGAGAGGAGGGGGCGGCATTGCTTAGGGTAAGGACTGGGCCTGAGTGCCCTGAGGGCAATCGGAGGGAGCTTTTGTGAGATAGCAACTTAAACTGTGGGACAGCAAAAGAGAGAGAGAAAATTAACCGGCCCAAACACACTGCCGGCCGTTCACAGAACAAAGGGACTGAGCAAGTCCAGAGGAGCTAGCCGGCTGCAGACCAGCCCATCCCTCCTGCCAGAGGCAGGAGGCAGGGGGGAGGGGAAAGGGGCAAACTTGGCCCCAGAGATGGCATCCCCTACCACACTGCAAACAGGCCTCCAGTTTCTAACCAAAGACTTCCTGAGATTCTGGATGGTTGACATCTGCCGGGAGGGTCACGGCTAAACACAAGGCACACGCACCCGACCAGCGCGGGCGGGGACTGAGGCTGGGGCCGCGGAGGGGACAAGGTGCACGCACCCGGGGAGAGTGCGCCCGTCAAGCTCCTGGCTGCCTGAGCTGCTCCGATGGGGAAGGCACAAAACGCAGGCCCAACCGAGTCCGTGCTTTTGTGGAGTACCCGAAAACTGGAACCGCAGGCAACGCAGGGCATGCTCCATATAGAGCAGCCAGGAGCCTGAGCAGTGTAGATGGGGAAAGCACACACACCCGTGAGCGGGGGCAAACCCAGTGTGGCCGGAACACTGTGAGTGCTCCCCACACACAGCGATATCTGTCTGCAGCGCCCCTCCCTCCCCGCAGCAGGACTGAACTAGCAACCTGAATAAGAGACCACCTCCGCCCGCCTGTGTCAGGGCGGAAATTAGACACTGAAGAGAGACAGCAAACAGAAGCCAAATACACAAAGGGAACCGCTTCAGAAGGGACCGGTGCAACAGATAAATCCCTGTAGGTAACACTGACTACACCAGAAGGGGACTATAGATATTGAGAAGTGTAAGCTGGAACGAGGAGCTATCTGAAACTAAACCAAACCCACACTGACCGTAACAGCTCCAGAGAAATTCCTAGACATATTTTTACCTTTTTTTTAATTAAAAAAATTTTTTTTCTTTTCTTTTCTTTTTTATTTTTTCTCTTTTATTTTCTTTTAGAATTCCTTATTACTCCCCCATTACTCCTTAACTTTCTTTAAAAAAAATTTTTTTTTCATTTATTTTTATTAGTTGGAGGCTAATTACTTTACAATATTGTAGTGGTTTTTGTCATACAATGACATGAATCAGCCATGGATTTACTCCTTAACTTTCATTTTCATATATTTTTATGATTTTTTTAATTAGGAAAAAAATTTTTTTTTCTTTTTTTTTGTTTTCTTTTTTTCCTCTTATTTTCTTTTAAAGTCCTCTATTACTCCTCTACTACTCCTTAATTTTCATTTTCATTTCATTATAACCTTGCAAAAAAAAAAAAAAGAGAGAAGCCCTATTTTTAAACTGAACTTCATATATATTTCTAAAATTTTTTGTGTTTTGTTTTTGTTTTTAATATTGTATCTTTAAGAGTCTAACCTCTACTCTAGATTTTTAATCTTTGTTTTTCAGTATGTGATATAAATTTTGGACATTTAAGAATCCAATATTCACTTCCCATTTTTATTCAGGAGTGTGTTGATTACTCTCTCCCACTTTTGACTCTCCTTTTCCTACCTCAGAACACCTCTATTTCCTCCTTTCCCCTTCTCTTCCCAATCCAATTCTGTGAATTTTTGTGGGTGTCTGGGCTCCGGAGAACACTTTGGGAACAGAGAACTGTGTAGATCTGTCTCTCTCCTCTTGAGTCCCCTCTTTTCTCTTCCTGCTCATCTCTATCTCCCTCCTCCCACTCCTCTTTTTCATGTAACTCTGTGAACCTCTCTGGGTGTCCCTCATGGTGGAGAATCTTTTCACCATTAACCTAGAAGTTTTATTATCGGTGCTGTATAGTTGGAGAAGTCTTGAGACTACTGGAAGAATAAAACTGAAATCCAGAGGCAGGAGATTTAAGCCCAAAACCTGAGAATACCAGAAAACTCCTGACTACATGGAACATTAAGTAACAAGAGACCATTCAAAAGCCTCCATACCTACACTGAAACCAACCACCACCCAAGAGCCAATAAGTTCCAGAGCAAGGCATACCACACAAATTCTCCAGCAACGCAGGAACATAGCCCTGAGCGTCAACATACAGGCTGTCCAAAGTCACACCTAACACATAGACCCGTCTCAAAACTCATTACTGGATACTCCATTGCACTCCAGAGAGAAGAAATCCAGTTCCATGCACCAGAACACTGACGCAAGCTTCCCTAACCAGGAAACCTTGACAAGCCAATCGTCCAACCCCACCCACTGGGTGAAACCTCCACAATAAAAAGGAACTACAGACCTCCAGAATACAGAAAGCCCACTTCAGACACAGCAATCTAAACAAGATGAAAAGGCAGAGAAATACCCAACAGGTAAAGGAACATGAAAAATGCCCACCAAGTCAAACAAAAGAGGAGGAGATAGGGAATCTACCTGAAAAAGAATTTAGAATAATGATAATAAAAAGGATCCAAAATCTTGAAAACAAAATGGAGTTACAGATAAATAGCCTGGAGACAAGGATTGAGAATATGCAAGAAATGTTTAATAAGGACCTAGAAGAAATAAAAAAGAGTCAATTAAAAATGAATAATGCAATAAATGAGATAAAAAACACTCTGGAGGGGACCAAGAGTAGAATAATGGAGACAGAAGATAGGATAAGTGAGGTAGAAGATAAAATGGTGAAATAAATGAAGCAGAGAGGAAAAAAGAAAAAAGAATCAAAAGAAATGAGGACAACCTCAGGGACCTCTGGGACAATGTGAAACGCCCCAACATTCGAATCATAGGAATCCCAGAAGAAGAAGACAAAAAGAAAGGCCATGAGAAAATACTCAAGGAGATAATAGCTGAAAACTTCCCTAAAATGGGGAAGGAAATAGCCACCCAAGTCCAAGAAACCCAGAGAGTCCCAAACAGGATAAACCCAAGGCGAAACACCCCAAGACACATATTAATCAAATTAACAAACATCAAACACAAAGAACAAATATTAAAAGCAGCAAGGGAGAAACCACAAATAACACACAAAGGGATTCCCATAAGGATAACAGCTGATCTATCAGGTTCTATCTATCCCTTCAGGCCAGAAGGGAATGGCAGGACATACTTAAAATAATGAAAGAGAATAACCTACAACCTAGATTACTGTACCCAGCAAGGATCTCATTCAGATATGAAGGAGAATTCAAAAGCTTAACAGACAAGCAAAACCTGAGAGAATTCAGCACCACCAAACCAGCTCTTCAACAAATGCTAAAGGATCTTCTCTAGACAGGAAACACAGAAAGGTTGTATAAACGTGAACCCAAAACAACAAAGTAAATGGCAACGGGACCATACCTATCAATAATTACCTTAAATGTAAATGGGTTGAATGCCCCAACCAAAAGACAAAGACTGGCTGAATGGATACAAAAACAAGACCCCTATATATGCTGTCTACAAGAGACCCAGCTCAAAACAAGGGACACATACAGACTGAAAGTGAA
This sequence comes from Cervus canadensis, assembly GCF_019320065.1. Classification (NCBI taxonomy): domain Eukaryota; kingdom Metazoa; phylum Chordata; class Mammalia; order Artiodactyla; family Cervidae; genus Cervus; species Cervus canadensis. The sequence continues at coordinate 35,593,826 of NC_057410.1, read as the reverse complement.
GGGCTGGAAAAAAATATCTCACGCAAACGGAGACCAAAAGAAAGCAGGAGTCGCAATACTCATATCAGATAAAATAGACTTTCAAATAAAGGCTGTGAAAAGAGAAAAAGAAGGACACTACATAATGATCAGGATCAATCCAAGAAGAAGATATAACAATAATAAATATATATGCACCCAACATAAGAGCACTGCAATATGTAAGCCAAATGCTAATGAGTATGAAAGAGGAAATTAATAGTAACACAATAATAATGGGAGACTTTAATACCCCACTCACAACTATGGATAGATCAACTAAACAGAAAATTAACAAGGAAACACAAACTTTAAATGACACAATGGACCAGCTAGACCTAATTGATATCTATAGGACATTTCACCCTAAAGGAGACTATTCTGATAAATTATCCTGATAAATTTTAAAGGAGATTATTCTGATACTGTTTATGGGGTTCTCAAGGCAAGAATACTGAAGTGGTTTGCCATTCCCTTCTCTAGTGGACCACATTCTGTCAGACCTCTCCACCATGACCCGACCATCTTGGGTGGCCCCACATGGCATGGCTTAGTTTCATTGAGTTAGACAAGACTGTGGTCCTGTGATCAGATTGGCTAGTTTTCTGTGATTATGGTTTTAGTGTGTCTGCCCTCTGATGCCCTTTCACAACACCTACCGTCTTACTTGGGTTTCTCTTACCTTGGACGTGGGGTATCTCTTCACGGCTGCTCCAGCAAAGCGCAGCCGCTGCTCCTTACCTTGGACGAGGGGTATCTTCTCACGGCCGCCCCTCCTGACCTTGAACGTGGAGTAGCTCCTCTCGGCCCTCCTGCGCCTGTGCAGCATGCAAAATTAGGAGTCAAGAAACACCTGGAGTAACAGGCAAATTTGGCCTTGGAATACGGAACGAAGCAGGGCAAAGGCTAATAGAGTTTTGCCAAGAGAACCCACAGGTCATAGCAAACACCCTCTTCCAACAACACAAGAGAAGACTCTACACATGGACATCACCAGATGGTTAACACCGAAATCAGATTGATTATTTTCTTTGCAGCCAAAGATGGAGACGCTCTATACAGTCAGCAAAAACAAGTCTGGGAGCTGACTGTGGCTCAGATCATGAACTCCTTATTGACAAATTCAGACTTAAACTGAAGAAAGTAGGGAAAACCACTAGACCATTCAGGTATGACCTAAATCAAATCCCTTATGACTCTACAGTGGAAGTGAGAAATAGATTTAAGGGATTAGATCTGATCGACAGAGAGCCTGATGAACTATGGACAGAGGTTCATGACATTGTACAGGAGACAGGGATCAAGACCATCCCCATGGAAAAGAAATGCAAAAAGTCAAAATGGTTGTCTGAGGAGGCCTTATAAATAGCTGTGAAAGGAAGTGAAAAGCAAAGGAGAAAAGGAAAGATATTCCCATTTGAATGCAGAGTTCCAAAGAATAGCAAGGAGAGATAAGAAAGCCTTCCTCAGCGATCAATGAAAAGAAATAGAGGAAAACAATACAGTGGGAAAGACTAGAGATCTCTTCAAGAAAATTAGAGATACCAAGGGAACATTTCAGGCAAAGATGGGTTCGATAAAGGACAGAAATGGTATGGACCTAACAGAAGCAGAAGATATTAAGAAGAGGTGGCAAGAATACAGAGAAGAACTGTACAAAAAGATCTTCACAACTCACATAATCACGATGGTGTGATCACTCACCTAGAGCCAGACATCCTGGAATGTGAAGTCAAGTGGGCCTTAGAAAGCATCACTACGAACAAAGCTAGTGGAGGTGATGGAATTCCAGTCGAGCTATTTCAAATCCTGAAAGATGATGTTGTGAAAGTGCTGCACTCAATATGCCAGCAAATTTGGAAAACCCAGCAGTGGCCACAGGACTGGAAATGGTCAGTTTTCATTCCAATCCTTAAGAAAGGCAATCCCAAAGAATGCTCAAACTACTGCACAATTGCACTCATCTCACACGCTAGTAAAGTAATGCTCAAAATTCTCCAAGCCAGGCTTCAGCAATACATGAACCATGAACTTCCAGATGTTTATGCTGGTTTTCGAAAAGGAAGAGGAACCAGAGATCAAATTGCCAATATCCACTGGATCATTGAAAAAGCAAGAGAGTTCCAGAAAAACACCTGTTTCTGTTTTATTGACTACGTCAAAGTCTTCGACTGTGTAGATCACCATAAACTGTGGAAAATTCTTCAAGTAATGGGAATATCAGACCACCTGACCTGCCTCTTGAGAAACCAATATGCAGGTCAGGAAGCAACAGTTAGAACTGGACATGGAACAACAGACTGGTTCCAAATAGGAAAAGGAGCACATCAAAGCTGTATACTGTCACCCTGCTTATTTAACTTATATGCAGAGTACATCATGAGAAACACTGGGCTGGATGAAGCACAAGCTGGAATCAAGATTGCCAGGAGAAATATCAATAACCTCAGATATGCAGATGATACCACCCTTATGGCAGAAAGTGAAGAGGAACTAAAAAGCCTCTTGATGAAAGTGAAAGAGGAGAGTGAAAAAGTTGGCTTAAAGCTTAACATTCAGAAAACTAAGATCATGGCATCTGGTCCCATCACCTCATGGGAAGTAGAAGGGGAGACAGTGGAAACAGTGTCAGACTTTATTTTTTGGAGCTCCAAAATCACTGCAGATGGTGACTGCAGCCATGAAATTAAAAGATGCATACTCCTTGGAAGGAAAGTTATGACCAACCTAGATAGCATATTAAAAAGCAGAGACATTACTTTGCCAACAAAGGTCCATCTGGTCAAGGCTATGGTTTTTCTAGTGGTCATGAATGGATGTGAGAGTTGGACTGTGAAGAAAGCTGAGCACTGAAAAATTGATGCTTTTGAACTGTGGTGTTGGAGAAGACTCTGGAGAGTTCCTTGGACTGCAAGGAGATCCAACCAGTCCATCCTAAAGGAGATCAGTACTGGGTGTCCATTGGAAGGACTGATGCTGAAGCTGAAAATCCAATTCTTTGGCCACCTCATGTGAAGAGTTAACTCATTGGAAAAGACCCTGATGCTGGGAGGGATTGGGAGCAGGAGGAGAAGGGGACGACAGAGAATGAGATGGCTGGATGGCATCATCGACTCAATGGGCATGGGTTTGGGTAGACTCTGGGTGTTGGTGATGGACAGGGACACCTGGCGTGCTGCGGCTCATGGGGTCGCAAAGAGTCGGACACAACTGAGTGACTGAACTGAACTGAACTGATTCTGATAAATATTTTATAAAGATGAACATGTGTTTTGGGGACCTCAGTAAAGGATTTCTGGGACCTCAGTATGCCTGTCTTAGAGGGGCAAGCGAGGTAATACTGCTGGACTTCCTGCCTGCAGCTCCACTTTGGGGCCTTTGGTACATCACTGACCCCCAGATCTTGGCAAATAAGCAACAGAGAGTACTCATCTGTCCTGGCATGAACATCACCCACTTATCCACAGTAAGGAAGCACTGGACTTAAACTACATGTTAGACCATGTGAACCGAGCAGTCATACAGAAATTCTATCCAACAACACCAGAAGACACATTCTTCTCCTATTTACATGGACCATTCTCCAACATAGATTATGCCACAAAACAGCATGAATAAATTTAAGAAGATTGAAATAATATCAAACATTTTTTATGACCACAGTAGTCTGAAAGCAAAATTCAATTACAAGAAGAAAACTGGAAAATTCACAAACATGTGGAGATTAAGCCACATGCTCCTAAACAGTCAATGGGTCAAACAAGAAATCAAAAGAAAAATTTAAAAAAATCCTGAGACAATAAAATTTACTAAAATCTATGAAACAGCAAATACAGTTCTAAGAAAGTTTATAGTGATAACTGCCTACATTAAGAAAAAAGAAAGATCACAAATAAACAACCTAAATTTACACCTCAAGAAGCTAGAAAAAAAAAAAGAGAGAGACAATTTAAGCCTATGACAAACCCACAGTTAACATCATACTCAATGGTAAAAAGCTAAAAGCAGGGATGGCTACTCTAGCACTTTTATTTAATGTAATACTAGAAGTCCTAGCCAGAGAAATTAGGCAAGAAAAAGCAATAAAAGACATTCAAATTAGAAGGAAAGAAACAAAACTGTCTCTGTGTATGGCATGATATATACAGAAAATCCTTAGGGCCCCACCAAAAAACAATTAGAACTAATCAATGAATTCAGAATTCATTGAAGTTTCAGGATCCAAAATCAATATATAAAACTTACTGGCATTTATATATATTAATAATGAATATCACAAAGAGAAATTAAGAAAACAATTTCATTTACAAAGCATCAAAATGAATAAAATATTTGTAGACAAATTTAACCAAGGAAGTAACACAACTGTATACTGAAAACTGTAAGACACTGATAAAATAAATTGAAGAAGATGCAAATGAATGGAAAGATATACTATGTTTATGAATTGAGAGAATTAATGTTGTTAAAATGTTCATACTGTGCCAAGTGGTCGAGAGTCAACACAATCCCTATAAAGATTCCAATGACATTCTTTAACAGAAGAAGAATATTTAAATGTAATATGTGTGTGGAATGACAAAAGATCCTGATTGGCCAAAGTAATCTTGAGAAAGAACAAAGCAGGAGGTATCACACTTTTAGATTTTAAACTGTGTTACAAAGCTCTAGAAATCAAAGTATCATCGGACCAGCATAAAAATAGACCCATAGGGCAATGAAGCAAATAGAGAGTCCTACAATAAATTCATACATATATGGTCCATTAATTTTTGACAAAAGAGCCAAGAATATATGACTGGTAAAGGATATTTTTTCAATAAAGGTTTTAGGAAAACTAAACAGCCTCATGCTAAAGAATAAAGCTGGATTCCTATCTTACATCATACATAAAAATCAACTCAAAATGGATTAAAGACTTGAATGTAAGACCTGAAACCATAAAACTCCTACAAGAAAATATAAGGAATAAGCTCCTTTGATGTTGGTCTTGACATTGATTTTTTTGGATATGACACCAAAAGGAAAAGCAATAAAAGCACAAATAAACAAATAGTACCACATCAAACTAAAAAACTTCTACACAGCAAAGGAAACCATCAAAGAAAACAAAAAAAACAACCTATAGAGTGAGAGAAAATATTTGCAAACCACATAGATGATAAGGGGTTAATATTCAAAATATACAAGAAACTCATACAACTCAATAGCAACCAAAGCAGAATCAAAATCAAGACAACCTAATTAAAAAAGAAACAAAGGACTTGAATAGACATGCTTCCAAAGAAGACATACAAAGACCAGTAGGTACATGAAATGATGTTCAACGTCACTAGTCATCAGAAAAAAGGAAATAAAAAATCACAGTGAGATATTGCCTCACATCTGTTAGGATGGCCAATGTGAAAAAATGACAAAGATAATAAATGCTGGTGAGGATGTAAGAGAATAGGGACTCTAGACCTGTTAGTGGGAATGTAATCTGGTTACAGCTACAATGGAAAATAGCGTGGAGGTTCCTCAAGATATGAATAGTAGAACTACCAAATGGTCCAGCAATTTTACTTCAGAGTATATATCAAAAGGGAATGAAATCATTATCTCAAAGAGATATCTGTACTGCCAAGTTTATTGCAGCATTAATCACAATAGCCAAGGTATGGAAAAATCCTAAATGCTTGTTGATGGATGAATGAAGAAAATATGATTACATATATGAATCTATACAATATTATTCAACTTTAAAAAGCTGAGAATCCTGAAATTTGGGACAACATGGATTAGTCTGGAAGACATTACCCTAAGTAAAATAAGCCAGCCAAAAATGGACAAATACTACAGAGTATCACTTACTTGTGGAAATTTTTAAAAAGTCAAAATCATAAAGACATTAAATAGAAATGTGGTTGCTAAAGGCTGGGACTTGGGGAAATTAGGATTGATAAAATGTACAAATTTCAGTTATAAGATGAATAAGGCCTAAAGGAATAATGTATAACATGGTGATTACAGTTGATGATTGTGTATTGTATAATTGAAATTTGCTGAGAGAATAGAACTTAAATGTTCTATTCCCACCACCCCAGCCTCAAAAAGTAAGTATGTGAGGTGATGGATGTGTTAATTAACTTGATGGAGGATGGGGAAATCCTTCCACAATGTATATGTATATCAAATCACAACATTTTACACTTTAAATCTCTTACAGTTTTGTCTGTAAGAGACTGAAAAAAAATCTATTTTTCTTTCCCCCAACATTGACTGTCCTGTCCATACTGTGACATGTACCGATTAATATCAGCTAGTATTGTGCATCCTTCAAGAGGATTAGATTTGATCTAATCTTTTGCTCCCAATTAATAGTCAGCAAGCTTATCCTAATTTTCAGATATCTCCTGAATTCCCCTCTCATTTTCTGATAGTTGTACTGTGTCTATATTATCTCAATTCTGTACTATGCTTTGAGCCTTTATTTTATCATAGGACTACAAATATACAGTGTGGTTTGTTCTCTTCTGCTTGAATTTCAGGATTCAGGCAATTCTTTGTCACTTAGTTTTGTTGTAGATGTTTTGGTATCTTAGTTTCTAAGTCTATTTTTAAAGGAAAGAGATTTAAAAAAAACTATGCCACCACCATCTCCTTAAAATTCTCAATGTCATTTGAGTATTTAGTGGTTTTCCCTTAACTGTTTGTTTTACATATGCTCAATTATTTTTAGTTCATGCTTTTACAGAATGTGCTGTTTTTTAGGAATGCATATATGACCTGACACCAAAAATGCATATCATAGCAGTATCATACTCAGATTTTAACAGAAAATTTTGGAAGAAATAAAGTATTTTAAGCATTTATAAAGTACTTTGAGCATTTATCACTAAATAAAGTGTTATTTCTGTATTGCTCACAGTTTGCATTTCCAGAAAATGATACATTTTTTTGGGTATGTAAATGTTAAAACAATTAGTTATAAGAAGAAAGAGGAGAAAGAAAAGGAGAAGGAGAAAATGTAATATTATATAAATAAGCCGAGCTTTACTCATGACTTTAAACTTTGTTCAGATAATTTATCAGTTCTTACTGGAGCAATAAAGCACTGAATTCAGGATCATTGGTACTTATAATGAGATTTCTTCCTTTAAGCAAATCCCTTCTTTTAGAAGAAAAGTAAAACGTTAACTCTTAGGAATCATTATGCAATAACTAAGAGAGCAGTAAAATTTTATAGGAGTTGGACCAAGTCCAGTGACTTTCTAGTTGTGAAAAGTTCAGTGAAAATTGAGTAAATGGCTCATGTAATAGGAAGTTTAAGTAATAAAATGGGGTAGTGGAGAGATGAAGATCACCCCACACTGTCCCACTCCATGTACATAGAGTTTTTGGTGACTGTCGCTTGATAATATTGTGCTCATCATAGTCATATGCAGATTATCACAATAAGGATGCTCTTCTGGTGTTAAAACATAAAAATCCATGGTGTATGGTCTTGGGGCTTAAATGAAAGTTGGGAGATATTATTATTCATATTGTTTTCTAATGATCCTCATCTTTGCTTTCTTGGTACTTAGAAAGAAAGCATAGTAGTAATGTGAATTATTAATACTATGTGTTAGGTTCTTACCATGCAGCTAAGAGCTAAGGGTGCTACCCACATGGGTCTCATTTGGTACTCTCACCTATGAGGGACATAAGTGAGGAAAGAGATGCACAGAGAAGTTAGATGACTTGCTTAAGGTTACAGAGCCTGGTGGAATGGTGGAGCCTGGGTTTAAACTTGTTAGTCTGATTCTTGACCTGTGCTCTTAGCCACTGTTTGAGTGTGTTTAAAAAACCACATAGTTTAATGTGGGAAAGTGAATCTTTTTAAAGGGTTTCTATTCCTATCCAACTAAGCTCCATTTAGGGAGCCTGAGGGTGCACTCACTGTGCAGAAGATACAGTTCTTGCCTGAGGATATCATAGTTCCCATTTAGTACATATTCTGCAGAAGATCAATTCAGTTGCTCAGCTGACTCAGTCCTTCTCAGTGCCACACGATGTACCAGGCTTTAGGAACATGAAAAGGGATGAGGCATAGCCTCAGTCCTTGGGTTCTCTGGAGAGGCAGCTTTCATAAAAACCTTTCATAGAAACTCAGTTCTAGATAATTGCTTAAGTCATCTTCAAGCTGCAAGTCTGAGGAGGGCAAGTAAGGGAATGATGAGTGATTACCAAAGGATAACCAACTCCTCTCGGTTTGCCTAAGACCTTCCCACTTTTAAGACCGAGATCCCATATTCCAAGAAGCATCTCAGTTGGGAAGACTAAAATGGCTAGTCACATAGATTTCTGCTAGTTTGGAACATAACCAGTTTCACTAGGGAACTAGTGAATCCCTAGTCAGTCCTACTAGTGAAATCAACATTTCTAATCATTATCCCCAAAATCATGGTCTACTTTTCTATGAGCAAAGCTTTAATAAAGCAAACCTGATCTGCTGCCTTATTCATATAATAAGTTCAATGAGTTTGTTTTGTTCTTATCTGGTAGGAATTCATGTTGTCATCAAAGACTTTATGAACCCAACTCTGAAGACAAAGGGACTCTTATATAGCCCCAGACAAGATAACAAGTACACACAGACTGCTTGTGAGGGAACCACCTGTTTAGTGAGTAAGGAACCAGGTGAGCAAGGCTCTGAGTTCAGAAATCAGCTGGCAGGGTTCCGACAGCATCATCATCCCCAGAGGAGCCCTGGGTGTGCAATCACATACCACGTCAGCAGGATCACCAGATTAAACGTGCCCCCTTACAACTCTCAGGGCATGGGGCTTGTCGTATGCTTCACCAAAGGCATTCTTTTATTGTTTGGAACTTTAGAGAGTGTTATTTTACTACTTTACAACAAGGCTTGCCTTGTCATATTCCCACTATAAAGATGCCCAGAAATTTGGACAATTGCCTTTTAAGGTATCCTATCACACATTTATCTATTTATTTATTTTTATTGTTTAAGTGCATTTTATTTATTTATTTTTTCCCATTTATTTTTATTAGTTGGAGGCTAATTACTTTACAATATTGTAGTGGTTTTTGCCATACATTGACATGAATCAGCCATGGATTTACGTATGTTCCCCATCCTGATCCCCCCTCCCACCTCCCTCCCTATCCCATCCCTCTGGGTCTTCCCAGTGCACCAGCCCCGAGCACTTGTCTCATGCATCCAACCTGGGCTGGTGATCTGTTTCACACTTTATAGTATACATGTTTCGACGCTGTTCTCTCAGATCATCCCACCCTTGCCTTCTCCCATAGAGTCCCAAAGTCTGTTCTATACATCTGTGTCTCTTTTTCTGTCTTGCATATAGGGTTATTGTTACCATCTTTCTAAATTCCATATATATGCGTTAGTATACTGTATTGGTATTTATCTTTCTGGCTTACTTCACTCTGTATAATGGGCTCCAGTTTTATCCATCTCATTAGAATTGATTCAAGTATCCTATCACACATTTAAAATTTTGTTTTTCTCTTGCCCTTTTTCCTTCCTCCCCTCTCTTGAGACCCCTTCTCATTCCAACTTTTCCTTTTTTCCTTTTCTCTCCTCTCCTTTTCTACCCCTCTCTCTTCTCTCTTTTGCCTTCCCTTTCTCCCTCCCTCCATTCCTTCTCTCCTCCCTCTTGTATCTAGTTTTCCACCCATCCTCTGAAGGAGCAAGGGATTTTGATTCTCTTCAGATGCAGGACTCATTCCCTCTAAGGTGCTTCTTATCAAAGATAACTAGGAGGGTGACTTGCTGAGAACCTAACTAGAATTTTGTTCTCATTGCTGTAGCAAGAAGGCTCCTCCCTGAATATTTCACAGCACAGTGGGTAGATGAAAAACGATATTCCTATCACTGAGGAATAAAGCTCTTCCAAAGAATACAGGGGTTGAGTTTTTAATGCTTGAGTGCTTCCTGAAAGTTCCTTAAATTCTAATATTGGTAAAAAGAAATAGCATGAATTCTTTTGTGTCAGAATAAAAAGAGACACAGATAGATGGTGAGGAGAAATGAAATTTTCCTTTTTTTTTTTTTTAAGAAAGTGAAAGAGTCGGGGGAGAAGGAAAAGAAGAGCAAAGCTTAGGAATGGGGACAATTCTAATACCTATTCTTAAGTTAATTCTAAAGTTGTTGGTGGTTCCAGAGTGCTAGGGTCACTGACCCAGGAATAGGACAGCCTTGAGGGTCCTCTTATGAGTTGTTGTTGTTCAGTCACTAAATCGTGTCCATCTCTGTGACCTCATGGACCATAGCATGCCAGGCTTTCCTGTCCTTCACTATCTCCCAGAGTTTGCTCAAACTCATGTCCATTGAGTCAGTGATGCCATCCAACTGTCTCATCCTCTGACATCTCCTTCTCCTCCTGCCTTCAATCTTTCCCAGCATCAGAGTCTTTTCTAATGAGTCAGTTCTTCAGATCAGGTGGCCAAAGTATTGGAGTTTCAGCTTCAGCATCAGTCCTTCCAATATGTATTCAGGGTTAATTTACTTTAGGATTGACTGGTTTCATCTCCTTGCAGTCCAAGGGACTCTCAAGAGTCTTCTCCAGCATCACAGTTCTAAAGCATCAATTCTTTGGTACTCAGCCTTCAATATGGTTCAACTCTCACATCCATATATGACTACTGGAAAAATCATAGCTTTGACTATACAGACCTTTGTCTTGTGAATGCCCTGCTGCAATTTGATTAGAAAACCCATCCCACTACCCCATCTTGGAGACCAACTAGCATCTTTGGCTACTCTAACATAGCAGCTGACTCCTTTTCTGATCTGTTTCTGGAAGTCCCCTGTGAATCATCCTACCACCTCATGAAGACAAACTCTAGCAATACTCCAGAGAGAGCATTTAGTGGCCACTGGGCAATTAAAAGGCTAAAGAAGGGGCTTGGTTCTCTGTAATCCAGGAAAAACAAGTGGCACACATTCCCGCATCTGAAGAGGGCTATGGAGAGCTGTTCACCTCTATAACACACCAAACACTCACAATTTTGAGCCAGATGAGCCTTTATACAGACTGTCTGTGTTAGGAGTATGGGAGACTGGAACCTGGCAATGGAAAGGAAGAGGTGACATTTTAGCTCTGTTCAAATCCAGCTGCTATTGACTTGCTCTGTGAAGTTGGCAATTAACTGAAACTCTCTACTCTTTTCTTTTTCATTTGTTATATGATCTTTTTGAGTCTCTTTATAGTCATTCTTCCATTAATTCAGGAGGCAGGCACACTTCTGGTGAGGTAGAAGATTCTTTAAAATAAAAATTATATTGAATTTAAGCCAGTTTGACTTTTTAGACAAATTTTTAAACCTCCTACTTCACGTGTATCTATAACCAAACTTTGGGATCTGAACTGATTGAATTCAGATGACTCAGTATGTCCCTTGGATAAAGCACAGAGCTTGGGGGAACAAGTCTGAGCAAGAAGAGTTTTTCTTTACTCATTATGCCACGTGAGCCATGATACTTCACTACCTTCACACTTACTTGACTTCATAAAAAATATACTGCCTAACCTGTTTAACCAGGCAGGCCTCCAAGAAGTGACCTTTTTTCCTTTTAAACCATAGTTTCTTGACTAAATTTTAAAAGAAGAAAACCAGTTCCTTGCCAAGGGACTTTATGACTATGTTACAAGCCAATAAACCAAGGAACTATGAAAAGTAGTTGTTCCATACCTTTACTAGGAGAGCAATGGAATGCCCAGCCAACACAGTCATTCTGGTACACTCACAATTTTAACTAACGACAATGGAAAAATTCCTCCTCTGTCACTGGAACATTATTACATTTTATTTAATTTCTCTGTAGGATCCTTGAGAAAAATACCATCTCAGACCGCTGTATAGCACAGGGAACTCTATTCAATACTCTGTGATGACTTATATGGGAATAGAATCTAAAAGAACGGATATATGTATATATATAACTGACTCATTTTGTTGTATGGCAGAAACTAACACAACATTGTAAATCAAACTAAAGCACATTTAGAATAAGCATTTTGAATAAATAGAACATTGCTTTATAAGGTTGTATGTTTCACTTTTTGGAAAGTAGCTAGACACAGCAAGTTGGGTAGCTCTATTGCTGAAGTATTGATTTAGGAAAGAAGAAAACTGTAAAGAGACAATAGAGAAAGAGAAAACCCTTTTCCTAAGAAATCCTAACAGAGGAAAAAAAATCTTCATGCTCATACTGTAGTAAGGCCTTGGTCCTGTATTTTTTCAGATATATAACAAGTAGCAGCAATAAAATAAGATATGTTAAAATTAGGAATAATGGGAGCATACTGACTATAATTTAAGACTTAAACTATGTCTTAGGCCAAGAATGTTTATTTGTATGAGTTATAGCATAAGAAATACTGAGTAAAGAAGATACCAAAAAAAAGACAAAAACCCATGAATGACAGCATGACACTAATTTTCTTCAACTAATTTCTAGGATGTTCTTGAGTATTATACACTGACTCAAATTCCCTTAATTTGTGTCTGTTTCAGGTAGTAAACTAGAAATAAATGTCATCTCACTTGTGGGAGAAGAAATGAATAAAATATTGAAATGTCTCCCTTTCTTTCCACCCGCTGAGAAATTTTCTTTCTGGGAACATGTAATATTCAACTAAAACGGAGTCAAAAACCAAAACCAAGACTTGCATCTGAGATCCTATGGGAAAAATATGGTAACATAAACTTTTTCCTGATATTCTCAATGCAAACATTAAAATTCTAAGAGACATTAAAATTTTTCTCTTGGATAGTCTATCTAGAAACATAATAAAATTAAACATATAGATATGCTGTTTTAACATGTTTTTAGTTTTTAAACTAAAAAATACTGATTATTTAAAAAGTTCTAATAATCTTTGCTGATAACATATTGACATACTTATTATATATATCAAATGTTATATAAAGAGCAGGGATTAGGTGAAGGAAAGCTAAAGAATGATTAAAAATATGGAAAATTTTCCTTAAAGAATGTAATCAAAATCAGGTTTTGAAGGGACACAAATTCTAAAAACACAGGAAGAAATAGGTAAATTACAGTGTCGGTGATTTTTACCCTTTCTTCCTTGTTTTTCAGCACTGGACAGCACAGTGACCCTACCCTTGCGCAGGAAGATGGAATGCAATTCTTTCCAAGGCTTGAAAACTTCAGAAAGTGACTGCTTTGAGTTGCACCCACTTCTCTTTATGCATATAGACCAAGACCAGAAATTAAATTCATTCAGTGGCATCTCATTATGTTGCAACATACACAAAATATCTTGCACAATATTCAAAGGTAGTTTATGATGGAAAAAAACCTTTATAGTGGCAATATATAGATAAGCAGAAGTAATTTGGAAAATGCAGGTCACACTAGGTGCAAAAAAAGTCTTGGCTTTGCTGACTCTATAAAAGTTATCATACTTTATACTTCTTGAGGAAAAGGAAAACCCTGTAATGTTTTTGATGAAGGGAGTGGGGTGTGAAAGAGTTTCCTCTTTCATGAAATAACATGATCTTTTTCTCTATCCCTCCTTCCTTCCCTCCTTCTCTTCCTTCCTCTATCTGTCCCTCCCTCCTTTTCTTTCTTCTTTCCTTCCTTTCCCCAGTCTGCTTCTTTTTGTTGTTTATTTTTCAACAACCATTTGTCAAGCAACTGTACATCTCATGCATCATGTTAGGTTCATTGTGAATGAAGATGGCTGGAGAGCAGGATGTGTGCCAAGGCAGAAGGGAGAGCTGTCTGGAAAGATAGACTGATTTTCTGCTGTTGAGGACACTGAATGTTGGATTAAATTATGATAATAGCTAATATTCATTGAGTGCATGACTCTTCCAAATGTTTTACATATTTTGACAATTAATCCTTTCAAGTATCCTATGAGGTAAGCACTATTATTACTCGTTTTATCGGAAAGGAAACTGAGGCACAGAGAGTTTAAATAACTTGCCCAGGGTCCCACAGAGGTACATGGCAGAGCTAGAACATGGATTTTAGGCTGTCTGGTTTTACAGTTTGTGCTTTTAACCATGAGACGACCCTGTGAGTGGATGTCAACTTTAGTTTGCAGGCAGTCAGGAGTCATTTTGTTCTTAGGCTTGCAAAGTTAGGATAATAGCAAAAATACCTACCTCAGAGTGTTGTAGTGATTTATTATTTAATAATAACAAATAAATGATATTTATTATTAACAATAATATTTCAGAAATAGTTTTCAAAAGTTATAATGTGCCATATAGTATTTTTGGTATTCAAACAATAAATATAAAACAAGTATTCAAATAAAATCATGGGTAGTCACTATTTACCAGTGGGCATAACCCTCACTGATATTATCAGCCAAGTACTGGACGTGATGAAATGAATGAAAAAAATTCAAGAAGGAAGGGCGAAATGAGTGAGAAAAGATAATGATGGTCATCATAGTGATACTACTGGAGAAACTATGATCCACATAGCAAGTATTATTGAGTGCTTATTCTGATAATGGGTGCTCAATCAGATTCCAAAGAAGGTCTCTGCCATCACATGCTTGCAGCGATCATTAAGATTTGTACCACACTTCATGATTTATGAAAGGTTCTCAAAACCTTTACTGTATTTGATCCTATCATTCCTTGAGAAGTCTGCATGAGAGATAAAATTATTCCCCTTTTCTAGGTCAGGAGTTGAAGCTCAGGGAACTTGAGTGACTTTTCCAGTGTCACATGAGGAGAATGTATTAATACAAGAGGCAGGACTCCAACCTAGATCTCCTGCTTTCTAGATCACCATTCTTTCTGCAAGACCAGGCTGTCTCATATCATAATAATAATAGTTGAGCATTCACTGTATGTCAGGTATTGTTTGAAGGGCTTTATATAAATTAGCTCATTTAACACTCACAACAAACCCCTGCAGGACACGTCCCGTGTTGCTTATGGGAAAATAACAGACCGTTTGTTAAGTAATGTATTTTGACACACATTGGCAGACTTCTCTTAGCCTGATATTGCCTCTGTTAGGGCATTCAGTTCTGTGATTAGTGAATCTGCACACTTATGATGAGGGAGTTAGCCTCGAGCAGATAATTCTTTCTGAGCTGGTCTGAGAGTAACAGTGGGAGAAAATGTTCCTTCCTGTTAAGGGAGGAGAAAGATTAGCACCGTTGGAATCCTCTTCTGAAAACTTAGTTCTGTGTTTCTCCCACGGCAGTAGTAACCTGTCGAGATTCCTACAGAATGAGTCTAATGACTAAGTCTGCCTCTTTAGTCTGCCTCTTTCACAATCGAGATGTGAGAAAGTTGAGATGACTCCCTCCCCTGATATACTAGCCTGGGTTAAGTCTAGAACATAAATAGCAGAAAATGGAATGAGTGAGTGATAGCACCCAGCTGGAAACCAGAAACCTGGCACCCTCTGACCTTGCTGTTAGTAAATGTTCTTTTTTAGAAACAGAAAGATTGTTCAAGGGGAACAGCAAGAACTGATCATTGATAACAATTCAACAGTCATAAGGAGAATAAAAGTTAAAAAATAAACTCTAGGAATTTATATGAGGTCTTCATGGGGGTGAAGGTCACAGACTGTATATAATAGCACTGGTTTTTCAAAGGCACTTAATAGGAAAGAGAAACTAAGGAGATATTTGATCTTTTCTTCACTCTAACTCCCCAACCTTGTAACCCTAGGACTTCAGCTGTGGAATTGCATACCTCAAATCAGGTGGCTCAAACTGGCCTGATGGTTCACTCCTCTTTTTTTTCCCAGTGATTAACTGAGAGTTGTATTCTCATACACCCAGCAAAGGGCTTCCCTGGTGGCTCAGATGGGAAAAAATCCACCTGTAATGCAGGAGACCTGGATTCAATCCCTGGGTGGGGAAGAGGTCCTAGAGAAGGGAATGGCTATCCACTCTAGTATGCTTGCCTGGGAAATCCCACTGACAGAGGAGCCTGGTGGGCTACAGTCCATGGAGTTGCAGAATCAGACATGACTGAGTGACTAACACTTACTTTCACATCCAGCAAATGCCATGTTTTGAGTTTAGAATATCAATACATTGTTTTTTTGAACAGAACATTCTATTCCTATTACTGGAACTTTGTGTGTGAATGCACACGTGTGTTTTTTGGTGGTGAAGAAGGTAAAGGTGGGTTTGAATCAGGGTAGGAAAAAAGATAGTTCTCCACATAAAGGTAAGTTTTATTTTTTGATTCTATCTTTTATTTCTCTAAGCATACAGTTTTCCTTCTCACTAACAGTGTTTCTTAGGAATTAAAGCAACAGATTAACCACACTTTTAAAATGTTCAAATTTACTGACACGACAGAAGGGAAGGATGGAAAAGAGAAAGCACTTTCCTCACTAACAGAAAAGTTTATGAAGTTTTTGAAAAATCACTTCCAGTGAATAAGCTGTAATGACTGGTTGGGACATTGAGGTTGTTTTTGTTTGTTTGTTTGCTTTTTTAAAAATAAAGATAGCTAATGCAGACATTTGACAATTAATAAAGAGATAACTCTGGAGCCAAAATGATGTTGGGCACTCAAAGTGGATTTCAGTTTAAAAAATAAAGGACAAAGAAAAACTCCAGATACTCTGAAAATGTATTTTATGAGAAAGAAGAAACACTGAGACAATTAATCAAGTAAAATAACTTATAGATGCACTTCAGTTTCCTCTGTAATAAATAACCAGTAATAAACTGTTAAAACACAGTTGTCTTCCTGGGCCTCTCTGTATGGTACAGATTCACCAGCCTTTTCTCTTCTCTCCCTAATACTTATGTAGTAGGTGGATGTTGCCTTTGATCCCTTTTTCCATCCTCTTCTCGTATAGGCATTAGTGCAATTTGAATTTAGCTGCAAGGTGGACTCTGGCTGAATTTCATGCCCTTTGCTGGTGATTGCCTTGAGAACCCAGAGCTAAGCCAATCTTTACACAACTTTTGCCTGATGCCTTTAGTGAGCACCTTTGAACAATCAGATTGAGGAAGGACCTTTGTTCCATGACTGAGAAAGAGACACACTTCGTTTCCCTCTGCATGTGAAAAAAAGAGCATGTAGCCTTGCTTATCACTGGCAGTTCCCTTGCAGTCATTGGGCTTCCCTTGTGGCTCAGCTGGTAAAGAACCTGCCTGCAATGTGGGAGACCTGGGTTCCATCCCTGGGTTGGGAAGATCCCCTGGTGAAGGGACAGGCTAGCCACTCTAGTATTCTCTAGTATTCTGACCTAGAGAATTCCATGGACTGTATAGTCCATGGGGCCACAAAGAGTCAGACACGACTGAGCAACTTTCACTCACTTTGCACTCACTAGGCTGGGGAGAAGGAAAGGCTCTAAGTCCTTGATGACATCATTGACTTGCTGGATTAAACTACTGTGATGTCTGCTCTTCACCAGACAGCCATATACTTGAACCAATATGCGTCTTTGCTGGGTTTCAGGCGCTTGTTTCTAAAACCATTTTGACACATATAAATACTACAAGTCTTTCCTCTCAGTGATGAACACTGGGGATAAAGAGAGAAACTTAAAATTCATGCAATGCTTACAATTCTTTCTGTGAAAAACAAATAAGTACAAATGAAAATTTTATTTTAATTTAAAATTTAAATCTTTGCCCATTTAAGATTTTACTCATGAGAGGAAGGGACAATATTAAAGTATCTTTGTGTTCCCAGTGCTTGCTTAAAATGGAAATTGAATAAATGAATTATCCTATATAAATAGTGTCTCTATCACATGCAGTTTAACTAATACAATACTTATTTTTATTTACGTTTGTGTCTGATTCTGTGACACTATGGACTGTAGCCTGCTAGGCTCCCCTGTCCATGGGATTCTCTAGGCAAGGATAACAGAGTGGATTGCCATGCCCTCCTCCAGGAGATCTTCCCGACCCAGGGATCCAACCCATGTCCCTTATGTTACCTGCATATAGCCTATATGAGCTCAGTGGTTTGCAATCTCTTTAGAATTGTGACATTTGATTGCTTGATTTTGAATACATGCAACTCTCAGTGAGCTCACAGCCTAGTGGGGGAAGACAGATATAAATAACCATTTATGATATAAAGAAACAGACTTAGGAATAAAATGCTCCCTAGGCCTGGAGGAAAAGAGCACCTGGATTTGACTGCAGTGTGGTCTTATCGAGAAAATATTTCCAGATAATAACATTCTTAAGAGTTGTGTAATAGTTTGCCTGGCAAGCACGAGAGCTGGGGTGGTGAAGAGGCTGCATTCTAGGCCAAAAGAATAGCATGTGTGAAAAGAGTTATGTGGAAAATAAATCGTGGTGTGTTTAAGAAAATCTCAATACTGGAACATTTCTGCAGAGGAACAGAAAGGAATCAATATTTGCTAAGCAACTAAGTTGTGCTAGGGCCTGAGCTAGGTTAATATATATGATCTTATTTAATTCTCATGACAAACATTTCATAGATTAGGAACAGAAGGCTCAAGTAGCCTTGGTGATTTGGTTATTTCTACACATTTGGTAAACAGTGCAGCTAGGATTTGAATATGGATCAGTCTGAGGTTGATATTCAGGCCTTTCTCACTAAAATGTGATGCCTATATGAATCTTAGGGCACACAGAGGCCACAGCAGGAGATAAATCTTCAAATTTAGGGATGTCAGATATGAGGAGACCTGTGTTCCTTACCAAGAAATTTGGATCTAATAGAGTATGTGCGTACTGAGTTGCTCAGTCGTGTCTAACTCTTCACAACCTCGTGGTCTGTAGCCTGCCAGGCACCTCTGCCCATGGGATTTTTCAGGCAAGAATACTGGAGTAGGTTACCATTTCCTTCCAACCCAGGGATTGAACTTAGGTCTCCTGCATTGCAGGCAGAGTCTTTAACTTTCTGAGCCAACAGGGAAGCCCCATACTTAAAGAGTATGGAGATATCCAATAGGGAGTTGGAAGTACACGGCTGAGATTACTTAGATGGTGACAAAAATTTTGTCGGTTATCATCATTTTGGTTGTATTCATCAGATATGCAGTTAAAATCATTCGGTGATAATTTTAGGGTTTAAAGGGAGAAGGCCCAAACAAAGCTTTGGGATATAATATTTAGGGGCATTTATGAAGAAAACAGCCAAAGAAGGAAACTAAAGAATGTCCCAAGAATTAGGAAAGAAACCAAGAAAGGGTGGTGAGGTGGAAGTCAAGAGAGTTCAGAATTTCAACACAGCCGTGGTGAAAGTGTTAGTCACTTGGCTGTGTCTGACTCTTGGCAAGGCTATGAACTGTAGCCCATCAGGCTCCTCGGTCCATGGAATTCTCCAGGCAGGAATACTGGAGTGGGTTGCCATCCCCTTCTCCAGGGGATCTTTCCAACCCAGGAATCGAACTAGGGTCTCTTGCACTGCAAGCAGATTCTTTGCTGTCTGAGCCACCAGGGGAGGCCCTGGGACCTGTGATCGTTAAGGGTATCAAATATTTCAGGAGAAAGTAAGAGTTAATCAAGCTTCAATAATGTAGGTTACCCCATCCCTATTCCTGCTGTAGTCCAGTAAGTGATGGGAGGCAGGGGGTGGGTATGATTGAAAAGCAGCTTCTCAGGAATTTACTGGTGGTCCTTCTGCTGCAGGGGTCATGGTTTCAGTCCTGGGTCAGAGAACTAAGATCCTGCAAGCCATAAAGCATGGTCAAAAACAAAAGAAACTTCTCACTCAACTTTATAAAAACATTCTTACAAGAGTGGTCCCCTAATGGGAACATATATTTTGGGAGACAATGACATTGAAGTCTGAGTTGGAAAAAACCTCAGAAGTTGCTTAGCCTCTGTCTTACATAATGGATGAACCTGGTTGTATCCTCATGCCAATATTTGCCCAAGTATACAAGAGACTTACTCCTGATATCACTGAGGTTAGAGGTCTATAAAAGACCTGACTTTTCTTGTTTATGTCATTCATTTCCTCTTTATAATGTATCACTAAAAACAAGGATAATTCACATATTTGTATTATCTTTATGACATCTTGCAAGTTTCAAAGCACTCTCACACATATTTATAATTTAATTGCCTCCATAACCTGTGAAATAGGCAAAGAAATAAGTGTTCCATTTTACAGATAAGCAAACAGAGCCTTATTGTGGTTAATAGAAATTAACCCAAAATTCCTTAGAGACGGATTAATGAGGTGAGAAGAAAAAAATCAGCGCTGATTCCTAGTCTTCCCTCAGTCACAGTACCATTAGCAGGTGATTATATATTGGGTTCTAGTATCTCCCTCTTTTTCATTTTTTTGGATAAAACTTGTTTCTTCAACTCTGCAGTAATCCTCAAAGAATGCATTCCAGATTTACATTTCTTCTGACTGAATCTTTTAGTAGGGATGGCTCACGGGGCTGAATCTTTCAGTGGAGATGACCCATGAGCAACAGTTCTTTCCCAGGTCAGTTACCTGGCATTTGGACCACATGCCCAGACCTGCAGTGAAGATTAAGGGACACGTGTTGCTTATTTAAATGAGTGAGCTCTCCTTTATAGCTGGATAAAATGGTGCCACAGTTCTATATTCATAGCATTGAGACAAGGGATTAGAGAGTCATCTGGGTAATTGAACCACTATAGAAAGTCAATCTGTTTATTTCAGGCCAGTTGAGTAGGTTTCCCTTTTGCTTGAATTCTCCATACAATTCTCTGTCCTGGTTAATTGATGAGAAAGCTGCTGAGCTGGCTCTTTGCTGTGTGCAGAGAAGGTATAACAGAACATGGACGTCTGAGGCCCTACAAATCAAAAAACTCATTCCTAAAGATAGACACGACTTTTTATTTTTCTGATTTTTTTTTCTCTAATGTAAGAGCAGTGCTTTCATGTTTTGACATTTAGAGGCCTAGAAACACATAGAATTTATAACTTAAGAAAAGTGTGCAGAAATGTAATTTCTATAGATAGGGATCTTCTAATGAACCTATCTCAGGGGGTGAACTTGTGGTTTACAAGTTGTCCGGGGGTTTTCACCACAGGTGCTCTGTCCCTGCCTCTGCTCTTTTTTCTTCAGAGGCACTGTTTAGAGTAAAAAAGGATTATGTCTGTGACGAATTGATGATTTATCTATCTTATACCTAAGGGCTTCCCAGGTGGCTCAGTTGTAAAGAATCTGCCTACTAATGCAAGGAGATGCGGTTTCGATTCCTGGGTTGGGAAGATCCCGTGGAGGTGGAAATGGCAACCTACTCTAGTATTCTTGCCTGGAGAATCCCATGAACAGAGAAGCCTGGCAGGCTATAGTCCATGGGGTCACAAAGTGTTGGACACGACTGAATGACTGAGCATGCACACACGCATCCTATACTTAAAGATATTTGATCTTTCTGCCAGAGTATCATGTCCTTATCTAACTGTTCCAACACATATGCTCTCTCTCTCTCACACACACATTCACACACACACACAGATTGAATGAGATTCCCATATATACTATGAATAAAAGGAAGAAATTGCTAAGATCGCTTCTAATTTTCATTGACTGTGCTTGCCTTTTTATGGATATGCATGACAAAAGTCACAGGCTTTAGAAAGGAACAAACTGCTTTCCTTCCATTCTATTTTATTTTGGATTAACTCATTGTAGTTTCCTTGACTCCCCCCTTTCCTCTCCTTATAAACTTAGCACCAACAAATGTGATCTGCATACAATGCCATTCAAGTTAACCTCTTTTAGTGCCCACCCAACAATTTGGTTTCTCTGAGAGGGTAATCTGAATGAGGAAATATCTACAAGGCCATTTGGCAAGACATGAGATTTTCCATTCTTTTTGAAAACGAATGAAAAGGCAATTATTGCCTCATGCTGTTTCACAAAGAACTGCTCTCTGCTTCCTGAACAGAAGCCTTGGCTGCTGCCTTTTATCCTCATCCACTCCCTGGCTTCTTGGCTTGATGTTATCTGACCAACATTGAGACAAACATATCTTTGGGTCTGAGGAAGTGAATGCATTTTTCCATTGGCAACTGTCATTGTACAGGCAGAGAACACTTGTTGAGTGTGTACTATGTACTAGGAATGAAAGGACATAGAGGTACATGAGACAATCATGCTCTTTGCATAGAGCACTCTGTCTAGTAGGTAAGACTACTATGAGAGTTAATTTGATCATTTCCATTTGTGAGACT
Organism: Cervus canadensis; assembly: GCF_019320065.1. Lineage (NCBI taxonomy): Eukaryota > Metazoa > Chordata > Mammalia > Artiodactyla > Cervidae > Cervus > Cervus canadensis. The sequence goes on along the minus strand of NC_057410.1, from coordinate 35,571,671 downwards.
CTCAAATCCAAAGAAACTCATGTTACATATAGAGATAGAGAATAATATGTAATCAGCTTTGGCAAAGAATCTGCCTGCAATGCAGGAGACCCAGGTTCGATGCAGGAAGAACCCCTGGAGAAGAGAATGGCAACCTACTCCAGTATTCTTGCCCGGGAAATCTGATGGACAGAGGAGCCTAGTGGGCTACAGGCCATGGGGTTGCAAAGAGTGGGACATGGCTGAATGGCTAACAACACAAACAACACAGTGGTGAACAGGGAAGACCTGGAAAACTTAAGCTCTGAGCTATGTTTTGAAAAAGCAAGAGATCTCCAGAAAAATATCTACTTTTGCTTTATTGACCATACCAAAACCTTTGCCTGTGTGGATCACAATAAACTGTGGGAAATTCTTCAAGTAATGGGAATACCAGACCACCTGACCTGCCTCCTGAGAAATTTGTATGCAGGTCAAGAAGCAACAGTTAGAACTGGACATGGAACAACAGACTGGTTCCAAATCAGGAAAGGAGTATGTCAAGGCTGTATATTGTCACCCTGCTTATTTAGCTTATATGTAGAGTACATCGTGTGAAATGTTGGGCTGGATGAAGCACAAGCTGGAATCAAGATTGCCAGGAGAAATATCAATAACCTCAGATATGCAGATGACACCACCCTTATGGCAGAAAGTGAAGAAGAACTAAAGAGTCCCTTGATGAAAGTGAAAGAGGAAAGTGAAAAGTTAGCTTAAAACTCAACATTCAGAAAACTAAGATCACAGCATCCGATCCCCTCACTTCATAGCAAATAGATGGGGAAACAATAGAAACTGAGAAACTTTAATTTCTTGGGCTCCAAAATCACTGCAGATGGTGACTGCAGCCATGAAATTTTAAGATGCTTGCTCCTTGGAAGAAAAGCTATGACCAACCTAGAGCATTTTAAAAAGTAGAGACATTACTTTGCCAACAAAGATCCATCTAGTCAAAGTGTGGTTTTTCCAGTAGTCATGTATGGATATGAGAGTTGGACTATAAAGCTGAGTGCTGAAGAATTGATGCTTTTGAACTGTGGTGTTGGAGAAGACTCTTGAGAGTCTCTTGGACTGCCAGTCCATCCTAAAGGAAATCAGTCTTGAATATTCATTGGAAGGACTGATGTTGAAGCTTAAACTCCAATACTTTGGCCACCTGATGGGAAGAACTGACTCATTGGAAAAGACTCTGATGCTGGGAAAGATTGAAGGCTGGAAGAGAAGGGGATGACGGATGATGAGATGGTTGGATGGCATCATTGACTCAATGGACATGAATTTGAGTAAGCTCTGGGAGTTGGTGATGGACAGGGAAGACTGGCAAGCTGCAGTCCATGGGGTCACAAAGAGTTGGACATGACTGAACAACTGAACTGATGTTTTCAAAGATAAGTATAGATTGTCAGATGGATAACAGGGAAAGTGGAGGTGGGGTTGTAGGGAAGGGCATGAAAGGAAATGAGATTTGTGATAAAGACAAGGGTCAGTGTATTATATTTCTGGGAACATGACCAGATTTGCAGTTAAAGACATAATTTTGACTCTACCTGGATGATGGATTTGAATGCAAGTGCTAGAAACAATTATGTATGTATTTATTTATTTATTTAAATTTGGGGTTGCCAAACTACCTTCAGGCTAATTCAGGCCCAGCAACGATCCGTTTTTGCAAATAACGTTTTATTGGAACACAGATACACCCATTTATTTATGTATTGTCTATAGCTGCTTTCAGGAAATGGTAACCCACTCTAGAATTCTTCCCTGGAGAATACCATGGACAGAGGAGCCTGGCAGGCTACAGTCCACGAGACTGCAAAAGAGTCAGACATGACTTCACAACTAAACAACAACATAGCTGCTTTCATACAAGGGCAGAGTTGAATACTTGCTAGACAGATTATATGGAGCAGAGAGAAAAACTATCTGCTGTCTAGTTCTTGACAGTAAAAGGCCAGAGTTAAGGTAATCAGCATTAATGGCTTGAACTGAAGCTGGGGTAGTAGGAACAGAGAGGAGTAGGTGGTTCAGGAGCTATTTAGGAGGAAGCAAGGATAGGATTCCATGAGTGATTGGACTGGAGGGGGGCAGAGACATGAGAAACACAGGAGTCTGGGGAGATTCTGGGTCGCCATTTAACAAAGTTTTAGCATGTGTCTTGCATGAAGATGCAAAAGAAGCTCTTTTTCCTCAAGGAGCTGCAAATCTAGTAGACGAGATTATATGTGTACATAAAAATCTTTAAAACAAAAGTGAAAGAAATGAGGTCATGGAATTTCAGAAGAGAGAGACACTGTTTAGATGATAATCTACTGAAGACTTAAAAGCAAAGCAATGGTTTGAGTTTTGAAAATGACGGAAGATTTGGGCACAGGGATGAATAGGAGCAAGGGCCTCCTAGAGAAAGAGGATGCAGGAGCACACATAAGGATGTGGGCACCAGGGGAGGAAAAGATGGCAAAGCCAATCTAAGGAGTATGGACTTTATTGGATAAGCAATGACAATCTGAAGGTTTTAAGCAGGAGAATGATAACATCAGAGCTGCACTTTGGTTATTATGGCAATGAGATTAGAGTTATTGAATAGAGAAAGATCCCCAAAAGGAAAAGAAACTATCTTTCACAGCTTAACTGTAATGATCTCTTGGTAAATATTTGTCCTTAACTTCATGCCCCCATCACACCCCAGGACTTCTAGAATTAGAGCATTTATTATGCTGTGTTGTAATTGTTTACTTGTCTATAGAACATGAGATGGAGAAGGCAATGGCACCCCACTCCAGTACTCTTGTCTGGAAAATCCCATGGACGGAGAAGCCTGGTGGGCTACAGTCAGTCGCTAAGAGTCGGACACGACTGAGTGACTTCACTTTCACTTTTCACTTTCATGCATTGGAGAAGGAAATGACAACTCACTCCAGTGTTCTTGCCTGGAGAATCCCAGGGACGGGGGAGCCTGGTGGGCTGCCGTCTATGGGGTCGCACAGAGTCGGACACGATGAAGCGACTTAGCAGCAGCAGCAGCAGCAGAACGTGAGAGGCCAGGGACTGTGACATTCTTAGAGAAAGTACCTGTGTGTTTATTTATTTTTTATTTTTTAATTTTTACCATTTATTTTTATTAGTTGGAGGCTAATTACTTTACAATATTGTAGTGGTTTTTGCCATACATTGACATGAATCAACCATGGATTTACATGTGTTCCTCATCCCGATCCCCCCTCCCACCTCCCTCTCCACCCGATTCCTCTGGGTCTTCCCAGTGCACCAGGCCCGAGCACTTGTCTCATGCCTCCAGCCTGGGCTGGTGATCTGTTTCACCCTTGATAATATACATGTTTCGATGCTGTTCTCTCAAAACATCCCACCCTCGCCTTCTCCCACAGAGTCCAAAAGTCTGTTCTGTACATCTGTGTCTCTTTTTCTGTTTTGCATATAGGGTTATCATTACCATCTTTCTACCATATATATGTGTTAGTATGCTGTAATGGTCTTTATCTTTCTGGCTTACTTCACTCTGTATAATGGGCTCCAGTTTCATCCATCTCATTAGAACTGATTCAAATGAATTCTTTTTAATGGCTGAGTAATATTCCATGGTGTATATGTACCACAGCTTCCTTATCCATTCATCTGCTGATGGGCATCTAGGTTGCTTCCATGTCCTGGCTATTATAAACAGTGCTGTGAAGAACATTGGGGTGCACGTGTCTCTTTCAGATCTGGTTTCCTCGGTGTGTATGCCCAGAAGTGGGATTGCTGGGTCATATGGCAGTTCTATTTCCAGTTTTTTAAGAAATCTCCACACTGTTTTCCATAGTGGCTGTACTAGTTTGCATTCCCACCAACAATGTAAGAGGGTTCCCTTTTCTACCTGTGGGTTTAGACTCGTCTGGGCTTGACTTTGACTTGTCCTTACCCTCCCCATACCTTGATATAAGGGCATCATAATAATTATAACTCACCTGACCAGAACAATTGTAACTACTTCTACAATGAATAATAATTGTAATGACTTGTTATGATTATTAAATGAGTTAATATGTGAAAGGCACTAATAACAGCGGCTGGCAAGTAGGGAGAGCCAAGGGCCAATAGATGCTATTGATTGTTAGGCCTAGTACTCAGCTCAGAATTTGGAAACTAATAAGGATTTTGTTCAAAGAGTGAATGTAAGTGCCTACAATAAGCCAGATGCTTTGTGTTGGACATTTGGGTTTATCCTCACCACACACCTATGAGGGAGATATTATTTCTAATTTTAGGGAAGATGAAAGAGCTCTGATGGTAAATACAGAGCCATGATGCAGACAGATATACCAAACCCAATTTAATATGGAGCTGGCAGGAAAGGGAGAATTTAAAGAGAGGAGGTTAATGGATGGACTCAAGTCTGGAGGAGGTGGGAGATGGGCTGGGTCAAATGTACAGATGAAGGTCCTCAAGTGCTTTCCTGGGACAACACAGAGGAGACACTCTGGAGGATAAGGAGAGGGAAGTGAAACCACTAGCTGAGGGGAGGTGGGCAGGGATGGGAAGGCTGCTAAAGGGAGAATTGAAGAATATTGTATATTCTTGAGCTTAGATGACTAGAGAAGTGATGCTGCCATTTGTAGAGATATAAATATGCAGATTTGTTTTAGGGGGTATGAACTTGAGGGTTCAGTTTAGACATAAAGCACTTGATGCTCCCACAACACTGAGCAATGAGTTGAAAATGTGGCTCCAGAATTGGAGTGAGAGGTGGGAACTGTAGCGAAACCTAGGGATGTCATCTGACTGGAGGTGAGGGCTAAGTCATAAGCATGGCATCTCTGAGTAGAGCACCGGCTTAGTCAGACCCGCAGACTGATTCTTGACACAGCTTGGACAAGGGCTGGCCAACCAGGATCCCATGCCCATCCCTGGTATGTATTCTCAGGTTGATTTGTGATAGTGGGTGTCCTCACTGGCCAATAAGGACACAGAAAGGGACCAATGTGCAGAGTCCTTTCTCAGGTTCTTCATGCGAGAATGAGAAGCCATGGGTGGAGACAGGTAAATTCTGATGAAGGGGAAGAAGAGACAGGAGGGGTGAAAATGGGCCTGAAAGCTCAACTTCTTATAGCCTTTGATACTGGCAACAGAGCCCAAACTCTCCTGATGTTACCAGGCACAGAGCTTTAGAAATGAATTGAATCTGCTTAAAACAACACCCCCACCCCCCACCCAGAATCCAATGCAAATGAACTTATTTGGTCAAAGAGGGTCATAAACACATCATAAAATCTGACCTTTCCAAGAGGGGATTATCTATAAATAACTGTGGTGCTAGGCATAAGCCTGGTGGGGGTGCTGAGAGGAGGGTAATTTCCTCTACTCCCGGGGCATCTCGCTGAGAGTTGGCAAATGGCAGAAGGGCTTTGCAGAGGCTCAAGCTTAAGCCCCCGGGGTTCTACCCCCAGTCCCCTCTGGCAGGGCGGCTGCCACTTTGACAGGGCTCCCTCCGCTTTGCTGAGCAATGGAATGTGGCTACCGGGAAAAGAATATTAAGATTTCTGTTGCTAAATATGTCACTGGTGAAGCGCCTTGTAAAATATTAATTGTGGCAATGTTGGAAATGCATAAAAGAACTGACAATCATGCTTGTTCAGACCACAGAAGGTTTAATTTAAAAAATGTGGTTTTGAATTTTTTTAAATTTCTGCCTGTAAGCAATGGATTCATCAAAATCTTTTCTTCTGAATAAAAGAAGAGCCCTTAATGGTACCCATTCAGTGTCATTAATGTGAAGGGGGTGAGTGATATAAGAAGGGTCTGTATTATTTATGGTCGGCCCATTTGTGAGCCAAGTGATTTCACTAAGGCCCTTGTGCTGATGGTGGGGGTATAAAAAGACACAGAGAGGAGGAAGTGGAAATCCACTGGAGTGGTTCCTAACAGATCCAGTCTCTTCCATTTCCAAGACAAGAAAGCATCTACCCTGGTTTTTTTAGGGAGTGTTAGTGGTAAAGAACCTGCCTGCCAATGCAGAAGACACAGGAGTCATGGATTTGACCCCTGGGTCAGGAAGATCCCCTGGAGCAGGGCATGGTAACCCACTCCAGTATTCATGCCTGGAGAATCCCATGGACAGAGGAGCCTGGTGGGCTACAGTCCGTAGGGTTACAGAGTCGGACATGACTGAAATGACTTAGCTGCGTGCTTGCATGATCACTCACATAGTTACTCAGTAACCAATGTTGATGAAACCTTTTGTTGTTCGCTAGATCTGTAGTTCATTCCCTCTTTGTAATTTCCATCTAGTAATCCTAAATATAGACTCGAGAAAGATGGTGCTGAGGAACCTATGTGCAGGGCAGCAATGGAGATGCAGAGATGGAGACCAGACTTGGGAGAACAGCGTGGGAGGCAGAGGACGGGACGAACTGAGAGAGTAGCAAGGAAACACACATGTTATCACATGTAAAAGAGACCGCCAGCGGGGATTTGCCGCGTGACACGGGGAGCTCAGCCCGGGGCTCTGTGACAACCTCAGGGGTGGGATGGGTGGGAAATGGGAAAGAGGCGACTGATTCATGTTGATGTATGGCAGCAACCAGCGCCATGTTGTAAAGCAATTATCTTCTAATAAAAAATTAAAAAAAAATAATTGCAATCATGGGATCTTACAACTGGGAGTTTTGTAAACCTGATGGCATCAGAGAGATTATAATTTCATTGAGAGTAGGGACCATGTCTCATACTTTAAAAAAAGCTTTTCTTTTTTTTTAAACTCCAGTACTCATAGGACCTGGAAAAGGGTTGTTGCCTTTAATAAAGATGCAACAAATGTGGTTTAGAACACTCTTTCAACAGGAGGAATATCATGCTCAACTGGATAAAAATTAGTTTTTGTGGGTACGGGTGACAATGTCTTAGATATTACAGTCTAAACTTGCCAAGGCTCAGACCAACGTGACATATTAGTACTTATTTCATGGGTGTGGGGGAAGCCATTAGGGGAAAACATGTCTAGAAAGGCTCTCTGGGGAAGGGAGGTTTTCATTATTATTTTTAAAAAGTTGAGAAGCACTGGCAGCTGGAGAGGAAGGAGCTCTGTTCTCTGGAGTCAGAAGCTTTCTGGAGTCTTCACCCACCAGCTACCAGCATAGCTCACCATGTCCCGAAGTGTCAAGTCTTAATCTGTGACATGGTAATCATGGTACAAGGAGGCGGATAACCTGCCCAGTTTGCTAAAGGAATGAATGATTCTCCCTCAAAGGTTGTTTGATGATTAATTCATTGAGATGATGACTGTGAAACTCTTAACTTAGTACTGGGCACATTTTTGGTGCGCAGTCACTGACAGTTGCCTTTCTTCATCCCCTCCTCTCTGACTGCCCTGCACATACTGATTTCACAGGTGCAGACATAAGACCTAGACAGGGCAGACAAATCACTTTGCTGATGTCATACAGCAAGCCTGTAATCCTACTAAGAATTCAAGTTGGCTCTCTTAGCACCCATGGAGCCTTATTTGATTAATTATTATTATAATTGGGGCTTCCCTGGTGGCTCAGAGGTAAAGAATCTGCCTGCAATTCAGGAGCTGAAGGACATGCTGAAGGTTCGATCCCTGGGTAGGGAAGATTCCCTTGGGAGGAGGGCATGGCAACCCACTCCAGTATTCTTGCCTGGAAATCCCATGGACAGAGAAGCCTGGCAGGCTATAGTCCGTGGGGTCGCAGAGAGTCTGACATGACTGCAGTGACTTAGCAAGCAAGCAAGCATTATTATAATTATTTTCCTAAAACATTCACCGAGTTCTCTGTATTCTTGGAAAGGTAGTTCTTGCACCACTGAAGTATAATCAAACCTGATCCAAATTGATTTCAATCGGGCACCATCTGGATGCACTAAGCACAAATTTACACGCCTGGAGCAATAGCATAAGTGCTCTGCCCTGCCAGTGAGTGGATCCTGAAAGGGCTTTGGGGAAGCACTGTGCGAGGCAACCTGACACATGGCACTCTCTCCAGTGTAACGCACAGACACTTTTGAAAGGAGGGATGCTAGGCATAGCAGAAGGGTTTAGAAAAGCTAGGCATTCAGATGGCAAGGGGCTGGGCATTCTGATGGCAAGTGGCTGGATATATGAAGACACACCATCCATACTCCAAGTGTCAAATTTATAAACCCTGCTCCATATAACAAGAATAAAAACTCACAGCATTAGGGAAGGTGGAATCTCCTCTAAGAATTTTTGAGCCATCAACTTCAGCAGCAATTCAAGTAGTAAGATGAGTGTTCCTCTACCCTCCTGAAGATCCTGCTTCCTTCTTATTCCATTGTAGCATTTGGTAGCTCTTTATGCTTTTACAGTTTTTAGTAGAGCAATCTGGAGGGCAGAGTCTCTCTGTATCTTAGGCCCTTCATAGACTCACCCTGTGTTTTCTTACACTGAATATAGAAGGTCCTCAAAAATGCATGTTGAGCCAATTAACATATTCACAGTTAAGAAGGAAAGAGAGCAGGTCTAACACTGATCACCTTTTATGTTCTAGGCAGCATATGATGCACATTACAGGTGTTATTTCATTTAACCTTTACAATTAAACTCATCAGTAATTTGCCCAATGTCACAAAATCATTAAGTGGCTGAGACTGGAGTCAACTAAGGTTATTTCAGACTCCAAGGACTACCCTCATTAAGAAAAAAGAAATCTTTCAGCAGCCGTGAGAATGCCCTGCAAAGACCTTCCACTACAGGGAGTGTGACAGGCCAAAGGGCCCAGCATCAGCGACCAAAGGCCCAGCTGCTGTTGTCAGTCACACTCCGACAGTTCTCTCGGCTCTTACAGAGGCTGTGTTTCCCATTGGCAACTCTCCAGCCAGTAGCTGTGGGCAGCGTGGATGATAACACAGGCGGATTTGGCTCAAGGACAAACATTCCTTAGGCTGCACGGTTGCACCCAGCCCTCCATCTAGTCCATCTCTCTTTCACTGGGGTCAGACTTGCATCGTGATCTGATGTTTCTTCCTGTTTCTTCCTACTTCCTCCTGGTTTTCTCTTTATAGACCTTGGCCCTAATAAAGAGCTTGCGTGTTTACTACCTTCTTGATGACTGTTTTTTAGAGGATCAGATTAACAGTGTTCTAAATACTTTCTCCATCCCAAGGTATGGAGATTCATAGCTTAAGTTAGTTTTCATCGAACGTTTCCCCAGTACACTCCTAATTTAGAAGAGAATCGATGTGTGATCTTCATCTCTGGTGCTTTGGGGCCTGCCACAAGTCAGAGGTTTATGCGCAGCTTATGCTTCATTCTGCAGTTATTTGTCCAGCGTTTGTCTTCACTATAAGACAACAGGCCCTGGGAATCTGGGTCTGCAGCTATCTTGTTCACTGCTATACCTGTTGCCTAGCATAGTGACTGGTTCATAGTAGGTGCTCAATAAATAAGGCCTGAATAAATTGGGGGAAAATTCCTATTTATTTTTATACTGCATTATATAACTATATTTGTATGACTTTTTAAAAAGGAAAACCTCTTATCCTTAGCCACGCTGAGATTTAAATACCATTTTAAATGTAATATTTAGCCTTTACTCTTTAGCACATTGGCACATACTCTGGGGGTTAAAAATATCCCTGTTTGAAAGTTATGCGTGAACTAATTTGCCCAAAGACCAACACTAGGAAGAGAACCGAGACCTTTCAACTACTAGTTCAAGGTGATTTCCTTTCTAGGCACAATGCTCTTTTGTATTTATACCTTGCTATTACATTCCAGTTTGAGACTTTTTTTTTTCCTCCCACTTTGTCACTGTAGGCATTCCTATTGTAACTAACTTAACCCAATTTGTTATTTTTCTCAGTATACATTCTGTTCCCTGCTACCTTTATTTAAGCTATGCCTATTCTGATTCTTACTTTTTAGTTTTTAGAGTATTTGGAAATTTGGGGAAGGAGGATTAGGGCAGTCCTGGACATCCTCAGGCATTTTCTCTTCTCTCTGAATCACTGAGCCGATCTTTGACTCTGTCTTTGCTGAGGATGGAGTTTTGTTCTCCTTAAGCTGTGGAGAAATGCCTCTTTGTGGTGCAAATGGGTCATGCGGAACAGTTGTGTTTAATTACCCTCCTACCTCCATGCAGACCCTAACACATAGAGATGCTCAAAATGTTCTCATTCTCTCTTAGCTGAGGTGAGTTGGAGAGTGCCAACTCTGTCCTTCTAGTTCTGGCTAAAACTGTCCTCACAGACATACTTGCCTCCCTTCCTTGCATAACCCTTATCCAATCTATCAAGAACTCCTGTTGGTTCTATCTTGAAAATTTATCCAGAAACCAATCAATTCTCACCACCTTCACTCTGTCTTCCTGGAATGAGTCACCTCACCTCCACCTCAAGTTGTGCTGGAGAAGACTCTTGAGAGTCCCTTGGACAGCAAGGAGATCAAACCAGTCAATCCTAAAGGAAATCAACCCTGAATATTCATTGGAAGGACTAATGCTGAAGCTGAAGCTCCAATCCTTTGGCCATCTGATGCAAAAAGCCGACTCACTGGTAAAAGACCCTGATGACTGAAAGCAAAAGGAAAGACTGAAGGCGAAAGGAGAAGAGAGCGGCAGAGGATGAGATGGCCAGACAGCATTACTGACTCAGAAGAGATGAATCTGAGCAAACTCTGGGCGTCAGGGAAGGACGAGGAAGCCTGGGGTGCTGCAGTCCTTGGGGTCGACTGAACAACTGAACACCTCCGATTAACACAGCAGCCTCCAAGCTGGTCCCCCTGCTTTCACCCACGCTCCCTTACAGTCTCTTCTCAATACTTTCAGAATGGAAGGGAATGGTACTACTTTGCTCCAAGCCTCCCTCCACTGGCTTCCTGCAAAAGTCTGAGTCCTTAGAGAAACCTCCAGGGTGCTACCCAACTTGGATCTCACTTCACTCTGCTCCGGCCACACTGGCTTCTTTTCTGTTTTGAAAAAATGGCAGCCTGGGTCTAGGTCGCAGGGACTTTTTCACATACTGTTCTTTTTGCCTGAAAGCCTCCTTCCCTAGATATTTGCATGGCACATTCCCTTACTTCCTTCAGGGCTCTGCTCAGATGTCATTATCTCAGAAAGGGTTTCTTTGGTCACATTACTTAAACTAGTAACTTTTTCCACCCTTGATACCTTCTCTTTGTTTTCATAAGCGTAAGTCTTACGCTCCATGGAAAAACCACATATTTTACCTATTTATGTATTTGTTTTTAAATTACTCTCGTCTCACTATAATAAAAGATTCACGAGGGCAGGAAGTGTTTGTTTGATCATTGCTGTATCCGCAGCACCTGGCATGCAGGTAGACAGGCATTCAATAAATATTTGTTCAATGAAGAAATGAAGATTCTGCCTCCTCATTTACCCTTTCATTCCCCACTCAAATATGAAACTGTTATCTGTTCTGTGAAGCCTTCCCAGCAATCATGACCAACTGCTTGTCCCCTGCTTACAAATGGAGTGCTTCCGGGTGGCTCAGATGGTAAAGAATTCTCCGGCAATGAAGTTGACCGGGGTTTGATCCCTGGGTCTAGAAGACCCCCTGCAGAAGGGAATGGCAACCCACTCCAGTATCCTTGCCTGGAGAATCCCATGGACAGAGGAGCCTGGGAGGCTACAGTCCATGGGGTCACAGAGAGTGCCTAAGCATTTGGATACATGTATTATAGCATCGATCTATGCTGTGAATGCCGTGGCACTTTTTTTTTTGTCCTAAAACTAGAAGCAACTCAAGGGAAGCAAAGGTAATTTATTAATCTCTGTACCCCTAGCATTTAGAACAATACCTGGCATGTAATATTCATTCAGGAAATACTTGTTGGTTGAATAAATTAATGAATAACTGGCCCAAGAGAAACACAGCTATCAGTAAACATGTTTGCTATTTCAAGTGCACAATTACCGTCATTGTTAGTGATAACAGAGATGCTGATACATCTTTGTTTCAGTCATCTTTGAGACTGAAATGGGGCATCTCCAAAATTTTCTTTGAAGACATTTCCTTGAAAGAAAATTTCCTTGATTGGGTTTTAGTTTCTTGGCTTCCATCTCATTATGGCAGAGGATTAGAACAGGGGTCCCCATGGGCCACGGACTGGTACCAGGCCACAAAATGTTAGGAATGGGGCTACACAGCAGCAAGTGAGTAACAGGCAAGCAAGTGAAGGTTTATCTGTGTTTCCAGACACTCCTCATCATTCACTCTACTGCCTGAGCTCCACCTCCTGTCAGGTCAGCGGCAGCATGATCAATGCTATGCACGTGAATCATTCTGAAACCAACCCCGCCCCCCAAGGTCCATGGAAAAACTGTCTTACAGGAAACTGCTCCCTGGGGCCAAAAAAGTTGGGGACCACCGGACTAGAGGGCTGAAAATCAGTTCCACTAGCTAATACAGTTTCCCAGTAAACTGGAGAACATGCTTTGTGAGGCAAGACTAGAAGCCTTGATAAAAATAGTCAAGATAAATTGGCATTATCAAGATTGAGCAAGCATAAAGGCATTAACTATATTCCTAAGATTACTCGGATCTGACAAGAAAGGCAATTAGGTTAGTATGATTAGATTATTCTAGTAAGATTTTTCTCTTTTTTTGTGTGTGTGTATTATGTGAAAGAGAGGTATTTCTCGAAAGAAAGCTTTGGATAACTTTTTGGGGTATTTTTCTAAAACAAATCTATAGGCCTAGAGAACATATGCAGTGACATATATATTTAATGAATGTTCAAAGTTGCTATTGCATAATAAAGACCAGGGAGATGAAGCGTCATGTCATGAAATGTTATCATACTACCAAGAACCTCAGAAGATCTGGCAGAATTGCTAGTGTCTCTGTGGTGATGGAAATGTCATATGTTCATCTGACAAAGGTTGGCAAAAGGCTGGTGCAGTATTTCAGCAGAAGTGAATTTTTAAAGGGAGGGTGAAAAATGCCATTTTGATTTTTGTGTTTCAACAGGATCATATATTTATTTGGTTTTTGCAACTCTGGTAGTCGTTAAGTTTCCCCCAAGAGAAACCAAAATCTTTTCCTTTGCAGAACGCAATTCCCAAGATGGGGTGAAGAAACACGGGAGCCCAGTCAGGAAAGGAATTCTGTATTTTAATGATGCTCTACGTTTCCATTTTCTCTCTATTAAAAATTCAGCTTCTGTTGAGTACAGAAAGTAAAAACATGCCACTTCACTGATGTGTATAATGAAGTGGTCCTGAAAACAAAAGGATACATTGTGATCTGAAAATATTCCACCAAGTTAGGAAAGCAAATGATTCCTTGCCAAGGGAATCAGCTATAAATTCAAGAAAAAAAATACTTTGCAGAGTTCAGTGGAGGTATTAAATCTGTATTTTGCAATAGCACAATGTGTGGTGTGTGTCTGTGTGTGTATGTATATGCATTTATATATTTATATCTAGACTATAAATAGTTCTTTGCTTCTCATTAAAAAAAAAAAAAAAAAGCAATACAGTGACAGTAAAAATGCCACCCCAGATGGTGTGTCCATCCGTGTGGACAAGTGTCATGGGGAAGACTAAAGCACAGCCTGTGCTCCTTGTCCACCTACTGAGGGCCCAGCCCCGGAGTGACTCTCTGCTGTTCTCGACCATACCTCCTGCGTGTGACACAGTCTGTTCACCTCGTGCTCTGTAGGCTTCCCTTGTTCCAAAGACACTCTTCTTTTTCTGCTTGCTGCAAACCAGGTTGGATGGCCGGGCTGTTGCTTCCTGGCAGCTATGTGCTATACCTTGGGTAGCCGCACACCCTTGGCACACTTCCTCAGCCCCTTCTGCTTGCCATTTGGCCACCTTTGACACGGGGGCTGGTTAGTTCCCTGACTAATGAGAAGTGTGGCACCTAGGGAGGCTAATGAAGTGGCTCAGTAAATTGCATGTGAATCTTGCATGACAATCTGGCACCCTGGCCACAAGCTGCACTAAAGGTTGGCTTCTCCAGAGACATAAAACAAGAGATTCTTTAAAAATCTTCTTTTCTGATCTCTCAGCCTTCATGCCCCTTCTCCATTCTCACCATTCCTAACTTCCTGCTTATTATAGGCTCCTCTGTCCATGGCATTCTCCAGGAAAGAATACTGGAGTGGGTTGTCATTCCTTTCTCCAAAAGGATAAAGGTGGGGTAAAGTCTGGAGGAGACCAGGTACAAGCTTCCTATAAAGAGCGTTCACTTCGATGGTCATAGTAAGCTTGTTATTCTCATCTATCACAGAAAGAAACTAAATTTTCAGATGCTTGCAAACTGAGCACTCTGCCTGAATCTTTCTGGGGAGCATCATTTTGACATTCATTTATAACATTTAAAGATTTTGAATAATAACCCAGAGACCTGAGTTATGATATACTAGGCCAAGCTGTGTATTCTTTGCCCATTCTTGCTGAGTAGATCGGATACTCTTAGCTGATAACCTGGGCTAGTCTCTCTCCCATGGAAATGCAGACAGACTCCAAGATGCTCTCTAATGGATGGCCTCATGTAGACATCTGAAGAAGATCATTTCTATTGCACGTTGGGGTCCCTGGAGGCTGTGGCATGGTTCTTGGAATTGATGTTTGTGGCCAAAAGTAACTGTTTGAATATAATCCCAACCAGGAAGTGGTATTATTATTTTTATCATTATCTAGCTAGAGCCAAAAAAGGGGAGGGAGATGCTGTGGAAATGGATACAGGTGCTGTTGTTCCCTTTTCTTGAGAAGAAAACAAGCAGTGATACTATTCTTAAAACTATGGCATAATGCTGAGCCCATCCTATGCACCTGATAATTATCTGTGGAATGCTGAAACATGGAAACATCCTCTCTCTGTATTTAAGGGTGATGAGCAGATATCACTGCTGTCTGAAAAGCCTGTATCATCTTACCCCAGCAACAATGTCCTCAGATTCAGAGGTTTCACACTTCCCAGATCCAGACCACAGTATTAAGTTTAGGCATTCTCATTTTGTCTGTTTCCCTGAACTTCTCAGGGCCACATGAACAAAACAGATGAGATAACCTGGGGACAGCTGAAATGCTGCCTTGATGGCTTAAGAATTTCTATCCCAAGGGGTGGGAAATGGAATCCTCTTACTGGCCCTAAAGAGAGATTACTTCCATTGAGCATCTTCTACATGGCAGGCAGAGGGTAAACTTCTTCTTTAGCCCTTTTCCCTCAAATCCAATTGCATAGGAATGATTATCCCCAATCTACAGATGAACTGAGTGTTGTGTGCTATACACACTTGATCTCCTTGACTTCTCTCAACAGCCCGAGATTAGTGTTACCGTACCCATTTACAGATGAATAAACTGAGGCTTAGAACCCCTGAATAAGTCATATCCTAACTTTCTACACTAAGGATTTTACTTTGTAATCATTTCGAAATAGCCGTGGGTTCCTCAGCCATGGTAATACTGCCTGCACTTCACAACTTGGTTGTGTGCATACACGTGTGCTTATGATTCTTTTAATCTCAGAGGAAGGCGACCTTCCCAGGGTGGATAAGGAGTTTACGAAATAGGAGAAAATACGGAATTGGAGGGTGGTTGGCAGGACCCCTTCTAAAGTATTCCTTGGGGGCTCAAAATTTGAGTATATCTTACTGAATGTAAAACAAATAGTCCTTGACTCTTTGCTGACTTTTTAAAAATATGCCTTAGGTCTTCTGTGTAAGGGAAGAAAAAAAAAAACACAACAGGATGAGATGATAAACGCATGGTTCATCTGGAAATAGATTGTCAGAATTCAGGTCTGAGTACAGAATAAGCTGGTGTCTAGAAGATCGTTTTCAAAAACATGGAGTCTACCCTGCTCAAATGGGGACTTTTTCGTCTGAGGGGCTGGTGTGTGCTGTTGTTGTCCAGCTGTTTACAGATGCTTCCACCCAGTAGGAACGTCACCCTGAGTTATTAAGTTAATGGCTTGGCTGGCATGTTATGATTTATCAGTGAAATTGCTTCTTTGAGGGCAGAGCCTATAAAAGGATGGTCAGCTCATAAGTCATGCTGTTGCAGAGCAGCAATAATTACGGGTAAGAAGGACCCTTTAGAAAGTAAGCTTGTTAGTAAAATAACAATGCTCTTTCCTCTGTACATGTCATGATGCAGTCTCATGGACAGTGCGGCATCAACTATTTAAATGCAGTGTAGCCTTTGTAAACAGCAAATGTGTTAGCAGAGATCCTGAGAGATTATTTGGGATGTTGGATTTTGCTTTATGGCCTCTCATGGTCCTTATGCTCTGCCTGAATTATTAGGTTGGGGTTTTAGTTTGGGGTTTAAAAAGAGGATCAGGCCTTTTCTCTTTGCAGTGACATTTGATTATAGGCTGACCTCCGAATGTGCCTGAATAAAAGCAACTCCAAATTTGGGAGGATGATTGGATTATGATAAAGCTTTCAGGATAACTCCAAGCACCTCACAGCAGCCAAAGGATTTTCAGAGCCACAGGGACACACCGTAACTGGCTCTGATTCTTTTCTCTCTGGCTTAAAGCCTCTGAAGAAGCTTAATAATTAAAGAGGTATGCCATCAGAGAGTTTTTAAGGACTTGCATGTGACTGCTTGTTTTGGCCTCATCTAAATACCTGACAGGTTCCAGAGAGAATGGAAGGACAAATGATCTAAACAGATTGTAAGGCTAGTGTGTTATTATCCTGGTTGCCTGTTTAGAGTGCAGAGGTTGGACTACAGAGCTATAGATGGCTCCATTAGCATGTACTTGCTGGTCAAGACGGTGGCACACCCATCCCTTCATGGAAAGAGACTCACCCATTTTAAGCCACCCGCAAATAGTTTCCTTGGCTTATTCAGGACTTCTGCCTACATTTACATGTTTTTCTCTTACAGACCACACAGCATGTCCTGTGGATCAGGAGAAATATGGAGAATGTAACAAACACACTTGCTTCCTACTGGAATGTGTGTCTTCTGTCCAGATTTCCTTCAGTTACCAGAGTCTGACCAATTCTACTGAACAGGAGATTTTTTGTTGTTGTTGTTCAACTCCTCTTACTTGGATTCCCTGCCATTGCCTTCTCCATTATAAAGGCTGACTTCTAACTGCTGTTCTTAGGCTATCCCATTCACTCCGATGAAGCCAGTTACCATGGTTTGAGCTGCCCCATGGAGAGGCCCATGTGGCAAGGAGGGGAGGGTGGGCAGCCTCTGGCCAGCGGTCAATAAGTCATAGAGGCCCTTAGTCAAACAACTTGCAAGGAGCTAGTCTTTCTGACAACCACTGAGTAAGCTGGGGGTAGATCCAGCTCTAGCTGAGCCTTGAGATAACTGATACTTGACTGCAGTCTTGTGAGAGACCCTGAGCTGGAGGACCTAGCCATATCCAGATTTGTAACTCAGAGAAACTGTGAGGTAATAAACGTGTGTTGTTTTAAGCTGCTAATTTTGGGGTGATTTGGTAAACAGTACCAGGAAGTGCTTCCCAAAGTACCCAGAAAGCTTCCCAGGTAGCTTTCTGCCCACAATGCGGGAGACCTGGGTTCAGTCCCTGGGTTGGGAAGATCCCCTGGAGAAGGGAAAGCCAACCCACTCCAGTATTCTTGCCTGGAGAATTCCATGGACAGAGGAGCCTGGTGGGCTACAGTCCACGGGTTGCAAAAAATTGGACACGACTTAGTGACTAACACACACACACCGGAAAGTAATATATGAGGCAAAGAACCAAACTTTCCCCTCTCCTTTTCTGCCTTCCCTCCTACCTCTGCTTTTTCCAATGGTGATTAAGCATCTTCCATGTGCTGGGCACCGTGGCACACATTTTGAATGCAGCACTGGACATGACAAATGCAATGGCTGCACCCATGGGGCTCACTCTCTTGTTGGGGGGATAAACCCTGAACAAGTGATCTAGTGAGTGGCTTGATGATAAAAGCAGAGTATTTTGGAAACATGACAGGGAGGGCCTGAATTATTCTGGGAGAGACTGGTCATTAGTAAAGACTTCTTTAGCCATGAGACGTGAATGGGGTGGTTTTAATTTGATTTCCTATGCAGTATGCTCACTGAAAGAGAACCCCCTTCCCAGAAGGCATTTAGCCATAAAACAAAGTGCAAGTCACTCAGTCGTGTCTGACTCTTTGCGACCCCATGGCCTATTCAGTCCACGGGATTCTCCAGGCCAGAATACTGGAGTGGGTAGCCTTTCCCTTCTCCAGGGGATCTTCCCAACCCAGCGATCAAACCCAGGTCTCCCACATTGCAGGTGGATTCTTTATGAGCTGAGCCACCAGGGAAGCCCAAGAATACCGGAGTGGGTAGCCTATCCCTTTTCCAGCGGATCTTCCTGACCCAGGAATTGAACCGGGGTATCCTGCGTTGCAGGTGGATTCTTTACCAATTGAGCTATCAGGGAAAGACACACCTATATTTCCATACTGTGATAATATGGCATCTGAGAATAGAAATACAGTAGCCCTTTATTATCTACAAAGAATTGGTTCCAGGGACCCCTAAATTTGTGGATGCTCAAATCTTTTACATGAAAAGGCATAGTATTTGCATACAAGCTATATACATTCTCTTGTATATTTTAAATCATCTCTAGATTACTTCTAATACATGATATAAAGTAAATATCTGTCAACACAATGTAAATGCTATGTTAAAGTTTTGCTTTTGGGGACCTTCTGGACTTTTTTTCTGAATATTTTTGATCTGTTATTGGTTGAATCCATGAATGCAGAACCCATGGATATGGAGGTCAGCTATATATGTTTATATGAAAAATATATAGGCCATCTGCTGACACTCAAATGCTCTTTTTCATTAAATAAATGATTCTTGCTTGTGTGTCATTTAACTTACCTTTCATTGAATTTATTGCTTGAGGGCTGGTTCCCCTGCATTGCGCCCACCACCTCCAGGTAGTGTGTCTCTGCATTTCAGTAGGACATTTCTGTAAACATTTGTTAAATTACAAATAGCTAGAAACTTGAGAGTGTTGCTTGAAAGTGTGTTGCAAGAGCAAACATAATTGTTGATTATTTCTGTGTTTTTTTAAGAGTAAAAAGAAATCCCCAAAGGTCAACTGATAGTGATCATGAAGGCCATTTCCTATCAAAACACACAATTGAATGATATGAGGATGGCAACTTGTATGTATTTATTTTCAGAACATCAAACTCAATCTACAATATCCTTTTTGGCTATCCCAATATTCCTAGGCCCCGGAACTCACAAAAAGGTCAGTGTAAAAGGACACTAAAATTTAACTTAAATTTGATATTCCTTAAAACATTTAGGATAAAGGACTTAGAGTAATGTAGGTGGATGTATCTAATGCTGGAGGTGATAAATGACTCTGATGAAGGTGGTAAAAAAATTAAAAAGATGGGGAGTTTATTCAACAGGGGGGACAAAGGGTGCTTTCTAAGGAGGGGAAAGGATGGAAAGTAGTTGATAACATAGAAATCACTGCTGAAGACCAAGGCTGTGGATGTTCAGAGTTGAATATAATAATAAAGTTTTTTCCTCACAGTGATCTGGGAGGCAAGTGTGGAGGAGACACTAGGGCTGGTTCTCACAGCCCTTGCTGGGTTAAGCAAATACAAAAACAGGATGGGGTCCATAGTTCTGGGTCAGGATGATGTCCTTGGCAGAACTGTGTGCAGTGTTTCTGAGAACAGAGAAGAAAGGCAGTGCGAGAGGAGAGGGAAAGGAAAATCCGGAGAGCCACAGACGCCAGTACAGGCATACCTCCTCCCCGTTTCTGCCGAGGAGCTGATAGGGTCTCCACTGAATGCTGGCAGGTTATTGCTCATAGAGACGGTTGAAATATGAATCTAATTAGCCTATGGCTCCCTGAGGACAATAGAAAGCAAGATGGAATTTTCAGAATATCGAAAAATTCTAAAAAGTTCCCTAATAAGCTTCTTGGCATAGTTCATTTTGTTTTTGGAACCTAGGGAAGAACAAGCAACAGTTTATGATTATGGGATTATATATGATTCATATAGAATATATGGCTTATATGAATCATAAATGATTTTTATGCTTAAATAGTATGATTTAATTTAGTTGCTGCTTAATCCTGAATTCTCTTATTATAAAAAACCAAAAAAGTTATAATTAACTATTAATGTTAATGAATTTAAACCACCCAGAAAGCACAAATCCAAAAGGAAATGCCCAATAGATGATATGAGCCAAATATTTTTTTTTGTGAGCCAAATATTTTATGGCCTTTCTTGTTTTAGTTTCATGTAGTCTAAACGTCAGTGGGAAAAACAAATTGTGTAGAGTTACTGCATTTTATCCTTCCAGAGTATAATTTTCTGGCCTGATACTGAATATGGTCTTCCAAAAGGTACACAATTATCTCACATTGGCAGTATTTGGCATCTGCCAGATGAGCTGGGCAAAGAATCCTTTATAAAAGGAAAGGAGAATTCAACAGATGAGGAAAGCATAAAGTGAAATTTCATAATGCAGCATGGTGGCATGGTTATTGCTTAATTGTGGTCAAGGTTACAAATGTATTTGCTGGGAATCTTTTCACTGTAAATAACAGAGAATATGACTCAACAATTAATGTAGCAAAGAATTATTGGTTCCTGGGACTGTAAAGTCACACATATTGAACAGATAAGGCTGTATCCAGCAGCTCAAGCATAGCTGGCTTCTCTCAATGCCAGACAGCTATCAGTGCTTCTAGAGGCCATAAGTGTCGTTACTGATCTACATCAAGAAAAGTGTGTCAGTGGATGAGCACGAGATTTTCTTTTAGAGGCCTCCACAGAGTATTTTCTTACATGTTACTGGTCTGTATTGAGTCATAGTCCCATGTCTAATCAATCAATAAGTACATGTAAATAGGGTCTCTTCATTGGCTGAAGCCATTCTAGGCCTGGATTAGTTTCTTCTTGAAGCACATTGATTGAAAGAGAGAGGATAGTACCCTTGAACAAAACTCAGAATACCATTGTCAAGGGAGAGAAAGTGGATGTAGGGCATCAAACCCCAGCAAAATCCTCTGAAATGGGCAATAAGCTCTTTTACACTGAGATGGAAATGTGTCTCACAGTTCCCTCCGTTTCTTAGATTAGATGCAAGTAGAATGAAATGTACAGTCTTTCACTACAGGCTACCAAAGGAAATGTCTGTTTCTCCTATGTAAAAGCCAACAAGTTTAGTGTATAAAGGGGAAGGTGGTGTGAGGCCATTGGACTGGTATTTTGGAAGGTTCTGGTTCCCAATCAAGTACAACCACAAGTTGGATATGTGACCTGAGTCTTTTAACTCTTCTACGCCTCTGATGTCAGGTAGCTTCTCACTTTAAACATTTTGCCTTCCTCTGAGATGAGTGCGTGTACATAATATAGGTATGGATTATCTACTTACAAGACCCTGAATATGTAAGAATTTTTGTACCATTTTCTTAAGCCATGAATAACTCAATGGTTGGTAAAAGGAACCATAGGGTATTATTTCTCCCATGAATGATTGAGCAGGGCCATAATTAATCAACAGTCATACAAATGCCAAAAACTGGTAAAGTGGTTTAAATAGGAAGAAAGAGATTCTCCACACCAACCCATAGGTGACCTTCAACAGAGAAAATGGGTTTTAATGCCATAAATAAACATAATAAGTATAATGAACAGGAAGCAGCTCATTGTTTAAAAAAAAATCATCTGATTATCTCTTGCTGATTACATAAATGCCAGAGAGCAATTTTAAGTTTTCTAAAGATAACCAGAATAATTTACAAATGCCTTTATACAGAGCAGCAAAGGAGCAGCATGTACGTTAAAAGGCATGCTGGCCTTGCCAGAAGACCTTTATAAATTAACGTGTGAAAGAGAATACAGATTCTGTTATACCATTCTGTCGCTGACCAAGGCTTTAAGCAAGAGCTAGTAGCTAATTCTTGATTCTGAATAAAAAGATAATTAATCCTATTATAGGAAACAGATGTAATTAAAACAGAAAAAATCTCTTCGGAGTGTTACAACCAGTCTTTTTCACCATGAGTTCAGTCTCTGGAATTAGGGATTCTGAGATCAGACCCCAGTTCCAGGACTTAAGATCCTGTGGCTTTGGCAAGTCTCTCCATGTCTCTAAGTCTTCATTTATTGTTATCATTGTTTAGTTGCTAAGTTGTGTCCAACTCTTTTGTGACCCAAGGACTGCAGACCTTCCAGACTCCTCTGTCCATGGAATTTCACAGGTAACAATACTGCAGTGGGTTGCTATTTCCTTCTCCAGGGGATCTTCCTGACCCAGGGATCGAACTTGTGTCTCCTGCATTGACAGGCAGATTCTTTACCACTGAGCCACCTGGGAAACCTCAAGATGTGGTTTACACATCTATAAAATACAGTACCTACTTCATAGATTTGCTGTGGGTATTAAATGAGGAAATGTACATAAAGCCCTGAAGATAATGCCCTGCCCATAATAGATGCTCAAAACCTGTCATTTCTTAGAGGGAGTATATTCTCCTTCCTAGCTGGCATGCAAGAAATTGCCTGAATGCCATACTTCAGGGATCCATGCCACAGGTTACCCAGTTTTTTATGACTCACATCCACCCACTCAATGAACCGAAACCCATACCGTCCTAGATATATTTGACTAGGTTTTATTCACCACGATTCTACACTGTCCAGCACAGTGCCTGACCCATAGCAGGCGTGCAGTGAATATCCATTAGTGCTGAAGTCTGAGTAATGGGGCAGCTGCTCGGGCCTGCTGGGTGGTACCCATGAGGCAGCTGGTCCCGCTCTGGCCGAGGAGAGGAATGCGTTGCTTTAACTTGTGGCACATTTTCCTTTTCACTGTCCAGAGCACTGACCAGGCCTGCCTGTTCTTCCCGCCTGAGCCAACCCCACCCATCTGACTTCCTGATCCACTAACACGCTCTCTTACAGTGCTTTCAATACGATGTTTCAGTGTGGTCTCAGCATATTTGAAAGCAAGTGTCTGCCTTCAACCGTTGCTGGAAAATATTTTTATGGTGATAGAAAAGATTTCCTGATCTTTCATTTCTTGCTCACCTTTCAAACTAGAGATTTTTACTTGCAAGTGACAATATTGGACAACTGTATTATTTTTCTGGTTTCTGTAGTGAAGGAAGAAAGCTGACATTTCTGAGTACCAAAAATGAGGCAGCATCGTCCTAGGCGCTTTTACATAAATTACGTAATTTAGTACTCTTAATAACCTAAAAGATGTAGCAAGTGCTAATGTTTTTATTTCATAATCCAGGAAACCGTGGCTCAGAGCGCCTAAATAAATGGCTCAAGGTCACAAACTAGCAAGAGCCAAAACTGGGATTTAAATAGAATTTAAAAGTCATGCTATTTCTACCTGACTCCCTGCCTCCTCTATAGTATATGCTTTTGATAATTTTCGTCACATACTTGAGTCATCTTAAAGCGTGGGTCAGATGTTCTGTATTCTTTTATGCCCAATGTTTCTGACTTTGTTAAAAATGTTTCTGTCTCTCTCTTTTTTTTTTGAATGCAGAGATTTAACAAGTATTCTATAAGTAAAATGAATCTCACATGCCCTAAGGGAGAAACTGTAGCACAGAATGTAAGAGCATAGAATTTGGAAACAGAGTGATTATCAACTGTGTATTCCTGGGAAACATACTTAATCATCTTTCTGAGCTTTAGTTTCTTTACCTGTAAAACGGGGATGTTACTATCTGGTGGAGAGTGGTTTTGAAAGGACACGAGATAACGCCTATAAAGCACCCTGTGCCAAA
This sequence comes from Cervus canadensis, assembly GCF_019320065.1. NCBI lineage: Eukaryota > Metazoa > Chordata > Mammalia > Artiodactyla > Cervidae > Cervus > Cervus canadensis. Next base: position 35,547,920 of record NC_057410.1, on the reverse strand, counting down.
CTGTACCCAGCGTGCTTCCTTCAGGACCCTTGGTTCCTTTCAAGAGGCACCCAGCGAGGTTGAGAATGCTCTGAACCCACATGATTCTCATATCTCAACTCTTGAGATATAAGAAAATGTGTATGATATGGTGTGAAAAGAGGAGGAAAAGTACTCATTTCCAAAAGGATGGGTTTTGGTACCTAAGTTTTCCAGAAGCTTCTAGATTGCAGCTGCCTTGGAAAACTTGAACTTTGCAGTTGCCAATACACAAAGAATTAATACAAAGTACAAATGTCCACAAACATTCTAGCAACTTATGAGGCCAACTAGTTTTACCCAGCTCTAGTTTTCTTCATCTGCCAGGTTGCCCAGTACCGAATATGAACTATAAATCTATCTTGCCCACTTTAATAAAAGATGTTTTGTATGTTTGACCTTTAAAATCACAAATGTTAGTAGAAAGATTTCTTTTCCCTTTCACGATAAAGAGCAAAGTGCTTCTATACCTTCAATTAAAAACATTGGGAGTTGTTTTTGAACAAAGATAAATCAAACAACCTTCTTTATTTAACAATTGATTAGAACAAGATAAGAGAAAGACAGCATGCACATTTTTGTTTTTTAACAGTCTGTCTGGCTGCCACATGGGTTTCTTTCTCTTGGCTACTTATAGGTCGTAAGGTTGGAAGCAGAGTGAGAGTTCAGGCAACCAACAAATACGTTTCTACCACAAAGAAGAACATACTTCCTCTTATTTGTCTAACTCTGGGAGATTATGAATCTCTCAGCAGGTGATACTCACAGACCCAATACAAGTAGTTCAGCCTTTAAGAAGCTTAAATTTCTTGCACAAATGAAGCTGATTCCCTGGAATGTTCCTCCCTCTCAGCCACACATCCTGGCTTGGGAAACTCCTACTCAGTTTTCAGAGCAGAGCTGAAATGTCACCCCCTCTCTGGCTCTTGCCTGGGCGGGTAGCTGCCTGGAAGGTGCACGCCCTTCCTTAGCGCCGGGAGTCCGGTTCTCCTCCAGCTCTTCTCACACTCCCTGCCAGAGGTTTGTTGACGTGAGCGTCACGCCCATTGTTTGTGGGCGCTCTGAAGGCAGGCACCCAATTCAGTCTTCTGTGCCCTGCCATCAGCCCAGCGGTTCACTATCCCTCACTGAGGGAAGAACTGGAATAGTCACAGATTCTGTTATCTACTGTTTTAAGCTCTTATTCTTTGCTTTAGCTATTGGTTATTTCAATTATTTGCTCATGACTCTGCAGGGCTTGGATTGAGGAGGGCTTGGTGGGGAGCTCTTTCTGTTTCATGTGATTTGGCTGAGATGGCTCTGCTGGGGCTGGAAGATCCCACAGGACTCTAGCTGGAGGAGAAGAAAAGGCTGGGGTCTAGGTGGTTCTCTTTTCCTTTCATCTTCCAAGGCCTTTCTCCATGAGGCTTTTCTCTAGTGGGATACTTGACTTCTTACTTGATTCAAGGATTTAAGAGGGGGGGAAATGGAAGCTGTCAGGTTCCTTACACAAGAACTCTCAATTTTACCCCAATTCTTTTCTTCAGACAAGTCACAAATCAGTTCAGATTCAAGGAGAGGGGGGAATCAACTGCAAAGGAGTGGAAAGAACTATTGGGTGCCATCTTTGCAGACAAGGTACTATATTCTATGCTTGACACCTCAGACCTAAGAGCTCTGCTGAGGACTGGATACTACCCTGCTGTCCTAAATTCCTAAATTACTTCCCTTGTTATATCTGAGTTCCTGTGGAAGATTTTAGAAATACTATTTTGCATTAGCCTGTTTTTTCTTTTTTGTGGAGGGTGAGTGTGGGTGTGTGTAATTGTGGTTATTTGACTTTTCTCTGAAAATCTTCTATGACAAGATTTCTGGGTTAAGTTTGTTTTTGCAAAGAAGAGCTAATAACTTCCTTGATTTTATGACTATTCTCTTACATGTGTACCATTAGCTTTGGACTTTTGGGAGTAGCTAAATTGCAATAAGTTATATGAAATAAAGTATCCTTTAAACTGGGGTCCAAAGAAAAGGTTCTCTTTAATAAGAGATAAAGGAGAGCATCTGTAATACTAATGACAGATATGGCATATTCACCCATATTTCATTTTTGCCATTATGTACAACTATCTCCTCTCATCCAAAGTAGTTACAATAAAATTTTCTTTAAAACAAAATCTGTTTTGTAGTTTTCTCCTCTTTTTTTTTTTTAACAACATGAAAGCTACATAAAATTAAGATGAAAGATAGGAAACAACTGTACAATTACTCAAGTGCCTACTTAAGCTCTTTGTTCTCCAGAGCCCTTTAAAAATATGAATTTTTAAAAGTACAAGAAGTACAGGATGCATATAATATTGGAGTTGCCCATCATCATTTTGCCCAACACCTTCGTTCTGTAGATGAGAGTGACTCTGGAAGTTACATAATGCAATATATGAAAAGTCAAGAAAAACTATTACTTAGAGAAATGTGTTAAGATGAAAAGTCACAGACATTCATCTTTGAAATGTTATTTAACTTTGTATATTACCAGCACTCTGGAGAAAAATGGGAAAAGATATGAAGGCAATTAAAATACTCATCATTCAGTAAACACCTTTAGCAAGAGCACCTTAAAATTCTACTTCCTTTACCTTGAATTATAGCTAGATAAGGATTCATTTTTTAAATTACAAATCTAATTTGGAAATGTCCATAATTTGTCAAAGTTATCCCATGTTTGAAACCTAGAATATCATTTATTGTCCTCAAATAAACTGTTCACATGCAGAACAGAACATGTATGCATGTGTAACTGGCTAGTCATTAGCTTCATACAGAACTTACTTTTTCATTCATTCATGAAGCAAATACTTATTGAACTCCACTGACATATCAGGTAACATTCTAGCTATTGGGGACACAGCAATGAACAAAATAGACAATCCCTTTGCTTATAATGAGAGTTTATATTCTAATGGAAGACTTAGTATTTTCTTATTTTGGAATGAAGCCTGAGTGAGTGCTAAACATTCACTGATATTGATATCTCTGAGTGTAGGGAAATGAGAAAATACCTCTCAACCACTCAGAATTTGTCTTCTTCTTCCCTCATCAAACTGTAACACTTCCTACTTACTAGCACATTTTTCTTCATCAAACTAATAATACAAAAATTTTGTTAGATCAATTCAAAATGTTATTATTACCACCAATATTTGTCATTATTCCAGCAGAATTAGCTGGTATAGAGAACTGCAACTTAATACCAGAAAGAACTTAACAAATTCATGATGGGGATTTCTACCTACCACCCTCCTCCCACTCCCATCCTTTTTAAAATGTGTTCATCCTTCAGAGTTCCTTCCTATTTTAGCACAATGTTCATTCACTTAATTGTTATCTGTGTATCTTTATTCTTCATTAGACAGTGGTCTCCTTGAAAGTAAGACTATGCCCTATTCATTCGTTTATGTCTACAGCATCAGCTTGATTCATTCAGCAAGTGTTTCTGCAGTTAATACCTTATTTAAGACTTGATTTGATCAAGGATCACTGGACCTTGCAAAGGCCTTGTGAGGTGGGTATTATTCGCATTTTATAGGCAAGAATCTGAACTCTCTGGAGGTTATTTATGTTCAAAGCCACAGTGCTTGGGAAGACTTGATATAGAATTTGACTTTACAGCCTATGACTCCAAGTTCAGTGCTCTTTCTCTGAAACCTCAGCCCTTCCTCACTTGTATCCATCTATTTATCTCATTGTCAGGAGTGTGTCTTCATCACCACTCCCTGTATTCCTATTTTGTTTTGCTGATACCTCTTCTACTTGCTTAACTTTGAATTGAAACTTTAACTTTTATGGTGATTCAGTAGTCATAGGAGAAGGGAGGACAGAATGAATAAAGTGTTCTATTATTCTTTAAAAGATTAGTCACCACTTTTTCTTTGGTTTGCATACCTTTGGTAAGTGTTCAGCAACAGAGTCACCTAAAAGAGTTCCAAGGCTGAGTATCTTATTTTGACTTGAGCTTTGTAGTACTTTTCACTATATAAAGATTGAGGAAATCTGAGTGAGTGGATGATACATTTAGCAGACTACAAGGCTGGCAACGTGAAAAATAGTTATAGGGAGATTGTTATAAGGGGACAATTAAAAGAGAGCAACAAAGAAACATACATAAGTTCTGACATGATAGACTGCCCTACGTTAAAAAGTGCAGAGAAAAAGATAATCCAGAAGAGGGAAGACTGAGAAAAAACAGTGCAGGGTGAGATAATGAGATCTTTAGTTTTCAGGGACTAAGATCAAACTGCGGTTCTCAGATCATCTGAGGTTCTGGTTATCAAATGACAATGATATCCAAATATTTGACTTACTGATTCAGACTCTTGGAGTAATGCCCAAGAATCTGCCCTGTAATAGCATCTTCAGGTGATTCTTATGTACACACTAAAGTGTGAGAACCAACTGATGAAAGCAGTGTTTTCTGAAATATTATGTGCATATAAACCACCTGCTGCCGCTGCTGCTAAGTCGCTTCAGTCGTGTCCGACTCTGTGCGACCCCAAAGACGGCAGCCCACCAGGCTCCCCCGTCCCTGGGATTCTCCAGGCAAGAACACTGGATTGAGTTCCCTTTTTCTTCTCCAGTGCATGAAAGTGAAAAGTGAAAGTGAAGTCACTCAGTCGTGTCCGACTCCTAGTGACCCCATGGATTGCAGCCCACCAGGCCCCTCCGTCTAAGGGATTTTCCAGGCAAGAGTACTTGAGTAGGTTGCCATTGCCTTCTCCGATACACCACCTAGGATCTTGTTAATATACAGATTCTAATTCAATAGGTCCAAAGTGGGTTTTTAAACAAGAGTGTGAGTTTTTAAACAAGCTCTCAGATGATGCCAATGCTGTTGGTGCGCCCATGCACACTTTGAGGACCAAGTTTTTAGATACTGCGGTAGTTGCGGTTAATATGTGTGCTGTGGAAGATTGGATGGAAAAAGTGGATTTTAAGAAGCTTCAGTGTGATTTATGACAGAATTCTTCTTTGGCAACTCATCAGGAAAATTTGCTAGAGATTTCAAATTACTTTTCAATGTTTTCGTGGGTGGGACTCTCATTTGGACTGGCCAAGAGGCAGCTTGGCTCTAGGCAACTTCAGTTGTAAAATTCCGGACGAGAGACCAAGGGACTCCACGTATTCCTGATGGAGGCTCCTGCCCTACCTTTCCTAGCTTCAAATAGTTGGGGAAAAATGTCAATGGATTCCTTGTGTAGTGTGTCACTGAGGCTAGTTTCTTATTACTCATCTGTTCATTCCTGCCAATTAAGAGCAACAGCTGTCTTGCAGAGATGGTGGTCGTTAGGAAGTGACACAGCTGTGGGGTTTAGATGAGATAACAGTTGTACAGCCAAGAAAAGGCATCTTTGGAATGCAAAATGCCATAAGCCTGATTTATAGCGTATATCCAAGGGGGAAAAACTTACACCAAAATCAACTAAAATAACAACTCACTCAACAGGGAAAACAAAGCAAAATATCAACTCAGAGATGTTTAGCCCCAAAGTCAAGTTTTCTCAGACTATTTTAAAAACAAGATTTGGACTAAAAATTGACCTAGAGAGATTTCAATTACCTCAGTTGTCTACAGTGCCAAGAGTTATGAATTTGTCTGAGATTTAAATATTTATGCAAAATCCATCCTCTTGTTGCTCAATAAAATTTGACATTTCCACATCCCTAGGCCTTAGTGTGTGACAAGGAGGGTAGACTTGCTGAACATAAAAACAATGATCAGTGACTAACATTTACAAAGTGGTATTATCGAAGTAAAAATATGAGTTCACCAATGTAATAAGTCAGCAAACCAATGGACTCTGTATAAATAATTATTTTCTTCCTTTTAAAAGTGAGAATAGAACCATCATTATAGTCAAATATTTCAAAAGAAATGTAACATGAATAATATGATTAAATTCTGCTACCTAATATTATATATCCCAGATTTTATATAATATATAATCTTATACAATACTTATCTTTTATATGATATATAATCTTATATATCTCAGATTTTTCAGCCTTTCACATCTTTGTTAATCTCTTCCTCTTGGAATATATTCTTTTTCTCATCCCTGAACATCTAAATCTTACTCATCTTTCAGAAACTGCATCATATACAAATTCTCTGTAAAGTCTTTTGGGAGTCTCTCAACTTTACACATTCCTGCCTTGAATTTCCATCACAGTTTAGCTGTCCATAACTTATGCCATCTATACCATTCTTTTGGAATTATAGTTACCTAAGCACTAGCTTTATTGTTTTCAGTCTGTAAGCATTTCGAAGCCAAGATTCATGTCTGATTCATATTGGGACCTATCTTGCTCTATTGAATAAGTGCTTGGTTGACCAAGCTTTCTCTCAGGTTATGGCAAGGGAGAACACTTATTAATCAGTTTTGGTCAAAGAAAAAGAACTAGAATTTGAGAGATGCACAAGGGAGGGGACAGAGGATGGGAAATCTTGCCTAGTCAGGAAGATCAGATAAATTAATCCAGACAATGAATGGGCTGGTTGTTGTAACCTGGTCATATGCTTGGATTGAAGGTTAAGCTTATTACTTCAGAACCGCTTAAATTTCTTGAGGGACGGCATCAGGAGAAAGATTTACACAAAATATTAAATATTAGATATATACATGGAGGCAAAGTATTTGCATTGTTACTTTTCCTGTGCCACTGCATAGTATCAATATTTCTATTGTCAAATTTTGCCAGGTTTGTCTGTGCTGATCCTGAACTATTTCTGCACAGCTCCTTCAGTTCTGTTCAGTCGCTCAGTCGTGTCCGACTCTTTGCGACCCCATGATCGCAGCATGCCTCCTTAGTAGGAACTAAAGTCACCCAGCAAGAATTTATTTGTTGCGATTAATCAAATTTAATACAGCAATAGTAATTACAATATATAATATGCTAAAGGACATAAGAAATTGGTATGTCATTTCAAAGAGAGAAAAGAATACTTTGTTGGCTTTGATGGTCAAAGAAGGATTCATTCATTCATTCACTCACTCACTCATTCATCAATTAGTAGACAGCACTTGAGTGCCTATTTTTCAAGTCCTTGTCCTCATGGAGCTTATAGTCTGGTTGGAGAGATATTTTATCAATACAATCACACAAATAATTGTAAAATCACATCTATGATAATAGTGAGATAATAGGTAGATAGCATTTGACATATTACCTAGGACCTACCAAACATATGTTTAATACATATCATCTACTCTAGTCATTAGTGTTTAATCTAGAAGAAATGGTGTTACAAAAGGTGTTTGAGCAGGAGATGAAAATGATCAGAGATATGTCTTCTGTGTTTAATCTAGGATTAATTTGTCAGAGAGCTTCAAGTAGAAAGCACCCAGAACTGGGGACTCTGTCCTCTTTAAAATTTATTTTTCATATGCCATAAAATAGGGCATCTATTTTAGTGGGAAGAAAGAGGTGGAAACACATATTATAAAGGCACATAGAATGGACATAGAATAACTAATTTGAAAGTGAGCATGTGGATGCAGAGATTTGGGTCATGGATGACCACAAAGGTGGAGGTGATTTTGAAAGAACTTGGGGGCCACAGTATTAGGAACAGGTTCATAAGGGGGATAATGAGTTGCAATTGGACTCATGTTGAGATTCCAGGTGGAGGCTTTCAGAGAGTGGGTAGTACTGGAGATTTAGATTTGGGAGTCCCTTGTGTGGAGTTATAGTTAAAACTGCTGGGATATAGAAAATTACTTTTGAAGGATCATAGAATAAGGAAAATTTAGGAACCCCCTAAATTTGGTGTGTCGGGGGGGGGGGGAGTGGTAAGAGGAAAGTTTTTCTGATAGAAAGAGGGAGGTCAGAAAAACAGAAGAACCATGAATTAATGTAGCTGTGGAGGACAACCATTCTAGATGACCGTGGTTACAATTTCCTGGGAAAGCTTAGAGTAAGTGGCAGTTGAGAAGCATTTTGGGGTTTGGCCATAGGAGATCACTGATGATCATCACAAGGACAACTTTAGAAAAGTTGTATAGGGGAGACCAGACTGAAAGCTGTGACCACAGACTGCTCTGAAGAGAGGTTGGGTGGCAAAATCAAAGAGCAAGGTAATAGGTCATTTAGGCTGAGGGAGTAGCAAAGGTAAGAAAACAGAATTTTCAGAGACCTGGGCCAGGATCTATATATGAAGTATATAGGTTTTGAAGGCTTTGGTCTATATTTGGCTAGATCAAACAAGCTGGGTGAGCTAATGAGATGAAATGGAAGCAGATGCATTCTAATCTGCACTGAACCAGGTTCTATTCTGATTTGCTATAGAAAAATGATGTAATTCCATTTCTAAATTATTGAAACTGGCTATGGAATAGCAGTCTAGACCTCGAGGGTCACTCTACCTGATAGTACACCTTGGCTAGACAGACAATGTTCATGCTGGGCTTTTGGTAGTGGTAATGAAGAGAATAATAAAGAATTGTAGTGTTACACTGGCATGCTACAATGTCAATCTGATCATACCACTATGAATGGAACCACAGCAATGTGTACTTATAATTTTGATCTAATGACATGAGAATTTCTGAGTCCCATCTCTGGTTAGCGTTGAAGGAGATATTTTCCAAGGCTGATAGAGTGTGTATTACACGTGAATGAATATGTATGTGTGTGATACATATGATAACTACAAGTTATTGAATGCTACTAGATTGAAGGAATGATGAATGATGGATTAGGAATACTAACTATAATTATCATCCCCTTTCCTGGTAGCTCAGACGGTAAAGACTCTTCCTGCAATACAGGAGACTCAGGTTGGATTCCTGGGTCAGGAAGATCCCCTGGGGAAGGGAATAGCAATCCACTCCAGTATTCTTGGCTGGAGAATCCCCTGGACAGAGGCGCCTGGAGGGCTACAGTCCATGGGGTAGCAAAGAATCAGATATTACAGAGACTACCACACACACACACACACACACACACACAAGATAGAAATGTCATCTTGCTTTCAAATATGAAGAAACTGGAATTTTAGAAGCTAAGTACATTGTCCAAGGTCACAGAGCTACCAGAGAAGTGCAGCTGGAATACATGAATTCACCTCTTCCTTTCAAACTCTTTCTCCTTTTTGGATGTATAAACAGGACAAACACAGGGATGAGGTATATTTTATAAGGGAGAGGAGGAAGCTATTATTGGAAATTGGGTCCTGAATTGCGTTGGATTCATGAAGTGACCTAGTTTTTCTTCATCTTTTATGGAACTTGTTGTTGTATAAAGTTGGAGTCAGCAGAGGCCTAGAGATTTGCTTGGCATCATCTAGACCGTTCATGCCTGGGCCAGGACCCCAGCCTGATCATCTGCCTCCTAGCCCTTGGCCTACTCATCTAGGCCTAGCTCCATGTATATGAACAAAGGTGAATTTATGGATTTCTCAGTAACTTGCTCCCATCATTTAGAGGATTTTTGGTATTCTGAGCAGACTCTTCTTGTAAACCTCAGGTGCCTTGAACTCATGTGGATTTTGTTATGCTAAAGAGTTTTCTCAGTAGAGTTCTGCCCATTATGTTTTGACTGATATTTCATTTTTCTTTTACAAGTTGAATGATGCAAGGGCTCTAAGGTGTATGGTGTAAAAGTAGTTGTTAAAATAAGGAATAATGGCATGTCAGAGAGATTTATATTGACAATTTAATTGGAAATGCTGCTATTAGCATAAAACATTACACTTGGTATAAGTTTCATGTTACTATTAAATAAGAAAGAGCAAACATCTACACATTATTATCAGCATCACACAAATGATGATTGATACTACAAATTTTTGTGCTGTGATATTTTATTAAAGAAACACAAGTGTGACGATCCTTAAGGTTGTTTATGTTTACCTAGAATAAAGTCTCAAAGCTTCTTTAAGAAGTTTTGGCTTCATCCAAAAGCTGGCATTGGTCTATTATATAAGGTACTATCGCTCCTTTCATTGTGGCTAAACTTTAGAAATAGATGCTGCAGAGATAAAACACCACCTGGGATATTTCTCCCTTAAAGCAGGACAGTAATTGTAACACACTTGGTGCTTTTGTGGGTTTATTTTAAACATTCCTAAACAAAGTAGGGTTTGTAATTTTCCTTCAGATTACAAGCTGACATTTTGAAAAAAAAAAAAGTATCAGGGAATGCAGCACTTCTGTGTGGTGGCAGCTGATAATTACCATAGTGTGAGTGGGGCTAGATATAACCCAGGCGTTTTAAGAAGCAAGGCTGATTACAGTTCTTTAAGAGTAACTCAATTCGGGAATTCTGCTTTGTTAGGCAAATTGAACTGTCTTGCTTCACGGATCTCATCTCACTTTTTCTTTTGCTTTCCAACCAAAAGCTACCTTTCTGTCTTCAGTTCCAAGGCTGTTGCTAGGAAGAGCTACATGCAAAACTCAAAAAGGGAAATGTAGAATATCTTCTCAAGGGAACAGTACAAAAACAGTTCTCACCACATATAACGCCTCTGGAAAGGTACATTGGGCAGTAGAATTTTGAGTCACTTGAGATGTTTATACTTTTTTTTTTTTCCACAGAAAATAAAGAAATTGTTTTCTAGTTAATGCCAAAGTAAGGAAATGTCACACTGGTTGGGTTTTGATATGTGCACAGCCAGGGAACTTAGAGGGAATTGTTAATGCAACTGTATGAGAAGATATGTGAGAAGGATGGCTTCCCCTGAAAGGAAAATGGAAAGACTTCAAAAGTATATTTTTCACTACAGTTATTAAACATACACAGCTTACTTTTAAAATTGATTATATAGTTTGGTTGCCCAATTTGGATTGCTGGCCTAAATATAAATGTGTGTATGGTGTGTGTGTGTGAGAGAGAGAGTCAGAGAGAGAGAGACAGAGATAGACTAGTACATGACCAGAGATTTCTCAGTGTCTATGATCTAAAAGCAAGTTGAAGATTCAAATTCCCAAGAATGTTGATTGTAGTAACTGTTATTGCAGTTTGAAAGACTGTTGAAAGACTATTCCTCAACAGTTATACTTTATGAGTGATATTTGTTCCAAGTAAACACCCATTTCTAAGGGTTTAACTCAATAAATGCCCCAAACCTCTCCCTCTGGAAATGGTTGAAAGTATTAATACTTGCAATAAGGAACAGATCCAGATTAATTGGAGTCCAAGATCCTCTTAAAGAAAACACAAAGCTATGAATATAAAATTATATCCATGGCCTTGGCAAGAGCCTTGAGGGGCACTGAAGTTGAACATCATACATTTTGTGGTAAATCCATCAGTGTGTGGGAAATGGTCTACTTTATAAAAGACAAAGGTGAAAACATATCCACATTTGCTGATCCAGTGTTTCTGTAGGGATCTCTGGTATTTAAGGTAGAGCTAACTTTGTCTTTACTGGTCACTTTCTTCCAACACAATCTTTCAACCCACCACGTCTGCCTTCAATGATTTCTACTCTGTCTCCTACCTAATTCACACAGATATGTCTCTGCTTTGTATCTCTATTACTATTTCTCAAAGCTGACATTTCTAATAAAAACTTTATATCATTCTGTGTTAATACAACATCATGTTAATGTTATGAGCGGAATTGTGTCCCCCCCACAATTCATATCCTGCGGTCCTAACCCAAATACCTCAGAATGTGACTGTATTTTGAGACAGGGCTTCAAAAGGGGTGATTACATTAAAATGAAGCTGAGTAGGCGCTAATCCAATTTTACTGGTGAATTTACAAAGAAGAAGAAATTTGGACATAAAGGAGATACAATGGATGCACATGGATGGAGGGATGACCACATGAAGAGGCAACAAGAGGGTGGCCATCTGCAAGCCGGAAAGAGAGGCTCAGAGGAAACCAGCCCTGCTGGCACCTTGATCTTGGACTTCCAGCCTCCAGGGCTGTGAGACAAAACATTTCTGTTGTTTAAATCACCATGTCTGTGGTATTTTGTTGTGGCAGCCCTAGAAAACTAATACAGTTGGCTAGAATTTATCAAACAGACTATTACTAACCAACATTCTCACCTCAGGATGCTTAATATTACAACTGAAGCTAAGTGTCCATAGACTGTCAACAGGCCATCAAATACCATGGTTGAATGAAAGAATAAATGCTTGCATGCATACAATTAGGGTGGATTTCAACAGGGATTTATGATTAAAAAAAAACATTCTTCCAAGTTTCTTCCCTAGGACAATGTCAACTTCAAGGAAAGACGGTAGTGATGACACAAAATTCATGCTTTAACAGGTATTACTGATGATCAAATATATATTGATTGAGTCTTTGTATGGTGAAAATTTAGGAAAATAAGAGTTGCCTAAAGTTTCCTAGTCTTTCCCATTCTGTTGTTTTCCTCTATTTCTCTGCATTGATCCCTGAGGAAGACTTTCTTATCTCTCCTTGCTATTCTTTGGAACTCTGCATTCTAATGTGAATATCTTTCCTTTTCTCCTTTGCTTTTCACTTCTCCTCTTTTCACAGCCATTTGTAAGGCCTCCTCAGACAACCATTTTGCCTTTTTGCATTTCTTTTCCATGGGGATCGTCTTGATCCCTGTCTGAAATGGTATGGATCTAACAGAAGCAGAAGATATTAAGAAGAGGTGGCAAGAATACAGAGAAGAACTGTACAAAAAGATCTTCACAACTCGCATAATCACGATGGTGTGATCACTCACCTAAAGCCAGACATCCTGGAATGTGAAGTCAAGTGGGCCTTAGAAAGCATCACTACGAACAAAGCTAGTGGAGGTGATGGAATTCCAGTCGAGCTATTTCAAATCCTGAAAGATGATGTTGTGAAAGTGCTGCACTCAATATGCCAGCAAATTTGGAAAACCCAGCAGTGGCCACAGGACTGGAAATGGTCAGTTTTCATTCCAATCCTTAAGAAAGGCAATCCCAAAGAATGCTCAAACTACTGCACAATTGCACTCATCTCACACGCTAGTAAAGTAATGCTCAAAATTCTCCAAGCCAGGCTTCAGCAATACGTGAACCATGAACTTCCAGATGTTCAAGCTGGCTTTAGAAAAGGAAGAGGAACCAGAGATCAAATTGCCAACATCCTCTGGATCATCGAAAACTCAAGAGAGTTCCAGAAAAACATCTATTTCTGCTTTATTGACTATGCCAAAGCCTTTGTCTGTGTGGATCACAATAAACTGTGGAAAATTCTGAAAGAAATGGGAATACCAGACCACCTGACCTGCCTCTTGAGAAACCTATATGGAGGTCAGGAAGCAACAGTTAGAACTGGACATGGACCAACAGACTGGTTCCAAATAGGAAAAGGAGTATGTCAAGGCTGTATATTTTCACCCTGCTTATTTAACTTATATGCAGAGTACATGATGAGAAACGCTGGGCTGGAAGAAGCACAAGCTGGAATCAAGATTGCCAGGAGAAATATCAATAACCTCAGATATGCAGATGACACCCCTTATGGCAGAAAGTGAAGAGGAACTAAAAAGCCTCTTGATGAAAGTGAAAGAGGAGAGTGAAAAAGTTGGCTTAAAGCTCAACATTCAGAAAACTAAGATCACAGCATCCGATCCCATCACTTCATAGGAAATAGATGGGAAAATAGTGGAAACAGTGTCAGACTTTATTTTGGGGGGCTCCAAAATCACTGCAGATTGTGATTGCAGCCATGAAATTAAAAGACGCTTACCCCTTGGAAGCAAAGTTATTACCACCCTAGACAGCATATTAAAAAGCAAAGACATTATTTTGCCAACAAAGGTTCGTCTAGTCAAGGCTATGATTTTTCCAGTGGTCATGTATGGATGTGAGAGTTGGACTGTGAAGAAAGCTGAATGCTGAAGAATTGATGCTATTTAACTGTGGTGTTGGAGAAGACTCTTGAGAGTCCCTTGGACTGCAAGGAGATCCAACCAGTCCATCCTAAAGGAGATCAGTCCTGGGTGTTCATTGGAAGGACTGATGTTCAAGCTGAAACTCCAATACTTTGGCTACTTGATGTGAAGAGTTGACTCATTTGCAAAGACCCTGATGCTGGGAGGGACTGGGGGTAGGAGGAGAAGGGGACAACAGAGGATGAGATGGTTGGATGACATCACTGACTTGATGGACATGAGTTTGAGTAAACTCCGGGAATTGGTGATGGACAGGGAGGCCTGACGTGCTGCGACTCATGGGGTCGCAAAGAGTCGACATGACTGAGTGACTGAACTGAACTGAAAGTTTCCTAAATGTATCAGGACACTGAAATTATGACAGATATCCTTTTTCTGGTGAAAGTAGTGTCCACAAGGCACAAGTTACATCTTTTCATGATATGGTACAGTGGGCTGGCTCTTTACCTCAGGGCTTACAGGCTGTGGCCAGAAACTGAAATTTCCTTACATGGTAAGCCTTCTGAAGAAATCCTAGGAAGACCTGTTATACAACCTACAACTCATGGGATATGGAACTAATCTACCTGTTTATACAACCTACAACTCATGGGATATGGAACTAATCTATGTCAGAAAGACAATTTATTAACTTGTAATCAGTTAGAAATTACTATCCCTGTGAGTGTGGCAATTCAGGAGAACTAATTATGGTCAATGTGGTTCCTTGGTGAAAGCATATTAAGAGTGAAGGGAAATATTTGTTCTTAAAGGAGAGTTTCATCTCTCTAGAACTGCCTTCTGACAAATTGGTCTTCTGTTTTCTGGGGATACTTTATTTGGATTTGGAAGACTGTTTATTCATCTATTATACTATTCAATTATTTTATAAACATTGTTTATTGAGCCTCTAAAATGGGCCAAACATTGTTTTAGGCGTTAGAAATATAATAATGAACAATACTGACATTATTATTTCTGCATGGAAATTACATCTTAATTGTCATAGCTAGTAAACTTCATTTTACTCAGCTAGTAAATTTCATTTACTTTTCCCATCGACTGTCAACATTTCTTGTTACTTTGGCTCTAGTGCTGCTATTTACATTTTATAATTCTTATTTCCATAAATGTTTACAAAATATTGATTATATCAAATAAAACTCCTTTTCAAAGAATGCTTCAAGTTTTCCGTAGAAGCTTAAGGCATTCCAAATTTAAGGACTCCTGTGGCTCATAGTTCAAAGCCCTCGGCATCATAACACGAGTCGAAGTGACAGGAAAATGAATCTTTAAATAAACACATTTATTTCACAGTTGGTCAAGGCACAGTTAAATATTTAGATCTACATATTCCCCCCCCTCCCCCCCATGTGGGAAGGACTCTACTGGGCTTATTCTCTAAAAGCAGAAAAGAAATTCTAATTCCTAGGGGTTTCTATAGGTCAATATCTTGTCTTACGGTGTCTCTGTCTACTGACAACATATCAAGTGAAATGCCAGCTTTCCCGGATCCTCTGCGCACATGTCAGAAACACCTGTTCCTCTTCTTATGACTTTCTTGCCTACCTAGCAACTCAGATTACATTGTCTGACCTTGATAAGCCACGTCATAGTTCTCCATGTTTGCATATATATAAAACCACTGTCTGGTTTATGAGGTCAGAAGGAAAGAAAAAAAGAACACACCTAATTTCAAGCCATCTTATTTTTTCTGGGTTGATTCTGTAGATTTTTATCCAAGGAGTGAGCTTGTAAAAACTGCCTGAGGTGGAAATGTAGGAAGGCAAAGACCTACTGAAGCGACCCTTTATCTAACCACATCTCCTCTCGGAAGCCATGACCTCTGCAAATTGGATAAAGCGAGCTGAATGGCACAACAGCCTGAAGGGTACAAAACCCAGACATCTGAAGAGATTGTCCTGTTTCAAGGATATACCTAACCTACTTTAAAAATATTCCTTTAATGGGGAGTTTAAAGGAAGTTCCTTCCTATTACAAGGCCGATGACTCCCTAGTTAGGTTTTCCTTTTCTCATTTCAGGTGACTTTAAATGGAATGTTATGATATTGTCTTTAGAGAGAAATGTTTTCCTTTGGCTTGCAAATAAATTTGATAGCTCAAGAAGACCAATTCTCTGCTTTTAAACACTACCTACTTATAATTTCTTATTAGAGTCTGAACTAACATTTGAAAATGCTACCATGATGCACATAAATACTACTGGCAAAGCTTTTATGGCTACTGATGACACTATAAAAATATGCCTTCATTTTAAGAACTCTAGAGGATTTGTACATCTGCATAGCTCCAGAGTCCCCTGCTTTGTGGGGGAAGATTTGATGGGGAAGATGAGATCATTACCCATTCCTATCCTGTTTTAAATTTGTCAAAAGCCTGAATAAAAAGTACTTTCCCTAACTGTAGGTCTGCGATATTCAGTTTTATTACCCTTATATGTTTATTAGACACATAAGTGTCCTTATAAAGGAATTTAAAAAATAATTCTTATTTAATCATATATATTTGTTGGAATGTTCCTATCTTGATACACTTATGGGGATAAACATTTTATTTTGGTTTTAAATCTTTTCATGCTGGTTTAGTATAGATTGAAGACATGCTCAAATAGAATCACTGCAAGGGCCTTTGGTCTCTTGATTTTTAAAGTTTTCAAATCATACGGTCTGGTCCAAGGAGTGGGGACCTGGTTTCTACATCTCACTCCAACCACTTGCTTGCTGCTCACTCTGATTATGACCAAGACAGTGGACCTGAGAACCTCAGTCTCCCTGTCTTCAAAGTGATAGTACTGTACTTATCTCTATGCTCTTTAGAACTCTTGTTACTTCACAGATCTACAGGTTTCTTTAAGAGATTACCAAGATATACAATTATATACTGTATGAGTGATTTTATTTGTTCTTCAGCGCAATTAAGCACCTCCTGGAGAGTGACTTCACTGTATTCTTTTCTGATGATTCTTAGTATTTTCAAAGGGTATAACCAGAGTTTCATATGATTCCATCCACCTTCACTGAAGAGGTCAGACTCAAGAGAATATAGTCTTTGGCTCACCATCCTTTCTTGAATTAGTTTAATGAAATGTAAAAGAATGAGCTTCCACTCAGGAACCATTTTAAGTGCAGCTATCTACAGAGGGAGAAAAATTCATTCAACAGTTGGTCAGACTTAATCTCAATCAAGGTCAAGATTTAACCTTAATTTATCTCTTGAGGGTAGAAAAGGGAGCAGTATTGTTTGATTTTAATATAGCTATTTATTTCTACCTGTGTTTATAAACCAAATTCAACATGCTATTTGTGAGAGTATTTGAATACTGCACTTAAGATGATTATTTCCCTCTACTTGTTTATGTGTTTTGTTTTGTACTATTTCTAGGCATTAGAATATATCAACCAAAAAAGAAAAAAATACACAATGAAGATCATTTCCTTGGAGCCTATATTCTAGCAAGGAAGGCTGACAACAATAGATGCAATAAAAGCTACATAATGAAATATGCAAACCTAGATCATATATGATATAGTATGTTTTAAATATTATGGGGAAAAGAAAAGGTAGAAGAGAGTTAAGGAGATTAGGATACTGGGGGAGGTGATTTATAATCTTAAATAGGTTTTTAGGTATGTAGCATGGAGAAGCTAGCATTTCAGCTTGAAGAAAGTAGGGGATGAGCTGTGCAGACAGCAGAGAAAAAGTGTTCCAAGTGAGGGAATAGCAAATACATAAACCCTGAAGCTGCACAGTGCCTGGAGTGTCAGGATAAAGGTGGTCAGAATGACCGCAGCAGGAGGAACAAAGAAGAGGCAAGGGAAAGATCGCACAGGACATTAGCTGGACATTTTCCCTTTGCTTCTCCAGATCCAGTATTCTCTCTTCTCTGCCATGCTCTGTGCCCTGGAAGGGAGAGGTGTATGGACTATATCAACAGACTCCTTGGCCTGTCACCTTCCAGCGGGGCTTAGCCAATGTGAGTTCCAGACAGAAGATGCAAGAGCCGGGGAATGCCAGGGTCAGGACATTTATTTCCCTGGCTTCTTCCCTGCTGGGTTGCTGCTCAGTGACTTTATCCTTTTACCAAAGGCCACAGCTTCTGCCAGGCAGCCCCCTCCAAGCTGCTTCCCGGGGCTCCTCTTGCCCCGTTAGGACAAGAGATGGTGATAGCTCTCCAGGGCTGCTAGCCTCAGGGTTAGTGCAGTATCTATAAATGAGCTTCTTAAGCCTCACCCTCAGCTTTGTAAGTAGTCCCTTTATTAAACTCCCTTCTATTATCAGTTTAATTTTGCTACCTACTTTCCTTCCAGGTCCCTGATTGATAAAGGTGTTGGAGACCATTATAAGGATATTGGCATTTATTCTGAGAGAGATGGGGGTGGGGGAATAAAAGAGTGATGTATTCTGAAAGAGTCAATCAGGCTGCTGTGTTGAAAATTTTAACAGGGCAAGATGGAAGCAAGGAAATAGTTGGGAGGCTACGGCTGTAATCTAGGTGAGACACACTTCATGTGTATACCTATAGAGACCAGTTATTCTAAATCAATACCGAATCAATCTCAGATACCCTGATACTAAAGCCATAAACTTTTATCACAGCCTAAAGTTCTAGATGACTTGTAAGAAGCATTTCTCTGTGGCAGCTCTGGCTCTGTTGAAATGAATTCTGTACATTCTCGTAGGATAATTAGTGATTATAAATAGAATTTTTAAAATTGAGTTAAGTGCTCATAATCATTAAATTTCATTCTAGTTTTCTTCATAGGTCATTTGCTCTCTGTTTTAAAAATGAAATATACTTTAAATACATTTTTATTATTTTTAATAATTATGTTATTGTTATAAAATCACTTACTATGAGACTTATACTTTAGTAAAATTGTCAGTGTAAAACACATTATTATTTAACATAGGCACAATGTTGTACAGAGTTTATTCATCTTTGTTAACTGAAACTTCATGCCTGTTGATTACTAACTCTTCATTTCCTTTTCCTCCCAGCCCCTGGCAACTACTATTCCACTCTTAGATTCTATGAATTTGACTGTTTTAGATGACTCATATGAGTGGAATCAAGTAGTATTTGTCTTTTTGAGACTAGCTTGTTTCACTCAACATAATGTTCTCAAGTTTTATCCATGTTGCTGCTTACTACAGACTTTCCTTTTTTTAAAAAAGGCTTGATAGTATTCCACTGCATGTATATTCATTTTCTTCATTCATTCATTCATCTGTTTCTAGATATTTAGTTTTTTGTTTCTTTTTCTTGGCTGTTGTGAATACTGTGTTGTAACATGGAAGTGCTAACTCATTTTCCAAGAAATATTTTTGAGTGCTTACTGTATTTTTCCCTAGGCAAATACTTCAAAGTTAAAAAGGGTGGGATGGTAGTTTGCATGGGGGCAAATATTAATCGGCTATATATATTCACCAAATTTCAAACTGACACGAGTTATGCTGGAAAGATACAGAAGTGCTGAGAGGCTGTAACAAGATGACCTAATGTAGGTGGAAGAGGTCCATGGAAGACTTCTCTTGTAAAGCAATGTTTGAGTTGTACAATAAATAGAACTGTGTTCTGCTTACAGTAGTGACAGTTTCACCAAGGAGTTCCCTCACACTTGATAAAACCAAATTTCTTTTAGTAATTCTTCACATTGGTTTATTTGAACCCAAATAGAAGCTACTTAGCAATTTGATCAAAGCAACTGAGGTGGAATATTATCTACTTGCTCATGGCTGGGTGGTGGCCATGAGGTTAGACTGCTGTTGGGCTCCTCTTATGGACCCTATATGTGATTAGTTAGTCTGAGACCTATTTCCCCTAGGTAAGGAGCAGATTTCCTGCATGTTGAGAACAACCTCAGTCCCAGGCACTGTTCCAGTGATTTAAGCGTGTTCAGTCTTCTTTTTCCTCACAGCCCACATCTAATCTAGTCTGTCAGCACTACCATGAAAAATATATCCCCAATATGACAGCCTTCACGGTTTCCCCCTTAGTTTAACCTACTATCATCTCAAATTTAGGCTTGTATGATCTTCTAATTGGACTTCCTGTTTGTACTTATTTGTCTCCATAATCAGTTCTTGACAGAGAGGCCAGAATGGTTAAAAATTTAATCAGAGCATGACACCCCCACTCCCATTCAGAGTTCTCCAGTGGTTTTCCTTTCTCTTGCAAAGAAAACGGGGAACTTTGTACACTGTTGACAAAGCCCTGGATAACCTGTCCTTTGACCTCTCACCTATCTCCTAATGCTCCCAGTCTCTCATTGTGATCTGGCCCGTTGCCATTCCTGTTACCTCTAAATCTGTTCTATTTTTTTTGAGTCTTTGCAGTTTCCGTTGCTCCTGCCTAGCCATAGATACTCCTCAATTTTAGTATATGTGCTGCCGAAGCGAGCACCATAGATACTCTTAACAAAGATGATCACATTACACGTTTCTTCACCTTATTCAGGTTTCTCCTCCAATTATCAGAGACGCTTTCACTGAATAGCTGATTCAAAATGCTAAGCTCTTCATTCAGTCACTCACTGTGCCCTCAGCCCCTTGCTCAATTTGACTTTTCTTTATAGCCCTTACCATCTTCAACATGAATTTCAACATGTTTATTTGCATATGTTCCAAAATATAAATTCCAAGAGGACAGAGATTTTTCTTTTTTTTTTTTTTAAGATCACTCCATTTTCTCAGGAGAAGGCAATGGCAACCCACTCCAGTACTCTTGCCTGGAAAACCCCATGGATGGAGGAGCCTGGTAGGCTGCAGTCCATGGGGTTGCTAAGAGTCAGACACGACTGAGTGACTTCACTTTCACTTTTCACTTTCCTGCATTGGAGAAGGAAATGGCAACCCACTCCAGGGTTCTTGCCTGGAGAATCCCAGGGACGGGGGAGCCTGGTGGGCTGCCGTCTATGGGGTCGCACAGGGTCGGACACGACTGAAGTGACTTAGCAGCAGCAGCAGCAGCCATATTCTCAGAATCAAGTATGGTAGTACAAAACAGTATTCTGCAAATGTTTCCAGAATATTCAGATTGACTGAATGCTGTCATTTAAGACTCTTCACCTAGGATGATCTTCAAAGGCAAGAACCAGAGATCCAGAACCACCCCATAATGCTGTTTTGTTCCTTTTAGTGCCTTGAACATATGAGAGATTTGGCAACTGTTTCTTGAACAATAAATTAATATAGTCATGAACATTAAACTCTGTAAATTGCTTTTGAGAGGTAATACAGTTTTATTAGTAAGTGCATGGTCTTTGTGGTTAGTCTGGGCTGTTTAAATTTTATATCTGTCACTTGCTTTGTCAGATTGAGCAAACCATTTAACATCTCTGAGCCTGGGAGACCTGACCAGAAAAATCAGTTTAGTAGTAGGACTAGACTTACGGGGAGGGCTGTTGTGAGGATTACATAAGGTGAGGAATGTACACAGCACTGGGTCTGCACACGTTATTCATCAGGTAATCCTTCAGCTTGGGTTAAGTGACCTCCTCGGCTCCTTGTGTCTTTTCCAGGGCAGAGCAGTTATGTTAGACAATACTTTCAGTGCTTCTGTTTCTCTATACGGTTTTAAGCCTTTGGAGGGAAAGGACTGAATTTTATTAATCTTTAAAATCCCAGAACCAGTACATTGAAGGTCCTCAGCAAATCTGTTTTGAATTGGATAGGACTGAATTAGAGGTGACAGCCCTCCTTCCAGAAAAAGAAGGACACTGAGATTCTGATCAGTTTCAGCGCATCCTCAATAAGCATTGATAAGGCACAGGAACCTACCTATGGGCATGTTTGCAAAAAGTTAGTGGCAATGTCCATTCTAGACAAGCCGTAGACATGAGGTCTTAGTTGTGGTGGAGCAGGAGAAGACTGAGTGAGGAGGAGGGGAGCGGAGCGTGCTGGAGGAGAGCTTCCCTTGGTGACGACCTGGTCCCCTTCCCTACCACTACTGCCCTTTGCCAAAGCTGGCTTCCTAAAGGCTCTAGATGGATCCCTCTTATCAGTTGCTAGGTAGAGCCACCATGTCAGCTGAAGTAGTAGAAATTTCTATTCAACTTATAAATAGTTGAAGAGCCTCTCTTGGCGAAACATGAACCGAGCAAATACTCCCGTTTTCTCCTGGGAGGGTGGATCAGGATTCGGTGTATGACCATCACGTCAGCCCGGTCGGGGCCGCTGTTCATGAGGCCACACAGCTATAAGTTATTCATGGGAACATAACAAAGACTTAGCCCTCGTGAGTAATGAGCTTCTTCTCCCGAAGCTTGCTCTCTAGCTAGAAGCTGAGGCGTGCAGGGTCACCGTATGAGAAACAGAAATGCACTTCACATCCTTTAGGGCTGGCGTACTTTGCAAGTATATACAATGATGCCCTGGGCAACTCAAGGAAGATCCCGGGAATTCTGTGCTCTCCCTGGGCACATGGTGCTTGGGGTAGGGGGTGGTGTTTAATTTCTCCTTTTTCAGGGAAGCAGAGAAGATACTTTAGTGGTGATCAAGTTTCTGTCCTGGCTGGCTATCCAGTGGTTTTTGTTCGTTCGTTTGTTTGTTCTTTTGCTCACATATTCAGGTCTTTATTCACTGATGTCTGTAATTAAAAGATCTGAGAGAAGTTTCTCAGTGATACTTAGTTTTTCTTATATACAGCTATTATTTTTCTTTAAAGAGGCTATCATGTCACAGGATGAATAATGGTGTGTGGGAAGAAATCCTTTCTCTTTGGGTCTTTGGCATGGAGAAGCTCTGGGGGCTTCCTAATGGGTGGTGGGCAAAAAAAGGTATTGGTTTTGAGATCAGATGTATTTCAAATTCTAGGTCTTTCCTGAGATGATAGGCAGGTTACCTAAATTTTCCAAGCTCTCTACTGGGGGGAATTAAACCTTGAAAAGTTCTTGCTGAATGACGAATCACGCGCAAGGCATCAGGCACTGTCCCTTCGTACATTGGGTGTTCAACAAATGTTTACTCCCTTTCTCCTCCAACTTCTCGCAGAAACAATACTCTCTTCCTCATTATTGCATTATTGACTTATTTGAATGCTGTTATCTAAGTTTTCTGATTACCCTTCAGAAAGTATTACCTACCACACTTAGGATAAAGTTTAAAGTTTTCAGCATAGCCCTTCTCAAGTCTCTTGTACCCTGCCGTATCTCTCACTCACTGGCCACAGTTACTTCCTTTCAGTCCTATCTTCTGACTAAAGAGTTCAAAATGGTGACATTTTGACAGTACCTGAGGTAAATGTGAATCAATCACTGAAATTTTACTTCTTGTTTGGTAAAGAAAGTCGATAGTTTATATGTAATTCTGTGGTATTCTAGGCCAGAATATAGACTCTGGGCCTTGAATGTCTGGATTTAAATCCCAGCTCTGCCACTGACTGCTGTGATCTTGGGTTAGCTACTCAGTCTCTCTGTGGCTCAGTTGTCTCACCTGTAAAGTTAGAATACTATAATTCCTATTTCAGGGCTTGTTATGAAAATCAAATGAGTTTTGCCTGTAATGAGCTTCTAACACCTGTAATGAGCTTATACCAGCATGTGACACATTGTAAACATTAAAGATTTAAAAAAATAATCAAGCAATCTTATAGTTCAGTGCAAAGGACCAGGTATGGACTCAGAATAGGGTAGGGTGCCCACAGACAAGAGGTATAATAAGATTGAAAGCATCGTATTACCCTTCAAAAGCTGACAAAACTGAAGAATTAACGTCTCTATAAAAAGTAATATCACTGCAGCTTCTTCCCCTCCTATGTAGAGTGGGTGAGTTTAGTGACAGACTGTTTTGGAAGGAGCTAGAAATATCAGTTTAAAAACTGCTTGGCAACCACTTTAGAATGATTATCTGACTTTGGGAGAATACTGAGGTATTCCTCTTACCCAGATTTAGAAATGTCACAGAGGCATAATGAATCATCTCTCAGAGGCTTTGAAAACATTTTCCCCATACTAAGTACTGCCTCTTGCCTATTCTGCTGGCACTTCTGAACTTCAAGATAACCCACCAAACCCCAAGGAAGCTACAGGAGTTTGGGGATCTGCTTCAGGTCTAATTCCTTTGCTATACCTCGGTTCCTATTGTCCTTGCTTCCTCCACCCTCTCTTCTACCCTACAGATTAGTCTAAGTCATTCAAGGTAATCCCATCCCTCTTATCAGCCATGAGTGTGGACATGAGCCAGTGCAATACTAAGAAAGGGATTTGGGAGAAAGAACTCAGTTTTTCTCTTCTGCTGGATAAAAAAAGAAGCATGTTGCTCTGCTTGGTAGCGGCAGCCATTTTCCAGCAAAGCCAGAAGCCTTAGGGTGAATCAATGCTGTGATTGGCAGCTTGAGAGGGATGGGGGGAAGTGCATGCTGGGTGCCACAGTTGAACCCCTGCAGCCTGCCTCAACTCTGTACTTCATCTTTTGCATCACACCAAATTTCCTTATCATTAAGCTAGTTTAGCTGAGGTTTCTGTCATATGCAGTCTAACCAAATGCACTCATGACTCTTCTTCCCTTGTGCCCTGGAAGGCAGTATTTATGTCAGTGTGGATGTCCTTTGTAGGTTGTACATTACTTGAGGGCAGCTGCCCTGTCCCATTCATTTTTTATTTCTTTCTGAACTCTTAACATAGTGCCTTACAAACAGCCACAATTTCACTGCTTGTTGATAAATAACAGTGTTGAAAGCAATACACTCTGACAGCCTTTGGCTCCATTTAACATCAGTGAAACCCCTATTAAAGAAAAGAGTTTGCTTTTTGGATTCATAATCATGAAAGTCAAAAGGTGAATAAAAGCATGGTCTTTCAGTATATTTTTTTCTGTTACTTGTGCAATGGTTCGAGGTAAAAAAAATTTATTACAAATTAAACCGTTGAATTATGTTTTCATAACACACAACCAAATACACTCTCTCTAGCTTTCTCTCGATCAGGACTAATTTCAGGCAGTCTGTTTATAGAGTGAAGATGAATTTTATTGGTGACAAATGCACTCCTGCATTAACAAATTAAGTATGCTCTCAAAGGAGAAAGAACAAACTCAGAGAAAATTGGGTTGTCTGTTCTTGAAGTCTAAAAAAAGGACTTCTTTCCTCAGGGGGAATTCAGTATTTTCATAATCACATAGAAAGGAAAACATGTGCCTCTTGGGTATAGCATTAAAATAAATTAATTTTGCTGCCTTATTCATAATGGCTAATGGCAAATTGAGTGTTTATTTCTTGACTCCTCTTGCTCATAAAACCAGGTTTTTCTATGACCTTCATCTCACTAAAGATGAATAGCTGTGTCAACTTATAGGGATGAAGAATGTGGTCTCTGTTTCTCTATTTTTGGCATTTTATTAATAGGTGAGTGGTCATGGGGAATAACAGGACCCTAAAGCATCAGGATCTCGACTTCATGTTACTGGAATATAATCGTCTGTTTTTTTTTCTCTTCTGTTCTTGGAATGTACAATGTCTACTATTCCTTGGAAATATGTTCACTTATGATCAGACCCTGCTGACAGCTTTTATGATTCTCCTCTGTTCAGCCCAAATTGTGGTTGGTTTTCCCCCTATTTTCTCATAACACACACCCGATTTTCCTTCACCTCTTCTTCCACAATTAGCCACTGTCTGTATACCCATTCTCCTGAAATACTAGATTATTTATTCAGTCATGCATATTTCTTTGGCATTCTTCAAGTTTGGTGTGGAGGAGAAACAATTCATTGCAGATATAAGTCACTACACATTGTAGCTTCTAGTAAAATGAGATTCCCATTATTTATATATTTTTTTACTACAGAGTATTAAAATTTTAAATGCTTGGCTTTATGATGTTCAAAGTATCGGCAAGGTCTGAATGAGATCTGCGATTGACACCAGAGTCACTGAAAGATTCAGAAACAGCAGACCTTCTAGGAGTCTCCCCAGCTGACAATGTTGTAGCTGTTAGCGGGAACCCTAATTGTTGTTGTTCAGTTGTTAAGGTGTGTCTGACTCTTTGAGACTCTACAGACTGCAGCACGCCAGGCTCCTGTCTTCTACTATTCCCTGGAGTTGGTTCACACTCATGTCCATTGAGTCAGTGATGCTATCTAACTACATCATCCTCTGCTGCCCTCTTCTCCTTTTGCCTTCAGTCTTTCCCAGCATCAGGGTCTTTTCCAATAAGTTGGCTCCTTGCATCAGGTGGCCAAAGTATTGGAGCTTCAGCTTCCACGTCAGTCCTTCCAATGAATATTCAGGATTGATATCCTTTAGAACTGACTGGTTTGCTCCCTTTTCAGTCCAAGGGACTCAAGGTCTTCTCTAGAACCATAATTTGAAGGCATCAGTTCTTTGATGCTTAGTTTTCTTTTTGGTCCAACTCTCACATCCATAATAATTACTACTGGAAAAACGGTAACTTTGACTATACAGACCTTTGTTTGCAAACAATGAAGCAGAAGTAGATATTTTTCTGGAATTCCCTTGCTTTCTCTATTAGGGAACCCTAATATTTCCTCACAAAATATATAAGCTTTTGCAAATGAGTAGTTGCCATGTAATCACAGGTAGATATGCACAAGTCTGGGAATATTTTGAGGGACCATAAATGTGACCGTTAGTTTTGTGCCCTCTTTGATTTTTCTTTCCAAAGTTATCAACAGTTATGACATTATCCAAACTTGTTTTAAAATAGCTACCTGCCCACTTACTCAAGGTAAATAATTCTTCCCAGTACACTGATTGCAGACTAAAAAACAATATATATATTTTTAAATGTACTTAATTTCACTGGACTAATGTGAAGGAATAGTTCTTACTTGCAAGGCAGAGTTAAGCCTCGGTAAAACCATAATAATCTCCCTTACCAGAGAAATTGGGGGAAAAAAAAAAAAACCTGCTAAGCATTTCTTGTCAGCTAGAAACTGGTTGAGCTGCAGCACAAATGTTGGATTCTTCTGCCTTGTTCTAACCGCGGGACAAGCGGTAAGTGGCTGAAGATGGGAGATGAGCAGTAAAGGGAAGATACTGCTGCCTGCAGGGAAACCCAAGCAAGAAGGGGTGGATGTGTTATCTAATCCAGAAGAATTCTTCATGTAAAAGGAGAAACTAATCTTCAGTAAAAATGCTAACATGTATCTTGAAGCCATTTTTTCTGACCTTCAGATTACATTTTAAATCAAGATTTAGAAGAGAGGAAGTTGTTATTTCCCAGTAGATTTCTGTCCCTCAACCTGGTACTGTTAGTCTTAAACATGATTAACCATTTGACATGACTTCCCAAACGACAGACGGTTTGTATTAAACATATACTACTGTTTATTTTCCTGTGTATAATTAGGAATAATCATTGCTGCCAGAATGTAAAATGATACATCAACGATAAGTAGAGATAACAGCAGCTGCATGCAAGAAAAGGCGTACAAAACACCTGAATCTTCTAATTACCTTTCTCTTCCACCCTGTGTATTTGTGTCATGGTGCATCTTAGGTAATGTAGACTTCAGGTAGTCATTAAAATCACACAAGTATTCTACTAGAATTTACTGCAAATAAGATATCCCATGGGTACATGGATTTTTACCAATAAAAAAGGTTAATAATTTGGAGTGCATTTTACCAAAACACAATTTCTTTTTAGGAAGTTTGAATTTATACATTTAATAGGGTACTACTCTGTGCTAGTCACTTTGAAAAATACACAAAGCAAAGAGACATTGTCTCTTTTCAAGATACTTATAATCCCCCCAAATGTGGAGCAAGACAAAACAGATGAAGAAGAAATATCGTACCCATTGAATTTTGCTAAGATGTACAGTCTGAAGGGCAAAAGCTTTGTAGAAATTTTGAGAAAGGAGATCAGGAGAGATGTGTAAAGCAAGTAAGTTGGCATTGAATTTTGATGGTGGAGGTTTATGCAGATGCAGATAAAGTGAGGTATCAGAGATGTTGCCTATGATTCATAGGTGTTTCTGACTTAGTCTTACTTAGATTCTCTTCCTATTATCTGAGCTTTATTACATTCTTTCATTTAACCAGCACTATCTAACATATATACAGACAATTGCATTTAACATGAGAGAGAGATTCAAAAGCAATAAGACTCCCCAATCTGATCTAGCTGAGCAACAGAATACAGATTCATCAAACTCCCAGACAACAAATACAAAGTAAGATCCTTTGTTTCATCATTCCATGGGTATGCGAACCATATGGCTGTAAACTTCCTAAC
Organism: Cervus canadensis; assembly: GCF_019320065.1. Lineage (NCBI taxonomy): Eukaryota > Metazoa > Chordata > Mammalia > Artiodactyla > Cervidae > Cervus > Cervus canadensis. Next base: position 35,519,815 of record NC_057410.1, on the reverse strand, counting down.
ATTTTCTCTACTCATAAGTTAGAAAGTCCTCCACAACAGGCCAAACAAGTTTTGGACAATCCAAAAACTTACACTATTTTCAGTTTGGGGCAAAATTTGGCAGGTATGTTTGTCAGAGTTTTGCTTTCATTTGACTTGTTGAAAATGAAACTTAACCATAAAACAACATATAACCAAAGTGGTTTAAATGAGACCTTATAAAGTCCATAAAGACCGTAAATTGACTCACTTAAAATGCTCTATAGATTATGTTTTAATTTATGTAAAGACATTTTTTCCAAGATTTGTGAAAATTACATTTTATATTTGATGTGAAATATTGTTTTCTTCTTCATGGCATATTATAAACTTCTATCTGCAAAACACAGGTTGGGCATTTTAAGTCATGACTTCATTGAGTTATTTATGCAAAATATCTTAATAAAATCTTGCCTAACATTATAGCTAAAGGCAGGTTTCATTTTAGCAACGTAAAATGTTTTATAACTGATTTGCGTTGACTTGTATGCATGTACACTAAGTCACTTCAGTCACGTCCAACTCTTTGTGAACCTATGGGACTGTAGCCCACCAGGCTCTTCTATCCATGGGGAGTCTCCAGGCAAGAATACTGGAGTGGTTTGCTGTGCCCTCCTCCATGGGATCTTCCCAACCTAGGGATTGAACCCACAACTTGTATAAGAATAACAAATTCCCTGGAGAAGTGTTGTGATTAGAAAACTGTGACTCTGATTTTATCTGTATGCTATCTGTGGTCTTAAAGGTCTTTTTCAAGCTTTTCACAAAAAGTCACCTCCAAGGTTCCTGCTCATTCAGATGTTACAGAGTAGTGATGAGTAAGAAAGGTAAACCCCGCAGTTGAGGGTAAACACAATTGTTTCTGTGACAGCAGCAGATGTGGGCGTATGCTCTCTTTTCACCTGGTAGATCTGTAAGTCTACTCGTGATTTTGCAAAGGGACAATCTGAAAGAAGCACGCAATGTAATCTCTTGGACAGGCATGTCACAGGATCATCTTTGTGCACTGGTACAAGTGTTTTCATGGTTCCCATGACTTCATAAACCCAGCTTATGTCATTCAGATGTACCCTGAGAATCAAATAAAAAAATGTGGATTGTATTTTGGGCTCCTGTGTAATTGCATCACTTAAGACCTATTGGGGAAGCTTGGTATCAACACTCACTCATATAAATACTCTCATAGGAAATAACAATGTTGAGCTCATTAATTAGATTAGTATTGATTCAATTCAACAAGTAACATAATGCTTACTGCTAAGATATGAAGTATTTTGAGCAATATGCAGATGATAAAAGAAAATCCTACCCTCATAAAGGATTTAAAATTTGGTAGGAGATATTAGGAATATTACCCAGTGCTAATTAAAAAGAGGAAAGCTAAGTGCTTTGAAAATATAAGGTGCATGCTGCTGCTGCTGCTGCTAAGTCGGCTTCAGTCGTGTCCGACTCTGTGCGACCCCACAGACGGCAGCCCACCAGGCTCCCCCATCCCTGGGATTCTCCAGGCAAGAACACTGGAGTGGGTTGCCATTTCCTTCTCCAATGCATGAAAGTGAAAAGTGAAAGTGAAGTTGCTCAGTCGTGTCCGACTCTTAGCGACCCCATGGACTGCAGCCCACCAGGCTCCTCCATCCATGGGGTTTTCCAGGCAAGAGTACTGGAGTGGGTGCCATTGCCTTCTCTGATAAGGTGCATGAAGGAAGTAGAATTATAGAAGAGTGATACAGAAAAGGAGAGAAGGAGGGAGGGAGAGAGGAAGTGAGAGAGGGACAGAGAGAGAGAGAACTCCGAGTTGGAAACATCAGAAAAGGCTTCCCAAGGGAGGCAGAATCAGAAATATAATGACAGAGTGAGCAAAGGAGATGATGTGATCTTCTGATTTTGAAGTCAGCTTTTCATTTTTCTTCTTTTTCTTTGTCTATAAAGCTGTATTTTTAAGAATGGTTTGAGAAAACAATCCTCGAGGCCCATAACTTAATGACTGGGCTGTGTAATAACAGCATCCACTATTTTGTTGATCACTAAGTATAAAAGCATGATACAGACTTTAATACTACGAATATTTGGCTACCCCTGATACTGCCTACACATAAAGAAGGAAATAAAGGAATGTCTGTGTATATTGCACATTTGCTTGGTAATTATAATTACAACTTAATATGTTGGTTATTGTCACTGAATCCTTTCATGCTAAAGCTTTGCGGCTGTTGATGGCCTTTGCATAGCATAACAACACTCCATGTTTTGAACAAGTCTTAGAAGGTATCTTGTGTGCCTCTTCCTTATTTATTGCAGATGTCCAAACTGAAGTCCAGAGAGAGGCAAAGTCTTGTCTTCCATAGCAGAACTCAGATGTTAATTCAATTCTGTAGAGTTCAGTTTCCTAGAACTCATTTCACTGGACATGAGATACTTCCTTTACGTGGTTTAACTTAATTGAGCAGCTCTCGGTTATACAAATATACAGCATATGAGGTAGCTGTAGTAACTTTCTACTTTGACTACTGTGTTCTTCACAAAACACTACAAATCAATAGATACATTTCTAAAATAACAGTCTCAAGGTCATCGTGACACTGGTCTTCCTGTTATGAGTTTAGATATATATGGCGATAGTCTTTTGCATAATACAGTTAGGAGTAAAGACATTTTGAAAAGTTCTATAAAACCCTGGTGTTGACACAAAAGGTTATGTTTCAAGTTTTCAGGACACCTATGTATTTAAAAATACACACAGATAAACAGACACAGAATTTATCAGTACTTCCCTGGGTTATTCAGGTGTAACACGTACCACAGTGATACAAGTTAAATAGAACAAATTATAGAAGCAATCTCATTTTATAATTTTACTATCTATTTTAAGTTATGTGGCACCCCAGATAGCACCAATATGCTCATTTAGGGTTTTATCTACATAAAAGGCAACATGTAGAACTTGTCTCACTTTGCACTCTGACTCACATTATATGGCAATAAGTTAGCTTGAACCCTGAAACTATTGGAAAAAATGATTGTAGATATCATTAAAGGTTACTGGGTTTAAACTCATTCAACTTCTGAGGCTGTTTTATAATATATTGTGTAAATAGGAAAAAAGAGCAAAAGGTCACTTTCTTATAGAAAAAAAAAGTAATGCCTTCTTTTATATAAAATATTTTATTGCAGTTATCTTAATTAAAGTACTCAGAGGCAGTATTACCAGGCATTGAGTTTAGAATGGAGAGGCACAGGGGAAACCTTTGTATCTTGTGGAGACAAATTAATTGGATCCAGTTCTACACTTTGACTCAATAATCAAAAACTTGGTACTTGGTCACAAACAAGTAACCTTGTAAAGAAAACATATGCTTGCAAAGTTACTCATTAAGTCATCATCCATAGCCAGGCATAATTAGAAAAAACACTGGATTGATATCTGGTAATGCGGAATTAGTTTAGTAACTTATAGCATACCTCCTTCCTGCAGGTGGGCATGACAATCCATTCCAGTATTCTTTGCCTGGAGAATCCTATGGACAGAGGAGCCTGGTAGGCTACAGTCCAGGGTCGCATAGAGGTGGACACAACTGAAGCGACTAAGCCGCAGAAGCAGCAGCGTACCCCTTAGCCACATAAAATGGTGAAGCTGAGTGATTCTAAATTTTTTTATTAAATATTGCATGGTATTATTTCAACAAGAAATGTGTTGAAATGTAAAAATAATAAAGTAATTTGCAAAATACACATGCCTTTTTGAATAATTTCACACTATAGAAGACTTTAAATGTTTGACTTTGAAATCAAAACAAACAAATAAGTGTGTTGGTTTCATTTTCAAAAGTAAACAAAGGAATTTAAGTACTATCTTTTTAAAGAAAGCCCCAAATAATATCATTATAATAATGGTACTATAAAAAGTTATAAACTGTATCATAAGCCTAGATTACAATTTTACATGATGCTACAAAATACACTGTCTTTAAAATGCTGACTGATGCTTCTTTCATTTTTACTAATTCCTAATCATGGTCCAAGGTCCCCACTGTAATTGAAACAGTGGCATTTTGTTTCTTCCACTGTCCTGACTCGGCTTCAGATTTTGTCTTTTTTTTTTTGCAGTCCACAGCAGACACAGTACTCGAAAAGCCATAATACTTTTACGAGCCACTTTGGAAGAAAAAAAGATTTCACTGAAATTCAAAAATCTGACTTGGTAAACTAACAGCAAAACCTTGGGATGGAACAATCGCGTTTACACCCTGCATCAGAGTCTGTGGAGGAATCTAAGCCCTAGGGTCAGCTTTCCTTCCCCACCTGGGCATGGAGGGCCTTTAGACCCTCTGTCTTAATGAAGGGAGGCACTTAGGGAGGATTTTCGAGGAAGAACATGAGCGTAGAGGCCAGAGAGGGTCTTACTCTTGTCTCTCTGCCATGAAAGCCAGGGGTAGGAGACTGAGACCTCTAGAGGGCTGAGGTTTCTGAAAAGAGGAGGAGCTGGTGTCTCACTTGCCATGTGGAATTCTGGAAGGAACGCCTCTCAGGCCCCATTGTCTGTGCGGGGCTGCTTTAGTAGATGGAGACAGTGGGGGCAATGATTCAAACAGAGAATGTCTTCCACTGCCTGACCTTCAAATCCCTTTCTCCGTGGGTGCATTTAGGAATTCCAAAACACTGTCTATATTCGAGGGATTATGAAATGTAGTTGAGAACTCTGAACATTCTCTCTGATGGGGTCAGCATGGTGCTAAGAGGAGGGGTCCCCTAGCAGAGACTCCAAGGAGAGAGCCTCAGAGAATCAGCAGCTGTAGCAAGTGCTGAGGGGCCAGCAAGACCACAGAGTTTCCTGAACAGAGCTGGATAGATATGCTTTATCAGAGCCCCATCACCAGCTGGGAACACCTACTCTGGATGCAGCAGAAAGGAGCGAACACCTAAGGCAAAAAGATGAGGGTGTGCTGACCAGGTCAGAGGAGGGGCTCAGACCAGAAGCCCCAGCCCTGCAAGCCAGGATGACACATAAGCCCTGAGAACTTCTGTCTCTCCTAGGAGAAAGAAGAACCGGGGATGAGCACAGACAGCAATTGCTAAGAGACAGAGTTTAAAAACAAGAATGTCTTTTCCACCATTAGCAGAAATGAAGGCTTACGGCCTAAGTTACTTTTAACTGTAATACATAAAGACGGTTTGGTTTCTGCACAGCTGTTTTGTGCCTCAAGAATAAATACTTGTTAAAGTTTTTTTTTTGGTACATGTGCATATGTAAATCTCAAAGAGAATAAGATTCTGTTAGGGACTGCTGGCTTTAGGGAACACACGGAGGCCTAAGTTACAGTGGCTCAAGTTTGGACAGGCCAGAGGTAGGGATTCAGGGAAGTAGATGCAGAGGCAGAGAGACAGTGGGGCAGGATGGATAAGACATGGCCAGTAATGTCCGATTCATTTTTTACCCAGATGAGGCTGTAGCTCTGAAAACCAGGGAACTGCTTAAAATTTGTCTAATCTGATGTAAATCAGGGCGGGTTTGGTGTGGAGGAGAAACCAACTGTTTAGATAGCTTTGGACTAGGATCGAGAAATTCAGATTAAAAAAAAATTTACAAACTATGGCATTTGAGGCATATTATTGCCTTATGGATTATTTTTAAGTATATTTCCTACAAAAGCCAGGAACATGATTGACTGGCCCCTGGGTAGTATGGAAGGAAATTTTGGTTAAGAGTGAAATCTGGTTAAGAGTTAAAAAAATAAACAAAAAAAACATGGCTGCTATATGATCCACAACTGGATGCAAGGCTAGAAGTGGTCACTCTAACAAACACAGTGACAATGAAAAAGCCTCAAAGATTATGAGACTTAAAAAAATGGGACACAGAGACACAACGTGAGCAACCACTTTTGGAAAAAATAGTGCCAATAGACTTACTTGATGCTGGGCTGCCGCAAACCTTCAATTTATATAAAAAAAATGCAGTATGTCTGAAGAGCAATAAAGTAAAGCACAATAAACCAAGATATGTCTGTAATCTTACACATCCTTTAATTAGATATTTATTTTTTATGGTTTTGGTATTAGCAATACTTGTGCTTTTTATAGCACTATTTCTTTTTTCTTAATCTTATGGACATTATGGATTGTGCAAATGATCAGATTTTCCTTTTTATGTTGATAATTAAGTTTACTGCCTATCTATGAGAGTAGAAGAAAAATTTGACATATATTTTTTGCAACAATTTTTCTTTGGCTGCATATTATATCACTATCTTCATCTTTCCTTTGTGTTTATCTATTGTAGGTTGAATTGTGTTCCCCACAAAGATATGTGAAAGTCCCAATTCCTGATACCTATGAATATGATCATGTTTGGAAATAGGGCCTTTGCAGATAGAACCAAGTGAAGAAGTCATGTTGGATTTCAGTTCAGTTCAGTCGCTCGGTTGTGTCCAACTCTTTGCAACCCATGAACCACAGCATGCTAGGCCTCCCTGTCCATTACCAACTCCCAGAGTCCACCCAAACCCATGTTCATTGAGTTGGTGATGCCATCCAACCATCTCATCCTCTGTCATCCCCTTCTCCTCCTGCCCTCAATCTTTTCCAGCATCAGGGTCTTTTCAAATGAGTCAGCTCTTTGCATCAGGTGGCCAAAGTACTGGAGTTTCAGCTTCAGCATCAGTCCTTCCAATGAATATTCAGGACTGATTTCCTTTAGGATGGACTGGTTGGATCTCCTTGCAGTCCAAGGGACTCTCCAGAGTCTTCTCCAATACCACATTTCAAAAAGCTTACTTTCTTTTGCACTCAGCTTCTTATAGTCCAACTCACATCCATATCATGATACGGAAAAACCATAGCCTTGACTAGAACGGACTTTGTTGGCAAAAGTAATGTCCTCTGCTTTTCATATTGCTGTCAGGTTGGTCACAACTTTCCTTCCAAGGGTAAGCGTCTTAATTTCATGGCTGGCAATCACCATCTGGCAGTGATTTTGGAGCCCCCAAATAAACCTGACACTGTTTCCCCAACCTATTTGCCATGAACTGATGGGACCGGATGCCATGATCTTAGTTTTCTGAATGTTGAGCTTTAAGCCAACTTTTTCACTCTCCTCTTTCACTTTCATCAAGAGGCTCTTTAGTTCTTCTTCACTTTCTGCCATAAGGGTGGTGTCATCTGCATATCTGAGGTTATTGATATTTCTCCTGGCAATCTTGAATTCCAGCTTGTGCTTCTTCCAGCCAGCATTTCTCATGATGTACTCTGCATATAAGTTAAATAAGCAGGTGACAATATACAGCCTTGACGTACTCCTTTTCCTATTTGGAACCAGTCTGTTGTTCCATGTCCAGTTCTAACTGTTGCTTCCTGACCTGCATACAGGTTTCTCAAGAGGCAGGTCAGGTGTTCTGGTATTCCCATCTCTTTCAGAATGTTGGATTTGGGTGGGCCTTAATCCAACAACTAGTGTGTTTATAAGCAATGGGAAATGTGAACACAGATACATAAATGCAGATAGAACTCCATGTGCTGATGGAAGCAGAGAGTGGAGTGCTATGTTTCCAAGACAGGGAGCCCATCGAGAGTGACTCTGGAGGGCCCAAAGAACAGAACACAAAAAATTGAGCCACAGAGGGTCATTTCCAAGCCTTAAAAACCTAATAGAATTTGCCCTGCTGTGTTTGGAACTTGTTTTAGACCAATTCCAAATTTTATTTCTTCCATTTTTCCCCTCTCAGAATATCTATCCAATATCTGTCCCATCACTGTGTTTTGGAAGCATATCACCAGAACAGATTTTCTTAACCTATGCATTTTGCTGACTCTGCTAACAGTATACTTGATGGCATTTTGCTGAAAGCCACCTCAAAATTCCCAAGAAGACAACATGATTAGAGAGCAGGTGACTCTGGGCTTGAAAAGCCATAGACATCCTTCGTGTAGGTGTTTCACTGAGATGAAATAAATCTGGGATTTGCTAAGAGATGGGTCAGGCCAACGCACATTCAGGTTTGACTCTCCATGGCATGTGCCCTATTTAATGTGGCCACATAGAGGCTCAGTGCAGAAGCACTGAGGATATTTCCCAAGACAGAACAGAGGTGTGGCAAAGGCATTTATTTCCCTTCTCATTTCCATTTTATGCATTTCAGGGTTTGGCAGGGGTGAGCTCCACGTTCTGTAGATGGTAATGCAATGCTGTCAAGGAATCAAATCAAGCAAGATTTTCTCTGAGCTGTTGACTGGCTTCCTGTTATTTGCTTGAATGTTTTCTTTTACCCTTGAAAGTAGACAACAGTGAACCTTAAAATATGGGGGCGGGGGGCAGCTTTTAAGCTTGCTATCATGATTCAGATCAATTTGGAACCAAGGCCCACCTCCCATCTCTTCTAATTTTGATGTACATTCTCCAGTGGAGCAGAGTTCAAGAAATGATAAATACTCATTTATTCCCAGACACAGCAGTTTGTGATGACACCACGTACTGTCATTAAACCTATTTCATTATTTGTGTGTGTGTTTGTGTGCATTAATATCAGCTGGGGTTAATCATGGTGTCATCTGCCTTAGAGATTAACTTTTGCTAGCATTTGAAACAGGTTTGTCAGTGACTTTCATACTCAATAGTTCACATTTGCTTTCTTCAACCTTCAGCAATGATTTATAATATGAATGTCAAATTAAATTAAACTCATCTGGTTTAGCACCAAATAGCTATTATCTCAGCCAGCTGAGATATCAGAGAAACCCAGCAAATTTTAAATACCTCTGGAAGAGAAGAAAAGCTTGCTTGTTCTAGCACTCAGGAGAAAAGTGTCTCCTATTCTTAAAATTCTGAATGTCTCCTGGCAAACGGGTCAATTAAACAGCACAGTGCTATGTTTTTTCCTTTTTAAAAAAATGTAGCGATCACTCAGAATTTCTGTCTTAGCCTATCACTGGACAATTGGGTTGACCATCAAATTGAAGTTGGTCAAAGAAATACAAACCTCAGGGTTCTCAATATTTAGCTATGTTTTGATACATCTGAAACTCTGAACTGGTCTCAACCAGGTTATTGCATAGCCGAGAAACACATTGTTGTGTTTGACAAGCACTGAGAACATTAGATGCAGTGAGTTGGCACAAATATTGCATGCCTTGGCAAAAGCATGGCAAGACTAGATATGGTGTCCCACGTGGACAGCACCTGCCCCTGAAATTAGCCCACCATTCTTAAGAGGACAGCTCCTCTCCCACAAATATGTCCTTTTATTTATTCATTTTTAACCTGAAGATTGACTAAAGGAAAGAGAAAGCACAATTACTTTGGCTTGAACAAACATGCAGCCATCCAATTAACTTGAAATTACACAGGTAGAAAGCACACTGACTAAATTACCATTTAATGGTTTATAATAAAGAGAGATGCTTGCTTGCTTTCAAAACAGAATCAAGAAAAGGGAATGCAAGACATGCGAGTGTGACATGAAAGCAGAGTGATATTTTGCTGCATTAAGCAGGACATAGCACTAGAAAAAATAAGGGTGACTAAGTAACGTGTAAAGACACAATATATACATGGAAACCAGTCCCTACACCTGGAAACATAAAATGTCTTTAGTAAATGTGCATTTACTAAAAAGAAGATGGAATCCGGTTTCCCCACCATATGTTTTCCCTTTTGAAAATTATGCATATTTTAAAATTCTTTCATGTATTACAAGCTCATTGACACCATTAACAAGAGAATTATAAGCATGCTCAGTCACTCAGTCGTGTCCATCTCTTTGTGACCCCATGGGCTGTAGCCCACCAGGCTCCTCTGTCCATGGGATTCTCCAGGCAAGGATGCTGGAGTGGGGTGCCATTCCCTCCTCCAGGGCATCTTCCTGACCCAGGGATTGAACCCGGGTCTCCTGCGTTGCAGGCAGATTCTTTAGTACCATGTTAGCCAGCAGGGAGGCCCAGCTGATGAACTAAGAGAATATATTCATCTAAATCAGAAGAATGCAAAGGATCAAACTTTTAGGTAGCAACAAGAGAAACAGAAAAAGAAGATACTTCATGGTCAAATTATTGTAAACTATACATTTTTTCCCCCTTTTAGACAGATGTTTATTACAGTATTTCCAAATAGCATCAGATGATTGCTAAGATGCAGCATAGTTCTAAAAATATTTCAGTATGTAGATTCTAAGATATACTTGATGCTTTCAGGCATCTCATACCAAGCATGGTGCTCAGAAGCAAAAACAATACATAAAATACTGTATTTTTAAGGTAGAATATTTTAATAAGTAAGTGCAGCTGCTCTGGAGTCAGACTACTTGAGTTTGAAACATGCTGCTATTCAATACCTGTGATCTGGGGCATTTTAGTTAACTATATAATCTCAATTCCCTCATCTGTGAAATTAGTATAATAGTAAACCTATCACATGAAATTGTGTGAAGACTAAATGAAATAACGCATGTAAAGCTTAAAACAAAACCTAGCATATTATATATAGCACATTATGTAAGATTCCCTGGAGGAAGAAATGGCAACCCACTCCAGTATTCTTGCCTGGAGAACCCCACGGACAGAGTAGCTTGGTGGGCCACAGTCCATGGGGTCGCAAAGAGTCGGATATGACTGAGCGACTAATACAGCACATTATAACTGCTCCATAAATGTTAGCCAAAATTCATGTTGATGTGCCTGCTTAAACACTAATTTCCAAATGAGCCATGCAAAGCTCTAATATCATTTGGGAACTGAGCCCTGAGGCTGATGAAATCACCAAGGATTTGTTTTTGTCATTCGTATGAAAAGGAAAAATTGCATCCAACATTAGTATGTCCGTACGGTGAACTAGACACAATCTGTGTTGTTCCTTGCCCCACGTTATATCTCCTTGTTAGCTTTACCCTGACCTGCAGGGGCTGGAAGTGTAAGACACATACATTTCTCTCTCTTTTTTGTCAATAAGATTCTGAGTTTGTATTAAGTCCCAGCAGTTAAGATTGTTGTCCAATCGCTAAGTTGTGTCCAACTCTTTGCAACCCCATGGGCTGTAGCCGGCCAGGCTCCTCTGTCATGGAATTTCCCAGGCAAGAATACTGGGGTGGGTTGCCATTTCCTTCTCTAGGGTATCTTCCCATGTCTCCAGCATTTGCAGGTAGATTCTTTATCACTGAGCCACCAGTGAAGACTATCAGTAACATACATTTTATAATATTTGTAAGGCAGAGAAGCGGCAGAGGTGTGCTGACTTGTATCATAAAGCTCAAAGAAGCCAACTGTGTATCCCTATCCAGCTCTGCATTTGGGAGCTTTAAGTCAGCCGTGGTGGGAGTGTTTACTTAAGGAAGTTGGTAAGTACTACAAATCAGCATTTTATTCCTGGCCAGTGAGTCAGTTGTTAGATAATTTTAGCATACAACTGGGTAGAAACCATACTATCATTTTACTAGTATTGGCAGGCAAGTAATTGGGCAGTGATAGAAGTGAGTCTTTGCGATCATCTCTGGATGTTCCATTGCTTATCATCACTTGTCTCAGACCTGCAGACATCTGTGAACACTGGAGGCAGTTAAGTGAAAATCCTAACCTGGGTCACAGAAGCAATTTCTGATTGAATCCGTGGTAGTGCTGTGCTAGTGGAGGCTTCTCTGGCCCTTGCCCTTCCGTCAGCTTTGTAAGCACAAAATTTTGGTTAAGTTTCTTCCTGCCTAAAATACCTAAAACATTTTATTTTCCTGATGAAATGCTGATAACACATTATGATGTAAATATGTGAATATAGTATAATTATCTTGGCAGCACTCATGTCTACATGGAAAAGACTAATAATGGCTCTGAAAAAATTAGTGATAACAATTATTGATTATATATATAATATATATGCAAACACACACACACACACATATATAGATAACATTGCTGAATTTACCTGAATGTGCCGACAGATTCAATGGAATAAAGGAAACAAGTGAACCTATAAAAAGTACTTGTAGGGTATTTAAGTTTGAAGATTTTGGTATTTATAGGTTTTAGAAAATTTTAAATCAAAGAACAGAAATACCTGTTAGCACTTTGAGGAGGAAAGTTTTGGATTTTTTTTTTTGCTTTTCTGAAGTAAAAAGGAATACATCTAACTTCTTTGAATTTGAAAACCTACCTCTTTCTAACCCAACATAGATAGCCTATTAAAAAGCAGAGATATTGCTTTGCAAACAAAGGTCCGCCTGGTCAAGGCTATGGTTTTTCCAGTGGCCATGTATGGATGTGAGAGTTGGACTATAAAGAAAGCTGAGTGCCAAAAAACTGAGGCTTTTGAACTGTGGTGTTGGAGAAGACTCTTGAGAGTCCCTTGGACTGCAAGGAGATCCAACCAGTCCATCCTAAAGGAGATCAGTCCTGGGTGTCCCTTGGAGGGACTGATGCTGAAGCTGAAACTCCAATACTTTGGCTACGTCTTGCGAAGAGTTGACTCACTGGAAAAGACCCTGATGCTAGGAGAGATTGGGGGCAGGACGAGAAGGTGACGACAGAGGATGAGATGGTTGGGTGGCATCATCGACTCGATGGACATGAGTTTGAGTAAACTCCAGGAGTTGGTGATGGACAGGGAGTCTTGGCGTGCTGCGATTCATGGGGTCGCAAAGAGTCGGACACAACTGAGCAACTGAACTGAACTGAACTGAACTTTTTCTAATAGAGCTGAATATATAAATCAGTAAATAATCCAGATTTACATATTACACGAATATTTACTGAAAATCTATGCTGAGTTGTGGTTCTCTTCTAGGGGGATATAAAGATAAGAATATATAATATTTGCTCTTAAAGAAATTATAAAAGAAATACTTAAGTGTAATATAAGCTAGAAGGATGTAAATTTACTAACAAATCAGGTAGAGCTATGTGAATAGTAATGTGAGATGGGATTTCTTCCAGGTGATTCAATATTCCTTATTTAGTTTTCAGGCTGAAGCATGAGTCAATTTTCAAGGATTAAGTGGAAGTGAGCACTGAGGTTGCTGGAGAAAATGACAATGTGATAGAAAATCTTGGTAAAAATTGAGAGGAAGGAAAGCATTCCTTCCAAAGTTATTTCTTAAGTGTATGCTATGTGCCAAGTTGACTCTGTGGTGATGGCCATGTGGATATAATTCCTTCCTGCATAGAGTTATAATCCAGTGAAGAAAACTGAAAAGTGTTCAGATATTAGTATCCACCCACAATTCATGTCCACCAGCAACCTCAGAATGTGATCTTACTTTGGAATAGTGTCCTTGCAGAAATAATTATTTAAGAATCTTAAGATGAAATCCTCTTGGGTTTAGAATGTCCTTATATGAACAGGAGAAGATACAGAGAAAAAGGCCATGTGAAGACTGAGATAGAGACTAGAGTTATGCTACTATAAGCCAGGATTCACCGGTGGCGCAGTGATAAAGAATCCACCTGCCAATGCAGAAGACGCAAGAGACAAGAGTTCAATTCCTGGGTTGGGAAGATCCCCTGAAGTAGGAAATGGCAACCCACTCCAGTATTCTTGCCTGGAAAATTCCATGGACAGAGAAGTCTGCTGGGCTGCAGTCCACGGGGTCACAGAGGGTTGGGCACGACCGAGCACGCATGCACTATAAGCCAAGGAACACCCAGAACCACCAGCAGCTGAAAGAAGCAACAGACGGGGAGTGTGGCCCTGCTGAAACACTGATTTTGGTCTTCGGCACCCAGAACTGTGACAGAATAAATTTATGTGTTTTAAAGTCCCCAGGTTTGTGGTCCTTTGTTGCAGCAGACCTAGAAAATAATATCAAATAAATAAATAGATTGAATGCTGTATTATAAGTGTTATGGTAGAAGACGATTAAGTTACTCTATAAGAATGGATAGGAAAGTGGTTAACTTAAAGTAGGTGTCAAGTTTAGCTAAAGTTTTCTTTAAAAAAAACAAAGACATTACCATTAGCTAGTTGGGTCATGTTGGGGACATCTCTTAAACTTTGTGGGCTTCAGCTTTCCTTTTCTGTAAAGTGAAGAATTGGACTCCGTGACCAGTTTCTAAGGTTTATGTCAGCCTGAAAATTGTGTGAGTCAGTGACTATTACAGGAAAGGGTGAAGCCAGAGAGAAGGGGGGTGAAGGGTCAAAGCGGCTTGTGAATTCACACAAGGATTTGAGATTCAACTGAATCCATTTATCCCAACAGAGACGTCCATAAACCAAAATACATTTTTTTGCTAAGTTTCAGCAAAAACTCAGCATTTTGATCAGAATTCTACTTGAAAATAAAGAAACTTGGCAACTCTTTGTTCCCTTTAGTAAGATAATCTTTATGTTCAGAAGTTTAAAGTGAAATTTATGAAGACAGTGAGATAAGAACATGTCTATGACGATAGAAAGATATTAAAGGATAAAACTAAAACTCTGAAACCCCACCTTAACTTAGCTACACCCACACAGGAAATGATACCACCCATCACCTCACTTTATGAGTGGATAGTGAGTAATTTGGTAGAATGCTAGTAACACCATATTGGCTATGTAATTTACAATTCCTTTTTTTTTTTTAACTGCTCATATCCGAATTTAAACTTGTTAAGATGAGTGAAAAGGCACTTAGGATTAAAAGCCAAAGGCTTTTAAAAGCTAATTTTGGAGCCTTAGACCACATTTCTGTGACTACCACCTACCATTATCAAATTAACTGAATTCTTATAGTACAGAGTAGAGATAAGGATCAGAGCCTAAGATTATAAGGAATTTGTTCCTCTCCTTTTGTCTTAAATGGGAACAGGATTTTGGAAAGACCCTGAGCCCAGGCATCCTTCAGTTTGAATCTTTAGTGATCCCACTTCAAGACTGATACACATATTTGGGGGTGCACTTTGTAACCTCCATTTTTGTGACTCACTTCAGGAAGACTCTATAAGGAAAGAAATGAAAAAGATATAAAATTCTCAAGTTGAAGTTAAAGAAAGATTTTTTTCTGTGTGAAAGACAGATGATGGTATTATTAATAGTGAAGGATAAGAGCTGAAACATTTGAATGTTCAGCTAAATATCCCTAAATTTCTCCTTTCAGTGTGGATAGAAATAACCACTTGAGGTATTTCCGTAATCTCAGTTTCAACTCCAGCCAGGAATCAAGAGGGAAAAAAATCCCCTCTCGAGCAGTTTATAAACTAAAAATAAAGATGACAAAAAGTCAGATTCAGATTAAATTGGAAAAGCTGGTGGTTCACAGCAGTAGTTTTATCTCCCTAAGACAGAAATATATAGGCTACAGTACGATAAACCATAAGTATTTATGATATATATAAGAAATAATTAGTGCCCAGCTTTATTCAATACACACAAGATCAATTAAACTTTGGCAATTAACACTGATTATTAATGAGTCCAAATTGGCCACATTTTCTGATCACTGATGGCTAGAATCTAAAAGAAATGATGTATGTTACTTGCTATACAATGCTTTCAAATTGCAGTGCTGGAGAAGACTCTTGAGAGCCCCTTGGACTGCAAGGAGATCAAACCAGTTAATTTTAAATGAAATCAACTCTTCTTGAATATCTTCCAGGGTTTTGGTGAGCTAAGACAGAAAAATATAGCTCCAGTTCTGCTGAGTTGTTACAAAGAACTATAATTACATTTTATAGTATTTAGCTCAACCAAATAATTTTTTGATTTTAAGCATAACGTAGCAACAACAGATTGAAACCTTTGAATTTTGCCTCAATATTACTGTTGTGTCACATACGTCCTAAATTCCCACCTGTACCACAAAATAACCCCAATAATATGCTTTTCCTGTAATGTAGCTCTGAGAAGGGGCTGTCTTGGTAGAATTCCAAACTTAGACATTATATTTTTGTCTTTAGTAAGGAAGGCAATATTTTGGACTAGAAAGAACAGTGAATGTTTAAGTGACCTGGCTTCCAGTGCTGGCTTTATCTGTATCTGCTGTGTGATCTTAGGGAACTCGTACAATTTCTCTGAACCTTATTGGCTCCATTGTAAAATGGAGGATGGATTTAAGACTCTCCTTGGAAGAAAAGCTATGGCAAACCCAGACACTGTAATAAAAAGCAGACACATCACTTTTCCAACAAAGGTCCCTCCAGTCAAAGCTATGGTTTTTCCAGTAGTCATGTATGGATGTGAGAGTTGGACCATAAGGACCACACAGAAGTTTGAGCACTGAAGAATTGATGCTTTTATACTGTGGTGTTGGAGAAGACTCTTGAGAGTCCCTTGAACAGCAATGAAATCAAACCAGTCAGTCCTAAAGGAAATCAACCCTGAATATTCATTGAAAGTCCTGACACTGAAGCTGAAGCTCCAGTACTTTGGCCACCTGATGTGAAAAGCCAACTCATTGGAAAAGACCCTGATGCTGGGAAGGATTGAGGGCAGGAGGAGAAGCGGGCGACAGAGGATGAGATGGTTGGATGGCTCCACTAACTCAGTGGACATGAGTGTGAGCAAACTTTGGGAGGTGGCCGAAAGACAGGAAAGCTATAGTCCATGGGGTTGCAAAGAATTGGACATGACTTAGCATTTGAACAACAACAGCAACAAAGATGTCAATGCTAAGTTTTTAAAATAATTCCTTGAATACATAGGCAAATTATGAGTGTAGATGATATTTACCAGCATGCATTGGACTTTTCTGTTAAATAGATCTACGAGAATTGGTAGAAATCAGAACTTATGGCTTCTGCTTCTGATTTGGTTATTAAAAAAAAATCTGACAGAGTTTTAGGTGATTTATTTCAGGAAAGTGTAGAGAGTTAGAGCAAATAAACAGAAAATAAATTAACCTCAAATGGGTGAAGAGAGGAATGAGAGTCATTAAAAACAAAATTTAGACTGGGGTAAAATTTTTATGTGATGAAGACAAACTATGAGATGCTACAGGAGAATTATAAAGAAGGAAAGACATAGGGCTTATGAATTTGGTGAAAGAAGTAAGATTAAAAATATCATTTAGGAAGATGCTATTTCAGCTTTGGGTGTGTATATAAATATGCATGGCCATTCCCTTCTCCGGGTCATCTTCCCAACCTAAGGATTAAACCCGGGTCTCCAGGCATCTAGGTGAAGACTGACTCAAAACCATAAATGACTTTGGTAAGTTTGATTTTTAGGTGAGGGCTCAGGGTTTCTGGATAACTGTTTTTTTTTTCAGATGAGACTTATAGCTTCCACTGGCGACTTGGCTGAGACTGTTTGCAATGAGTAGTTCATTCATTTGCTCACTTATTCATTAACTCATTTATCTAACTTCATACCAGTCATGACACTTAGGCACTTGATGGCCTAGAAATGTGGTTCCTAACTGTCAGTTCAGTTCAGTTCAGTCGCTCAGTCATGTCCAAATCTTTGCGACCCCATGAACTGCAGCACGCAAGGCCTCCTTGTCCATCATCAACTCCCGGAGCCTACCCAAACACATGTTCATTGAGTTGGTGATGCCACCCAACCATCTCATCCTCTGTCATACCCTTCTCTTCCTGCCTTCAATCTTTCCCAGCATCAGTGTCTTTTCAAATGAGTCAGCTCTTTGCATCAGGTGGCCAAAGTATTGGAGTTTCAGCTTCAGCATCAGTCCTTCCAATGAACACACAGGACTGATCTCCTTTAGGATGGACTGGTTGGATCTCCTTGCAGTCCAAGGGACTCTCAAGAGTCTTCTCCAACACCACAGTTCAAAAGCATCAATTCTTCAGTGCTCAGCTTTCTTTATAGTCCAACTCTCACATCCATACATGATTACTGGAAAAACCATAGCCTTGACTAGACGGACCTTTGTTGGCAAAGTAATGTCTCTGCTTTTTAATATGCTTTCTAGGTTGGTCATAACTTTGCTTCCAAGGTGTAAGTGTCTTTTAATTTCATGGCTGCAATCACTATCTGCAGTGATTTTGGAGCCCCAAAAAATAAAGTTTAGGAGTTTATAATTTAACAAGGGAGTATATATGTAACCTAATAATGTCAACTGCATGAGATAAATGATAATATATACATGCACGCGTGCTAAGTCACTTCAGTTGTGTCTGACTCTCTCCAACCCCAAGGACCATAGCTTGCCAAGCTCCATTGTTCATGGGATTCTCCAGCAAGAAGGCTGGAGTGGGTTGCCCTCCTCCAGGGACTCTTCCTAATCCAGAGAATGAACCCCCATCTCTTATGTTTCCTGCATTGGCAGGCAGGTTGTTTACCACTAGCACCACTTGGGAAGCCCCAATATATACATACACCCACTTTTTATGATGTAGTATTGTATAATATGTATATGGTATGTATTGTATTTATAGATTACATACACATGCCCACATATGCACAGAAACTTTGTATATTCTCTGCTCCTCAGTTTCTCCTCGCAGACCCTAGGGAATGAGGGCAGCAATCAAATATTCCTTAAGAGTGTTCTCTTATGAAGAAAAAATGAAATAGTCAACTAAAATGAAGTAAACAAAGAGATGTGGCAAGTTGGCGTCGGGTAAATTGGTTTTCAGTGAAATAGCCGTTTGGTGGATTGGTCATTTGGCAAACTGGCTTCAAAACAAGTGGGTCTTTGGCAATTTGACCTAGAACCAAATGATTAATTTTAGATACTCCATGTAAGAACCAAGACAAATGCCACCCAAACTCAGCTGGAACAACCAATAACGAGAAATATATTGCTATACAAGACAATTAAAAATAACTACAAACACTTGTTTTTAAATACTTCATTACATATGTCTCCTTATTTAGCATTACATTATGTCCATCTTAATTTGGTAATTAAAGTATCAATTTTTATATCTTCTTTCAATGTTAAGACTTGTTTCTCTTCCTCTTCTGACCAAGGGCTTGACTACAGGTAAGTAGGCTACTTTCTGGAAGTACTGTGATTGGCTATTTGTCTCCAGCTCACCTCCTTCCCCACCAACCCACTAGTTACTGTTTTTTATTTCCTCAGGGTCTACTATGGTATAGTGAGGGCAGGGAGGGAGGGAGAGTTAAAGCGGCAAGACGGTAGGGTTATTTCTTGGGCAGTACCATATGTGCTGTGCTAAGCTGCTTTAGTCGTGTCCAACTCTTGGCGGCCCCATGGACTGTAGCCCATCAGGCTCCTCTGTCCATGGGATTCACTAGGCAAGAATACTGGAGTGGTTTGCCATGCCTTCCTCCAGGGGATCTTCCTGACTCACAGGTTGAATCCATGTCTCCTGCAGTGCAGGCAGATTCTTAACCTCTGAGTCACCAGGGAAGCCCTAGGATTATTTCTTACTTGACAGTTACTCTCGTAATGGATGCTTTCTGGGTCTGAAAGATGGTGAAACCTTTTTTTTTTTTTTTCCTTCCTGGAAAGTTTGGTGGAATCTTCAGATATCTCCCTGCTGATCCATCAGAATACTCATGATTATAGTGGTGCAATAATTTTCTCAGATGCTGCCCCAACCTCGAGCTATGGTTTTTCCAGAGTTCATTCCATAAAAACACTCAATGGAAGTCCCTTACCCTCTGAGTGATGCATTCTTAGGCAAAATCTCATTTAAATTGGCCCACATTTGGTCTCCAGGAGATACTTATCCTTTATCATTTATTCTTTATCTTGACAAAACTCAAGTTGTGCAGGCAAAGCCCAGTGCAGCAGCATCTCTCCTTGCTCTGCTCTCATGCCTCTGGATCCCCAGGCTCCTCCGGTACCAGCACAGTGTGCTTCCCAACTCTAGGGGACACACATGAAGCTCTCTGAGGATGTAGTGATGCCCTGCTCTCTTGGTTTGGGGCTAAGTAAGCCACATCAGCAGTGGCCACAAGACTGGAAAAGGTCCGTTTTCATTCCAGTCCCTAAGAAAGGCAATCCCAAAGCATGCTCAAACTACCGTACAATTGCACTCATCTCACACGCTAGTAAAGTAATACTCAAAATTCTCCAATCCAGGCTTCAGCAATACGTAAACCGAGAACTTCCAGATGTTCAAGCTGGTTTTAGAAAAGGCAGAGGAACCAGAGATCAAATTGCCAACATCCTCTGGATCATCGAAAAAGCAAGAGAGTTCCAGAAAAACATCTATTTCTGCTTTATTGACTATGTCAAAGCCTTCGACTGTGTGGATCACAATAAACTGTGGAAAATTCTGAAGGAGATGGGAATACCAGACCACCTGACCTGCCTCTTGAGAAACCTGTATGCAGGTCAGGAAGCAACAGTTAGAACTGGACATGGGAAAGTGACTGGTTCCAAATAGGAAAAGGAGTACGTCAAGGCTGTATATGGTCACCCTGCTTATTTAACTTATATGCAGAGTACATCATGAGAAACGCTGGTCTGGAAGAAACACAAGCTGGAATCAAGATTGCCGGGAGAAATATCAATAACCTCAGATATGCAGATGACACCACCACCCTTATGGCAGAAAGTGAAGAGGAACTAAAGAGCCTCTGGATGAAAGTGAAAGAGGAGAGTGAAAAAGTTGGCTTAAAGCTTAACATTCAGAAAACGAAGATCATGGCATCTGGTCCCATCACCTCATGGGAAATAGATGGGGAGACAGTGGAAACAGTGTCAGACTTTACTTTTTTGGGCTCCAAAATCACTGCAGATGGTGACTGCAGCCATGAAATTAAAAGACGCTTACCCCTTGGAAGGAAAGTTATGACCAACCTAGATAGCATATTAAAAAGCAGAGACATTACTTTGCCAACAAAGGTCCGTCTGGTCAAGGCTATGGTTTTTCCAGTGGTCATGCATGGATGTGAGAGTTGGACTGTGAAGAAAGCTGAGTGCCAAAAAATTGATGCTTTTGAACTGTGGTGTTGGAGAAGACTCTTGAGAGTCCCTTGGACTGCAAGGAGATCCAACTAGTCCATCCTGAAGGAGATAAATCCTGGGTGTTCATTGGAAGGACTGATGCTGAAGCTGAAACTCCAATACTTTGGCCACCTCATGTGAAGAGTTGACTCATTGGAAAAGACCCCGATGCTGGGAGAAATTGGGGGCAGGAGGAGAAGGGGACAGCAGAGGATGAGATAGCTGGATGGCATCACCGACTCGATGGGCATGAGTTTGAGTAGACTCCGGGGGTTTGTGATGGACAGGGAGGCCTGGCGTGCTGCGATTCATGGGGTCACAAACAGTCAGACACGACTGAGCAACTGAACTGAATTGAACTGAACCCCACATCCTGATGTGCAGGTGAGAGGGGGACACTCACAGTGCTAAAGCAGTTCTCTCCCAAAGTATCTCTTCAGAAATCTATTTACTACCTCCAAACCTTCTTATATATCTCTCTGGCAGAGGTGGTGTTTGTTGTTCAGTTGCTAAGTCATGTCTGAGTTTTTGTGACCCCATGGACTATATAGCACTCCAGGCTCCTCTTTCCTTCACTATCTCCCAGACCTTGCTCAGATTCATGTCCATTGTGTCGGTGATGCCATCCTATCACCTGTCATCCTCTGTCACCCTCTTCTCCTCCTGCCCTCAATCTTTCCCAGCAGTGAGTCAGCTCTTTGCAACAGGTGGCCAAATTATTGGAGCTTCAGCTTCAGCACCAGTCCTTCCAATGAATATTCAGGGCTGATTTCCTTTAGGACTGACTGGTTTGATCTCCTTGCATCCAAGGGACTCTCAAGAGTCCTCTAGGACCACAATTTGAAAGTGTCAATTCTTTGGCACTTGGATTTCTTTATGGTCCAGCTCTCACATTGTACATGACTACTGGAAAAGCCATAGCTTTGACTATACAGACCTGTGTCAGCAAAGTATGGATACATGAGAGTATATTCAAGCATGTGATGAAGAAATGGTATTTCTTCACCTCACCAAATATATGTATATATGTATCACTAGTTGCTCCTTTTTTCTGTGATGTCTCTGGCATACTTTTTAGTGTTTGTCTTATGACTATTCACAGTGACTTTGGAGCCCAAGAAAAGAAAATCTGTCACTGCTTCCACTTTACCCCTTCTATTTGCCAGAAAGTGATTGGCCTGGATGCCATGATCTTAGTGTTTTGAATGCTGAGCTTTAAGCCAGCTTTTTCATTCTGCCCTTTCACCCTCATCAAAAGGCTTTTTAGCTCCTCTTCACTTTCTGCCATTATGGTGGTATATCATTTGCATATCTGAGGTTGTTGATATTTCTCTCAGCAGTCTTGATTCCAGCTTGTGATTCATCCAGCTTGTGATTCATTCACATGATGTACTCTGCATAGAAGTTAAATAAGCACGTTGACAGTATACAGCCTTGTTGTACTCCTTTCCCAATTTGGAACCAGTCAGTTATTCCATGTCTGGTTCTAACTGTCGCTTCCTGCATACAGGTTTCTCAGGAGACAGATAAGATGGTCTGGTATTCTCACCTCTTTTATAGCAGAGGTTAAACTCTTCAAACCTATCCTGGGTTGCTAAGTTAGAAACTTCCACTCAGTGGTCTAACGGCTGACTTTGGAATCTAACATCTTCTCTATGGGCTGACTACAGTCGAAACTTCCAGTTCAAACTTTTCCCTGTGCTTCTCTTAAATGCAGTCCAAGATTAAATTCAATTTTGTTAGCATCTTCATGTCTTTCTACACTTCCTTGAGGCAACTGCTTCACCTTTTAGTCTTGTTGTAACTAAAGGTGTTTAGAAGAAAAGATAATAAAAATTTGGAAATAATATGATAATTCAATAGTCATATGAAATCAATCATGTGTGTGTGTGTTAGTTGCTCAGTCATGTCTCTTTGTGACCTCAAGGACTGTAGCCAGCAAGGCTCCTCTGTCCGTGGGATTCTCCAGGCAAGAATACTGGAGTGGGTTGTCCGTTCCTTATCCAGGGGATCTTCCTGAGCCAGGGATCAAACCTGGGTCTCCCACACTGCAGGCCGATTTTCTACCATCTGAGCCACCAGGGAAGCTCATCCTAGAATCTCTGAAGATCTTGCAGGCTTATATATCATATATAATCTTTAGAGTCATGGATTTTTGAACAGCTTGCCAGCTCTGCGGAGGTAGAAAGAGAAGGAAGAGAAGGAACTAAAGACAAGGAAGGGAAGGACAACCGCAGTCCGCGCACCAAGAGAATAAACAAGCCAGGAAAGCATCACCTCCAACCCCGAGAACACACCTTCAAAGGCTATGTTTATATTCCTGGGATACCAGCTGTTTTCCGACTAAGGTCTACACATGATGAAGTGCAGAGAGGCACCAGTTCTTAAGAAGTTTGTTCAAATGGAAAATGAATTCTTGGATTTAATCCCATATAAATTATCTTTCTAATCACATGAGGCTATATTCCTATATCCACATATAATCAAAAAGTCTTGAACTGAAATAACCCATAACCAGAAGAGAACAAATCCCCAGGAGCCATTTTCCACCAACCTGTTTTTATCTTCTGGAATTCAATCCCTTCCATTACTAAGAGATTCCTGTGAAAGTATGACTCAGTTCCTCCAGCAGTTCTTGACAAGTATCTCTGAGATAAATCTCAAAACTGATTTTACACATTTAAAGACCACTTATTCACATAGCACTTTCTGACATACTTTTTCAGTGTTCTGGAAAGTCAACAGCTTCTTCATCCCACTCCCCACTCCTCAGATCCTTTTCCTGTATTTTTAGCCCCTCATTATAAAAGCATTACATATTCATTAAAAAATAAAATGCAGACAAGAAAAATAATGTAAAGTACACTCATGATTTAGCCAGAGATATCCATTATGAGTGTTCTACAGAATATTTTTCTAACGTTCTTTTTAAATGCATATGCTATTAATCTATATATAGGAACCATATTTTAAATGCTATTTTAACCAACTATAACAGTTTTTGACCATTTGGATTGTTACATATTTCCTTACCATGAATATGGAAGACAGGAATAATTAGATTTAAATGAATTACATATAAATAGCAAATACATATGAAACTTTGAACACTCATTTTGAACAAATTTTCCTTTTCACCAAATTATTTTGTTTTCTCCCCTACTTCTAGTTCCTTTCCATAGTTCAGCCTGGTTTGTATTTTTCTACATTTATGCTCATTCTTTCAGTTCAGTTCATTTCAGTTCAGTTCAGTTCCTCAGTCCTGTTCAACTTTTTGCAACCACATGGACTGCAGTATGCCAGGCTTCCCTGTCCATCACCAACTCCCAGAGCTTACTCAAACTTGTATTCATTGAGTCAGTGATGCCATCCAACCATCTCATCCTCTGTCATCCCCTTCCCCCGCCTTCAATCATTCCCAGCATCAGGGTCTTTTCCAGAGTCAGTTCTTCACATCAGGTGGCCAAAGTATGGAATTTCAGCTTCAGCATCAGTCCTTCCAATGAATATTCAGGACTGATTTCCATTAGGATGGACTGGTTGGATCTCCTGCTGTCCAAGGGGCTCTCTAGAGTCTTCTCTAACACCACAGTTCAAAAGCATCAATTCTTCGGCGCTCAGCTTTTTTTATAGTCCAACTCTCACATTCAAATATGATTACTGGAAAAACCAATGCTTTGACTAGGCAGGCCTTTGTTGGCAAAGTAATGTCTCTCCTTCTTAATATGCTATCTAGGTTGGTTATAACTTTTCTTTCAAGGAGCAAGCATCTTGTAATTTCATGACTGCAGTGACCATCTGCAGTGATTTTGGAGCCCCCTAAAATAAAGTCTGTCACTGTTTCCACTGCTTCCCCATCTATTTGCCATGAAGTGATGGGACAGGATGCCATGATCTTAGTTTTCTGAATATTGAGCTCATTCTTATACACACATGATCTTTTTCTAAACAAACAGACACAGGTAACACCTCAGGAAATTGCTTTTTTCACTTAATATCTTTTGGGCATTATTTCAGATCAATAAATATAGACTGAAGCAATTTTTTGAATAGTGGATTGTAAGCATTGATTTTATTCTATAAACAGTGAAGAACGTAATGTGTATTTATTAAGCCAGTATACCAGGCAGGGGCTTCCTAGGCGGCTCAGTGGTAAAGAACCTGCCTGGGCTTTTGTGTCCCCAGGAACAGCAGTTAACAGCTCCCCAGATGGGAGGGGAAGTGGTGGCAGAAGGAGATACCTTTCCAGTTATCTAAGGGATGCTATTACCATAAGCCCTTCCTGGTGGCCCAATGGTAAAGAACCCACCTGCAAATGCAGGGGATCAGGTTTGATCCCTGAGTCGGGAAGATCTCCTGGATAAGGAAATGGCAACCCACTCCAGTATTCTGGCCTGGGAAATCCCCTTACAGAGTAGCCTGGCAGGCCATAGTCCATGGGTCGCAGAAAAGTCAGACACGACTAAGTGGCTAAACAACAGTATCAGGTAGATGAATAGACTCATTGATTGTGTATGGTAAGTAGTTTCATAGGAATAACACTTGTAGATAGCGACATCGCAAATTAACTCATTGAGGTTGACAATTTTTCAAAGTCAAAATGTGCAATGCATCAGCTTATACATCAATGTTGTTTTCCACCTCACAGTCAAACACCCAAGACATAAAAATGACAAACACTTTTAGAAACTAAGTTTTCTATAAGTTAAGATTTGAAAAGTATATTAATAAGAAATAGTTTTTAAAAAAGATATATCATTCTTTTTGGAATGAGACAAAGAATAAAATTAAACATAGTATTTAAATAATTCTAAACTCAAAATATTTTTAACTTGAATCTTCTGTGTGTGTGTGTGTGAATTTTCGTGGGTAAAAAGGCAACATTGCTATAGTGATTAACCATTGGTTTTGTTTTTTTTTTAACAAATCAAAAAGTAAAAACTAAAAAGATATTTTGTCCTGTTAGAGTTTTTCTTCCTTGAGTCTTTATCCAAAAAAGCTAAAAATAAAGACCCCTGTAATCTATTCAGGCAAAATGGCAGAATGTCTTGTAAATTAGCAAGTGGTATAGGAAAAAAAGAACATCAAGCAGCTTTTGAGCAACGTGGGTTTTTTAAGAGTCACAACCACCAATTTGCTTAAATCAATGATTCTTATCCTGGGTGATTTTGCCTCCCCAAAAAACAGTTGATAATGTCTGGAGGCATCTTAAAGTACGCTGAAAGTATTACTTCTCCATTTTATAGACTGTGAGACTGAGACTCAATGAAACCACAGTAGTGACAGATACAGCAGACAGCGGATGCATGTGGTTGCACATACTCCAGGAGGGGGTATGGATAAACCCAGTCACAGCAGTGTTATAGGCTGAATCAATTTGGCAAAATTGAAGGTGGAGGTTCCAAAGGCTTAATTTAACTTTGGCATCATATTCGTCTTCTTGTATCTTCATAAATTATCCTTAAATTAAAATAAATTCAATTATTAATAATTTTTATATGTCTAATGAAGAAAAAATAAACAACACTGACATCATGCAGTCTTAATATATTTCTCCATGAGATATACAATACAAATTATGAAAGTATTATAAAAGGTTCTAGAAGTCATTGTTTCATGATTAATTATATCTATGGCAATGCAATACGTCTCTAACAGATTCACTTCTCTCTCTTGGCACCTTGCATTGACTTCCCCATTTTAAGGCTGCTAAAATCAAAAGTTAACAATCTCAACTTTTTGCTGCTAAAATAAGAAGAAATAGATTAGCTTCACCAAAATATGATAGCAATAATAAAAACATTTTGCTTTATTTGTAGGTAGTATAGTCATGAGAAAGATACCAACTTTTATTTGCAGACAGGGCATTTCTGAGTGTCTATCTTGACCCTGCTAGGCATTCATGCTCATGTTATTGATACTGAGTTACCTAGGTTACCTCTAGATAAGGGGTTAACGACTGGCCTGCACTGGTTGGGGAACAAGTAAAAATGTTTTCCTTACCTACATAGTTTCTGTACCTGCCAGTTAAACTGTCTCCAACTTTTAGACTTGGGTTGGTCTGAGTATGGGGTATAGTAACTACAGTTTCTAATAAGCAAGTTGATTCCATAGAAAGGAATAGGCACTATTGGCTAGTCTTTTGGCATCAGCATAAAGTGAAAAAAAAAAAAAAAAATGGGGATTGGCTTCTGCCTGAAGTTGGCAAAAACAGAAATGAGAAACATGTTAGAAAGAGACAGATGTTTTTAGAAACTGTACTAAATTTAAGGTTTTTCTTCACATAGCTTTTGTGTCTTGTTTCACCAAGTTAGATTTCAAGTAAGGCCACTGTCTCTTTACTTCTCCTATTAACTTCTTGAGCACTGGGTAAGGGAGATTTGGAGGAAATTTTCTCATAAGAGCCTGAATCCCTTGATGCTTTGCTAAATAATGATTTTAATTGGGGGGGGGGCAGGAATAGAAAATATTAAAATTAAAACAGTTGCCCAAACCAGGTCAGCCAAAGATTATTGTCATCTTTCTACAGGGTGTTTGTAGAAACACACTGAAGGGGAGGATTTTTTTTTAAAGCAATTCTGTTGGTTCTCTGTATCACTTGCCTTCATGAAGTTTGGGGGATCTCTGTCCATTTAAGAATTTCTCGGAAACTTTCTCCTCTGCCAAGTCCAATGGATTAAGCTTGTGGCTATTTCATCACTAAATTAAAACCTCTGTCCTCTCAGTTTTGACATAGGTTCTGTACTACGAGCACCATCTGGGAAGTCCATAAAAAAGAAAACAGAACTGTAGTTCTGTAGTAACAGCTCAGAACTCCTGTTGTAGGCTGCTAGAGGTGGAAGGTGAAGCTATGGCCCCAGCGGTGTCTATGTCCCTGTCCCTGGTAACTGTGACTATGTCACACAGATGTGATTAAGTTACGTTATCTTGAAATGGGGAGGCTTTCGTTTCCATTGGGTGGGCCCGGTGTAATCAGAAGGGAGAGAGGGAGACATGAGTGGAGAGAAGATGTGACGATGGAGGCAGAGGTTGGAGTAAGGTTCAAAGGTGGTCACAAAGCAAGCCGAGTAGACAGTCTATAGAAGCTGGACAAGGCAAGGAAATGAATTCTCTCCCGGGGCCTCCAGAAGGAAAGCAGGCCTGCCGACACCTTGACTGTGTCCTCCTGAGACCAGTGTCAGACTTCTGACCTCTAGAACTATAAAACAGTCAATTTGTATTGTTTTAAGCCAGTAAGTTTACGGTAATGGGAAACTAGTTCAGCGCAGATGCCCTTTCCTATTCTTCTGCCCCTAAAAGCAAGAAACAAAGGCTAGGAACTTGGGACTTTTAGAACCCTTAAGGATTTCCAGTTTCAGGCACAGGTTTCAAAACATTGTGTGTGTATGTTAGTCACTCAGTCGTGTCCGACTCTGTGGCCCCATGGACGGTGGCCCGCCAGACTCCTTTGTCCATAGAATTCTCCAGGCAAGAATACTGGAGTGGGCTGGCATTGTCTTAATAAAAAAAAAAAAAGTGTGAAAATACTTAACTAATTTCTATTTCTTCAGTCCTGTAATCTCCATTTTTTAGTAATTAGAAGAATCAAAGTTGATGTTGGTCATAGAGGGAAGCCTCCTCTAATACTGAACAGATAAGCACCCACCTATCCTAAACTTTGCCAACAAAGTGTCACCTAGTCATTATGATTTTACCAGTAGTCATGTACGGATGTGAGAGCTGGACCCTAAAGAAGGCTGAGCACCAAAGAATTGATGCTTTCTAATTGTGGTGCTGGAGAAGACTCTTGAGAGTCCCTTGAACATCCAAATCCACCTGTCCAAGAATCCCAGAGACTAGACAGTGAAAGCGGCGAGGCAGTCATTTGTGCTACTCAAAGTAGAGATGAAAGAGAGTGGAGAGGAGTATCCATTCCTTCCGCTTTTGTGGTTTGCTGCCTGCCACATGGTGTCGTGTTGAAGACTCAACTTGCACAGATGAACCGGTGTTCCCTTCATTGAGGTTATGCCCTTGTTGGGCACTATCCCCACACATGTCAAACTGGTATGCCATGCTTGCATGCCAAGGTGGTTGCATGCACGTTCATTAATTATTCTTCAAACATAACCTCCAGTAAACTACAGCCCAAGCAACTTTCAGCCTCAGTCAAACACTGAGCTACAACTAGCTCTTCCCCACAAACATCCTAAGTGCTGAGTTTACTGCAGTAAATGGTTCCTGCTTTCCTCCTGATGTGTTCTCCCTTTGGGGTCAAAGTCACCTCAGCCCTCACTTAAACATTTCTCTAAATTCAAATCCAGGGACACACAGGCCATGGGATCTGAGTTCCTTTCTCCCCAGAGAAACTTGCACCTTTTGTGTTGGTAGATCAACTTCCTTCCACAGGGATTGTTTAGTGCGTTTTGTTGGGGGGACTGTTAGGGCAATTGGGCAATGGATGCCTACCTTATCTATATTTCGTATGAGAGACCACTCAAGTCATTCTTTCCAGGAGCAAAAAGATGTCTTGCATGGTCCTCTGACTTCCTTTACATCAGGAAAGTATCATATTATTAAAAATTTTGATCTCTGCTTTCCATGGTACCACACTTAATCTCTGTGGTAACAGGAACTCTTAAATTTACATTGTGTTGAAATCTGATGCACAGAAATTTTCTGTTAATTCCCATTTTGCCTTTTAAAGCTCTCTGGATGATAGAAGGAATATGTAATGAATTCTCCTCACACACCCATGGTGTAAGTCTTTACTTCTCTCATAAAACACAGTGGTCATCTTTCTCTAATCTAGCTAGTATGTGATTAAATTCATCACTATCGTGGGCAGTCTCCTCTGGGCCTGTGTCACTGTGTTAATTTAGTCCAGAGAGGGTTAAAAAGGAGAATTTCCCCCCTCCTCCTGAACTTCATACTGCTGTTAATTCAGCCCAGGGATGAGTTTATTCTTTCAGCAGCAACTTCTCATTGTTAACTCCTTGAGCTGACAGTCAAGTGAAATTCTCCTTAAGGTGCCTGTGTTGTGTGCAGCCTGAGTCTGAGAGCTCATTTTTTTTGTTATTTCTTAATAACAAAAATATATATATATTTAATATAAAATATATAAAATATTTCTTTTTGTTTTCAGTATAGATTCCAGTTCTTTCAACAACGTATTACATGTATTTCTGAATTATTTTCAGATTTGACTGTAATGCTCTCCCTATTTGTCATTCAAATTTTTGAAAGGTGAAGAGGTCAAAGATACTTCAGACCTTTCCTCAGCTTGCCATCCCTCTTTTAGTTAGCTTTTTTTTTATGGTGTGCATAGATAACTGTTGTCGACAAACAATATTGGTTTAAGAATCAGAAAATTTTAGATTCATATACATATCTTGCTGTTATTAGTGTGTGACCTTGGACAAACTGCCTCACTGCAATTTTCCCTGTATCATAGGGATTTTTACTGCCCAGGTTAGGTTTTTATATTGCTGTGTGTATGCATATATATGGATGTGTATCTACATGTATGTATGTATGCTGCACTTATAGTATGACTGATATGTGTAAATGTGTGTATATGTGTGGCATATTTATGTGCATATGTATATGTGTGCATGCCCACTGTGCCTTTTGTATATTTGTGCACATGCAAGTGTGTTTATGTGTATGTGTGTATGCCTCTGTGTATTGTGCATATGTGCACAGGCACATGTTTTTGTGTATACATATATGTATGAATGTGCATGTAATGTATGTGTACAAATGTATGTACATGTGTGTATTTTGGAACATATCAGATTGTCAATACACGGCAGACATTATTATACTTTACAAAGGAAACCAATTATGACTACAAACATCGCACATAATACTATCAGAGCGGTGCCTCACACAGTACCTGGCATGATGAATAATTCCATCAAACATCTCTGGGGTATGCAGTTCAAAAAGGAAATAATATAATCCCTGCAGGCACTGTGCTGGTCCCTAATGATTACCTCTTTGCTTTTTAACTATTTACCCACATTTTATATTGTAACATTTTGCTAGGGATCTGTCTAATCTCTTTGGGTGTAGTTTAAAGACTGCAACTTCTTTCACCTTTTTGAAAATGGAAACATTTATTTGCCCTTTTTCCACCTGCCAGAAGACTTCTGTTCCCACAGTTCTTCAAAGATGACTATTTACAGTTCACTGATGTCATCTGAGCCTTCTTTTAGTTTTATGGAATGGAACTAAAGTCCTTTGAAAGGTGTATTTTTCAACCTCTTTCCTGGCTTGGACTTTAATTTCCTCCTTCCAGTATTTGCTTTCTCCTTTTTAATCTGACAGTTAACCTTCTCAACCAATGTATTAGTCAGCCCTCTTTTGATTAAAAGAAACCCAGTTTAAACTCTTATGATAAAAAGGAATACCTTAGTTCACATAGCTGGGGAATTCAGGGGTAAGGCTTGCTTCAATCATGGCTGACTTCAGGGATTCAGAAGATGTCATCAAAAACCTAGATTTTTTGCCCTATTTGAGTTGATTCCTTTAATGGATGGGCTTTCCATACGGCTGGGAAGATAGCTCATGGGCTTTGTTCAAATTCAAAAGGAAGAGAAACACATTCTCAGCATCTGTGTATCAAATCTCATGGGGAACATCTGACTGGCCCTGTTTGATCATGTGTTCGTGGCCATGGCTGGTGCAGGCTGGGCATGTGGCTGGCAGGCACACTACAACCTCATGAGATATGGGACAGAGAAATGTAGGTTGTCTACAACAGAGGAAAGACCTGAAATGTTTTGCTTTTGACTCTTTTTGGTAAACTTCATGCTATTTTCCCATATCTGCTTCTTGCTCCCTTCATATCTTTAGGAAACCTATTTTTATCTTTGGCTATTGTCACAAGCTTTATTTCATTCCCTTGGTATTAGTTTTCATTTGTTTGTGGTTACACGTTGGTCCTTCCATTCTGTAACAGCTGGTGAGCTGTTTCCTTAGCTACCTCTCCCTCACCTTCACGATGAGATTCTCGGAACTGGGTGTTCAAAAAAGCAGAGTCCTTTTGTGTGCCCAGTCTCTGGCCATACGATCATACTTTTTTTTTTTTTAACCTTTGGAAATCTGTCTTCTTTTAGTTGAGACCAAATATCTAGCTTCACTCAGGGTTTGAAGCGTTTGCTATCACAGACCATAACGTGCTCATACTGGTTTGCTCCTTCTCAAGGATGCTATCATTTTTACTCTGCCAACCAGTACTTTTTCTGCTTGTCAGGGCTGGGTCCTGTGCAGAAATTCCCTTCATTACCTTCCCTGCCTTCTAAAAGATGAAGTTGTCAGTGACATGTATCCACTGCTACACTTTCAGTTGATGGACTTTTTGGAGATGTCGAGATAAGCATAATTCTGCATTGCTTCTGTTCCCACCTCTATATCTGCGCCAGACGTGTGATCAGTGTCAGGAAGGGATCATCCATTCTTTCATTCTGCCTGGAATGGCTAACTTACCAAACATCACCCCTATCTCATCCTCTCCAACAGTAATATCGTTTTGATGGTTTTTCCTTTAATCTCTACCCAGATGTTGTTTGTCATTCTGCCATCCCTGATTTT
This sequence comes from Cervus canadensis, assembly GCF_019320065.1. NCBI lineage: Eukaryota > Metazoa > Chordata > Mammalia > Artiodactyla > Cervidae > Cervus > Cervus canadensis. Next base: position 35,487,455 of record NC_057410.1, on the reverse strand, counting down.
GGAATTTTCACAAAGGTATATATCTTCCTGACACAGAATTGTGCTGCTTTCCATAAGTATTGCCACTTGTGATTCTTATTTTGCCAAGATGCAGTAATGTCTGCGGGGTGGATGTGCTGGTTTTCTTGCATGAACATCATATTATATGTTTGATAATTGGTATTCAGGCAACTAGGACCTAAGTGCTATGTCCTATGGACTCTTTAATTATTTTCTTGTGTGAATTACTAGGTACATTCGACACTGGTTTCAAGCTTAGAGTCTCACCCTGAGCTCCCTCTCCTTTTTGTTCAATTTTAAATCCTCAAGAACAGACTGAAAAATTCACCAGTGAACCTTTTCTTCTGTTTAAAAAAACTGATCAACTCCTATTACAACAAACCAAAGGAACAATTCTTATTTTTTTCCTTGTTCAATTAGGAATGTGTGCTATCAGATAAAATGTGTGCTTAGTTGCTAAGTCATGTCCGACTCTTTGCAACCTTGTGGGCTATAGTCCACCAGGCTCCTCTGTCCAAAGAATTTTCTAGGGAAGAATACTGGAATGGGTTACCATTTCCTCCTCCAAGAGATCTTCCTGACCCAGGGATGGAAGTTGCATCTTCTGTGTCTCCTGATTTGACTGGCAGGCAGATGCTTTAACACTGAGCCACCTGGGAAGCCCCATCAAATAAAACAATCAGTGGGAGACCATAGATTTGCTTTGCAAAATGCCTGCTTTGATAATGACTCTAATGAAGGGGATTCCCAACTGACATAGCTCAGTTGGTAAAGAATCTGCCTGCAATGCAGGAGACCCTAGTTCGATTCCTGGGACAGAAAGATCCTCTGGAGAAGGGATAGGCTACCCACTCCAATATTCTTGGGCTTCCCTTGTGGCTCAGCTGGTAAAGAATTTGCCTCCAATGCGGGAGACTTGGGTTCAATCCCTGGGTTGGGAAGATCCCCTGGAGAAGGGAATGGCTACCCACTCCAGTATTCTGGCCTAGGGTTGCAAAGAGTCTGACACGACTGAACGACTTTCACTTTCTCATAATGAAGACCCATGGTATGCTTGAGTTATGGCTGGTGTTCGGTTGGACTTGAAGTACTATGACACACTCAGAGCTATTCACAGCTATAGAACATGCTCCATGTCAAGCTTTTAAGGACTCTCCCATTCCCCGGGGCTAAAGCAGGATAGCTGGAGAAGAGCAAACTGGTTAATCAGTAAACAGGCAGATCTTTCTGAAGCACATCCAGTATCTCCTAGGGCTGAGGGCTCGCAGACAGAGCAGCTGCAGAAACCTGGGAAGGAATGCCTCTACTTCTGCCCTCTCTTGCGTCTTTGTCTCTGTTTTCCTGCCCATTCCCTGCCCTGACATTTCCCTTGCTCTAACTCCATCTTTGCCCTTTTTTGTGAATCCTGGCTTTCCACTGGTTTATGCCTATCTTTGGCCCTGCCCTAGACTCTTCTGTCTCAATATTGACCCTTTCTTCCAGACAAGGGACTGGGGTGCCAGGGCATTCTGAATTTGATATGAGTTTTAGAGCAGCAAGCCTGAGAATAGACAGTGTTAAGTGTGTTCTAGTTTCCATTGCACTTCTTGAGGTGGAGAAAAGGAATGTCTGGCACCAAACATTCGGAAGATAACTAAAGGGACTTCAAGACGCTTTGGGGTGGCTCAGTGGTAAAGAATCCACCTGCCAATGTAGGAGACACGGGCTTGATCCCTGGGTCGAGAAGATTCCCTGGAGAAGGAAATGGAAACCCACTCCAGTATTCTTGCCTGAGAAATCCCATGGACAGAGGAGCCTGGAGGGCTACAGTCCACAGGGTCACAAAAGAGTCAGACATGACTAAAGAGACCAAACAACAAACTGCTTTAGCTCAGTGCATCTCCAGAAGTGTAGATAAAATCTATTTCAAAGATCTGACAGGCCAGAGAGACGAGAGTCCCATGGTAGAGGAAATAAGATTTGCAATGAGTAGGACTCAGCTCATGATTTGACTAAACTGCCAAACCCAGGCAACTCATTGCTCATCTTTGAGCCTTTGTTTCCTAATCTATAAGACAAAGATGACAATGCCTATTGTGCCAGGTTGGGGAGACTCTTGGGATTAACTCCTATGGAAACAAGGGTTATAAAATCAGAATTAGGTAAAGGGCAAAATCAAGCTTGAGGTGGCCCTTCATTGATCCAAAGTGCCTTGGACCTTTAAACCTGTCTTTGTCATTTGGGGCTGCCATAACAAAAATGCCAAGACTTGGTGGCTTAAAACATAAAGATTTATTTCTTGTCGCTCTAGAGGCTAGAAGTCCAAGATCAGGGTGCCAGATGATTCAGTGTCTGGTGAGGGCTCATTTCCTGAGGCAAAGACAGCTGTCTTCTTGCTGTGTCCTCATGGACAGAGGGAGCCTAGTGGACTACAGCCAGGAGGGCTAGGGAGTTCTGTGGGGTCTCTTTTATGAGGGTATTAATCTCATTAATGAGGGCTCCAACTTCATGACCTAAGTACCTCCCAAAGACCCCACGGCCAAGTATGATCACATTCGGGGTTAGGTTTCACCATAGGAATGGGGGACAGAAACATTTAGTCTGTAGCAATACCTCTGCCTCTATGTGTCACTGGATGTAGGCCATTTTTCAAAAGATATCACTGATCTGATGCCTGAAGGGGGCAAAATGTCATTGCTCTAAGAGGGATCTGGGCCGTATATCTCTGCTTCTCACATATTTATCAGGGTTCTGTGAGTGAAATTATTTTTAACGGTAAAACTTTCTACAAATGTTAAATTATAATCAATACCATGATCATCAAACACCTATTAAAGACATGCTTTGTGATAGGTATTTGATAGGAATAAAGTAGTCTATTTTTTTAATGTACATTTTTCCTTCTTTTAAAATTGAAAGTCCAGAATCATTGCAGCAGTTCTTGCTCAGCCATCAAAGAATCAGGCTATAGTTCATACATAAATATTTACTAGATACTAACTATGTGGAGGATGTTTAGAAAATAAATCTTTTCTGCCATAAAGGTATCTCTTGGCATTTTAACACTACACATGGCAGAATACTTATGGAAATCATTAAGCAGGATAATTGCTAATTCATAATTTTTAATATACTATGATGTCATTACAATAACAAAATTTACATATTTTAGTACTTCTTGAAAAATAAAATTAAAAATACTTTTAAGCAGAAACACTCCCCTTGAAGAATACATAAATAGTAGCACCAGCACCAAATTTCAGGAAAAAATAAAGGGAAATTCCATTTGATATGTTTTATTATCAGTTGGAGAGCCAAAAATAAGTAATACGTAATGGAATTTCATCATATGGCAGTGGAATTTCCCCCAGAGCTTTATTAAAAGATTTAACATAGTTTGAACTCCTCAGTGAAGTCAAGGAACCTGTCCAAGGGCTGAGCCAGCATTTCAAGTAAATATGTTAATTTCTGAGCTCAACAAAGAAAAATGCTACTTTCAGTGCATTTCTAATATAAAATAATCTTTTTACACTATTATTTATAAACTATTCAGTGGAACCTAACTGAATATTTTGATTGGTTACATTTACATTTATATTTCCTCAACAACCTGAGAGCTGCTTACTTCATGACCGATCAAAGTGGGAAGTTTAAATTAGTAGTCCATGAGTTAATAAGAAGTGCATTAGATGTTGATGCAAAGTTTAGTATACACCATAATAGTGCTAATTCTGCGTTTGTATTGTGTTTTACAAAGGACAAAACATGTACTCTCTGTTTGCTTTTTCAAAAATGTTAGGCATATCTATGTGTGCAAAGGAAAGCAAAGAATGAGAACGTCTCGAAAATCCATCTTCACTTTTAGTCTCCCTTCACCTTCTCTTTGAATATTGTGCAGGAATAACACAAAACTGTGTGATCTTACCACTCAAAGCATGGGCCTTGGACTATGAGAACTGGCACCCTGAGACATAGGAGACACGAGTTCAATTCCTGTGTCAGGAAGATCCCCTGGAGGAGGGCATGGCAACCCGCTCCAGTATTCTCGCCTGGAGAATTCCATTAACAGAGGAGCCTGGTGGGCTACAGTCCATGGAGTGGCAAAGAGTTGGACACAGCTGAAGTGACTGAGCACCCATATACACAGCTGCTTGTTAGAATTGCAGAATCTCAGGCCCCACCCCAAATCTGCTGAATTAGAACCCACATTTTATCAAGGTCTCCAGGTGACTTGTGTGCCTATTAAAGTTTCAGAAGCGTTACTCCACAAATCTTTTCTCTAATAAAATAAAATTAAAATCCGATTAAAAAATTATCCAAATGACTGCTTCATCCCTTTTGTTGGAGGAATAAGTATGAATATAAGTATTCCGAAGCATAAAACTCAATACAGAAATATGAATTGTTGAATTTAATTTCTGTTTTAGATTCTGGATACACAAGGTATAGGGCAGAGTTAAGATTCTCTTTGAATAAAAAGTTTTCTCAAGTTGTCTAATTGCAAAATGATTAATAAGCCTAATTTTATTTTTGCATATCTTGGACTTTTTTTTCCAACAGAATGACTTTCTAGAATGTTAAATAGTGAATTCAGGAAGCAAGCAGAGAAAAAAATTCCCATCAAATAACATTATTTGACCACTGCTTATATTAAACAATCATCTTATGAACTATTTTTTTAATTTCTTTGCATTAGTGAAACAATGCTTTTCCCCACTTGCTTGATTTCTAGCAGGTAGGATAAGAGGATTTGCAATCCTGCTTGGTTTATGATTCTCATATTATTGACTTTACTCTGCAGGGAGATAAAATAGGGCCTCAAATGTTAAGGTTAAAGCCCTTCTTATGTCATTTAGAGATTGTTTTTAGATTAAGGATCATTTGACCTTGAGTTACGGTGGTTGCTTTATTATCTGATCATGGTGCCTCCAATAAGAGGTTGTCCGATGCTTTCAGCACATTACCTACCTATGTCATTCTAAAGCTTCTTGCTTCAGAAGATCTCTCAGCAGGGTTAGAAAAAGGTAAAGAGCTTAAACAAGCAAGCTATATTTATCAGCAATAAACAGCAGTCCCCGGAAATGTTCTACCCAGCAAATGAATCTATAAAGTGATGGCTCTAACTGCATGATAACAGAACTGATTTTATATTTAGCAAAAATGTTTATTAGTATTATGAGTGGGTACTACTCTACTGCTGTTAAGAATAGAGACTTCTATTACAGTGTCATTGCAGTCTATATAAATAGGTCAGAAAAGATGATGATATTTCTACAGTAAAAAATTTAACCAGACTAAAACTCCTCATGATATATATATCCTGAAGGAGGAGAACCAGAGAAAAGAGGGCACTATGTAGAATAGCTTGAACAAAATTATATAGATGCAGTTATATATGATTTTAGACTAAGATAAGAAAAGTTTGGTAAGAATGTGAGGTCTTATTCGAGTGGTTCAAGTTACAGGTAATTGCAACCTCAAACCTTGAAACTCTGCAATTGATCAAGGACATCAGCATTGGTGGCCTTGATAAGAAGGCAATAGATAGCAAAGGCCTTGAAGAATCAAGATTTCTTGCAGCTGCAGTTATTTTAATAGGTAGAACAATGTTCAGATTACACATTCACTGTTAACCCTAAAATTCAGGTTGCTAAAATAAAGGAGTTTTGTTTTCTTTTTGTCTTCTCCATACCCACTGCCACTCAGTTACCTCACCCAATGCCTTACACATCAGAGGTGATGATTATACATTTGTTAATGGGGATGAACTTTTAAGAACACTGTAGTCGATAGTGACCATAACATGGCTTTGGATGAATGCGTGAACGAGTTAATCACTCAGTCGTGTCCAACTCTTTGTGACCCCATGGGGCTATAGCCCACCAGGCTCCTCTGTCCATGGGATTTTCCAGGCAAGAATACTGGAGTGGGTTGCCATTCCCTTCTTCAAGGGGTCTTCTTGACCCAGGAATTAAACCCAGGTCTCCTGCATGGTAGGCAGATTCTTTATCATGTGAGCTACCAGGAAGCCCCCCTGGCTTTGGATAGGGGTATATTACAGGTATATTAAAAGACATAATAGATCTGTTACTGAGTTTTATAATAAATAAAGCAGTACCAAAGCTTTGATTGTGCCACTTAAGAGCACGTGTACAGATCACAGTTTTTCTCTTCCTTTTCCTCTCTCTCAGACACAACTGAGAAAAGCTTGCAGCTCTGTCTAGAAGACGTAAGGCAGAACAGATCAAAGAAACATCTAGATATTGAATTTTCTTAGCTACTAGTAAGGAATGGGAGGGATCATAATAAAGAACAGTTGGCTGTCTTACAAAAATAGAAAACTATTTTATGTATTTTTTGGTCGCCATTCAAAGACAATATTTTTAGATATTTTTCATATCACCAAAGGAGTTTTATCTTAACAACACTGTATGATAATGGACTTAGACAACAGGGTTCACATGATTATAATAAAGTTACATGAGATTCATCTAGGCTATAAGAGTAAAGACACAAAAACAGACTGGTCTTAATATGTGACTCACCCTCAGGAGGGCACGTGATTTTACAGTAACAGTGATTGGTTTGCCCAGACCCATTTCTACTCTCTTTGCCCAGCAGCAGTCCCTGGGGGCATGTTTGTGTTTATTGGGAATTTGTGACAGGTAGCATCTGACTTATGGGCAGTAATGGGGAGGAAAGGAAAAGCTATAAAGCCTATTTCTACATGTATGAAATGACTGGTGAGATTATTATAATTAAGGAAAATCTTAAATACAGATGTTATTTTTATTAAAATATAAAGAATGTAAATCACCAAACTAGGTTAATAATTCCACAAAGCAAGATATAGTCGCCACTTCAGAATTTTGGAAATGAAGTAAATGACTTGTCATTAACCATATATCATTTATTGCAAAATATTAGTTAAATGTAACAACTAACCCTGGGTGATACATGAGTCTGCCATGAAACAGATTAAAAAATGTACACTGTTCAACAAAAAATTGATGAGAAGGGGAGTAAAATGCTGAAAGAAGCAAGTGTTGCATCAAAGAAAGATGAAATGAAGAGGATAAGACATAAATGACAATGGAAAAAGTCTAAATTAAACTTAAAACCTACCTACCTTAAAACTAGGTTGGCTTATTACTTAGGAGCTATTAGTTCGTCTTACAAAGTGAAAGTACCCTAATAATTCATTCAGAGCCTGTGGGCAGTATGAGAGAAAACAGAAGCTGCTCCATTTCTCTCAGACTGGGGTGAAGATGGAAATTAATACAGTTTGTCCAGAGTCACCATTAGTTGAGCATAACTGTGGCTCTTTCAGAATTTTTAGTAGGAAAGAATTTTTTAAAAATTTAAGAAAAGGTTGTCCCTACTCTGATTGCCTAGTTGGGAACTAGAAGCATGCATATTTGTTCTATCTGGAGAACAATTATAAGCTAGAGCAAATTGGTACAACTGGAAATATATTCAGATTAGGCCATTGAGAAGTGGACCTCTGATAAGACCATTACTGATATTTGAAATAGCATTTGTGGTCCAGACGACTTGCTCACTATCATTCAAAGATCTGTGCTCCCCTTCTTTAATAAGGCAGTGCTGTGAGGATGTGCCTGCCCAGGAGGCAGCTACACCTCAGGGAAGACTTGTGTTCAGTTCTTGCTAATGGAACGTGAGCAGAAGTGATGTCTTTTTCTTCTCTGCCTACTCTTTCACTCTTTACTAGTGGAAGCAAAATATTTCTAGGCCACAGGAGAGGATTTGGCTATAAGATGACAGGAGTCTGGGGCCCTGAATCACTGGTTGGAAGGCCATCCCTCTAGCACCTGCATTGATCCTGCATTGATCCTGCATTGAACCTACTCATGAACAAGGAAATCATTTCCATGGTGTCGAGTCACTAACATTTTCTGGGTTAATTATAGCAGCCATTATAGAAGTAGACTGTGCCTTATATATTTAATTATTTTTATTTACATTCATGGGAATTTCTTGGTGGTCCAGTGGTTAGGACTAGGCGCTTTCACATTGCCATGGCCTGGGTTCGATCCCTGGTTGGGGAAATAAGATCAATCCTCAAACCATGCAATATAGCCAAAACCCAAAAATATTATACGCATTCAGATCATTAGTGAAAATAAGTTATTTGGGGACACAGTGATCAATTTTCTTGGGATTTCTAGTTCAGCAAAAATGGCACGCACATGAAGCCCTAAAGATTCATCTGCTTTTTGGTGTAATATTTTTTCTCTAATTTTTTGTTTATATTTTCTCACCAAACCCAATCTTCATCCTTAGTAACTTTCAGGAATTTCCAAACCTCTGTTACAGACTGAGGGGCGGGGGTGTTTGACTTCTTGGCTAATTTTATCCCTTCCTTCTTCGGAAGTTTTAAGTAAATTTGCAAACAAACCAAAGAACTTTTACCTCCTCAAACCAGCCTTATTGAAAAAGTCTTCAAGTTTCGCTGATAGAAATTATACCAATAAGTTCCAAATGAATGACTTTACTTGTCTTAAAAGTTTCTAGACCTTCTTTTGTTCGATTTCTCTGATTTTACCCTCCATGTTTGCTGTTCTTCATTTACCCCACTTAGTTCACATGTAGATTACTGTTCATTTAGTTTCCTGGTTAAACAGTTATGGTATAATTTACACTTCCCTTTTTTGGTGGGCACTTGTGTTAGTTATGATTTTCCCCATGTGAAGAATCTTTAAGCTTCAGCTGTGGGACTATCTAGATGATATGAAATATGCTGATATCTCTTGTTGGCAAAATAAAGTTAGAACTTTACCTCCTCTTTTTTAAACTGCTAAGCACACAGAGTAATGCTCTGTTAAAGGCACCTTGAAATAGATTAAAGACAATATGAAATGATAATGGAGTAAGCAAGGTCTGAATAGTGTTTTCTAAAGGGCTTTTAAACTCGTTAGTGTAAAAACTAAATGAGATACAAATATCATTCCTCACCTGTCCAGCAAGGTGAGAATGTCTTTGCAATGTGAATTAAGCCTATCAAATCGGAGGATCAATTTATCTAATACTCTATTCCTAAGGTTTAACATTTTTAATTTTTCTAACTATACTAGATGTTTAGTAAAAAAGTGGGGAAAAATTCCTAGAAAGTGTATCAAAGGGGAAAAAAACCACATATATGGCTCAGTTCAGTTCAGTTCAGTTCAGTCACTCAGTTGTGTCTGACTCTTTGCGACCCCATGGACTGCAGTATACCAGGCTTGCCTGTCCATCACCAACTCCTGGAACTTGCTCAGGCTCATGTCCATCGAGTTGGTGATGCCATCCAATATGGCTAAATCAGATATATTTACATTCTGTTGAACTTTTTTTCTCCATATATATCAGAGTTTACTTTTCTGTTTTTTAAATTGTTTAATTTTAAAATTTTAATGATGCACATCATAGCATTGTAAAAACACAAACAATAAAAAAGTACATGCAATACAAAGAGAAAGTCTTCCTTCACCCAGCCCCACTAACCTGTTCAGAGTAAACACTGCTTGCAGTTTAAAGTGTGACCTTCCAGACCTACCTTTTTGCATTTAGGCATATTTGTCCATGTACATACTTTCAAATATTTTATGCACACACATGCACATATATGGACATATATTTGATATATAGAGAATATTTTTATATATGGATATATATATCTGGGTCAAACTTTTATACTTAACATATTGGAAAGATTTTCTTATTTAATGAAAAATATTGAATGAAAGCACAATGTTTTTCATGTAGTTGCTTCATAATTCATTAATTTATGATACCTTAGTAAAAACATTTATTTAAATATTTTAAAATTATATTTAACACTGCATGCACATCTATATACACATATCGGCATATTTCATCTTTAAAATAGATTCATAAATTAAAATAGGTATATCTAAGGGTATAAACTGCTTCCTAGCTCATAATATGAACATTAATTTTCCTCTATTTTAATAAACATATCCTCCAACTACATACATCTTTAAGATTTCTTGTTTTTACAAAAGTAGAAGTCAGGACAGAGAAGGAAATTCCACACACAAATTTGTTCTGAGACTTTATCTACTGGAAAGAAATATGAGTCAGAAATATCATGAACAGTAGTTTCCAAACTTTTCTGCTCTTTGCAATCATCTAAAGATTTATTAAAAATTCTAATGGGATTGGGAGGTTGAGGTTAGCAGATGCAAACTATTACATATAAACAGGATAACAACAAGGTCCTACTGTATAGCACAGGGAACTATATTCAATATCTTGGGATAAACTATTATGGGATAAACCATAATGAAAAATAATATAAAAAGAATAAACATATATACATAACTGAGTCACTTTGCTTCTCAGCAGAAAATAACACAACATTGTAAATTAGCTATACTTCAATAAAAATTTAAAGAAAGACCAAAAATGTACTAATGCTTGGCTTCACTCACCAGATATTTTGATTTAATTGGGACCAGTGCAGCCTGGGCATCTGGATTTTTAAAAGCTCTTCAGGCAATTCTAATGTGTGACAGAGCTTGGGGACCACTGTTACGGAGCCTCTAGCCATTGGAAGATGCCCAGACACAAGTGGCCTGCAGGTCAAATAAAGGTCACTGGCCTGAATTCTATGCTTATTATTCAGAAGGAAAAGTATTTCTTCTGGTAGTGAAAACAATGCTGGTAGTATTCAGTACTACTAATCATTTTGACTCTCAAATAAAATAAATCCAACTAGAAAAATAGGATCAACCTAACCTAATACTGTAATACTCTCAAGCATTAGATCTGTAAAAGCATCATTCCCCAGTGACTGCTGGAGTGTCTGGAAAAAAAAAGCTTCCCTTTTTTGCAAATTGATTTTTGTCTTGGCTGCATGGTTTGCTTGTTTAGCATTAACGACTTGATTTGGAAAGAAACGGCTTCCTGTATGGCTGGGGTTAAGAAGAGCCATCTTTGCTCCTGCCAGAGATTGTGTACAATGCTAGCATGTAAACAGTGCATCCCATGACATTTTTTTTTTTACACCCAAACAAGGTGACACACATGGCTTAAGGGCTAAAAGAAACATGAGACCTGTCTTGCAGAGTTACAGTCCGAAGCGCTAAAGTTCCCCTGGGACTGTGAGGAACGCTTCCTGCTCTTTGTAAATTAACCTGTTATTGGAATACATTTGCCACAGTTAATCCGCAAAGTAATTAAATGGAAGGAAGCAATTAAATCACCACCAAAAAAGTGACTGATGCATCTGAGGGATTCAGGCATGGTTAAGATTTTCATTACTGTAGGTTAGGCACACACATGAGTTAAGTAGGCATCTTCCAGTTAAACCTAGGCTACTGAATATGTGTGCACACGTGTGTGTGTGTAGAAGCAAACTGTGTTGAAATATAAAATAAACCTCTAATCAGACTGACCAAGAAGAGGAATTTTAAAAGTCACAGATTCTCTGGCAGAATTAGAGTTGATATGCACTGTGTGGTACTCTGTCAGTTTAGAAAAAGCAGGATTACATTTTTTCCCAATCTCTTACAAATGAAAAAATGTCTAATTGATCTGAGAGTGGAATTCAGAGATCCTATAACCTCTTAGTTAAACATTAGTTTTTCTATATTGCTTCCATTTTTACCGGGCTCAGGAGACCTTGTTAACCTCACCATTTTCTTACTCTGTAAACTTGGGTAAGTCACTTGACCTTCCTGAATTTCAACACTATAAAGGAATTGGGCTATATGTCTTCAGGTTCATTCTAGCTTTAACAAGCCACAAATCTAAGGGGAAAAAAATGTAAAAACACCACCGAAAGCATATGTTAAATGCTTAAGATTTGAAATATCATAAAAATAAATATGAGTGGAAAATAAAAGGCATGTAATAGAATATTTTACATACATATCTGTAACCTTCACAAAATAAGATTATGTTTCTCAAGAGCTTTGTGCTATAAGCAGAAATATAAAGCAATGTGAACTAGAATCTTCTAAGAGATATCAATTTTTCTAGCTTCTGTGCATTTTTCAATGATTTCATGAATTGAAAATGTATTACATTTTCAGGATTTCATGCATTTAAATGAGGTAGTTCTAAACAGCTACCAAAAGATGTCCTTTTAAAGTAATGGTCTGTATTTATAAAAAACTTTAAGACTGATGCACAAAATTAGATAATGAGTCTTCTCTTGGTGGCAAGAAGAAAATAAAGTGCCTGCTCTTTGGAAACAGTGCATTAGATCTTTTATGCAATCTGTGTATTAAGAACTTCTCCCTTTCAATGCTCTGAACAAATTAAAATGGCACTCTCGGTGTAAAATGATCTGATGGTCCCATGGCTAGCTTGGTCATTCTGGGTTGAGTTAATATCACAGGAGACTGTGGTATACTTAATTTGGCAGTGATGATTAGTGAGATGTGGGTGCGCAGAATTATTCAACTGACTAGAATACTGTTAGCTTTATATGTATATGGTTAATTATAATAAACATTAAGCCCCATTATGTTCTATATTACATACCAGACATCTGTGATCCCAAATTACCATTCTCTAGTAACTAAAGAGATGCAGACTGGGTGACAAAATTACGTAAACTGTGATTATAAAACAATGTTACAGAGCACTAGGTTGAGCGCCCTGTTTTACACAGCAAATTCTCACTGGCTATCTGTTTTACATATGTAATATATATGTGAAGAGCGGACTCATTTGAAAAGACCCTGATGCTGGGAAAGATTGAGGGCAGGAGGAGAAGGGGACGACAGAGGATGAGATGGTTGGATGTCATCACCGACTCAATGGACATGAGTTTGGGGGAACTCTGGGAGTTGGTGATGCACAGGGAGGCCTGGCGTGCTGCGGTTCATGGGGTCGCAAAGAGTCAGACACGATGGAGTGACTGAACTGAACTGAATCTATATGTTGCCATGCTATTCTCTCAATCCGTCCTGCTCTCTGCTCTTCCCACTGTGTCCACAAGTCTGTTCTCTGTCTGCGTTTTCATTGCTGCCCTGCAAACAGGTTCATCAGTACCATCTTTTTAGATTTCATATGCATGCGTTAACACACAATATTTGTCTTTCTCTTTCTGACTTACTTCACTCTGTGTAAAAAAGAAAAAAAAAAACCAGTGTAACATTCTACTAGGATTTAAAAAACTACTCTGAGACAACAGAGGAAGAAGACACTTACTTTGACAGAAGTTTTTGGATGGATAAGGTTGTGGACTTCACAAAAAAATATACTTAAGCAGAACCTTGAAAATACATCTGGAGTTTTAATCATCAATGATGAGCAAAGGCAAGGGCACTGGGAACATACAAATAGGGCATCTCTAGAAAATAATGAGCAATCCAGAGGCCTGGATCATGCACAGGCTTGATGAATGTGATGAGTAGTGGAGTCAATTGATACAGAAGAGCAGGTTGGAGGCAGATTTGAAGAATCAAAGTAAGAGTGTGCATTGGCTACTATCAGCTGCCATGATCATTAATGAAAGAGATGAAATCTGGGAACAATTGGCTTCTTTCAAGCAGAGAGAGAAGGAAATGGAGAAAGACCAGAGGGCTTCCTCATAGCTGCCTTCAGCTGGTGGGCTGGTTGGTAGCTGGGCTGAGCTGCAATGGCTGAACTGACTAGATGCTTCTATCCTTGCGGTCTTTCAACCTCATGGAGACTAGATTAGGGCTTTTCAGAGCAGGATGGTCTCAGGGTTCCAGGAGGGTGAGAGGAAGCTGCAGGGACTCTTGAGATCTCGTCTGAAAGTACTTCCACATTATTTCTGCTCTATTCTAGTCAGCAAAGCAGATCAAATAGCACGATGGGGTAGGAAAATCGGCCCCATGTTTTTGAGGGAGGGAAACTTCAATGAATTTGTGACCATTTTTTTGTCTTCCACAAGCCCCTAGAAAGGGTTTGGATTATAGTAAGTGCTCAATAAACGACTGGCTGAATGCACACATGAATGGAGAGTATGGATTGGAGCCCTGAAAAAGAATGATAAGACATTGGCACAGCTGCTATTGAAAATGAGAAAGGGAACCAATCATGGGTAAGTAAAAGAACTGCTGAGCAGCACTGACAGTCCAGCTGAGCTTGAAAATGATAAATTGGTTTTAGAGCCAATTTCCTCCGACTGCATTTGGTAGCTTGGGAGCAAGCCCACAGAAACAGATGGTTGGGTTGATCCAGGTTAGGAACTGGCACGCTGCACGCCAGCAATGGTGGGAGTTCAAGGCTGCCCATCTTGGTTCTGTGCCTCCACAGCTCTCTGCTCACTCAGGGGCTAGTCAGTAGCATTCATAGGATTCCAGGCATCCTAAATGTCCTTGCTCAGTTGGTCCACTCTCTTATTACCAACCACTCACACTGAATTCCGAAGTAATTCAATTGAGACTATAGTTTCTGTGCCCGTGCACAGATGCGCACGTGTGCAAGTCCACACACACCAAGGAGTTCCATTTCTATTTCTTGGAAGCTATAAGTGGGATCTGACTTTGGAATTGTTCTCTTTCCTTTGTAATTGTAGTCGGGGCCTCCTATCTCCAGCTCCCATTCCTCTCTGCATTACTCTAGTCCTGGGGAGCCTGTCCTGATGATGTCCTCCTATTACTCTCCCCCAGCTCCTAACTGGGTTTCCCTGGTGACTCAGACAGGAAAGAACCTGCCTGCAATGTGGGAGACGTGGGTTTGATCCCTGGGTTGGGAAGATCCCCTGGAGGAGGGCATGGCAACCCCCTCTAGTATTCTTGCCTAGAGAATCCCACGGACAGAGGAGCCTGGTGGGCTATAGCCCATGGGGTCACACAGGGTCAGACATCACTGAGTGATGAAGCACAGCTCCTGACTGCGTCAACTCATTCCTTTCCTTCTCTAGTCTCCCCAGACCTTTCTTTCCTTTCATTTGCACTACACAAGACCTGGAACAGATCTGGCAGTCAGGCTTGTTTCCAATGGTGGCGATGAGGATTAGATGGGGAAATGTGAGAGGAAGATGAACCAATAACTACAGGGTCCTTTTAAGCAGCTATGAGAGTACTAAACACTTTGATTCTAGATTCTACACATCAGACTAATTTTACTTTCCTTTGCTGTGTTTGATATTGTGGATTCATCCTTACTGTCTTGCTCTTGCTTGTCCAAGATGAGTTACCATGTTACATGGGTCACAGTTTCTCTTTAGCTCAGGGTTCTCAGCCTAAGTCAAACCCCTGTCTTCATCCATCCTCCCCTTTTCTAATCAGTACCCTACACAGGGGAGATCAGCCTGTAGGGTAAGTGAACCAAAGAACTGAGACTCTGATGCTTAGATACAAACACTGGATCAGAGGAGGTCAAGCAATAACAAGTTAAAATGATTTTTTAGTGTGGGTAGTGGAGTTGCCTAAGATAATGGGTGGGGAATTACAGGAAGAGAAAGATTGTAAGCCAAGTTTCAATATCCTCAATCAATATCGGGTGGAGCAATGGATATCAGTAGATGATGGATGGCGTGGTAAGAGAGCAAGCTCATTAGATGGAGGGTTTCAAGGGAGCAGTACATTTGGCAGAACAAGGCAGGAAGGCCACTGTGAGGAAGAAGAACACATTTTCTGTCTCCTCGACATGACAGGTGTGTTGGTTACAGGGGAGCAGGCTTTCCCATGCCAGGACTAGAGAGAAGTGACAGCATCCTCAAAAAGTTAAGTTGAAGTGGGGTATCCAGTATTCTGGATACAAGATTTTCCTCTTAATTTCTAACTTGTCACTGCACATAGCCAACTGTGGTGCTCCTCAGGCATTGCACTAGCTCTGAGGACAGTTCTGGAAATCTCAAAGTTGGTACTTTTAGTCTGTGTATTTCAGAATAACAGTAAGGAGATAAAGATTTTCCTTGGTTCTTGCATTTTGTGACTCCTTTTAGCCACAGGGAATCTTTTAGTATAACTCCTTAATTCATTATTTTATCAAATAATTATTGGCCAGGAACAGAACTAGGTGCTAGGGATACACGGAGAAATAAAATAAGATTCTTGCCATTAAGCAGCTTGTGGGTCTTCTTAAGGAGAAAAAAAAATGAACAAATAGGTAATTAAAACCAAATGGTCAGTTATTTGGCAGAGGTTAGCACAGGGTACTGAGGGAACATAGAGGGCAAGGAGGATGAGGGCAGGAGATGGAGTCAAAGAGGACTGCAAAGGAAGGAGATGGTCAAGTTTAAAGGGTGTGTGTGTGTGTGTGTGTGTGTGTGTGTGTGTGTGTGTGTGTGTTAGGGAGGGGTGGGGGATGAGGTCCAGGGGCCAGAGGGAACACATTAGTCAAATTAACTCTATTTCAACTGCACTGCATCCTGGTAGTCATAGCCTAAATATCTGAATCAAGTTTAACTCAATCTCCAGTGTGACCAGACTTTCCATTCTTTACTGCCACAAGGGAAGTGGGGCCCTGTCCAAGCTCACACTTTGGCAGCTGATCCTGGGTAAACTACTGCTCCCTGAGCTAACCCCTCTCCAAGGCCCGAGGACACTTGTGCTGTAGACTTCATTTAATCACAGGACAGCTCAAAGGAAACCAGTATCAGCCTTCCTCCCTTTGGACAGTCAGATAACTTTCCTATTTTATTTGAATGGGTCTTGTGTCTTAAATCTCGGGACATGCCAGCTTGAGAATTATCTGATTACTGTGTGAATTATCAAAAAGTCTCATAAAACACAAACAGAAACGCTGTTTCACCTCTCTGTTTTAGTGTTAACCACACATGGATAGCAGATAGTGGCAGCACTGTATACTAAGACATTTCTGGAGGAAACACAGCCCAAGATGGGGCTTGGCTGGTCATGGTGCTCTGGTCAACTTGGATTGCTAAGAAGATAATTTATTTGCCTTCCACTTGTATTACTGAAACTGCAAGACTTCTCTCCCTCTATTCAAAATTCCAGGATGTATTGTGGTGCTTGCAGAGGGGAGCTCTGCTTGTGCTAGGTTATTTATGGCTCCTGAAAATAGAGAACAGGAGACAGCAAACCTTTTATCTGATGGTCACTATAATTTGGACAATTGCAGAGTAGTTTCTGTTCTTGGTCTGCAGCATTTGCTGGGACACTAGAGTTGATCAGTGACATCACACTAATTAAAAAGAATGAAAGACGGAAAATGGATAAGAATTTGATAAAGAATCAGGTTTTTAGTTGTTAGCATTTTCCTTTTGAAGATAAAGATAAAACCATATGGTTCAAGAGAAAGTATTTTTATCTACAAAAGTCTTGGTTAGGAAAGAATTCTAGTTGAAATTAACAGACAAACAGGTAAGGAATTTTAATGAAAAGACTAGGTACTTTCATCTTAGGCAGATATGAGTAAAGGCATTTCTGCCCACTATAAACTGTTAATTTCCTTCAGGACTTAAAAAAAATGACTATTGACATTAACTGTTTTCTGAGTAGTTTTATAGAACCTACAGAAGACTGCCAGCTTCTAGGAAGACCTGTAACATTATTAGTTAAGCCAGAAAGAAGCTATAAAGTGATAACTTGAGAAGTTTTTCTAAAATCTGTAGTATTTATTCCAGCAGCCAACTTTTAGTGAGCACCTATCCTGTGTGCTTTCTCATTAAGATAGATAGAGCTATGATAAGAAGGCTACAGTGTCTATTCTCATGGCAATTAAATCCAGCCAGGAAAGAGACAGCACTTCAATAATGAATTAATTACAATTATAAGCATGTTCTATGAAGGATTGGCTTTCCAGGTGGCGAGTAGTGAAGAATCTACTTGCCAAAGCAGGAGACACAAGAGATGTGGGTTCATTCCTTAGGTCAGGAAGATCCTTAGGAGTAGGAAATGACAACTGACTCCAGTATTCTTGTCTGGAAAATTCCATGGACGGAGGAGCCTGGAGGGGTATAGTCCAGGAGTTTGCAAACAGCTGGACACAACTCAGCAGCAGCAGTACTGTGAAGGATGAGTCTATTGAGGTGGGAGCATTTGCAATACAGAAACAGTGGCGGGAGGGGGCGCACACAAGTTGAGATGATCTGCACACGCAAAGGGCCTGGGGTAGGAAGGGATACAGATCTTTGGAAGACTGAACGAGGCTTTCATGGTTAGAGAAAGGCAAACAGGGGAGAATGGCACGAAGTAAGTCTGGAGAGCTAGGAAGGGGGTAACTCATGCGGGGCATCATGGACTCAACCAAGAGGAAAGAAGGAGTCTTTGAGAAACTTCACAGAGGAAAGTGATAGTATAAACAAGGCAACTTAATGGAATTTTAATAAAACATACTCTTGTTGATGATGGAAGTAATTGTTTTTCAGGATGTTTTTTTCCTTACTGAAGACATACATTTTTCAATTTAATTTTATTCTAATTTGATTTTCAGATAGTAAAGAAGATAATTTGTATGTAATTGAAGGACCACATTCTCCTTAACTTGAACCATTAACTTAACCCATTGTGATGGGTAAGAATTTATAAATAGCAAATCTGAATTTAGTTACCTATCACTTTGGGATTTAGAGATGCCAGATCTCTTATCAGTGACCAAACATCAAATATCAGAAATGGAACCCAAGAATTTTATTTTTTTAATAAAAAAAGTGATATGTAACTAGGATGAAATTGAGGTGAGTATTTCAAAATGTCCGGAAATACTTACAAAACCCAAAAAACATGTATCAGAGATTTTTCAGTTCTAAGGGAGTAGTGAAGTTTCCAAAGGCTGATAATGCTACTTGGATATTTTGCTCAGTTCAAGGCAGGCAGGGATTCACTATTAGACAGGGAGGCCCCATAGAAAGGCATTTCATACTATATTTGAAACAAATAGTCCAAATTCTAATATATATGAAGGACTCTCCAAGACTTGTTGTCCTAGCTGATAGTAACCACTAAGTCCAGATTTTCCAGGACAGTTTTGTTATAAATATTCTCTTGCATGTTAGGTACAGTGGTGCTTTTTAGACAATGACATGATTCACTCTTGTTTTAAGAAATATGGCCATTATGTCTAGCGCATCAGGATTTCTTTCTTCTCTGCTGTCACCAGCTATAATTTATTCTCTTCTATCTCATTCTGAAAACCTGAACTCAAATCCCTGAACCTGATTCATGAACTAAGTGTCCAATACAACTTGCGTCTGTTTTTTTCTTCTCTTTGAAGATGCCTCTTTCCTCAGTCTAAGCCCAGCTATACAAATTCATGAATGGTTATGACTGTGTTTAAGGGAACCAAAATACCAAAAACATGAAAACCCATGCAATATGTTGAAGGCAACTCATTCCTGGCTTTCTTAATATTAAATATTGGTTAAATATCTTAGAAAATGTTGATCATTCCATGAATCTAACGTGGGATTATGAAAGAAGGAGGAAAGATGTTAATCATGTTTCACTTTGGGATGGTCTAGGGAATAAGCATCACTCATGAAAAGCAGTAGGCTGGATAATCCTTAAAGCAGTAGAAGAAAAAGATGATGACAGTGATCAAACAGTTACCATATTAGAAAGCTTATTATTATTGTTATTTTTTACCATTCCTCTGCTAAGTGCTTTATAGGTATTGTCTGATTTAACAACTATGTAAGGCTATTTTAATATTTAAGCTTATATTGGAGATGAAGAAATTGAGATTTACAGAGATTAAAGAAGCTTTTCTAAAGTCATCCCATCAGTAAATAGAACTAGAATTCTACACCTGCCTAACCTGATTCCAGAGTCTACACAGTCTTCACTCAGGATTAATGTGGTTCCAGGACTCCTCCTTGGGTCAATTCCCTTGTGTAAAATGGCAAAGCATTTGTTTATAACCTACTCATATCCTCCCACATACTTTAAATCACCTCTAGATTATAATATCTAATACAATGTAAATGCCATGTAGATAGTTTCTGGGGTGCAGTTAAAAAAGTTTTGCTTTTTGGAATTTTCTGAAATTAAAAAAAAAAAGTTTTGGGTTTGCAGTCCAGGCAGCCCTCTGATCCTATGTGATATGATAGGTATAGAGGGCTGGCTGGACTGTGAACCACTAATGCTCAAGGGGAATTACAGTTAAACTAATATATGGCTAAGAAATGTCCCTGGAGGTTGTATGAGTGTCCTTACTCCTTGGGGCATCTTATCTATTGTACTCCACCCTGTTTCATCACTCTCTGACTATTTTCACTGAAGTTGAGCTTGCTGTGGTCTGAAAAACACAAAAGTGTACAATAGTTTCTTTGGCAGGGCCTATGGTTTTAGAGCTGCAGTGGGCAGAATAGGCAAATAAAACATGGAACATCCCACTGAGACACAAGTAGAAGCAATGAAACTACAAAGAGCCAACAAAGCAAAATGGTCCCTGGTCCTGGCTGGAAATAGTCTGGACGTGGAGGGAAGTAGCTTTTAAACAAAGCTCTTGGGCAGATGTCAGATGGGGGAGCTCTGGGCTAGCATCCAGATGGCAGGCATTGTTCACTCCTTCGGTAGAATGCATAAAGGACTCATGTGCTTCAGGTGACATGGCCAGGAAACAGTATTGTGTACAATGTGAATGACACAGATCTTCAGTGTTATTTCTACATGGACCAGGAACATTACTACGGTTTTGATGTCAGAATCTACTGTTAGATGAACTCATGTCTGTGAAGTGCTTTTTCAGTGCTTGAAGAGTCAGGATCTGTATGATCAAGTGTTTCTCTTCCCACCAATCAATGACGGTAAAAAGTTTCTTAAGACCCGAAGTTCCTCATTTCATATTAAGGCTACATTGGTGTACACATGCAGTAGAGGATGAGATCACCAAAACGTAAGTTCTTTCCCCTTCCCAGTAGTTCCTGAAGCCTGCCTGTCACACCATAAGCAGCAATTCCAGGGCTGTGGGAGAGCTCCTGGCTGATCTTTCAGTTCTGTTGGCCTCCACCCCGCCTCCTACTCCCAGAAAATTTAAACCAACCTGCTTTTGCTTGAATGACCCAGGTAACAGCCTACTTTAGCCTGACCGGCTTTGCTATTTCAGCTAAAAATGGCTTATTTCCATGAGTCACCTGGATAATTGCTTTATTCTCTGGCCCACTTAGTGGGATGGGCCTGCAGGTGTTAAGTGCAAGTGTCACTAAAACCTCATTGTTTTTGGCTCTTCAGAGAACACGGTGACAGTTTTTTAGTGTCTGGAGAGGTACACCTTAGAGTCACGCTTAGCCTTTGAACCTTTTTCTCTGGGTGGATCATCTTTGTCATATGACAAAAAAGCCCCCACTTCTGTTGTAGAACAATTTTCTTGTGTGTCTGCAGCTGTGCAGTTTTGAGCAAGTAATAAATCAGCAAATGCTTCTTAAATATTTACCAGCCAAGTTCTGTGCAAGATGTAAACAGAGAAAAAGAGAAGAATTCTTTCTTAGGATGTGGCTGCTTAGGGAGAGAGCACATATGAACCATCACAAAACTTTAGAAAATGCTCATGTGTCTACTGTTGACCTGTTTCAAAGTATAATCATAGTTAAAGAAGGACAAATCTGAGCTGGAAAAGGACAAACTAGCTGGAGAAATTTTCTGGAGGGCTTAACTTTAACCACTTGAGGTATAGGTAAATTTGTCTTTTTCTTTCCTTTTCTCTCTCTCTTTTTTGCCAAATGTATTATATTGCTTACTTTTACAAAAGGTAGCCTATTATCTCAGAATGGCACCACTTAAGAGAAAACTGTCTGTCTTATTTACAGGCTAACTCAGAGTTCACGGTTCTGAAAAGAAAAGAACAACTGACAGCTTTGACCATTATAACACAAGGTATTTAGAAAAAATATCACTGAATACTTCACTTTTATGACTGAGTTTTTCAGATGCTTTTTAGAACTCAAAATAAATGGAAAACACAGAAAAAAAAAACCTACCTCATTTGAAATGGTGAAAAACTAAATCTTATATAATTTTTCTTGAAAAGATAAATTCATTTTAATTATTTAGGACTCTAGCTTCAATTTTCACTTGTACAATTTGATGTCATGAAATAATGTGAAACAAGACAATGTTTTCTGTCTTCCCTTCTCTTGCCAGGATTTAGAAATGAAGTGACAAAATTTTGTTATTATTGTTTTTTAAATAAAATTTGAACTGTGATGTAAGAATCTGCTATTTCTATGCTCACACAGTTTAAATTCTCTGGCATAAAACTTTTAGGCTTGAGATAAATGTCATGTACATGATTTTGAAGGTCAGGCTGGTGAACCACCAAAAATGTCTGACAGCTCCAAGAGGGAATATTTACATCTGGCGAATGGCATTGTGTTCTCTGCTGTGATGAAGTCAGGTTGAATAAGTGGAACACTGGGAAGTGAACCTTGATGCAACGTGGCATCTGACCCCAGAGGCCTTTATGCCTCCTTTTATCCTCCATCCCCTCCTGCCTCCCACCATGTGGGAAGAACAGCCACAAAAATCCACCGACTTTCTGCAGGAACACTTGGCCTGGTTTTCCTGTAATACCTGTTTATACATGAATCAACCCAAAATTAACTTTGGGCATAGCTGTATATTCCTGACCTTGTAAATTCAAGTACAAAATGCACTAGAATATATGATTAACCAGACTTCCTGGTAAATGGGTTGCTTCCATTTAGTTGGATTTCTGGTTAAGAGTTCTATGACTATATTTCATTTCAATCTTTGTTATTAAATAGGCATTCTAAAGTATGTGAGTTAGCTTTCCTGTCATTAGGAGGATGATTTTCAAATGCCACTTGGACTTTCTTGATGATTTTGATCTTGCAAAGTCCTTGGATCACCATTCCAAACATCAATAATCTAAGTATAGTTGCTGACGGCTAAGACTGAGGCAACTGGGAAGGATGACCAGAGAAAGAACAGTTTTGTTTTAGATACCTGGGCTTATGCTTCGGGGTAATTTCCTGATAACTGACCACAAAACCTTCAATAATGAGCACTTATCATTTAAGATAGATTTTTAATAGAAAATCTTAAGGAATTTATTACAGTTTTGCATGAGATCACCTCTTTGAGGAAGTAGAATAGGGTTCCCTTCTGCTACTAAACTCATTGTGATAAAAAGGAAAATATGCAAGCTAGCGAACAGAGTCTGGAAAATGATGATGAAATCATCACAGTGTTATAATTGGGGCATATAGAGCCCTCTCCTTAAAGTTAAAAAAAAAAAGCCACCATTCTTTTAAAGCTACATTTGATTGGGCAGAGGCAGAAAAGATTAAGGAATCTGCAGTCTAAATTACCCTCTTGTCACTAACTTCTGGTTTGTAGGTTGAAGAAAGCATTAAAATAAATGAAGTTGCTGAACTGCACTCTTTTAGCAGACAGAAATGGGTATCTTCAGAGCACAGCAAAATGGATGCAGGGTACTCTTAAGAGATTACTTGTAAATCCAGATATATGTCAGACTATTAGGATAATTGAACTTCCAGTAAATCAGAGAGAGGAAAGGGGAGGCTCTGTTTGCATTTCCTGAAACATGGTGTATTACTCTGCAGAGCTTTAAATGTCATTCAAAAAAGCACACACCATGAATGAACACCGAGAAGGTATGTGAGTTTTGTTTTTTTAAATTGAGATACCTATCTGTGTCCCTTGTAACACAACTATTCCTTTGGTCTGTTAATTATAGGAAAGCGCCCCTATCTATTCTGAATGGCATGCTTTCTTTAAAGATACTGACACGTATCTGAAGTTACTAAGATTTAGGGCATTCTTTATCTAAATTAACTACAGACTGGCAAGATGGAGTTCTTACAGAGATAGAGAATTTAGGAAAATATAGCGAAGTAGTATGACAGCCGGGTCAGAACACTGATGTTGGAGACACGTAGATCTGAGATTAAAAAATCAGTTCTACCACTGTCTCACGGTGTGGCTTTCAGCCAGTTACATAGTTTCAGTGAATTTCAGTTTTCTTCCCATGCAAAACGGGGCTAGGGTTAGGGTTAGGGTGGTAATGGCTAAACTGTATCTATATCCATTATCTGTATATTTGCAGCTCTTTATGTATTTTAAAATACCTGGTACAGTGTAAGTACCTAATATTTCTCTTACTTTTAAAAATATGTACTCTTTTTAAAAACTGAGGGATAACTGACAAATACAGTTGTAACATTTTTAAGGGCTTCCCAGGTGGCACTAATAGTAAAGAATCTGCCTGCCAATGCAGAAAATGCAAGAGAGGTGAGTTTGATCCCTGGGGTGGGAGATCCTCCAGAGGAGGAAATGGCAACCTGCTATAGTATTCTTGCCTGGAGAATTCCATGGATAGAGGAGCTTGGTGGGCTAGAGTCCATGAACTCCCAGGGAATCAGACACGACTGAACAACTAAGCACAAGATATTTAAAGTGTACAGTGTGACGACTTGATGTACGTATACACCGTGAAAAGATCATTCCCTTTGAATTGCCTAACACATTCATTATCTCATGTAATAGTTACTGTTTTTGTTATTGAGAATATTTAAGTTATAATTTTCTTAGCAAATATTAAACAATACAGTATCATCAACTACAGTCACCATGCTATATGTTAGATCCTCAGACCTTATTCACCTTATAACTGAAAGTTTGTTTCTCTGCCTATTTTTCTCACTCCACAGCTCCTGGCAACTACTTTTCTACTCTCTGTTTCTATGAGTTCAACTTTTATTTTTAAGATTCTACATGTAAGTGTCACCATGCAGTATTTGTCTCTCTGTCTGGCTTATTTCACTTAGCAGGTTCATCCATGTTGTTGTAAATGATAGGATTTCCTTCTTTTTAAAGGCTGAATAATATCCCCTTGTGTATGATTGCATATTTTCTTCATCCATTCATCTTTGGCAGATGCTTATATTGCTTCTATACCTTGGCTATTGTGAATTACGTTGTGATAAATGAGGCATATAGATCTCCCTCTGAGATAATGGCTTCATTTCTTTTGGATTATTTCTCTTAATTTTAAGATTATAGATTATAACACTTTTATTACATAGATGAGGGAACCAAGTTTCCAAAAGACCATGTGATTTGTCATAGGTAGATTAATAAATTGTGATACTCATTCACTCAGTTAACTAATTCACTTATCAGTCCATGAATATGGTTACTGAGACTACTCTAGCACCAAGAAGACAGAAACAAGACTAATGTCTTTTTACTCCTAGTCCAGGGTTTTTTCACTATATTCTCAAATAATAAAAATTTTATAAGGCTAAGGGTAAAAGGAAAATAGGTTTGGAAATTTAAGATTCTTTTTAGAATATAATTAGGAATGAAAGGTGAAGATTTTTCTGATTGCATGTTTTGATAAGAGTGGAGTCAATCAGAACAGTTATTGAGGCAGCAGAACTGGATTTAAAAAAGAAAAAACAACTCTGAGGCTATAAGACACAGTGAAGAAAATGTGAATATAAAAATTAGGGAAAAAATGCTACAACTTAAGTTCAAGTCATGGATATTTACTGAGTCTACCCATGTTCCAGGTGCTCTGACTATGAGTGGTTGTAGTGGGGCAGCGAGTGGGCCAAGGGACAAAGTAGTAATAAGAAATGGAAGCAAAAGCAGAGCAGGTATAGACTGACTTGGAGGAGTTTATCATCTAATTGAGATAGTGAAACATCTGCTAAAGTAAGTGGGGAGCATTTTCAAAGTCACTAGTTGATTATAAATGGATAAAGCATCAGATGTAAAAGAGGTTGATAATTTGGGAGGCAATAAGCATAACTCTCGTCAGTTCATTTGTCCATTTTGTGCAGGTAAAGTCATTGAGGATTTTGTACTTCATTCAACCCATTTAGAAATCAGTGTGACGTGGCCAAGTGTTATCACTTTCATGGTTTGAGACACACCTTTCGAAATAGTACTTCTAAGTTCTACCATTACCATCGCTCTATTTTCTTTCCCTCACCTTCAGTTCATATACATACATACACATACACACACACACACAGACCATTTTTGAATATCACATAATAGGAGAAATGAACAACCATATTAATCAACAAGTAAATTATTGTATCCTTTATGTTGAATACCAGTGGAACTGGGATTCCTTTATTTCCCTTTGATTCTCCCCTCTGTCAACATATATAGAATAAGCTAGGATCTACTGGTAAGGAGCTGTTAATACATAACCAAACAAGAGGGAAGGCACGCTGATAAAGAATTTTCTAGTATTAGTGTTGTTAAAGAGAGGGTTTGATTGAAGGCAATGATTAGACTGAACTCTAGTAGATAAAATAGAGCATTCTGAGCCATATTCAGCCATTATTTTAAACATTCAACCAAGATAAACATGTCCAAATTCCATTCTGCATTATAAGGTGGTGGTTAGGATTAGCAAAACAATGGATGGGGATGTGAATGTCCAGACAATTTTCTTTTGAGATTGACAGTTCTACTTTGAGACTAGACTTATTAACACAAATATCCAAGCTGTGCCTTGGAGGGCCCTTGAGGTTTACTTGTCTGCAGTTGTTTATTAGTTATTTAGTCATGAACTGGTAACATGTCAGGCATATAGAAGAAATTGGGTTGTTAAGATAGAAAAGCAAACTGTTAAATTTAAAGTCAGGCATAAGAGTTATTTCCTCTGGACTATTTCCTTTAGAGTATCAAAGTAATGGGTGGGTTATGGATGTTGAATACTAAGTGTGTGTGTGGCTATTTAGTTCTCCCATCATTTGCTACTTTTTCCTTAGTAACCCTCTTCTATTCTGCCTTCAGTATCACCACATCTTCCCCCAGAACAGAAACAGGCATATCTGTATCTCACCATTTTTCAACCCCTGTCAAAATCTAAGCGCTTTCTTGCCTGAGTTGAACTACTTACAAGAGATATTAACAAGTTCCGTAATTTGGGAATATCATTCTACTTTTTCAGTTTTCTTGTTTGTTAATGGAAGGAGTTAGGTTAGATAACAGGTTCAGCATCCTATGCCTGCACAAAATGAAGAATTCTGAATTCACTCATGTCAATGTGCCACAAATAGCATGGGAGTGGACAGCTATGACAGTGACCATATCGGTACTCTGTCCAGCTTAATTATGTCCCTTTGACCTGTCATTACTGTATCTGATGGGCAAAGAGCAGATACTCAATTTCTTTCACATATTCTTTTGGTCTTAAACTTCATCTAGAAATGTGATCAGCATAGACTGTCTTAATTACAGACTTAAATCTGAAAAAATCTGATCGAGTCACCCTTGTGGGTAGTAGAGTGAGAAGGATTGCTTTTCCAATAGTTTCAATCTGTGAATTTGAACGTGCATGCCCTATTATTAGAATTGTCATAGGATAAAAATAATCTGTTTCTTCTAATAATATTGTGGAGGGAGATGATGATTTTGAAATTTGTTCAAAGTCACATAGCTGGGAAGTGTAAAACACTGGCCCCCAGGCTTGTGATGCTGACGCTTCTGAAGCCTTCTGTAACCTCATTATTGAAGTCATCACTCTTTTCTCCGCATTCCTGTGGTATTTTACTCCTACCGTTAGAGCAGAACTTCTGAGACTACATTGATTTTTGCATGCTAGGCTCCTAGGATGATGTCTGGTACATAGTGAACAGTTTGTCAATTGGTATTAAAAATATTACTACACACACACACACACACACACACACATACACATGCATAAAGACCTGTGTGTTTACCTACCCCAAGGGGCTGTGAGCTGTTTAAAGAATGAACTGGATCTTGTATGTTGTTATCTCTAGGTCCATCCAACAGGGTCTGCTATTTGATTGATACTCAACAAATATTTGCTGAACTGAACTAGATTCTTACCAAATTTAGTTCAGGGGTATCCGCATCTCTTCACCCCTTATCACATACTTACTTTGACTTCTATATCCTTTCGACTTCTTCTCCCTTTCCTTCCTCTTTTTTCTGTCTTCCTTTTCCTTTTTCTACCTATTTAATGACTTTTATATATTTTCTTTCCCATGCCTCTTCTATTTGCATGTTAGCCTGAGGGGCTGGTGAAAATGTGAGCTGCAAAACTACTATGAGGTAAGGTGAGGTAAGCCAAGCTTTACACCACACTCATCCATTGTGCATATGTACATATATTGTTGTTTAGGAAGCAAGAGGGTAATAATGACTTATAACCTTGAGCTCAAATGATAAGGAACATGGTTGACTCCTTAATGCCTTTCGAAGTTTGCTGTTGAAAAAGCAATATTCACAGGAAACATTCAAAACATCATAAGCTGTTTATTAGTGACTCAACATTAACGCCCATGACTAAGGTACATGCAATCCAAAGTCCAGGTCAACTTCAGACACATTTTGTATGAATAAGCCTCATAGACAGTTGTGGCTATTTTTTAACTAGTGAGATTGCATTTAATTATGCCTAAAAGCTCAATTATTGTTTTATTGAGACTAACAGAGCCTGAATTTTTTTATGAACAGTTTTTTTTTCTGCCCTATCATTAAGCAACTGAACATGGTGCCATGGCATGGTGCTTAAGCTTGCAGGAAGTTTGAAGCAATAAAAATTGTACAGTGCTGCCCTCCTTTCAGCTTATTCTGTCTCCTCTTCGGTTCTTAAAACTAGATTTTTTATTTTTACTTTTCTCTCCCATGGGCTTAATCAGTTCCCCTGGAGGCATTAATTTATTATTTTCCAAATTATAAATCCACATGGAGTTCTGTCTCACTTATCTCTAGCTTATCTAGTCTTTTTTCATTCTCTCCTTCTTTGGACTGCTCCACTAAATATGCAAAAATGTTCTATTCATCTTCGCAGGCCCTTCCTTATTACTAGGCCCCAGCTTCTGTTTCTCTCTCCTCAAACATTCAGCTCTGTTTCATAGCTGCATCAATTCAGCAGTTCTCTGAAACTGCACATTAGAGGGATCTTCTGGGAAGAAAAAGTATATAGGCTGCATACTAATTTTAAAAATAATAAGCGTCATAATTTTACATAATTGGTACTGCAATGGCTTGTATATTATCTAAGATCACTAACTGGAACTGACTTTCAGTTCTTCCTGTCTTCTCTAATTCATCACAGAAGATAGTGCTGGAGTGATTAGCTCATTCACTTACTGGATTCCAGTGGTGGAATTATCATTATACTGGAAGATGTTGGATTTTTTTTTTTTTTTGGTAAGCCCATAGAAATTTATTCAGTATCATTATTTTATTAGGAAAATGCAAATTAAAACCAGAATTAAAAATTGTTAAAATTAAAAAGAATGCCAACAGTACATGCTAAGCATGTGGACAGTGGAAACTCTCATATGTAGCTGGTAACAATGCAAATTTTTTACAGCTATTTTAGAGGACAGTTAATCAGAAAGTCAAGCACATACTTAACATATAACCAAAACGAAGTGAAACTATATGTCTACACATACATTTGTACATGAATGTTCAGAAAAACTTTATTCAAAATAATCAAAAACCAGAAATCAATTAAATGTCCATCAACTAGTTGGTTAGCTAATTAGACTATGGTAAATCCATACAGTGAAATACTACTTAGCAATAAAAAGAAACTATTGAAATATGCAGCAACATGATTGGATCTCAAAGCATTATATTCTGTGGAAAAAGTAAGCCATAAAATCATACTATATGATTCCACGTATATGAAATGCTAGAAAAGGCAAAACCAGAGTGACATAGATCAGTGGCTGACAGGGACTAAGTTTGGAGAGAGGGGATTACTTGCTAAGGAAGACTTTGGATTTTGATGATTCATAAATATACATCAAGATTCTAACCATTGACAAGATGAGGTCTATGTAATTAATGACCTACTTAGGTAAAAAATTCCCTTTTTGTTGTTGTTCAATCCCTTACTCATTTTTTAAACCTTTTGGAAACATTTTTTAAATAGGAATTTCTTTGTACAGAAGTGAAGAATGACTTGAAAGGGACCTCAGGAATAATCTAGTTGTAGTTCTTTGCTTTATTGATAAGAGTCTGGGTGGGAAAAAAAAGTATATATATTTAAATCCATCTAGTGACTTAGAGGGCTTCCCAGGTGGCTTGGATGGTAAAGAATGCAGGAGACCAGGGTTCAATCCCTGGGTTGGGAAGAGCCCCTGGAGAAGGGAATGGCAACCCACTCCAGTATTCTTGCCTAGAGAATTCCATGGACAGAGGAGCCTGGCTGGCTACAGTCCATGCGATCACACAGAGTCGGACATGACTGAGTGACTGACATTAAAGTGGCTTAGAAGGGCTTCCCTGGTGGCTCAGAGGCAAAGGCCACAATGGTTCTCAGTTTTCATTGCACGTTAGAGTCAAAGCTTAAAACAATGCTCATTTCTGACTCCTATCCCAGAGAATTTGATTTAGTTGGTCTGAGTGGGCTTGGACAGTGGCATTCAAAAACACCTTTGTATGTGAAACTAATTAGAAAGGGCAGTGGCTTAGTGGTTCAGAGTTCAGGACTGGAAGGCAGAAATAGATAACTTATTACCCTATTTAAGCCTCATTTTACTCATCTTTAAGATGGGATACTGTGATATCCTTAATGCTTTATAGTGACAGCTGAATGACTTAATGCATCTAGAAGGTTAATCACAGGAGCGAGTATGTTGGCAGGGCTATAGATTACAGTCATAATACCCAGTGCTTAGCTCACCTGACTCCTCAGTTCAGTTCAGTTCAGTTGCTCAGTTGTGTCCAACTCTTTGTGACCCCATGGACAGTAACATGCTAGGCTTCCCTGTCCATCACCAACTCCCAGAGCTTGCTCACACTCACATCCATCAAGTCAGTGATGCTATCCAACCATCTCATTCTCTGTCATCCTCTTCTCCTCCTGTCTTCAATCTTTTCCAGCATCAGGGTCTTTTCCAATGAGTCAGTTCTTTGCATCAGGTGGCCAAAGTATTGGAGCTTCAGCTTCAGCATCAGTCCTTCCAATGAATATCCAGGACTGATTTCCTTGCAGTGCAAGGGACTCTCAAGAGTCTTCTCCAACACCACAGTTCAAAAGCACCAATTCTTCAGCACTCAGCTCTCTTTATAGTTCAACTCTCACATCCATACACGACTACTGGAAAAACCATAGCTTTGACTATACAGACCTTCGTTGACAGAGTAATGTCTCTGCTTTTTAATATGCTGTCTAGGTTTGTCATAGCTTTTCTTCCAAGGAGCAAGTGTCTTTTAATTTCATGGTTGCTGGCACCATCTGCAGTGATTTTGGAGCCCAAGAAAACAGGCTAGTGCATTTTTAAATTGCTTCCACAATTCTTTCTGATCCCTTCCTTTCTGGCTTGATGATCCTCTGCTTCCTTCTCTCCATTCCTTGGTTTCATTTCTGATGCTTTTAGAGCTGTGGAGCCAAAAATGGGACAGGGCTTTTTGTGTGCACAGAGTAGGCCCACTTTAGTTTTCCAAAGATTCTGGTCAGAATCTTGTGCTGAGGGGTACTTTCTCTAGCTCCTAACAACATGAGATATGCTTGCATGCTTTTGCATGGCTAATTTCATTTCTGGTGGTAATACGTTAGAAGTCTTCTGCATTTCCCTTTGCTTACCTTCTTGCGTAAGACTAGTTCTTTATACTATATGTTCTTGTTACTCTGGAATGTTCTATATTACCATCTTTTATATTGTTGCTGATTTGATTGTCTTGCTCACTAAATGTATGTTTCTCCAGGACAGGGTCAATGTAGGTTCTCCTCATCATTAGATTCTTAAAGACTAGTACATTGACAATCACATAGGAGTCATTCATCTAACATTTTTTAAAAATGTGAAAAAAAAGTTGTAAAATGCTAAGTTGCTAAGTATTGTGGCTGTATCTTTTTTTTTCTTGGCAGCAATCTTAGCTGGGAAAAAAAAAATGAGTGGAAGGTCTTGCTTGTTGTTTTTGGACTCACAAACAGAAGTTACCATTATTGTAAAAATGACTATGTTCCACAGAGACCAGGCAACTGGTGTACAGGAGACATACAGTGTAACATACACTCCAATTTTGTTTTTACTATTTCAAAATAGCTGGCTCTAGGCAACCCACTCCAGTATTCTTGCCTGGAAAATCCCGTGGACAGAGGAACCTGACGGGCTACAGTTCATGGGGTTGCAGAGAGTCAGATATGACTGAGTGACACAGTCTGTGTCACTAAGGAATATCCAGTCTTTACTTTTCTCTGTGAATTTCTAGGGGAGTATCTACCCTAAGGAACACGTGGAAAGTTCTGCTACGTTGAAGATACCTATTGCTCTTGGCCCTATTGCTAGGGAGACCTTGATTAGGTAGAGTTGTTATTCTTATCTTACATAAACAAAGTTCAAATGCTATGGAGTTAAGTTATGCGACTTTGAATGGGACTTTGAAATTAGTCTTTTGTTTTTGGAGAAACAAACATATTTACCATTGACCAATTTCAAGTTTTGAGTCATAGTTGGCAAATGAACAGATGACATTTTGTTTAACTTTATTAATACTTTGACAAGGAAATTGCAATATGATGAATTTGAAAATAAAATAGACCCAGGAGAAAAAATGCAAACAGATAAAAAATATTTCAATTAATGACAAGGGAAATGATTAGAGTAATAATCCCATTAGGATTAAAAGAAAAGTTGTTATATATTAATAAGTTGTTATTACATTACAATACTCTGGAGTGTTGAGTTGTTTGTGCTACAGTGTCATTAAGGTGGAGATGGAACTCTCTGCATATTCACCTTTTCTGTTTTCAAAAACATTTGTGTTTATTTATCTCAGCTCAATAACCTCAGATATGCAGATGACACCATCCTTATGGCAGAAAGTAAAGAAGAACTAAAGAGCCTCTTGATGAAAGTGAAAGAGGAGAGTGAAAAAGTTGGTATAAGCTCAACATTCAGAAAACTAAGATCAGGGCATCCGGTCCCATCACTTCATGGCAAATAGATGGGGAAACAGTGGAAACAGTGGCTGACTTTATTTTTCTGGGCTTCAAAGTCACTGCAGATGGTGACTGCAACCATGAAATTAAAAGACGCTTACTTCTTGGAAAGAAAGTTATGACCAACCTAGACAGCATAATGAAAAGCAGAAACATTACTTTGTCAACAAAGGCCCATCTAGTCAAGGCTATGGTTTTTCCAGTAGTCATGTATGGATGTGAGAGTTGGACTATGAAGAAACCTAAGTGCCAAAGAATTGATGCTTTTGAACTGTGGTGTTGGAGAAGACTCTTCAGAGTCCCTTGGACTGCAAGGAGATCCAACCAGGCCATCCTAAAGGAGATCAGTCCTGGGTGTTCATTGGAAAGACTGATGTTGAAGCTAAAACCCCAATATTTTGGCCACCTGATACGAAGAGCTGACTCATTTGAAAAGACCCTGATGCTGGGAGGGATTGGGGACAGGAGGAGAAGGGGACGACAGAGGATGAGATGGTTGGATGGAATCACCGACTTGATGGACATGAGTTTGGGTGGACTCTGGGAGTTGGTGATGGACAGGGAGGCCTGGTGTGCTGTGGTTCACGTGGTCGTAAAGAGTCGGACACGACTGAGTGACTGAACTGAACTGAATAACATTGTTTAGACTACTGTTGATGAACTAAGAATAAGCTTTATTTTCCAACACTTGGTGTGTACCAAATTTACTTTTGCCCTAGTGAAGATTCAAAGGGAAGACTGTGCTTCATTTTTCTGGCAAAACATTTTTCTTATGAAAACATTCGTATAATAGAAGCTGGTGGACAGTTGAGGCTTTGAGTTGTGTTTCTTACTCTGCCAGGACTTCATTAGGTTTAGATTTAACTTTCATTTCCTTTGACTGCTTTTAAGATGTGTGAAATTACTTTGAAGACATTCAATGAAAATAAGACTCCTTAAAAGATATATTTAAAAGTGGAGGGCCATGATATTTAACAACTTAGTAACCCAGAAGCAATGTATGGTATGTATCAGTTGGGATAGGTGAGGTTACATGGCAGTAACGAACACCCCTCAGACATCACTCCCTTAAAACAAAGGTTTATTGGTCTCTATTTAGAGTTGACTGTGGTCTCTGTTCCCACACTGTTGTCCTTTTTGTTGGTGACTCAGCTTCTGCTCTGAAACACTGCCAATTATTGCGGGAGAGGCAATAGAGCATGTGACAATATGTATGGTGTCTCTTAAAGCTTCTGA
Source organism: Cervus canadensis (assembly GCF_019320065.1). Taxonomy (NCBI): domain Eukaryota; kingdom Metazoa; phylum Chordata; class Mammalia; order Artiodactyla; family Cervidae; genus Cervus; species Cervus canadensis. The sequence continues at coordinate 35,453,444 of NC_057410.1, read as the reverse complement.
TTGGAAATGACATCCATAACATCCATTCACTGGCCAAAGAAAACCACATGGTCACATTTGAGTTCATCAGGATGAAACAGTACCTCCCTAATAGTAACTGACAGGATGTGGAAATAAATATTTGTGAATAGGCCTAAGACCTCCGGTACCCATAAGAATCTCATTCATTCTCAATTCCAGACCTAGTATCAAATGTAATTATTAAAATATATTTATTAGCCTTTGCTGTGCTATGCTAACTTAGAAGGCCTGGATGTATAAAAGTGTTTATAAGGCTTGTCTGTTCAACAAGCATGTGGTGCCTTGCCAGACCCTGTCTCCAGGGCAGTGATTATCCCACTTGATGGTATATGCAATCCTAGAAGTGTAGACAGAGAAGGGATGTCACCCAGAAAACCCAGGCAAGAAATGAGCCAGCAGAATTGATGGATGGATATCGTAAGCCAGCTTGGGCCGTGACGCAGAGATGATTCAAATTGGTGGAACAGAATAGGACATTTTATAAATAAAGACTCATATTGACTGCATGTAATTTCTAATTGTGAAAATCCACAAAATTTCTGACAGGAAAAGTGATTTATTCAAAGACCGTCCTAGATTAGGGTTTATCATTTCTCTTAAAAATTGACATTCCCCCTCCCCATTCATCCCTCCTCATGTCACTGTACATCCTGCCCCCTGACCGCCCCTTCCTCAGCAGTTTGCAACCAGTAATTCTGCTTCTATTTTTAGGGTTTTAAATCCCGGCTTCAAAGGTACTCAGGCTGAGAAGACTGTGGGAGTGTGGAGGATTAGCCTCAGGCAGCTCTATGACAAAGCAGTCTATTTACTCCAGATAAGGGTAAAGGTTGAGATGTATAATTCATTTCACACACACTTCCCTTATAGACCCCTCTGTGAATATAAAGGGGAGACCCTTACTTCCCTTCCCCACATTCCTGCCCTCCCACCCTCACTGCCTGCATTCTACCAGTCTCTTTGATTTCTACCCTTGGGAAACAGAGAGAAGTACTACTGAGTTCTGTGATCCTGACACGGGGTTGAATCTGGTCCTACCCAAGCAATTCTGTTGCTTGAACTTGACTTATGCTGCATCAGAACCCAGCCTCACCCAGTGAAGCATCAGCCAGACACCACTGCATCCACGCCTAGTGGGTGAGAGAGTGATTTCCGCATCCTTTAGCACCTTCGGAAACATCCTCAATTTCTTGACACAGCACAGAGAAATGACTCAGATGAGACACTTCTACTTTATCCGTAGCCTTCAAAACCTAACTAACTGTGTTCTCTGACTTTCCACTTTTGGTGTCAAAATGCAAGGCACCGTGCTTTCACTGACTGAAAGACAGTCCCTATCTTGGGAGCAGAATTTGCCATGTGTCTGGTTTACGTGCACACCAATCACCCTGGGTGCTGAATTGGTAAGGAGGACACATGGGTTTAATTATGTTCTAACAGGACTCTGGGTTATGTACTTATATTAAGTAACATCGAATCCTTCTGTATTTAATTTCTTTTAAGGAGCAAATTAACCAGTATATTAAATTTTTGACACTAAAACTTCATCAAGGGAACAGAATGGAACATATTTGTTTGGTCTCAGGTAGTGATGGCAGAAAGGTAAATTCATTAGGAAACAAACAGTCCAAAATGAAGACAATCATGCAAACAAATGGTAAAGCTGTCTAATATAGGTAACATGGCTTATTTGTAATTAAGAGAAACTTTAAGCTCAAATACTCTAAAACCCTATATGTTCAATCACACATTTTTCACAGTGTTCTAAAGGTGTGTTTAGTTACCTTTATATATTAATATTACTAGTTTGCAAGCTCACAAGAGTATTTTTATTAATATTTTAACTTAATTTTATCAGTGTCATCCTTAGTAAATGTTGGATGATGGAATACTCCTTCCAAAAACATTCTTCTGTGGCAAGACACACAGTCTTGAATGTACTCTTAGTCTTTGAAGTTCATGGCTTATATTCCACGTGTAAATTCATATTTCAAAGACCATTCAATCAGAAATTTTATTCCATAAGTTATATCACTAAAGTTTAGATATCAAGACCATAAGTTCCCCCATCCTCACATATGATTTATGATTTATTTCATATGATTTATTTCAGGAGAAAAAAATCCTAACCTACATTGAAGGTAAAATCTAAGATAAAAATATGATCATAGTAAAATTTTAGTACTACATACACAAAATTTTAGTACTATTAGAAATACTTCTCTACTCTGACAAACGGCCTGCTTATTGAAATGACATATGGCAATAAAAATAGTGAACATTTACAGTGTTTCATATGAGTCAGGTACTATTTCACATCTTAATTTATTAAACCTCAAAATATTTCCATTATGTAGATACTATAATATCCTTACTTTACAAATGAGAAAGCTGAAGCAAGAAAAGTTTGGTTAATTTGATTTTGGTCTCACAACTGGTGATTGGCAGTTGTGAGGAATTTAAAATCCAGCAGTGTGAATTCTGAAGACTAACATTGTACTACCTCCTTATTAATACTTTATTCTAGAATAATCAAAGAAATGCACACAAATCTTTGATGCTCATTAAACATCAGTCACCTTTTATTTTCCTCGCTAATGTTTGAATTTAGATTTTTTGAAGGTTAAGATTCTGAAATGTTAGGTTTGGGCCCAAGGCAAGAAAACAGACAAAAATACGAGCTATCTTTTTGCCTTTCTGACCCAAAACTCTTAGTGATAGGTGACACTGGGTAATTTTTGTGGCTATATAGGACCTTGAACATAATTTTCTTGTGAATATAACTCCACTGACCACCAACACGGCAAGGAAAATTCCTAAAATATAAATAGAGATATTGGAAATTGATGATCTACAGTTCAAAGTGAGTACCTGGTTTGTATCTTGACTTTAATAACTTCAGTGAAAGGTTCCCCAATTATTTGAGCATAAGGGTTGATTTATCAAGTTTGAAATATTTTAGGGCATATTACATATGATAATAAGCTTCCCAGGTGGCGCTAGTGGTAAGGAATTTACCTGCCAGTGCAGGAGACATAGAGGTGCGGGTTTGATCCCCTGATTGGGAAGACCCACTGGAGAAGGCCATGGCAACCCACTCCAGTATCGCTGCCTGGCAGGCTACAGTCCACAGGGCTGCAAAGAGTCATGTAGGAATATGACTGAAGCAACTTAGCATGCACTTACGTATGAGAATAACTGAGTTTTTACATTATCTGTGGATTAAAAAATACAAAATCACACAATTCTATAATATCTAAGAAAACTACTAACTTACGGATATCAAAATGATTATGTGGTCAAAAAACTGATTTTGTCTCTAGAGAGAAAGCCGGAAGAACTAGGGTATTATGGTCAGGGTAAGGCAATTTCAATGCAGGTACAGGCTAGGCTGCTCCCAGCTACCAGAGTGGCCACTGGAGAATGTGGTCGAGAAATTTTTCTGCGAAAGCAGAAAATCACTGGGACAAAGCAGGCATGGATTCAGGTCCTGTGGGACCTAGACCTTATACCATTGGGGGAGGATCATCTTTAAAAATACAGAATGCAAATTACAAATACAAATGACAAGGTAGCCTTGGACAGGGCATATGCAAATGAGGGATGACCCCGAAGCTTCAGTTTTATTAGTTTCAAGGTAAATTCACCCCTGGAGATTTAAAAGCTTGGAAACAAGTCTTAATTGAGGATGTGAAAATCATCCGTCACGGCTCCAGGCCGTGAAGTAGAAAGGCAGCCTGAGGACCATGTGCCAAAGGCTTCAGTGAATGAGGGGGGATGAGTGAATGAGAGATTTCTATATGGAAAGAACAAGAAGGGAAAGAAGACAGTAATGGCTAAAATTTACTGTGAGCTTAGTGTGTGTTAGACACCATTCTAAGCACTTCAGTAATTTTTTTAATCTTCATAATAGACAATAAGCAGATATTTTATTTTACTACTCAGAGACAAGTATGGAGACGAGATTTTGTAATTTGCCCATGACTACATAGCTAGGAAAATGCTGAGCAGGACTCTGAACCCCAACCTTCTGGGTTCTCTTTCTAACAACCAAGTATGCAAACCATAACATAAACTGAATGGACACGCCTAGAACAAAGAGCACATCGACCATGAAGGTAGGGGACTAAATTTCTGTATACTGCAATGGGGAGCAAGAGGAAAATCACCTTAAAATGTATCAGAGTGAAGGGAAGGGTGATCTCTATAGTCTGCTCTCTGATTTTCACACTACCTCACTACATGGATTGGAACCTATTTATTTGTTTTGGCATTGCACAAAGTGTTTTGTTTTTTTGTTGTTGTTGAAGGATAATTGCTTTATAGAACTTTCTTGTTTTCTGTCAAACCTCAACATGAATCAGTCATGGGTATCCATATATCCCCTCCCTTTTGAACCTCCCTCCCATCTCCCTCCCATCCCATCCCTCTAGGTTGATACAGAACCCCTGTTTGAGTTTCCTGAACCATACAGCAAGTTCCCATTAGCTATCTATTCTACATATGGTAATGTAAGTTTCCATGTTATTCTTTTCATTCATCTCACCTTCTCCTCCCCTCTCCCCAAGTCCATAAGTCTCACAAAGTTGTTTCTTTCTTTCTTTTTTTGCTTTCTTTGCCTTAGTGAGAGAAAAGCTGAAGATAACCTTAGGTATCTTTGGATAGGTTAATAATTTTTGAGGAAGTGGAAAATCTCTTTTTCCTACGATAGAAGTGCAGGCAGATGCACATTTCCCTAGGCTGTAAATATTGTGTACGACCCTGTGATCAGTAGGACAGATGGGCAGGCATGTCTATTGTTGGGAAAGTGAATAATGACTTTATGCCTTCTGTGTTGGGAGGGGATCTTGAGAGGGTTAGATTATCCTGAATCATCCAGGTGGGCCATAAATGCTACCATATGCATTTTACTAAGAGGATCCAGGGGGAGATTTCACACACACAGGCACACACACACACACACACACACACACACACACACACACACACAGAGGGAAGATGAACTGGTGTTAGGATCTCAGATAAAGCCGCCATCAGCCAAAGTACTGGTAGTCACTGGAAGCTGGAGAAAGTTGGGATGGATTCTCCCTCAAAGTCTCTGAAGCAGGGATGGTCTTGCTGACAGACTGCAAGATTTCAGTTCAGTGAAACTGCTTGGGTTTGGAAATGAGGCCATCCCATCTTGACCGTAACTGTGTGATCTGGAGAAAAGTACCTAATCTTTCTATGCTTCTCCAGATCATATCAGTAAATGAGGAGGATATCTTGGCCCCATCTTGGCCCCAGAGTCTGTGCTCCTTCCTGCTATATGATGCTCTTCTTGACTATATGACAGGTGAAAGCTGAGGTTGTTTAATCAGGAACCGAAAGAATTATGACAAATTTCAACTTCATGGAGACACTCATAAGTGTTCTGTTTATAACTCTAATTTTGACTCCAATAGTGAAAACAATTTCCTCAAAAAGATTATTCACACACTGCGGTTGAATAATGCTCTGAATGTATTGCTTAGTGCCCTGCCCCACTGTTCATTTATTGCTGCTCTTGTTCAGTCGCCCAGTTGTGTCTATTTGTGACCCCATGGACTGCAGCACGCCAGGCTTCCCTGTCCTTCACCATCTCCCGGAGCTTGCTCAAACTCACGTCCATTGCGTTGGTGATGCCATCCAACCGTTTCATCCTCAGTCATCCCCTTCTCCTCCTGCTTTCAATCTTTCCCAGTATCAGGGTCTTTTCCAATGAGTTGGCTCTTCGCATCAGGTAGCCAAAGTATTGGAGCTTCAGCTTTAGCATCAGTCCTTCCAGTGAATATTCAGGACTGATTTCCTTTAGGATTGACAGCTTTGATCTCCTTGCAGTCCAAGGACTCTCAAGAGTCATCTCCAACAGTTCAAAAGCATCAATTCTTCAGCACTCAGCTTTCTTTATAGTCCAACTGTCATATCCATACATGACTACTGGAAAAATCATAGTTGTGACTATACAGATGTTTGTTGGCAAAGTAATGTCTCTGCTTTTTAATAAGCTGTCTAGGTTGGTCATAGATTTTCTTCCAAGGAGCAAACATCTTTTAATTTAATGGCTGCAGTCACTGTCTATAGTGAATTTGAAGCCCAAGAAAATAGTCTTTCACTGTTTCCATTGTTTTCCCATCTATTTGCCATGAAGTGATGGGACTAGATGCCATAATCTTAGTTTTTTGAATGTTGAGTTTTAAGCCAGCTTTTCACTTTCCTCTTTCCCCTTTACTAAGAGGCTCTTTAGTTCCTCTTTGCTTTCTGCCATAAGGGAAAGCCTGTTTCTGCCTGCTGTTCATTTTCCATTACAAATGAATTTTCAGAGATACTCTGTTTCCTTCTTAAATTTCAAAGAAGTTCCCTTCGCTATTAATAAACATCAACTGTGACTCAAAATAATGCTTTAATCTGAGACTAAGTTACTGGCTTTCAGCTTTAACTTACCCCATCTGCCACTCAACAAAATACTCTTTCTGGAGGTCACTTAGCCTTCTTTTAATTATTTCTTTTCCTATTAATGTTACAGAATAGAAATGCACTGATCTGTCTGGTGGACATTTTGGTTTGTGTAAATTGAGATTTGGGAATTCATTTGGATGAAATAAGATGCTGGCTACAACTCAAAGTAAACATTTTGCTGATGTTTGAACCTTAGTACCAAAAAAGTTTATACTTCCTGGTTTCCCTAGGGAGTAGGGATTGAGAAAACCACAGAAAATAGCTATTCTTGGAAACCCTGCTGCCAGTCAAATGCCATGGGGTGAGGGCCCAGAGAAGCTAGCTTCTCTTCCCATAGCTAAATGATGAGCTCGCTGTGACTGGAACTGCTTGGTCAGGTTTCAGAATCCTTGAGGCTGACTGAGAGGGTGAGGAGGAGGTTGGGCAAGGAAGATAGCTGGGATGACTCTTGGGATTCAGTCCCAGAATAGCTCCCTAGTTTAGGTCTGCTCTTGAACACAGTTGGCTTCCTGGAAGCCACCTCTGTATTTGACATTTGGTTATTCTTCTTGTGTACCTTTTTCTGTCAGGAAACGTGGAAGCCACTAGAAGACTCTGTGTGTGTGTGTGTGTGTGTGTGCTCAGAAGTGTCTGACTCTTTGCAGCCCCACAGACTATAGGCTGCTAGGCTCCTCTGTCTGTGGGATTTTCCAGGTAAGAATACTGGAGTGGGTTGTCATTTCCTCCTCCACGAGAAGACTATATCTGTCCTGAAATTTCTGCTTGAAATAGAGTCTAGAGGTTTGGGACTAAAGACAATTTTTAATTTCAGTTAATTTAGGGTCTGGGATAAGATTTGAAGTGTTGTAAGTTATTTCAATATTAATATTTCAATTAACATTAAAAATATGAAGGAAGTATAGTATAATTCCCAGTAAATACAAAGACAGCTTTCCTTCAGAGCCAAAGGTGATTCAATGACCATTTTCCTTGTCTTTGTCCTATCTCAGAGGGTAGAATAAACTGCAGTTTACTAAGATGCTATATTTACTATTCAATGCTGCTGCTGCTGCTGCTAAGTCACTTCAGTCCTGTCCGACTCTGTGTGACCCCATAGACAGCAGCCCATCAGGCTCCCCTGTCCCTGGGATTCTCCAGGAAAGAACACTGGAGTGGATTGCCATTTCCTTCTCCAATGCATGAAAGTGAAAAGTGAAAGTGAAGTCGCTCAGTCGTGTCCGACTCTTAGTGACCTCATGGACTGCAGCCTACCAGGCTCCTCCATCCATGGGATTTTCCAGGCAAGTGTACTGGAGTGGGGTGCCATTGCCTTCTCCGACTATTTGATGAGTCATATTAAAAGCCTCATGTTACTATACAACAGGAGGAAAGAGGATCAAGGTAAAAATCATGATTGTAAAAGTGTGATTTCTAAAAACCTAGAGTGGGACACAAAGGTAAAATGCCTAAGTTCAAACCTCTTTTGGAATGGAACTGCTATTGCAGATTGCATGAGATAGACATTGACTTTCCCTGGCAGAGGATTAACTTGTATACAGTGGATTGTCTATTATTGAAAAACTTCAACATATTAAGTGCAGATGTGTTAGCCTTTAGTTTCCAATATACAGCCTCATATACATACATAGCAAACGCACATTACCATGCTACCTTTTGGCATTTATCTTTGAATTGCCACATCCCAAATCCAATATCTGACATTTTAGAAATGTTTTGATTACATCGTGACATTCTCATTATATATATATAATGTTCTCATTATATATATCTATATCTCTATATATCATTATATATATACATATATATGCATATATATACAACTTTTCTTTTAATATACTCTACTGGTTTGGAATTTTCCTTGATTCCTTTCCAAGATGAACAAGTTTACAAAGGCTTTGATGTGGAGCTGCAATGGACAGGAAAATGCCAAACAGTTTTTAGATTCTAAGTGACTGGACTGAAGGTGTGAAAGAGTAGAAGGGTGATCATTGATGGAGTTATGCAGTTAGCCAAGCAAGGTAAAAAAAATAATATGTTCAAAGTCAAGCTGAGTGGAAACCTATAGGAAAAGAAGTCACATGTATGCATCTCAATGTCAGTAACTCAAGTGGGAAGAAGACAAGGAATAGAGGAATAGGTTTATTTTAAATAATAAGGGTATAATTAAATAGTAATGGAAGAATGGATAAGGGTGGGGAAATGGATGAAATAATACATATGTATCAGTGTGCTATAGGTGGGCATTGTAGAATATTTAATGATATGTGAGTTTTATGAGACATAAAGAACATGCAGTACTATAACAAATTAGAAATAAAAAATGAAAATCAATCAAAAGGGAATGATTGGTGTTGATACGTTTCTTTTTGAAGTACAAATACTATGATTAGGCTTATGGAATGAGAGAAGAATCTCTGCTAACTGCATCAGTCTTATAACTTCATGACATTACATTGTATGATGAGGAAATCTAAAAAAAAAAGAAGCATCACTAACTACTCACTCTCCATTCCAGGAAATTCCTGAAAAATAAGGTGGCACAAAATGCTCAAAAGAGGTGAAAGGGTTTTCCACAATCCAAACAGGAGGAGGAAGAGGAAGTGTGGAAATAATTACTGAATTAAGATTACTGAAAAGGGGGCTTTCCTTATGGATGAGACTCTTGGTTAGCAAATTTTTTATGCAGGGAAAATTCTTCAGTAGTTGCCGACAGCTACCCTTCAGGATGTGAAGTGCTTTATGGGAACCATATATCTACTGGTAGGCAGGGGCTGGGGGAACATTGCTCTCAAATTCATCCCACCCACCCACAATTGCCTGAAGTCCTTCATTGCTCTAGATCAGGAAAGAGTTACTTAGGGTCCCTGACTATCTTTAGTCTTAATCTGGGTCCTAAGGGGGAGAGAGACAGACAGACAGACAGAGACAGAAAGACAGAGAGAGAGACAGAGAGATAGAGAGAGAGAGAGAGAGAGAGAGAAGAGAAGCACAAATGCCAGTATTTTCAAGTTTGATAGTTTAATAAAGAAAGGGAGATGCCCAAAAGGAGGAACGTAAAAGGAAGAGCTGAACACCCAGAGCTAGGAATACACTTGACCCTTTTCCCGGTCAGATGGTATGGCTGCCATTTTAATCACGACTTGACTAAATGGTAGAAAGCAATTACAGTAAGTGCACAATTTAATCACTTTACATCCACACACAGGCCCATGGGGCTTTTCTTACATATTTCACCACACAAAGTGTCCACAATTCTCTGCCTTGCAGAAATATGTTTCCTGTGAGGATACGTAGGTTTTTCTACTGACTCAATTTCTGAATGGTTAAACTCATTTCTGTTGTTCCACATTTCTGCTGTTTGACTTTTAAAAAGAGCAAGACCAGCTCAGGTTTTGCATTCTATAGGAAGTTTGTTTTATCCATTTGGGAAATTGAGACTACATCTTTCTGGGGCTAGAAGTTATGGGGAACTCATTCCCTCCTGCTCCCATTTTTAGTGTTCTCATTTCAGTGAGTAAAACCTAAGGTCAGTTGATTGTAAAGAAAATAATAATCCAGAGTTTTATTGCTCTTATGTTCAGTAGCTTCATTTTGTGCCCAGCTCCAGATCGTGCCCTTCTCCCACTCCATATCAAGCTGATTTGCAAATTCACACAATTGACCCAAAGGACAGGATAATTGATGACTCAGTATAAACCCATCACCACTGTTGGAAAATATAATTCATGAATGCATTCCTTATTCAAATTTAGTAGCATTTTATAGGAGGAGATAGGAATATTATCTGAGAAAAGATTCATGCCACATTTTGTTTAAAAATCTGTTTCATTATTTCACAGTCACACTTCAGTAGTTCAGGCTATATAATAGCTTCTTCTTGGCCCTTGAAATGACTTCTTCGCTTTTGCTTTATAGAGAATCAGAATGAATTATTCACAGATCCCTAGGAGCATTAAGAAAAGAAGGCCTAATTCTCGAGTAAAGCTAGTGCTACCTTCTTAGTCACATATGCAAGGAGGGCATATGTTCATTCTTTTCCTAAGAGGAACACTTTTCTCAACCGTCTCTTTCCAACAATTCATCCAGTCAAACTTTCTCATTCTTGGGTTTCAACTGACACATACCATTATTTGGGAGGATTTCCCTCTCTCCTTCCTGAACCCAACACTAAGTCACTCAATCCTATTTCATTCCAGAGAATTCTTCCCCATCACCTTTACCATGGACTGTATTGTAATTATTATCCCCCTGGAGAAGGGAATGGAAACCCACTCCATATTTGATTATTTATAAGTTACAAAGAACAGTTCCCAATTAACCTTTATTCCCTGATCTAATGCTTAAAAATAACAGGTAGACTAAGGAAATCTTGAATAAATAATAGGTATCATCAAAAAATTACTATATGCCAGTTATTGTTCTAAATGTTGTACATATTAACACATTCAAACTTTAAATAACTGCATTAGGTATACATCATTAATTTTCCCATTTTACAGATGGGGAAACTAAGGCACAGTGAGGTCTCATAATGAGTCTAAAATTTCCTAGTTAGTAAATAAATAGATCAGGGTCAGGTTGCAGAAGAAAAAGGTATAGGGTAGAGAAAAAGCAGCAGGTGAGCACTACATATTCAACAGAACACAAAATAGGTTATTTAAATTACCTAATAATCCAGAAAGATCTTGACAGGTATATTTGTATGAAATGTTCATAAAACATTTTACTTCACAAACAAAACATTTGGACTGGTATTTGGAATTTTATACATTTATCACATTTATATGTTAAGTTCTTTAAATTTACTTCTCTTTTTTCCATGCAAATAAAGCCCATCAACCAAACCATCTTCTTCCCAGGTGAGGCTCAAATCAGCACTGATAAACCCTTAAGTGTTATGTTATTTTTGAGAACTGATGTGACATGTCCTAGATTTCAAAAGTGGAGGCTGCAGAGGACTGAATGCATTTTTGAACAAAAATCCATATACAGGACACAAACATTAAGGAAGAAGGGGGAGGGGCACAGGCAGCAGATTAGAATCCTATCTGGGCTACCGCCACCTAGTGATTCGAGTCAACCATCTGCCCCCACCCACTCAGGGAAACATGCTCATTAGAATAAACGTTTGCTGTGGTTTTATCCCCCCCAAATATCTTAGTAACAAATTGTTCCTGCAATATTTTAAGGCCACCCACCCATGTTTTAAAAAATAATAATAATAAAAAGTAAGACAGACGGCTAGGACTGGGAAGGAGAAAAAAGGGAGAGACAACAGAGGAAACATCAGTAGAAGCAGACACACCAGAACAGCCTGTAAATGAAATGGAGGGAAGTAAAGAGCAGATCAAAAGCAGTGGAAATTAAAAATGATGGGTAGTAAAAGAAAATGGAAAAACTGATATAAAGATAAGACAGCATCAAGAAAAAAACTTTTAAGTAAGAAACAAAAGACAATAAAACTTTGAACTACATATGAACCAGTGAAATCATCAAACATAAAAGGACAGAGGGAAAACCCTAGTCGAGATAAAGAATGGCAGATTAAAGAAAGCAGATGAACAAGAAATTCGTCTTGGAGTAGGGGGGCTGAGTTTTAAATAAGAAAACCAGAATGCTATTTTATTTTATTTGGGATAATCAAGACAGTGTGAGATGGGATTTTCTTTTTCTATTTAATAAAATTGGAAGTGTCCAGTATCCAAGATGTGCAACTCATTTCTCTTCGCACTTTTTTTTCCTCCTGTGCAATACCAAAGGTATTTTTAAATATTTTTTCTTCTTCATTAAATTAAAATAATCTTAATTACCTCTACTCCATTGAAATGCTTTTGAATTTGCACCTGGAATTATGTGGATATAGTGTGTTCCAAGCTGAATATCTGTTTAGGGAATTTAATGATTACAGCATTCTTTGTAACAATATTAAGAAACCACATCTTTGGGTTGTATATTCAGGTGATTATTGATATTTAGGTATCCTCATAATTCAAACCAGATTACTGATATCCAAGTATCCCCATAAATCAAACCAGAGTCCCCAAGATATAAAACAATAACAAAAACAGCAGAAGCAATTATAATACCTAATGTGTCTCATTTCATATTTTTTCAATTGAAGTACAATTTACTTACAATATTAGCTTCATGAGTACAATATGATTCAATATTTTCATAGATTATACTCCATATAAAGTTATTATAAAATACTGGCTATATTCCTTGCAACATTTTTATTTTATACCAAGTAGTCTGTACCCCTTAATCCTCCACCTATCTTGTCCCTCTGCTTCCTCTCCCCCCTGGTAACCACTGGTTTGTTCTCTGTATCTGTGAATTCATTTCTATTTTGTTATTCATTTATTTTATAGATTCCACATATACATATAAATGAAAACACACAGTATTTGTCTTTCTCTGTCTGACCTTGCACTAAGCATAATAACCCCCAGATCCACCAGAGTTGTCACAAATGGCAAAATTTCATTTTTTATGGCTGAATAACATTCCAATGTATTTTATATATATATATATATATATATGTATGTATGTGTGCCAACAAAGTTTCGTCTAGTCAAGGCTATGGTTTTTCCAGTGGTCATGTATGGATGTGAGAGTTGGACTATAAAGAAAGCTGATTGCAGCACTGTTTATAATAGCCAGGACATGGAAGCAACCTAGATGCCCATCAGCAGACGAATGGATAAGGAAGCTGTGGTACATATACACCATGGAATATTACCCAGCCATTAAAAAGAATTCATTTGAATCAGTTCTAATGAGATGGATGAAACTGGAGCCCATTATACAGGGTGAAGTAAGCCAGAAAGATAAAGACCATTACAGTATACTAACACATATATATGGAATTTAGAAAGATGGTAATGATAACCCTATATGCAAAACAGAAAAAGAGACACAGATGTACAGAACAGACTTTTGGACTCTGTGGGAGAAGGCGAGGGTGGGATGTTTCGAGAGAACAGCATTGAAACATGTATATTATCTAGGGTAAAACAGATCACCAGCCTAGGTTGGATGCATGAGACAAGCGCTTGGGCCTGGTGCACTGGGAAGACCCAGAGGGATTGGGTAGAGAGGGAGGTGGGAGGGGGGATCGGGATGGGGAATACATGTAAATCCATGGCTGATTCATGTCAATGTATGGCAAAAACCACTACAATATTGTAAAGTAATTAGCCTCCAATTAATAAAAATAAATGAAAAAAAAAAAAAGAAAGCTGAGCGCTGAAGAATTGATGCTTTTGAACTGTGGTGTTGGAGAAGACTCTTGAGAGTCTCTTGGACTGCAAGGAGATCCAATCAGTCCATCCTAAAGGAGATCAGCCCTGGGTGTTCATTGGAAGGACTGATGTTGAAGCTGAAACTCCAATACTTTGGCCACCTGATGCAAAGAGCTGACTCATTTGCAAAGACCCTGATGCCCGGAAAGATTGAAGGGGGGAGGAGAAGGGGATGACAGAGGATGAGATGGTTGGATGGTATCACTGACTCAATGGATATGAGTTTGAGTAAACTCCAGGAGTTATTGATGGACAGGGAGGCCTGGCATGCTGTTGTCCACGGGGTCGCAAAGAGTTGGACACAACTGAGCAACGGAATTGAACTGATATGTGTACATATATATACATACACATACACACCACACCTTCTTTATTTATTTTATTTCATGTTTTAAAAAGCACTTTAACATACATGATCTTCTTTTATTCTCTGATCAAAGGTTTTTGGAGAATAGGGTTAGTGTTAGCTCATTTGGTAGACATGACATTTGAATTCTGAAATGTATATGAACTTCCTCAAAGCATTCAGGTAAAGAGTACTGTGTCATCTGACTCTAACTTTGGCAAACATCTTTTCACCAGTAATTTTCCTATTTTTGTTGAGAAAAAGAAGAACTATTTTTCTTTGTTCTAAAGTTTATCAATGGAGTGGTAAAAAGTTTGAAGATGGTATGGACAAAGCTTAGAAGCTACTACTTCCCATCTTAATGGGTATGCCTACAGAGAGGGACTGCCTGCTTCTCCCTGAGTGACTTCAAGTGTTTGAAAAAGTTTCTGGCCTGATTGTAAAGGAATTTATTGAGAAATCCTTACCTTAAAGGCTTCACAAGTTTCTCTAGGGCTTGTTCTTCCATTTCCAGATTCTTTTATGTATTGCCATGGTGAGAGCAATACTTACTTTGGTGATATACAGGAATGCACCTAGAAATTTTTTAAAAAATCAATAATTTCAATCCTTCTGAATGTTTGATCAGTGAAAAGTACTGTATAGTGTCTTGCTAGGTATAGAAAAACAAACAGGATGCTGCCCATGCTCTCAAGAAACTTTCAATTTATAAGTATTATCAAATACTGGAATTGTGCTTTGGAAAGATATTCATTCATTTATTCAATAAATAATTATCTAATAAATATGTATAAGGTTCTATGTCTAGACACTGAGGATACAAGACAGATACCATCTTGCTTTCACGGGGTTTATATTTTGTGCAAGTATGCCATGCACACTACTTTTGCTTTGATACTATGGCAGCTGCCCATAGTTGGTTATGGATAATTTCAACAATTTCTCAGGCTTAACTTTCTTCTATTTAAGATAAAAGCAGTCCTATAGCAGTCCACCGATTGGTGTACATCTCTGTAATTTCTATATTTGAAATCTGGAACATTTGCTTTTGGTTTTTAAAAAGGAAGTAGAGCTTGGTTTCTAAAAATTTGTTTTCAATCTGAACTGGAAAAATCCTGACCTAGTTCATCGTATTTACCTAAAATGGAAGGAAACAATGCCATAAATTGTAGACAAATGTCTGGATAGTTTAATTTGACTTTCATGACTCAATGGCTTGTAGAGCTGCAAGATTTAGTCCAGTATTCAAACTCTGTAGATCAGAAAATTGTTGTGCAGATGGGAGGTAAGGTGAGAGGCAAAAAGACAAATTAGGAGGACTTTTCAGCAATCCAGGCAAGAGTAAATAATGGTGCACCTTGGTGGGCACCTGTGAGATTGAGAAAGAGGGAGATAAAAACAGGAGAGCTTATGGAAGTAAAATCTGCAGTGGTGGTGGTGTAGTCACTAAGTCGTGTCAGACTCTTTACGACCCCATAGACAGTAGCCATAGACAGTAGCTCACCACCCTCTGTCTGCGGGATTTTCCACGCTAGAACTGGAGTGGGTTGCCATTTCCTTCTCCATGGTATCTTCCCCACTCAGGGATCAAACCTGGGTCTCCTACATTGCAGGAGGATTCTTTACCAACTAAGCCACCAGGGAAGCCCAAAGTCTGCAGTAATTGGAATAGATTGTGAGAAACAAAAGACAGGACGTGAGACTACTCTGAGTTTTTTGAGCCTGGTTTTCTGGTACCATTGAGTTTTGGTACAGTTGAGTTTTCTGGTACCATTACCAGAAATATAGACCATAGAATGAGAAGTTATTTGAGAATAAATTATAGGTAGATAGGAACTACACTGTTGTGGGATCTAACAACTTAAAAAGAATATAATTTAGTCAATAGGATGTCCTGACTGAATCTAAGCAGGGACTGAGATTACAGGGCAGCAGTTGGGATTATTCTCTGACCATCTAGGTCCATGAGTATGTGTTGATAAGTATGAGAGCTTTGTTTTGGCTCAAGAGGAAGAAGATGATGGTGAAAGTACACTTGGAAAAGAGAAATGGAGGGCATGATGGGGTTTATTCCTCAGTCTTGTTGCTGGGCTAAATTGATTATTGCTAGAGAGAGGGCAAGCTAAGACCACAAACAAAGGAAAAGAGGAAGAGGATAGTTGAAAAGGAAAAATACTCATTGCAGCAGAAATACTGATTCAGCCCTTGTGAGACTGACTCTGGGGGCTTTTAAAACTATTTGGGTGGATAGAGGGAGCTCTCTTGGGAGATGGAGGTCTGCCATTAGTGGATGGAGATAGGAACTAGGAAGTGTAAATTATTATTATTATTATTATGACTTTTTTGGTATAGTAAGTTGATGAGGTCTAGAGATATCTGAGTTTTAGGTAATAAGAGTCTCTGAAAGTTAAATCAACACATAATGTTTCAGAACAGAGATATAACAATGGATTCCCTAACCAACTGGATTGAGATTTAACTTTACATATCTAAAGAAATAGGTTAATTAAAAAAGGGATTGATGGAATCAATCTTCCATACCCATGGAAGACTGGGTATGGGGCGGGGGGTGGTGATAATTTCCAATTATTGAGTGCTTATTCAATGTGAGAAATTGTACTAAATACTTATTAATCCTTATAACAGTGCCCAAAGGAGAGATAATAATATTCCTTTTTTTTTCCCCCAGACTCAAATCTCTTAAGAAGTATGGAAGGGAGAAAAAGTACAAGACAACATGTTTATCCCATCATCAAAGTTATCCTTATTATGAGGATGGATATCTGGGCCCGGGTACACTAAGTATTGACTCTGACTATGCCCCCTTATTCTGATTCCGTGGTCATCAAAGTTGATGAATGTAATCAGGCTTCTTATGTAGGTCTCCTAACCTTGACTAGATGACACAGCTCTTCCATATACTATGGTGTTTGTATCCATCTTTGAAAACTATTTGGTATACAGACACAGTGACTGTGGGAGTTGATTCTACCTGAGAGCACTAAACCCATAGTCTACTTAAAAACTCAAGGAATACATTGAGGACCAAGGTAATGTTGCCCCATGAAGACTTTGGGAAGTAGACAAATGATATTTTTATTCATTCATCTGATTGTCTATTTGGTTTTCTGAATGAGTATTACAGGGAAGATACTGTGTGAATCACTGTAAATATAGTTCAATGATAAGACAGATACCTTTCTTGTTCTCAAGACCTAATGTGTTAGTAGGAAGCACAAACATTGAATAAATCATTGTACAATTAAAACAAGTACAGCTTTTACAACTGTTCTAAGCCTGATGAAGAACTTCAAGGCAGAAAGAAGGTGTGTAATGAGCAACCTTACCTGAGGAGGGGAGTCAGAATTTCCCTGCTGAAATTTCTCTGGATTACATTTTTAATTGTTTTCTTAGACTTCACTAGATTTTTAGAGTTTTCAATAGGTGGGATAATCAATTAAAAGTGATTTGTAACTCACCTAAACATGCTCCTGGAAGTTAGAAGAGAGACAAAGAGCTATATAGTGTTGATAGTTAAAATGATAGGGGTGGAGGAAAGCAGATACAAAGAAGAAAAGACAGAGTCCTTGTGACACTTGGAGGGTAGAAAGAAACTGAGGAATTGAGGAAAGTAGAAAAGTTAGAAAAATAATCAGAAAGGAATGGGTGTAAACATAGTTGAGGATCACAATATTCAAGGGTAGGTTACACTTTAAAAGAGACAGGAAAAAATGATCAGGATCAAAAATCTATAAACAAGTGAAACAGACTGAGAGCAGGAACTAAAGTCTATGGTAGATTATTAATAAGTTATAAAATATCATTCTGTCCTTTTTTAATAGATGAATGGGTTCCTGGTTCTTAGCTAGACATAATTATGCCCATTTAAAAGATTATATATCTTCAATCCTTTTGCAGCTCAGTGTGATCTTGTGATAAAATCTGACCAATGAGATAATGAACTGTTTCATGGAACCTCAGATAATTATCCTTAAAAGAGAGGTAGCAGTTCTTTCTTAGTCTCTTCATTTACCTATTTGCTTGGGATGGTGGTGTGATGTTTAGAGATACAATAATCATGTTGAACCCTAGAAGCTGAGGGTCACATTCTAGGTGGCCATATCTTAAGGTGTTACAGGGATCTTGAAGAGGTCCTGAATCTTTTCTCTGATTTTCTCCATCCTAAGTAAAGGAGTTTCCTTTGGATAGAAGAGAGGGCATTGATAGAATCTTTGAGATGTGGGTAATGGTGAAATATTGTGGAAGATAATGACAGTTGTTTCTCCATTTTTTCTGACCAACTATGATACTTTCTGTATTTCTTGATTTCAGGAGAGATCAGTTCAGTTCAGTTCAGTTGTTCAGTCGTGTCCGACTCTTTGAGACCCCATGAATCACAGCATGACAGGCCTCCCTGTCCATCACCAACTCCCAGAGTTTACTTAAACTCATGTCCATCGAGTCAGTGATGCCATCCAGCCATCTCATCCTCTCTCGTCCCCTTCTCCTCCTGCCCCCAATCCCTCCCAGCATCAGGGTCTTTTCCAACGAGTCAACTCTTCACATGAGGTGGCCAAAATATTGGAGTTTCAGCATCAGCATCAGTCCTTCCAATGAACACCCAGGACTGACCTCCTTTAGGATGGACTGGTTGGATCTTCTTGCAGTCCAAGGAACTCTCAAGAGTCTTTTCCAACACCACAGTTCAAAAGCATCAATTCTTCTGCGCTCAGCTTTCTTTATAGTCCAACTCTCACATCCATACATGACTACTGGAAAAACCATAGCCTTGACTACTAGATGGACCTTTGTTGGCAAAGTAATGTCTCTACTTTTAAATATGCTATCCAGGTTGGTCATAACTTTCCTTCCAAGGAGTAAGCATCTTTTAATTTCATGGCTGCAGTCACCATCTGCAGTGATTTTGGAGCCCCCCAAAATAAAGTCTGACACTGTTTCCACTGTTTCCCCATCTATTTCCCATGAAGTGATGGGACCAGATGCCATGATCTTAGTTTTCTGAATGTTGAGCTTTAAGCCAACTTTTTCACTCTCCTCCTTCACTTTCATCAAGAGGCTTTTTAGTTCCTCTTCACTTTCTGCCATAAGGGTGGTGTTGTCTGCATATCTGAGGTTATTGATATTTCTCCCAGCAAAAGATAATACAGGTCATAAAAAAGTTGCTTAGTCTTAATCTGCACCTTACTATTAAGTTTTTTTTTTTTTTTTTTTACTGTTAAGTTTTTAAAAGTAAAATTTCCCCTCTTCTCATCTCTTTATTTCTCCATCTTGTCCCACCAAGGTCATATCAGATGGTATAAACTCATGTCTCTTCCACATGACCATGACTCCTGGGTTGAATAGATCATGGTGGTGGGGGTGAATGCCTGACCCAAGCTGGTACAGTCTTATTGGTTCTTTAATGACCTTGGAATTGGGATTCAGAGATGCCTATAACTTGAAAGAGTGTACTTGGGAGATATAGGGCAATGACTGTCCTGTATACATGTAGACAAACAAAGACAGAAGATCTGGAAAGAGAGAATGATAAAGCAGACATGCAGATGAAAGACCACATGTTACTTAAGGTGGAAAGGAGGTTAAAGAGAGAGAGAGAGATTGAGAAAGAGGGAGGGAGGAGAGGAGGGAGAGGAGAAGAGCAGAGAGAATGAGAATGGGAAACTGGTGAAATAACTGCTTTGCTTCCTGACAGCTTTTGAGATCTGACTCCTCCAAGCCCAGAGAGTCTCCGGTACTTGCAGACACCCTCACTCAAGACATTCTGAAGAATCTCTGTAAGTTGCACAACAGAAAACTTTTTATCCAGGATAATTATCCTCTGCCATTCCACGGGGATCTTCCAAGGGAAAACAAGAAGCCCATTTAACCCAATCTCAGAATGGTCTCATTTTGGTTTTGTGACCATTGACAGCTGTCCAGAGGAGTGTTCTGAAGGTTGTAGGGGAGATACAGAGATGTAGAACTATGTACATTTGAAAACAGAAGTCTGGCACTTGAGCATGTGCCTGGTTCTGCAGCTAGAAGTGATGATAGAACCAGTGAGAGTAGATGAGATGATTAATTCCTAAGTTTTCCAAGTGCAAATACCCAAACAATCAAAACATTGTGAAAGGGGGAAAAAAAGGTACATTCTTAACACTCAAATAATTATAATCCAGGCAGAGAAGAGTAACACACACACATGTACACCTAGGTTAAAATACAGGGCAGTAGCAGAATAGCTAAGTGAGTGTTATAGATTGTAAGCATTCTAAGATTCAAAGGAGATAGCTGTTAGTGCTGGGCTATTGTTTTCAGGTATTAAGGAGGTCAGGTTTGATTTAGGCTGAGGGAGAACAGTTGGCATTCATAATGGAAAGTGCAGCCGACCTGAGGTCAGCTTTTCCACTGAGTAGTTATATGATCGTGAGCAGTCACTTACATTTCCACCTGCACTGCAGTTTCCTCCTGTATAAAATGAGGGCTTTGAATTGGATTCATTAATTCATTCAGAACATCCATTTTAAGTATCTGCTATAATGCAGAGAGCTAGGGATATTAAATTAATAAAAGATCTAGTCTTTATTCTCAAGGATTTTACAGCTTAGGAGGGGAGATTTAAGTGCAAATAAATAACAGTCTTCTAAAAAGATAATCACTATGATGTAGCTATGATCAAAGAACTGTGGGAGGCATTTAAGCTGCCTACAGGTAAGGAAACACTTTACCAAAACCATGTTTGGATGAACAAGAGTTGTTTGATGAATCAGGTAATGATGAAACCTTCCAGAGAGGGAAGAATTTCCTCAGTATTTGCTTATGTCTCTGGTAGCATTAATATTTTAGAATTCTTTGTCTCTGCCTTGTTTTGGTGGAGAAGAAGGGGAGTGAATAAATGTAGGGTGGGAGTATGGGTATGAATTGA
The DNA here is from genome assembly GCF_019320065.1 of Cervus canadensis. Classification (NCBI taxonomy): domain Eukaryota; kingdom Metazoa; phylum Chordata; class Mammalia; order Artiodactyla; family Cervidae; genus Cervus; species Cervus canadensis. The sequence goes on along the minus strand of NC_057410.1, from coordinate 35,432,374 downwards.
TGAAGAGAAGATGGAAGGAAATAACTTCCCAAACTTCTGCAAACTCCTAACATGTATTCAAAGTGAATTCCATGAAGGAGAACACACAAAAGCACATGAGAAAGCAAGTGATTAAAAGCTTTATTGCCTCCTCTAAATTTCTGTCATACACGAAGTCTCAGAGATGATGCAAATATGGTTCTTTATATGTTCCTTATAAACATTTAGTAATCCCATCCAGAGGCAGTAGTATAGTGTTTAGAGAACTTGAGCTTTGAAGACAGATCACTCAAGTTCGTGTCTCAACAGTTCCACTTATTAGTTTGTAAGATCCTAAAAAGTTCCAGTCTTTGGGGCCTTAGTTATTTTTAATAAGTAACATGGAAATAATAACAATAGCTAGTTCCTATTGTAATAATTAAATGAGTGAAACAAAGTCGTTTGGAACCAGCTCGGTACATAAGAATATCAGTGTATTAGCTATCACTACCTATTATTCACAGGGCCCACCGAGGAGGAGTTGAGGCATGGGTGATACACCTCGTTGGTGAGTAACCTGATGATGGCTCCCTGTTATGGCCATCAATGAGGACAGCTTAGAATTCACTTATTTAGTCATGATACAAAGCGTGTTAGATGACGCCCTGTTCTAGGCACTGTGGATCATACAAAAGGAAAAACAGGCCGTACAGTTCAATATTTTTAAAACTGAGCCGTATACAGTGAATATCAAATGAATGCTTAGGAGATCAGGGGAGGCAGATGTTATTTCTGCCTGGAACGTCCATCCAGAGACTATTTCCTGGGTGGCATCGGAAGGGTATGATGACACACGTCACTACAGGGGTGAGAATTAGGATTTGCCTCACCTGGTCTGTGCACTCCCTTTGCTTCACAAGCCTTTCTTCCTTCCCCTCTGCACTTTCAGAGCAAAATCTGAGCCAACCGACCCAGGATGTTGGAGGGGAGTCAAGGCTGGGAAAGCACCGTGGACTGTCTTAGCAATCAACAGAAAAGATATTTTTAAACAAAAGTGGTTTTCCAAGTCTCCATGAAAGAAACAAAAGGCTTTTCTCAAATGAATCCTGGTTAGAAACTATTCTGGTTCCGTGACTTTTATGTCACTGGGACAAGTCAGCACTTAGAAATGGTTATTTTCCTGTCAGTATGCCCACATAGATACTTCTCCTTAGAATGACATAACGGCATTAGTGTTTAACCCCATGCACTGCTCCCCCTCCGATGGCAGTGACTTGCAGAAACAGTCAAGATGCCTCTGCTGGGTTGGTCTCGCTCTCTCTTGATTAGACTGCAGGCACGACCTGTGTGGGGAAACAATCTCCTGGAGCATACTGAAGCTTCGCACAGATGGGACATTAGTGGGAGGAGCTGCCAGCTACTTCCCTGCCAACTTGTTAGTGCTGGAGACATTATCCTCTTGTTTTGCCAGTTTAATAGAGGATCAGTCGTAAGGATTCTCTGTAGGCTCAGCAACATAATTATTATCTATGGTCTCTGCACTACCTGTGAGAAAACACCATGGTCTGGATCTGCCTAATTGCAAATGCCAAACTGTGCCCACACTCAGCCCACAACTGAACCTGGAAATTCAGTATACCCCTTAGCATTGCTGATGCTGTCATTATGGAAGTGTTAAGTAGACCCTTGCCTGAGCCATGACGTTTAACCCTTGTCGTACTGCTTCTGTATGGAAAGCTTACTCCCTCTCTTTCCCAGACCCTTTATAACACCAGTGTCCTTGCAATTCAAAATTATTAAAAAGGTAAAAAAAAAAAAAAGAATCTATGTCACACTTAGTTCTGGTACTTGGTCCAGAAGTGCCAAGCCCCTGCAAATTTGGAAAACAAACTCTTTAACAGATGGGCCACATAAAGTTTACAACATGTGCAGTGTGGGAGGTAGTATGGCTCTGGGTGAGAAACAGAAGACTGGAAATTTGGGAGCTCAGAGTTTTTGAATTTGCTCTTGTTTTTTCCTCGTACGCAGGTCACATAAGCTTACAGTTTTCAGTTCTCTCACATGACCTGATATCTTAACCTTTTAAGTGAGTGAGGTGATAAAAAAAAAACCAATTCTTTTTCCTAATATGACACAGCATCAAAATGTTTATTGCTACTACTAGGATTATATGCAGCTAGTATCAAATTGCTAATAAAATGTGGCTGCAGGATCTAGAGAAATCCTCCATGTAATTCTATATCTAAGATATAATTCTCTGTCATTGAGGACAGGAATATAACAGGGGAGCTGTTGTCACAGGAAAAGAACATTGCCAGCCTTGGACAAGTCATTGGCAAATGATTGGATTATGACTTCAAATGCTGAAATTTCAAAAGGCCTCTTAAGTAACCTCTGGAAACTTTAAGAGATGATTTTTATAACCAAGCCATTATGATATGAATTGGATAATAGTCTAATAACAAAGGCTTCCAAATACAGATGATCATCAGTTTTGCTCAGGGGAACTATTCAAAAATATAAACATCCAAGACTCCCATGTGCCTGCTAACTGAGAGGTTTGGAAGTAAGGCTAAGAAATCAAAATTTTGAGGAAGTTCCTAAATAATTCCAGTTGACCACTCATACTTTGAATCTGTCACAAATAATAAAATTATATGAATCAATAAAAGGACTTTGACTAAACTGAGGTTGACTGAAATTCCAAAAAGAGAGAGAAATATAGGACTGATCATTGGAAGAGGACGGAGGATTGGCTTAGGGGAAATGGAAGAAAGACACAAAAATATCAAGAAGAATCCATGGCTCAGCCACAAAGATGGCAGAAAGGAAGTCATTGAGAGTAACAGTCCTGAAGGTGAAGGCAGAAAGAGAAATTTAGCAGTATAAGTGGGGAAATTCAGTTCAGTTCAGTTCAGTTGCTCAGTTGTGTCTGACTCTTTGCGACCCCATGGACTGTAGCACACGAGGCTTCCCTGTTCATTGCTAACTCCCAGAGCTTGCTCAAACTCATGTCCATTGAGTTGGTGATGCCATCCAATGATCTTATCCTCTGTCGGCCCCTTCTCTTCCTGCCTTCAATCTTTCCCAGCATCAGGGTCTTTTCCAATGAGTCAGTTCTTCACATCAGGTGGCCAAAGTATTGGAGTTTCAGTTTCAGCATCAGTCCTTCTAATGAACACTTAGGACTGATTTACTTTAGGATGGACTGGTTGGATCTCCTTGCATTCCAAGGGACTCTCAAGAATCTTCTCCAATACCACAGTTCAAAAGCATCAATTCTTCAGTACTTAGCTTTTTTTATAGTCCAACTCTCACATCCATACATGACTACTGGAAAACCATAGCTTTGACTAGACAGACCTTTGTCAGCAAAGTAATGTCTCTTCTTTTTAATACACTGTCTACGTTAATAAGTAGGGAAAGATGTCTTCAAAGAGTTTAAATGCATGTGCCATTTGTCTTAGTGAACTTTTGCTTCCGTTTTTGCATGGTCTCCTCTTTCTCATCCACTGTCCAACCTGCATTTAGAGTGTTCTTTCACTCTAACTTGAATCTAACTTGAATTCTAACTTGAATCATGACTCTGCCCTGTTGAAAGCGCTCCATTTCTCTCAGGATCAAACACCAAACATGTCCTGTCTATAAGCTGACTTTGGCATACCTCTTCAGCCAGTTTGATCCTTTCATCTGTCTGGTGAAGACTCTGGGTATACTGACCTTCTGTCATTCTAGAGACACATCAAATTCCTTCCCACTTTGGGACTCTCATACCTGCTATTCTTTTCCTGGCAAAATCTTCCCCTTTCTCCCCTCAGCACTATTCACCTGGAAGATTCCTAGACAGATGACAGGTTACTGACTCAGAGAGGAAATCCCTGACTATTCAGTTTAAATTAGGTCTCCTCATTATACTGACATAAAATACACATTTTCTTGATAGCACTGATCATAATTTATAACTTTTTATTTACCTGCTTGACTACTTAGCTTTATAATAGAGAGAGATTCACATGAGCAATTCTATTTTGTTCATCATTATGTATGTGGTGTCTAGCACACTGCCTGAAAGATTATATGTGCTTAATAATTGCTAAAGTAATAAATGGGTGCATGATACATGCTCAAAAAAAATGAGTCAAAGGAAAAAAGATGGTTTTCTTCATTTAGTCTTTCAGCATTCCAGTTATAGCATGCACACACCCATCTAATGGCATTAGTCTAAGTACTACAGGGGCACAAAGATGAATCACATGGTTAGAAAAGATAGATATGTAAGTAAAAGTATATAATAAGAATAAATTAAGTAAACTGTATGACAGAGGCACAGTATCCAGGAGTGAGTAAACTTGGTTCATAGATCTGGGCAAGATTGGCCAATGGAGTGCATTGAAACTGGGCCAAAAAGCTATATAAGAGTTCAGAATTAGAATGTAGTAAATACTGAAGTTTCTGATTTAGATCATAGTCTCCTTCTGTTAAACTGATTTCCTCTTTTTCGCTGTCAGGAGAGATACTTATTAGAGGAAAGCAAAACAAATCAGGTCTTTGCTTCAGCCCACCAATCACACTTGATTGGACTTGAATTGATATCCTGATTCAAGATGGTCAATCAGTTGTCTCTCTCCCTGAGATTTATAGTTGAGACTTTAAACTTCCTGGGAGTTAGCAGCAGGTGCTGGACCTGTTAGGACAAGTTAACTTAGAGTTTAAGATGATGGTATCACTATCTTTTCATGTTCACAGAGAGGCAGAAAAGGCTGGTCTAGGTGTAAAGAAAGAGTGAAGATTTTACAAGAGGCAGGGATGAAAAGAATGAAAGGGAAGAAGGAGAGAAAGAGAGGGAGAGAGACAGCAAGAACTGTTATCTGCTAATTGTTCTCCTCTATGTTTCTTTATAATTTTCCAAACTCCATTTTTGGTGCCTTGTGAGACCCCACTTTATCTCCTTTAATTAAGCTAGAGTTAATGTGTCTCTATGTTCCAACAACAGAGAGCCTTAATGAAGACAGATGAAAAGGTGGGAAAGGAAATCACAAAAGAGGAAAAAGTGATGAACCAATCTGCAGAAAAGATCATAGCATATGTGGAGACATGATCTACGTTCTCCTATTGCACTGGTCCTATTTTGGGAATTTTGGAGAAAGCATCACTGACTCAATGAACATGAATCTGAGCAAACTCCGGGAGAGGCAGTAAAGGACAGGGGAACCTGGGGTCTCAAGAGTTGGACATGACTTAGTGACTGAACAACAATCAGCCTGAAGCTGAAGAATTTAGAGGTGTGATTACCATGGTAAGAACTTCAAGGGGTTGACAGGTTTGTTTCTGTTTTTCAGAAGAAATAACTGAAAGCAATGCAGAGGATGAATTATTGTACAGAGTAGAGACTGGAAGCAAGGTGATGCTTTGTGGAGGGTGGAGGTATTATTACAATCCAGCAAGCATGAGAGGGGCCTGAACGAAACCCCAGACAGTAACAGATGGAAAGAGAGTGAAGCACCCAAAGGGGTGTAATTGACAAAACTCGATGATCGTTGTGATAAGGAGATGGAGGACAATTCTTTTTTTTTTTTGCTGACTTTCTAGATTTAAGATTTTCAACTTAGATGACTGAAGAGATGTTGATTCTATGACTGAGATAGTAAGTTAATAGGACTTATAGGTTTGGGGGAACATGAAAGAAATACCTGCTTATTTGTTGGGTTGGGTTTTTGTTTTGTTTTTAGTCATGTCCAACTCTTGCAACCCTGTAGACTGTAGTCTGCCAGGCTCCTCTGTCCGTGGATTTCCCAGGCAAGAACACTGGAGTGGGTTGCCATTTCCTTCTCCAGGGGATCTTCCCGGCCCAGGGGTGGAACCTGCATCTCCTGCATTGCAGGCGGATTCTTAACCACTGAGCCACCAGGGAAGCCCCTGGCTGAGGGTAAGTTGGTTTTAAAGAGACTGCTATATTTGAGAAAAGAACAAAACAATAATTACTATGTCTTCTTCAAAGATACTGAATAAAAGTTCTCTGTTCAGTTAGGCTGACTAGTTTTTCATCCAATTTCTAAAAGTTTAAACTATTTAAGTGAGGCGTTTGCCCCTAAAATAAGTTCCCTGAACATATTTCCCCCATGCACTCTCTACTTTGGATTGCTTCATAGGGTTTTGGAATTTCTTCTTGAAACATCTTGCAGATGACAACCTGTAAAATATAGAAGGCTGTGAATATTTTACTACTTTTAAAAACATTTATATTTTAGTTCGTGCATATTAAAAATGAGAGGACCAATGAATAAAGGGGTCAGGACTAATAACCCTTTGCAACGTAATACTCAGGCTTTGGATTTTGTCTCATGAAACTTCAATAAGCAGCTCTCTGGGGTGTGTGATTCTGCTAGATATCTGCAATTCCACAGGGCTGAGTGCATTCCCTCAGTACTTTCGCAATGATTAGAACCGCGGTAGCCTTCAAGGGATGGAAGATACAGAGCAAAGTGCTGGGAAAGTGCAGTGTGTGTGCACAGACCGCGGCAGAAAATGCTGGAAGGCGGCGCTGGCGGGACTGACAAATCCACTTGTGCTGCCAGGGTGCTGGACACAGTCCTTTCCCTGAGCTGGGCAGCTGACATGCAAGCAGAGAAGCCTTTAAAGACTGGTCTAGGATATTAACATCTATGACATCAGTTACAGAATTGCAAGGCAGCAGCTGCTTGCGGAACATACCGATGCGGGGTGCATACTACCTCATTAGAACGCCATTTTCAGCAATGCGTCAGGAGTTTATAAGCTTGTGGTATATTAACTTGAAAAAAGCAACCAGTAATAAGTTTTATGAGAGTGGTTTAACCATGTTATCTTCCCTTTTCCTCTATTATTTATTTAACTGCTTAATTGCTTAGCTATTTAATTGTTATAAAAAGCATACATGTGCATGTACACACACACATACTCCAAAATGGGGGGTAAAAAAACAACAAACTTTAAAGCAGTAATTATTAAAGGCAAAAGATTCACTCTCCTATAATGAGGCGAGCACAATTGTGCTGCCCTCTCTGCAAAATAGATGAAAAACAAACGATCTACAGTGTGTTTGAGTGAAATGTTTTATTAAGTTGGGAGTGGTGCGTGCATTACAAGTCTGATTACTTTTTGTTGAATTGCTGCATGTAATCAATTCTGCCTCTGTGTGTGTGTGTGTGTGTGTGTGTGTGTGCGCGCGTGCGTGTATGTGAGAGGGAGAGGGAGAGACAGAGAATAAAAGTAGGGATCGATAAAATTTTTTAGTAGTTAAGCAAAAAGCATTTTAAGATGGTTTAAGGAAAGAGTGCATAGGGTAGTTTGAGTAAAGCTTTCCTTTCGCCCTTCCTCTTCCTTAAGACTTGAATTGATGAATGCCACACCTAGAATTCCAGTGAAAGGACTTTGAGGAAGAACTCAAAACAGGCCCATGGGATGTGGCTTGTCAGTTCACTGAGCTACTTCTCTGTTTTATTTTGACAATTGGGATTTTTCATCTATCATGGTATCAATCCATTTTTGTTATTGCTTCAAACACTTTCTTCTAGAGGACGTTTATATGTTGGATTGAGGGTCCCTGAAATCTCTGCCCCATGCCAATATAACTCAGTTTCTTTGGGAGTAACGACCCTACCCCAAATGTGAATAGCTTTTATATGATGGTAAATCCAGATACATCCCACTCAATCCCCTTAGAAATCCAAAGGTCAAGATTTTTGCCCTAATTCCCTGATACAGTCAGTAGTGGGGAAACAATTTAACTTTGTCCACTGGAAGCTTCCCAGGATTGTGAATGCAGAGTAAATGATGCAGGGACATAAAATGTGTTTATGTCTATTTATCTCAGTGCAATGGCAACGTACAGGTCAGACTATTCCTGCTACAAGGTGTTTTATGTGTTTCTTACTGCATTTTCTCTCAGAGTGCCCACATCCCACCCATTCCCAAATCGAATCTTCTTACAGTGGTCACATATTTATACAGTCTAAAACAACATGTGTACAATTGTAGTGGTAGTGGTGGTGGTTCAGTTGTTAAGTCGTGTCCGACGCTTTGGGACCCCATGGACTGTAGCCGGCCAGGCTCCTCTGTCCATGGGATTTCCCAGGCAAGAATACTGGAATGGGTTGCCATTTCCTCCTCCAGGGGGTTACATAGCAAATTTTTTAATTACCCTAAAAATAAATAGCAACCTTTTATTATCTCCGTATCTGTGGGTCAAAAATCAGAGCAAGCACATTTGTTTCCCGAACTGGGTGCCATAAAACAGAAATGTATTCTCTCACAATTCTGGAAGTCCAAGTTCAAGGTGTTGGAAGGATCCTGCTTTCTCTAAAACCTGAGAAACCTCCTTCTTCCTGGCTTCTGTTGGCTTGCTGGCAATCTTTGGCGCTCCTTGGCTTGCAGCTACATAACCACAGTCTCTGCCCTCACCATCACATCGTGTTCTTCTCTGTTTTCACATGACCATCTTTTTATAAGGACACTGGTCATATTGGATTAGGGGCTCATCCTACCCCAGTATGACCTCATCTTGGCTAATTATATCTACAATGACCCTATTTCTGAAAAAGACAGCCTTCTGAGACCCTCGGGATTAGGCCTTCAGTTTTTTTTGCAGGGGAGATGATGCAACTCATAACAACAAGCAGGTGAGAAAATGTGAGCAGGAGCCCAAGACAAGCCATAGATTTTACGTAACCTAGCCTCAGAATTGAAATCCCACACCTCAGCTATCTTCTATTTATGAGACGCAGGCCAGTAAATTCAGTCCCTCCTTAAGGGAGGATATTACAGGCGCATGAATGCCAGGAGGTGAAGCTCACTGGAGGGCTATCTCAGAGCCTGTAACGTGCTGTGCTGAGTCGCTGAGTCGTGTCTGACTCTTTGCGACACCATGGACTGTAGCCCTCCAGGCTCCTCCGTCCATGGGATTCTCCAGGCACAAATACCCTCCTTCAGGAGATCTTGCCAACCCAGGGATCAAACCTAGGTCTCCAGCATTGCAGGCAAATTATTTACCATCTGAGCCATCAGCAAAACCCAAGAATACTGGAGTGGGTAGCCTATCCCTTCTTCAGCGGAACTTCCTGACCCAGGAATTGAACTGCGGGCTCTTGCATTGCACTGCAGGCAGATTCTTTCTCTCTGAGATACCAGGGAAGCCCATCTCAGAGCGTACCTATATGTATTTCATTATAATTGTTTTCAAGTTTTATAAAAACGGCACACTACCATCTATGTCTTTTGAGGCTTGAGTTTTTATTCACTGAATACTGTGTTTCTAAGAGTCATCCATATTTAATGAATAATTATAATAAACTAATTAGAAATAAATTGTACTTATTTTATAATTAATAAATTATTTATTCAGTCAGTTCTCTACTGGTTATTTTCAATATTCTGAAGATCTTAGCTCTTAGCAACATTCCTAATAGTATAGTCACTTATTAATCTGATCCTGCAACATATAAAACTATATCAAAACTAATGAAGTGAGTTTTTTTTAATAACTCCATTTATTTGTAGCATTGATACTGTAAAGGGTCTGCAATCAAAATACATGTTTCCAAGTCATATAAAATAATTCTTCTCTTGGTGTGGTTATAACATCAACTTGATAGATGGTTAAGCTCATTTATTTCTGTTTTCACTTTTCAGGGTTTGCTTTTATTTATATTACTTTTGGAAGATGTCAATATTTTCTAAATCCCAAAATAGAATTATGTAGCAAGGTATGTTAAGAGAAGCCTTCATTACTATTCCTCACCATTATTACCTCTTGACCCTACATGTAATCATTTCAGTTGGGGGTTTTCCTTGTAAGAAATCCCTTTGCAAATATAAATGACACTTACACACAGAAAGCTTCATTTCCTTACTTTCTTTCAAAAAAGGTAGCAAACTGTATACACGGCTCTGCATCTAGATTTTTGCTCTTGTACTTAATAATGAACCCTGAAGATCATGTCTTATCACAGAATAAAGAATGACCTCATTACTTTTTACTGTGGTATAGCATATTATTGAGTGGATGCACTGTTGTTTATTCAGCCAATTCTCTACCAATGGACATTTGGATTGTCTCCAAATTCTACTCTTAAAAAAATTTCACAATCAGTAACTGTTTTCTCTTTTCTCTCTTTTTTTGTGTGTGTGTGTTCAGATTGTTGGGTGAATGTGCACAATCAAATACTATTAATCCAGTCAGCCGGTCAAGTCAGCCAGTCAGCCAGCCAGTCAGTTCAGTTGCTCAGTCGTGTCCGACTCTTTGCAACCTCATGGACTGCCGCATGCCAGGCCTCCCTGTCCATCACCAGCTCCAGGAGTTTACTCAAACTCATGTCCACTGAGTAGGTGATGCCATCCTACCATTTCATCCTCTGTCATCCCCTTCTCCTCCTGCCCTCAATCTTTCCCAGCATCAGGGTCTTTTCAAATGAGTCAGTTCTTTCCATCAGGTGGCCAAAGTATTGGAGTTTCAGCTTCAGCATCAGTCCTTCCAATGAATATTCAGGACTGATTTCCTTCAGGATGGACTGGTTGGATCTCACTGCAGTCAAAGGGACTCTCCAGAGTCTTCTCCAACACCACAGTTCAAAAGTGTCAATTCTTTGGTGCTCAGCTTTCTTTATAGTCCAACTTTCACATCAATATATGACTATTGGAAAAACCGTAGTTTTGACTAGATGAACTTTAGTTGGCAAAGTAATGTCTCTACTTTTTAATATGCTGTCCAGGTTGGTCATAACTTTTCTTTCAAGGAGCAAGCATCTTTTAATTTCATGGCTGCAGTCACCATCTGCAGTGATTTTGGAGTCCCATAAAATAATGTCACTGTTTCCACTGTTTCCCTATATATTTGCCATGAAGTAATGGGACCAGCTGCCATGATCTAAGTTTTCTGAATGTTGAGTTTTAAGCCAACTTTTTCACTCTCCTCTTTCACTTTCATCAAGAGGCTCTTTAGTTCTTTGCTTTCTGCGAAGAAAGGGTGGTGTCATCTGCATATCTGAGGTTATTGATATTTCTCCTGGCAATCTTGATTCCAGTTGTGCTTCATCCAGCCCAGCATTTCTCATGATGTACTGTGCATATAAGTTAAATAAGTAGTGTGACAATATACAGCCTTGACGTACTCTTTTTCCTATTTTGAACCAGTCTGTTGTTCCACGTCCAGTACTAACTGTTGCTTCCTAAGCAACAAACAGATTTCTCAGGAGGCAGGTCAGATGGTCTGGAATTCCCATCTCTTTAAGAATTTTCCACAGTTTGTTGTGATCCACAGAGTCAAAGGCTTTGGCATAGTCAATAAAACAGAAACAGATATTTTTCTGGAACTCTCTTGCTTTTTCAATGATCCAATGGATGGTGGCAATTTGATCTCTGGCTCCTCTACCTATTCTAAATACAGCTTGAACATCTGGAAGTTCATGGTTCACAGACCACTGAAGCCTGGCTTGGAGAATTTTGAGCATTACTTTGCAAGCATGTGAGATGAGTGCACTTGTGTGGTAGTTTGATCATTCTTTGGCGTTGCCTTTCTTTGGGATTGGAATGAAAACTGACCTTTTCCAGTCCTGTGGCCACTGCTGAGTTTTCCAAATTTGCTAGCTTATTGAGTGCAGCACTTTCACAGCATCATCTTTTAGGATTTGAAATAGCTCCACTGGAATTCCATTACCTCCACTAGCTTTGTTTGTAGTGATGCTTTCTAAGGCCCAGTTGATTTCACATTCCAGGATGTCTGGCTCTAGGTGAGTGACCACACCATCGTGATTATCTGGCTTGTGAAGATATTTTTTGTACAGTTCTTCTGTGTATTCTTGCCACCTCTTCTTAACATCTTCTGCTTCTGTTAGGTCCATACCGGTTCTGTCTTTTATTGTGTCCATCTTTGCATGAAAAGTTCCCTTTTATATCTCTAATTTTCTTGAAGAGGTATCTAGTCTTTCCCATTCTATTGTTTTCCTGTATTTCTTTGCACTGATTACCGAGGAAGCCTTCCTTGTCTCTCCTTGCTATTCTTTGGAACTCGGCATTCAAATGGGTATATCTTTCCTTTTCATCCTTTGCCTTTTGCTTCTCTTCTTTTCACATCTATCTGTAGGCCCTCCTCAGACAGCCATTTTGCTTTTACTGCATTTCTTTTTCTTAGGGATGGTCTTGATCCCTGCCTCCTGTACAATGTTAGGAACCTCTGTCCATAGTTCATCAATAAAGGACAGAAATGGTATGGACCTAACAGAAGCAGAAGATACTAAGAAGAGGTGGCAAGAAAACAGAGTAGAACTACCCAAAAAGGTTTTAATAACCCAGATGACCACGATGGTGTGGTCACTCACCTAGAGACAGACATCCTGGAGTGGGAAGTCAAGGGGGCCCTGGAAGCATTACTACAAACAACGCTAATGAAGGTGATGGAATTTCAGCTGAGTTATTCCAAATCCTAAAAGATGGTGCTGTGAAAGTGCTGCAGTCAGTATGCCAGCAAATTTGGAAAACTCAGCAGTGGTCACAGGACTGGAAAAGGTCAATTTTCATTCCAATTCCATAGAAAGGCAATGCCAAAGAATGCTCAAACTACTGCACAAGTGCACTCATCTTACATGCTAGTAAAGAAATGCTCAAAATTCTCCAGGACAGGCTTCAACAGTATGTGAACCATGAACTTCCAGATGTTCAAGCTGGATTCAGAAAAGGCAGAGGAACCAGAGATCAAACTGCCAACATCCACTAGATCATATAATAAGCAAGGGAATTTAAAAATATATATATATATAATTCTGCTTAATTTTGGAGCTTTCTAAAATGGGTTATTAGCACTTTGTTTGTGACACAAGTTATACAAAGCTTTTTCTTAATTATTTTGTTTTGCTTTGTTTTTCCCCCTTCAAGGGCAATAAAAATAAACTGTAGATTTTTTAAATTAATCCTTTTTTTCTTCTGGGTTTGAGTTATGGTTCAGAAGATTTTCTTCAATGTCAGTTAGAGGAAAAGTTACTCATCTTTTTCTTCAGGAACTTAAATGTTTTCTCCCCCTCCTCCATTTTCATAACTCTAATCCATTTGGAATTAATTTTAGTATTTAAAGTGAAATGTAAATGAGAATTTTTCTCCCCTCCTCCAAATACTATCTGGTTGATTAATTTTCTTAATATCATCATATTATTTGTCTCCCTCAGAGGTCAGAATACACACACACACACACACACACACATCCCCTCTTCTTATAAAGGCACTAATCTCATCAGACCAGGACCCCACCCTCACGCCCTCATCTAACCCTATTTGTCACCTCCAAAACTGTGCACGTAAAGATGTACACAGTATTTCTATCTTTTAGTAGTTATGTTGAAATGTTATTATGTTTTTTTTTTGTTGTTGAGGGGAGTCCACACTGTGTGGCTTGAGAGATTTTAGCTCCCCAACCAGGGATCAAACTCTGTCTTCAGCAGTGAAAGCTTGGAGCCCTACCCCACAGGACCACCAGCAAATTCCCTCTGCATTTAAAAAAAAATTATTGTTTTAATTGAAGAATAATTGCTTTCCTAGGCATTTTAACATAACCAATTATATTTGAGTAAAACTCACATACAGATAATTGCACAAATCACAAGGCTGTAGAGTTTTTAAATGGTTCCAAATCATAGCCAACCATTAGTTAGCACTGTCACTCCAAATTTTCACTATTTCTCTGGAGTTTAGTAGTATCTCTTTGTCATTTTAATTCATATTTCCCTGATGCCAAATGAGATGCAACAATGGTTCCTGTGTTTACTTTTCTCTTGGAAAGTGCTCTTGTGTCTTCCAGAAGTCTCTGTCTTCCTGATTTGCTGGCATTTTTCTGTTTTAAAAGTTTGCAGTTGATGTGATGCTATATGTAGAAACTAAAGGTGCTATCAGAAAACTATTAGAGTCCATCAATTAATTTGATAGAGCTGCAAGATATGAAATTACATAAATCTCTAGCATTTCTATACACTAACAATGAAAGATCAGAAAGAGAAATTAAGGAAACAATTTCATTTACCATTGCAACAAAAAGAATAAAAGCTCTAGGAATAAATCTACCTAAGGAGGCAAAAGACCTGTACTCGGAAAACTGTAAGATAGTGATGCAATAAATCAAAATTGCACAAAGAGATGGAGAAATATTCCATGTCCTTAGATCGAAAGGAAACAAGAGATAGAGGAATCAGGCTCCCTGACTTCAGACCACACTACAGAGTCACAGTAATCCAGACAGGATGGCACTGGCACAAAAGGAGAAATATAGATAAATGGAATAAATAGAAAGTCCAGGGGTAAACGCAGGCACCTAAAAATATACTTTGGATATTAGTTTACTGTTGGTCATATGTATTGTGAATGTTTTCTCACATGTTCTATTGTTTACATTTTTATTCAGTGGGATCTTTTGATAAACTTTTGATAATGTTTCTGATTATAACCAAATCAACTTTATAAAACTTATCACATGGGTAGCACTTCTTGTGTTCTGTGTATGGAATGTTTGCCTGCCCAAAACATGGCAGATATTATACCTTCAGGTGAATAAAACAGAAAGACTTCCCTACCAATCCCTTGTCTTAATTTTTTAAAAAAGAATATAAATTCACAAAGAAGAAGTAAAAGCCCAATATGACAACCAGAAATGAAATAAATGGTGAAAAAATCAAAGGTTAATATGTAACTAACCTTAATCTACAATGCTAATATAAAACAGGAAATAATTTTTAGTACTTAGGGGCTTCCCTGGTGGCTCAGATGGTAAAGAATCTGCCTGCAATGTGGGAGACTCAAGCATGATTCCTGGATTGGAAAGATCCCCTAGAGAAGAGAATGGCTACCCACTCCAGTTTTTTTGCCTGGAGAATTTCACAGGCAGAAGAGCCTGGCAGGCTACAGTCTATGAGGTCACAAAGAATTGGACATGACTGAGAAACTAACACTTTCACATAGGATAAAAATATTAAAAAATATTATGTAAGTATACAGGGAGTTGATCATTCAAATATTCTAGGATCTTTATATTGTGTGGTGTTAGTGTGTGCTACATTGATTCAGTTGTGTCTGACTCATTGCAACCCCGTGGACTGTGGCCTGCTAGGATTCTCTTGCCCATGGGATTCTCCAGGCAAGAATTATGGAGTAGGTTGCCATGCCCTCCTCCAGGGGATCTTCCCAACCCAGGGACTGAACTGGGGTTCCCTGCATCAGAGGCAGATTCTTTACCATTTTAGTCATCAGGGAAGTCCATATTGTGTGGCATAGGGATTAAAATAGTACTTAACTTTTGAGTTTGCTGAAATAAATAGCCATGATTTTTTAAAAAGGCTGAGCAATAAAGTATAAGTCTCAAGAATTTTTGAAGTCCTAAAATTAAATGAAGTATGTGCTCTGATCACAGTGGACGATTTTTAAAATCAGGCAATATAATTTTAAGAAATCCACCAGGCAAAGAGGGGATCAATGGAATACTTTGAACTGAATTAAATGAAAATTTTACATCAGAACAAGCGAGATACAGCTTAAAGGAACTTATAGACCTAAATGCAGATATAAAAGAAAAAAGAAAGGTCTAAAATAAATTAAGTATCCATCCCAAGAAGTGAGGGAAAAAAAATAAGAAAAAATAACTACCTTCCCTACAAAAAACAGAAGAAAGTAATAATAAAGGAATAAGTTGATGAAATAAAAAGCAAGTGCACATTAGAGAGTACAAAAAAGCAAATATTCAATTCTTTGAAAAGATTAACAAATTGCCAAGATCAAGCAAGATTTAGAAAGAAAAAAAAGAGTAGGCAAAAATAACCATTATCAGTTTTAAAAATGGAACACCAGTAAAGATTCTATAGGCATATAAAGTATCTTTATATATTTTTAAATGTTTTAATAAGAACAGTGTAGGACAACATACATATGCCATTCTGTACTGAAAGCCATTTTGGAATTAATCTGTTTATGAAAATGCTTCAGTGAGGAGAAGATAAGAAAGATTTCCTTGGAAGGATTCTCTATTTAATAAAGAATAGCTTTACTTATTCAGAAATAAAGGAAAAGAAGTTATTCTACAAATTGAATTTTCAGATATGTAAAATGGCTGCTTTTTAACTGCCAAAATTAATTTTATTTCTATTTTTATTTGAAATATTTCAAAAGTGTATTATCCCACTTCTGGTCCTCTTTGTTTCCCAAAAGTTTATTATGAAAAATTTGAAATCTATAGCAATGTTGAAAGAATTTTGTAGGAATTCAGTACCTAGCTCTATATACAACACATAGATTTTATTATTAATGCTATGACAGGAGCTATAAAGCATGTACTGTTCCATCTATTCCTCCTTCCACCAAACCATTAAGGCATCTTATATTTGATTCACTTCAAAGTAAATTGCAGACATCAGTACACTCTCCATCAAATACTTCAGTATATATATCATTATCTATTGTATAGTGTATTTTTCTTTTATGGTAAAATTCATCTACAACAGAATGCACAAATCTCAAGAGTACATTTGCTAATTTTCACTAATGTATGTACCTATGTAACTGAAACACCTATTAAATTCTAGAATATTCCCATTTCCTTGAAAGTTTCCTTATGTCATTTCCTATTCATTCTCTAGCTTCACCCACCCAGAAGCAAATTTTCTAACTGTTCTCCACAATAAATTAGTTACATTTATCATTAAGTATGTTACACTACATTATAATATCTTATTTACATTTTTAAGATTGCTTCAGACATTTTAGGCCTTTGTATTACACAATCAGTTTATCAATTTTACAGAAAAGTCTGCTGGGGATTTAACCAAAGAAGATAAACAAATGGTCCAGAAACGCATGAAAAAGTGCTCTACATAATTCATTGAAGAAAAATAAAACTACAATGAGGTACTATTACATGTCCACAAAAATGGCAACAAATTAAAAGGTCTGACAACTCCAAACATTGGTGAGTTTTGGAGCAGACTGAAATCTCACACACTTTTGCTATAAAATGCTACCACAAATTTTGGGAAAAGGTTTTATATAAAATTAAACATAGGGGCTTCCCTGGTGGTTCAGTGGCAAAGAATCCTCCTCCCAATACAGGAGACATGGGTTTGATCTCTGGTGGGGGAAATTCCACATTCCATGGAGCAACTAAGCTTGTGTGCCACAACTATTGAGCTTATGCTCCAGAGCACGGGACCTGTGACTATCGAGTCCACACTGCAACTACTGAACCCCAAGTGCCCTGAAGCCTGTGCTCCACAAGAAGAAGCCCGCATACTGCAATGAGTAGCCCCCACTTGCCTCAAGTAGAGAAAAGGTCCATGCAGCAATGAAGACCCATCATAGCCAAAAATAAATAAATAAAATTGTTTAAAAAAACTAACATATTTAACCTATAATTCAAGAGGTCCAGTCACAAAAAATGAAATTAAAAAATATGTTCATAAAAAGATATGTCCAACAATTACAACAATCTTATTCACAAAAGCTAAATATCTAGAAATAGCTGATGCTATCCATTAATAGGATAATGATAAACAAATGGTAGGTATTCATTTGATGGAATACCTATCAATAATAAAAAGGAACAAATAACAGATGCATATATCAACATGAAGGAATATCAAAACATTATCATACAAGCCTTACATCAAAAATACATACCACATGGTTCTATTTCTATGCCAAACTATATATGGTACCATTAAACATTTTTCTAATATTTATGACTTTAATTTTATCACCATATTGCAATTATTAGGGTTTCCAGTATGATGTCAAATATAAGTCATGAGAGCAGGCATTTTTGCATTGCCAATAAGGGTCTGTATATTCAAAGCTATGGTTTTTCCAGTAGTCACGTGTGGATGTGAGAGATGGACCATAAAGAAGGCTGAGCGCTGATGAACCGATGCTTTCAAATTGTGGTGCTGGAGAAGACTCTTGAGAATCCCTTGCATAGCAAGGAGATCAAACCAGTCAATCTTAAAGGAAATCAATCCTGAATATTCATTGGAAGGACTGATGCTGAAGCGGAAGCTCCATACTTTGGCCACCTGATGAGAAGAGCCGACTCACTGGAAAAATACCCTGATGCCGGGAAAGATCCAGGGAAGGAGGAGAGGGGTAGGACAGAAGACGGGATGGCTGGATGGCATCACTGACTCAATGGACATGAGTTTGAGTCAACTCCTGGAGATAGTGAAGGACAGGGAAGCCTGGTGTGCTGCGGTCCATAGGCCGCAAAGAGTCGGACACGACTTAACAAATGAACAACAACCAGAAGAAGATCAAGAAGAAAACATTCACTCTTTAAACATTAATAATCTTTATCATGGATGCATGATTTTTTTCTGCCTTATTGAGAAAATCATGTCTTTTTTTTCTCTTAATATATTAACAAGGTAAATTAAATTGGTGAAAGTTAAATTTATCTTCTTGGCATAAACAATACTTGATGATGATATAGTCTCCTTTCATATGTTGCTACATTCAACTGCTACCATTTTACTAAGTGCTTGTGCATCTATTCATGAAGGATATTGGTTAAGGAAAGAACTTTCATTTTCATAATGTCTTTGCCGAGAAGTATAACCTTTTCTATTGCTTAATAGTGTCTGTGTAAAATTGATACTTCTTAAATGTTTGATAGAATTCAACATTTAAAGCACCTAAGACTGAAATTTTCTTTGTAGGAGAATTTTTGATAAAAATTCAATCTTTTTAATAGATATGGGGATGAATATAAATAGATATAAATAGATATCTATTTATCTATTTATAAATAGTATAAATAGATATCAGATTTTGTTTCATATTTTGTCACTTTGGATAAGTTTTATTATTCAGATAATTGCCTGTTTGATCTAATTTGTTTAATTTGTTGGCATAAAGGTGTTTATATTACTCTTATTTTTCTTTTAATTTCTGTAGAATCTGCAGTGTTGGTCCTTGTTTCATTCTTTATATAGAAATGGATTTGCTTTCTTTTTCCTTGATTTCTCTAGGTAGGAGTCTGTCAATTTTCCAGGTTTTCTTAAATAATCAATTTTTAGATTTTTTCTCTATTGTTAGTTATGAATTTCTCTAATCACTGTTTTAGCTGCATCTCTCAAGTTTCAGTAAGCTGCATTTCTGTTGTTATCCTTACATACAAAACATTTTATAATTTTCCTTTGATTACTTCTTTGACCAGTGGATTATTTGGAAGTGTCTTAATTTTTTTTTTTTTTTTTGCATGGCATTTACTTTCTCATCGTTTCTGTGGATCCGGAGACTGAGCATAGCTTAATTGGATCCTTAGCTTCTCACGAAGTTGCATTCTTGGTGTTGACTAGGGTTGCTTTCCTACCAGAAGTTCGGGGTCCTCTTCCAAACTGCCATGGCTACTGGTATTAATCAATTGTTTGCTGACGCTGGACTGAGAACTTTCATTGTTTTTTTTTTTTTTCTTGCCCAACAACCAGAGGCCACCTGTAGCTCTTAGAGATCATCAACAGTTCCTGGCCATGTATGTTTCCCCATCATGGTGACGTACTCATTAAGCCACCAAGGGGAGTCTCTCTGTTCTCTCTAATGAGTCTATTAGTAAGATGGGGCAGGGGGCTCTTTTTAAAACATATTTATTTTTTATTTTAGGACACTTCTTTTTAAAATCAAGATATTTTTATACAGACATTTCATTTACATTAAGGAAGTGAGACCTAATTGAAATGAATTTCGTATATTTTCTTTAACCTAACAGGATAAGTGTTATTGTTGTTTTTACTTTTTAATTAAAAATTAGTAAAAAAGAAAACAAAATGTAATATTATCAAATAACTACCAATGAAATAAGAGGATTAGGAAGAAAAATATTTATGAAACATTCATTCATGACAAATGACATAAATGTTGGATTTTCCTTTATTTAAAAATGAAAACTTCTAGGAAGGAGTCATGGATATCTATGACGATTTTGCTTTATTTTTTAAAAAGTATTTATTTATTTGACTGCACCAGACCTTAGTTGTGGCATGCAGGATCTTTAGTTTCACCATGTGAACTCTCAGTTGCAGCATGTGGGATCTAGTTCCTTGATCAGGGATCAATCTGGGACCCCTGTATTGGGAGTACAGAGTCTTAGGCACTGAACCACCAAGAAAGTTCTTGCGATAATTTTGCTTTACAACTTATATGTACATAAAGCTTGGATGAGATCATTAGGAATAGAGAGAATTAGTTTACTTACATCACTGTCAACTTCACTCACAAGGAGAGTGAAAGCCATCCTTCTTTCCCTCATCCATTCAAGCTCCTATGCCATCACTAGGTCCCTGGCCAATTAGGATCATGTGAGGAGCTTTTAAAAAAGTTTGAAACTGCTGTCCAACCCCCAAAGCAGAATTTTTCAGTTTCAATATATTTGAGGTCATTCTAGATTTTATTATTTATTTTGCATTTAATTCCACTCTGGTCAAAAAAAACATAACTCTACAAATTCAGTCATTTTGTATCTTTGAGACTCCCTTTAATGATCTAACATGTTTCTATCTCAACATTTGAACCATGTGCATTTGAAAAGAAGGTATATTCTATATTTTGCAATTCTAAGGTATGTACAGTGTTTAAAAATAACAAGTAGGTCAAGCTGGTTAATGGCCTAATTCAAATCCTCTGTGTGTTTACTGATTGTGTTTGTTGTTCTATCAATTGTTGAGAGAGGGTTGTTCAAATCTCCAACAGTGTTGAATTATTATTTGTTTCTCATTTTCATTCTGTTCATTTTATTTTTGTACATATTGAAGCTCCATTATTAAGTACTATCTTATTTATAATGGTTACCTCCTTGATGAAATGACCATTTTATTATTATGACGAGGCCTTTTTTCCCTCTGATAATACTCTTTTATCTTGAAGCTTATACTTCCTGATATCTTTTCAGCCAAAATAACTATCTTACTGTTTTCAGGGTGTATCTTTTGCCAATGATTAAATTTCATTTTATCTGTATTTATATTTAAAGTGCATCTCTTATTGACAGCAGTTACTTGGCTCTTTCTATTTTGATCTACTCCAACAATTTCTGCTTTTTAATTGAGGTGCTTATTCCATAATCGTTTAATGCAATTATTATGATTTGATTTAGGCTGATCTATTTTAAGTCCTTATGGACCTTTGCTTCCTTCTTTGTTATTCATTATTTTTTGAACTACATTGCCTTGCTTAGCTATAACTTGTTAGGTTATTGTTTTAGTGGTTGCTCTAAGTATTGTCCACTCACTGGAAAAGACCCTGATGCTGGGGAAGAATGCAGGCAAAAGGAGAATGGGCTGCCAGAGAATCAGATGGTTGGACGGCATTACTGACTCAATGGACATGAATTTGAGCAAACTCCAGGAGACAGTGGAAGACAGAGGAACCTGGCGTGCTATAGTCTATGGGGTTGCAAAGAGTTGGATGCAATATAGTGACTGAAAAACAACAACAAAGTATTGCAATAGGCAAAGTTTTCTCAATCTACTGAAAACTATGATTGTAACAATTCTGGAAGAAGTACAGAACACTTGCAGTTTTGAGAGTCCATTTTCTTCCATCCTTGTTTATGTTATAGCTGCCTGCATACATTATGAACACAAAATAGTTTTATGATTTTGCTTTAAATAGATGTACATAGTTAAATACGTTAACAGAAAAATTTCCTTTAAAATTTTGTAGACATTTAACACTTTTGCTGTTCTTTATTTCTTACTGACAATCCAAATTTCCATCTGGAATCATTTTCTTTTAGCTTGAAGCCTGTATTTTCTACAGTATAAGTCTTCTGGTGACTTTTTTTTTTTTTGCTTTCTTTCATATGAAAATGTCTTTACTATCAATTCTTGAAGAATATTATTTCTTGTAAATAACTTTGGACTGCCTTACCCCAAATTTATCACATTAAAGATATTTATTTCATTTTCCTCTGGCCTCCACAGTTTTTCAAAAGAATCTAGTAATTTTTCATAGTTGCTTCTCTGCATGCAGAGTGTTAGTTTCTTCTAGTTATTTTCAAGATATTCTGTTTATCTTTAGTTAGCATACTTGGTCATGATTTTCTTTTTTTCTCTTTCTTTTTTTTTTTTTTTTACTATTAACTCCATGCTTTATTTGGATTTCACTAGTTTTTACCTATGTCCTTTTTTTTTTAATTTTTTTTTTTTTTTTATTATTATTTTTTTTTTTCCAGTGGGTTTTGTCATACATTGATATGAATCAGCCATGGATTTACATGTATTCCCAATCCCGATCCCCCCTCCCACCTCCCTCTCCACCCGATTCCTCTGGGTCTTCCCAGTGCACCAGGCCGGAGCACTTGTCTCATGCATCCCACCTGGGCTGGTGATCTGTTTCACCATAGATAGTATACATGCTGTTCTTTTGAAATATCCCACCCTCACATTCTCCCACAAGTTCAAAAGTCTGTTCTGTATTTCTGTGTCTCTTTTTCTGTTTTGCATATAGGGTTATCATTATCACCTTTCTAAATTCCATATATATGTGTTAGTATGCTGTAATGTTCTTTATCTTTCTGGCTTACTTCACTCTGTATAATGGGCTCCAGCTTCATCCATCTCATTAGGACTGTTCAAATGAATTCTTTTTAATGGCTGAGTAATATTCCATGGTGTATATGTACCACAGCTTCCTTATCCATTCATCTGCTGATGGGCATCTAGGTTGCTTCCATGTCCTGGCTATTATAAACAGTGCTGCGTGAACATTGGGGTGCACATGTCTCTTTCAGATCTGGTTTCCTCAGTGTATGCCAGAAGTGGGATTTGGGTCATATGGCAGATCTATTTCCAGTTTTTTAAGAAAATCTCCACACTGTTTTCCATAGCGCTGTACTAGTTTGCATTCCCACCAACAGTGTAAGAGGGTTCCCTTTTCTCCACACCCTCTCCAGCATTTATTGCTTGTAGACTTTTGGATAGCAGCCATCCTGACTGGCGTGTAATGGTACCTCATTGTGGTTTTGATTTGCATTTCTCTAATAATGAGTGATGTTGAGCATCTTTTCATGTGTTTGTTAGCCATCGGTATGTCTTCTTTGGAGAAATGTCTGTTTAGTTCTTTGGCCCATTTTTTGGTCATGATTTTCTTTGTAGTTTTCCTGCTTGTGATTTGATAAATTTCTTAATGTGTAAGTTTATGATTTTTCTCCAAGATTCAAAAATTTTACTTACTCTACCTTCAAATATTTGTTTTGTCACATTCTTTTATTTCTGCCATGATTCTTTAACTAAAAATATGCCATGATTTACTTAACGTATATGCAGAGTACATCATGTGAAATACCAAACTCGATGCAGCACAAGCTGGAATCAAGATTGCCAGGAGAAATACCAATAACCTTAGATATGCAGATGACACCACCTTTATGGGAGAAAGTGAAGAGGAACTAAAGAGCCTCTTGATGAAGGTGAAAGAGGAGAGTGAAAAAGCTGGCTTAAAACTCAACATTCAAAAAAATGAAGATCATGGGCATGCCCACCAGATGGGCATCCAGTCCCAGCACCTCATGGCAAATAGATGGAGAAACAATGGAAACAGTGACAGATTTTATTTTCTTGGGCTCCAAAATCACTGCGAATGGTGACTGCAGGCATGAAATTAGAAGATGCTTGCTCCTTGGAAGAAAAGCTTTGAAAAACCTAGATAGCATATTAAAAAGCAGAGACATTACTTTACCAACAAAGCTCCATCTAGTCAAAACTCTGGCTTTTCCAGTAGTCATGTACGGATGTGAGAATTGGACCATAAAGAAGGCTGAATGCCAAAGAATTGATGTTTTTGTGCTGTGGTGTTGGAGAAGACTCTTGAGAATTCCTTGGACTGCAAGGAGATCAAACCAGTTAATCCTAAAGGAAATCAATCCTGAAAATTCATTGGAAGGACTGAAGTTGAAAATGAAGCTTCGATACTTTGACCACCTAATGCAAAGAACTGACTCATTGGAAAAGACCCTGATGCTGGGCAAGATTGAAGGTAGGAGGAGAGGGGATGACAGAGGATGAGATGGTTGGATGGCATCACTGATTCAATAGACATGAGCTTGAACAAGCTCTGGGAGATGGTGAAGGACAGGTAAGCCTGGCGTGTTGCAGTCCATGGGGTCGCAAAAGTCAGACACCATTGAGCAACTGAACAAAATTTTCCTTTTTTAATGTTTCCTTTAGTATTCTCAGGTGAATATTTTCTTTTGATCTGTCTTCATAGTCACTAACTCTTCTCTGCCATCTTTATTCTATTAATTCCCTTCAGTTAATATTTGATTTAAGATATAGCCTTTCAGTTCTAGAATTTGCATTTTAATATGATTTCTATTTCTTCTCAGAGATTTCATCATTACAAGCATATTTTCTTTTATCTCACTGAGCACAGTTATAGGAGCTGCTTAATATACCTTACCTT
Organism: Cervus canadensis; assembly: GCF_019320065.1. NCBI lineage: Eukaryota > Metazoa > Chordata > Mammalia > Artiodactyla > Cervidae > Cervus > Cervus canadensis. The sequence goes on along the minus strand of NC_057410.1, from coordinate 35,407,972 downwards.
ATGATTCTAAAATCCTGCAGGGAACTCTACTCAACATTCTATAACGTTCCATATGAGAAAATAATCTAACAAAGAGTGGATAAAAATGTATATGCATAGCATTCACTTTTCTGTATGCCTGGAACTAATGAAACTAACACAACTTTGTGAATCAACTATACTCCAATAATAATTTTTAAAAATTCTAAAACTTGAGTCACCCCAGGGTTGGTATTGATAGCCTTTCCCTTTGAAAATGGATAATATTTTTCCAGATCATCTGATTTCAAATAATTTGGGGGCTTCCCTGATGTCTTAGCAGATAAAAAAATCTACCTTCGAGGCAGGAGACACAGAAGATGCGGGTTGAATCCCTTGGTTGGGAAAATCCCCTGGAGAAGGAAATGGCAACCCATTCCAGTATTCTTGCCTGGGAAATCTCATGGACAGAGGAGCCTGGTGGGCTACTAGTCCACAGGGTCACAAAGAGTCAGACACAACTGAGCAACTGATGCTCATGCAAACTTAGACAATGTGACTGTCATATTATGGAGACTTCTAATTTTTTAACTTATTCTTCCAGAGTTTTAAGGATTTTGACTTTGTGGGCATTTAGTAGGATAAAAACTTGATTTTGCAGATTACAGCTCAAATTTCAGTTCATTTTTTTAAAAAAATTTTTATTGAAGGATAACTGCTTTACAGAATTTTGTTGTTTTCTGTCAAACCTCAACATGGATCAACCACAGGTATCCATATATCCCCTCCCTTTTGAACCTTCCCCCCATCTCCCTTCCCATCCCACCCCTCTAGGTTGGTACAGAGCCCCTGTTTGAGTTTCCTGAGCCAGACAGCAAGTTCCTGTTGGCTATCTATTTTACATATTGTAACGTAAGTTTCCATGTTCCTCTTTGCATACATCTCACCCTATCCACCCTCGGTTCATTTCTAAAGAAAGTTTTGGACTGCTTTGAAGCTATCTTGTGCACGCACAGCTCATTGGTCAGTCAGATAATTAAATAAATTTATAAACAAAATTTGAAACTCCACCCATCTAGAGCCCTCTTTCCTGGGATTATCTCCTCATTTTCCAAGATCTTTTTTTACCTCAAACTCTGTAATCTAAAACTTCAGACTAGAAAGACTGCATGCTTCCCACTGGAATTTAAAAAATAAATATCATAACAATAGGCAACTCACTTCCTGTGATCCATTCTTCCAAGTTCAAATTTCCTCTAGAATCTGCTTGTTTTATAACCTTCTTCAATGCTTCCAGGCTATTTTTATAAAATATCTTTTGTCTAGGGTTTGAAGTGTTACCTTCAGGAGGGTCAAGTATTAGGGGAACTTAGCCATCTCAGGATATCACATCATGTTAATCTTCAATGGACTTATTAAGTGTGGTTTTTTGACAATTTTCTGGTATCATATTACACAATTCAACCCAAAGTTGATATTTTCATGAACAGACAATGTCTATAATAAGTGGGTCATCCATTGCATTATTTTTTTTTGTTTAGGATTTATTTTTATAGTCTCTCTCTTTTTCACCACCCTGAACAACACTCATTATCCTCTGGATTCTCCATAGCCTGGATAACATGAAAATCAAGATGAGTTAACCTGAGTTTGAAAATAAAGAACACTATAATTAAAGCCCTAAGATGATCCCCCTTTGAATGCAATATGTGGAATTAAATAAAAGAATTTTACGACATCCAAGATACTCATTTTTTCCCTTACCAATTCCAACTATATTATGGACTTTGTAGTATCAGATGAAAGAACTCTGGATAAGTCAAGGATATCTATTGAACAAAGTTTGACTTTATCGTTAAGTATATGTTTTTCATTGAGGTTCTACATCAACCTTCTCTCCTGGAGAGAAGCTTTTTCAATGATTAACGCCTACCTATTAACTCTCCAGACTACATTAATCTGTTTTTTTTTTTTTCCCAGAAAGAAATATAAAGATAGAAAAGAAATATCTGTTACAAACTTTCCTTAATCTATTTTTTATTTCCTAATCTATTTCTATAGAAATGTGTTCTTCAAAAAATTTTGTTCAAAATATAAATTGATAAGAGTTTATTGAACTTTATATTGACATAAAAATTAATAAAGAACAACCAAAACTCTTTGCTACTAGCAGTAATGTTGTTAAAATTGCTCTATAATATCAGCAAGTTTTTAGGGGAAAACTTATTCCCAGTAGTGGGCTAGTATTTTCCACAGGAAACAGTGGTTCAGGACTCAAACTAATTTTGTCCATGGGAATTTAAAACAGGACACATTTTCGTGGTTTAGGTTGCACATAGTCATTTTGGAAGTCAAAAACACTACTTTAATATTCCCCAAAGAACTGTGATTTGAAAGTATCTTTTTCTCAGGGCAGATACAGTTGTGAAAAAGTATTACTTTTTTAAAAGAAATAAAAATTCTAATTAAAATGAATACCAACACACTGAGTTCCTTTAGAATTGTTCTAAAGGGAAATACTCTATTCTAATTAGTCTTTCATATAAATTCTTTCACTGCTGCTCTTTGGTTCAGCCTAGCATTTATGTAATTTTGGAATAATAAATACCCATGATAAATGAGAGTCATTATAATTATTTTCTTAAGAAGCTGAATGTCTTTGAATAGCACATTTTTAAAATGTAGGTTTCTAAAACAATTATAAGCTTTTATGTTTTTGGAATTCTGTCCATAATTTTCTTGACAATTGTAATAAAAATATCATTAATATTTCACTTTAATGATATAGTGCTCTGGAACAAAATTACAATAGAACAAAATTCCATTTGAAGAACTGAACTGCACCGTATAATCGTGCTAAATGAATCCATTATGATTGGTTTTATGAGTCTCAGACATGAAATTAGAGTTTGGGTCATTCTAGAAAGGAAAGCATGTTTTTTTCCTTAAAAATAATTTTTTTTTGGCAGCACCATATAGCTTGTAAGATCTTAGTTCCCTGACCAGGAAATGAACCCAGTCCTAACTGCTAGACCACCAGGGAATTCCCTCATTTCTACTATTATTATTATCTTTAGGTTTATTTGAAAATTTTAGCTTGTTATCATAGTGATAGTGTTAACATGCTTTCTCATTTCTTCACTGGGAAGATATTAAAATAACAAGCATTAGGGTTAATCTTGCAAGCAATTTTTTTGAATTTTCTGACACTTGCTATTCTAATGAAAGTATAAAATCCAGATAAATCTTATCTCAATTATAGTTCCCATATTATGCTTTACTTCTCTTGATCCTTTCTATTGTAGTGCATATCAGGAGAATAAAATTAGTCAGAATAAAAGGGTCTGCTCCTCTGAGAAGTTAAGAGACAATTAGCCATAGGTGAATATTCATGGAAACCTAAATCATGGGCCAGCACGTCTGGAACTTTTTGCCTGTTGACTCAATGGAGAACAACAATTACCACCCCACACTATCCTTACCCAATGGACAGGCAATTTTCTGGATAATTCCAAAAGCTGAGGAGAAGGTAAGATGGTCGTGAGGGAGCAGAAGGGACAGAAGTACAGATACAGAAACTGAAAGAAGACTGGCTGACTTCTTGATGAAACTCTGCCATGCATATGCTTCTGGCACTTGTCTGAATTTTCATACCTACCTGCTGCTCTGGCAGAAGAGAGTACTTATTTATTTATTGGTTTACTTATTTATTCTTTTTATGCCAAACTGGCTTTTCTCCCCATTGAGTCTGAGTTTAATTTATTTACAGGGTTGTCTAAAATAAAATCAGAGTTTCCACAAGCACTCCAATGACTTAACAACACTGATTGAGGGCCTACTGTAGTTAGGCATAGTGCTGACCGCGAAGAGAAGTGAAAGTCATTCAGTCATGTCCAGTTCTTTACGACCCCATGGACTGTAGCCTGCCAGGTTCCTCTGTCCATGGAGTTCTCCAGGCCAGAATACTGGAGTGGGTAGCCATCCCCTCCTCCAGGGGATCTTCCCAACCCAGGGATCGCACCCAGGTCTCCCGTACTTCAGGAGGATTCCTTACCACCCGAGCCACCAGGGAAGCCCTGTGAAGAGGCAGGAGTCAAACATATGTGTGTGACGGACACTATTCTAAGTGCCGCCAAACCTGCTCAGCGATAGCCCACTGTGCTCTCTCTAAAGTAGGCTTGCTAAACCACTGTCTCTTCTGCAGCATAACTCAAGGATAAGATACAATCTTCACTGTTAAGGACCACACATATCTGAACTACGTGGGAAAATGTGCTTTGATGTGAGCTGCGAATGCTGAACATCTGTCTCTGGGTTAGAGCCTTTACCTGTGTGATCCCACAGCACCTGCACGCCACCTATATCATCTGTATCCCTCACTGGACTCTCAGCTCCTTGAGGGAAGGGGCTGTATCTTATGCACTACTGTGCCTCTAGTGCCTGCACAAGGAATATTAATTTCAATATTGATCTGGACTTAGAGAGACCTGGCATCCAATCATTTTTCCTAGCTGAGTAACTTTGGACATGCTATAGGATCTCTTGTTTTATTTCATCTTTCTAAAAAGAAGGTGATACAAATTTATCTTATTGGATTGTAGTGAATAATAAAAAAGATGAGACATATAGAATGCCAGTCATACACACAGTGTTAATAAAAAGACAGTTACTGGTTGCCTTGTAAGGATAAACTTATTCAACAAATACTTCTTTATTTATTTCTGTGAGTGGTCTCCAGAGGTAACTCCAGTTACGATAAAGGGGAGAGATCAGGGAGGATAGGGGAAGAGTAGAGTGGGGTTAGCAGATGTAAGCTGTTAACATATTAATAACGTAGATAAACACTAGTTGGTCCTAGTGTAAAGCACAGGGAACTACACTGAATATCCAGTGATAAGCCATAATGGAAAAAGAGTATGAAAAAGAGCGTGCGTGCGTGCGTGTGTGTGTGTGTGTGTGTGTGTGTGCCAATGCAGGAGATCTCTGGGTTGGGAAGATACCTTAGAGAATGAAAGGGCGCCCCACACCAGTATTGTTGCCTGGGAGATCCCATGGATATAGGCACCTGGAGGGCTATGATCCATGGGGTTGCAAAAGAGTTGGATATGACTTAGTGACTAAACAACAAAAGGTAATGACATTTCCTTTTCTTCTTCTTTTTGTCTCCCCCAGAGGTCAGAGTAGTTCTCAACAATAATGAAATTCTCTTAAATTAAAACCACCACTTTGGTGACCTATTTGTAAGAGGCAGCTGACCTGGTAATAGTCATCATGCATTGCAGGGACATTATAAAGCTGTAGGAAAAGCCAGGCTGCTCTATACTCCCATCTGCTTCCTAGACTTTGCTCATAATTCCCGTATTTATGTATATAGAGCCTTTACTGTATTTTCTCATTTTGTTCTGCCAGTCTCAGGAGGAACTGGACTTTTCTGTTTTACTGTTTCAAGATGGGTGATTTGCCTTCTCTGTCACATATGGGCTCATAGGAAACCCCAGCCCTAAAAACAATAGTTACCATTTATTGAGAATTCATGTGATGGGTTCTAAACATTTTAAATACACTATCTCATTTAATCCTCACCATGTATACAAGTTCATTACTAGTGTTATTTCTGCTTTAGCAATGGAGGAAGTTAAGTAGCAGAGCTTGTTCAAGGTTGAAAGCTGAAAGCTACTAAGTGGTGGAGCTTCTATTTTCCCTAAGTCTACCATATGCTCCATTATCATAAATGCCAAAGGTGAGACTATTATCTTCTCTCTACAGGTGCTTAGATGATGGAAAATGGGTCAATTGAGAAGATGCATTTTGAAGATAGAGAAAGGAAGCATAATAAAACCTTTATAAAGCATTCAAGAAGTTCGCTTATGCTCATGTAAATCAATATATAAAAGGAAGAATCAGAAACTGCAGGAATAAATAATTAAAAATGATTTTAAGTGTTCTCCTTTCAACTCCAAATGAAGCTTCTCCTCTCAACCTGAAATGAAGCCAGTCCTAATATTTATAGACAACCTGGCCTTAAATAACCTCATCAACATGCTCAGGAAAAAGGGGGAGATTTTTATGTATCTTTAAAAGAAACAAGAGAATAGAATTTAACCAAAGAAATAATAAAAGAAGTTTGAAAAGTTATGGCAAGGAGCATACTTTCTGGAATAAAGCAAAACATATAGCCATTGTACTATTACATTGCTTATTTTAAAATAAATTTTAATTTCAAAAGTTTCAGATCATAGAATTATTATAAAGCTAGTACAGAGAATTTCCACATACCCTACATCCAGTTTTCCTCAAATTAACATTTTATATAAGTTCTGTTCATTTGTCACAACGGACCAATATTGATAATTATTATTTAACTAAAGCCCATTTTTTATTCACATTTCCTCAGTTTTTCCCTAAGGTCCTTTTTTTGTTCTAGAATTCCATCTGAGATACCACAACACATCTTGTCCTCTTTAGGATTCTCTTGGTTGTAACCAGTTTTTGAGATTTTTTTTCCTTATTTTTAATGATTTTTACAGTATTGAGGAGTACTGATTTTGGTAGTTTGAAAAATATCTCTTAACTGGGATTTGTTTGATATCTTTCTTATGGTTAGATGGAAATGCTGATTATTTTTAGAGTCTGTAAACACAGACTAGTCAGCAATAACAAAGTCTGTGGTAACTGAAAGTCATAAAATATCCAGGAAATGTAATGGGTTCTTGGTTAAAGGGAAAGAGATTGGACCCACTTTAGAACTATGTTCCCTAAAGCTAATAAAATGGATTGAGAAGTACGGCTGTTTAAAATGCTAAGAGAGGATGTGGTACATATATACAATATAATAGTACTCCATTAAAAAGAATGAAATAATGTCATCCATGACAACATAGATGGACTATCCATAGATGGATGGTAAGTGCAGTAAATCAAACAAAGACATATCATATGATATCATTTATATGTAAAATCAAACAAAAAATGATACCAATGAACTTACTTACAAAACAGAAACAGGCTCATAGACTTAGAGAATGAATTTATGGTACCAGAAGGTAAAGGTTGGGGAGATAGAGTGGGAGTTTGGGATTGACATGTATACACTGCTATATTTAAAATAAAGTGCTTTTTCATGGAAAAAAAAGTAAAAAATAAATAAAATGCTAGGTCATTGGGAGAGGGAATGATGGGTATGCTTATAGGGATCTAGGGCTGTATAGAGATTGATTATTGGCTGAAGAGTACAAAGTCACCAGAGTATCCAGGTGTTGAGTAGATACGGGCAACGAGGGATAGCATTGTTATTTCATGGTGGTTTTTGAAGAAGGTCTTTTGACAAAAACAGGGATATTCATCTGCAGAATCTATAGCCCTTTGAATGGAAGGTCAGCAGCAGACTCTTTCCTTGCTTCCTGGAGTATACAACACTTCTGTCTCAGCAGGCAAAGAAAATGTAATTGGAAAATCAAGACAGAGATCTTCCTTTAGGGCCTACACAAACAAAGCAGGGATTAGAAATGAGTCTGAAATTCCACAGGCAGAAGCAGGCAAAGTTTGCCTCAGGAAAGCCAGACTCAGTTTAGGCCAGTCAGGTACATGGTATACCATTCTTTAATATCCTGCTGGAGTGATTTTGAGGAGATATCCCATGTCCAGGGGCAAAGGAGAAGCCCCAGCAAGATGGTAAGAGGGGCAAAACTGCATTTAGAATCAAACCCCATACCCGCCAGGGATGCTCAGAGGGCTCAACATACTTTGTGTGCACCAGGACCCAGAGACCCCACAGAGACTGAGACAGAACTGTGTCTGGGTGTCTCCTGAGGAGTCAGCAGCAGACTGCAGCAGGGGCAGGGGCTCTGGGTGCAGCAGACCTGGGTGTGGCATAAGCCCTCTTGGAGGAGTTCGCCATTATCCACTATAGAGCTGCCAGAACTTACACAGGACTGGGGAAACAGACTCTGGGAGGGCACAGACAGAACTCTGTGCACACAAGGACCCAGGACAAAGGAGCAGTGATCCCACAAGAGACTGACCCAGATTTGTCTGTGAGTGCTCAAGAGTCTCTGGCTGAGGCGTAGGTGGCCTGCTGCAGGGCTGGGGGCACTGAGTGGGGCAGTGCTTGCATGGGACCTTTTGAAGGAGGTCACCATTATCTTCATTACCTTTATAGTTTGGCCTCAGGTCAAATAACAGGGAGGGAACACAGCCCCGCCCATGAACAGAAAATTGGATTAAAGATTTACTGAGCATGGCCTCACCCATCAGAACAAGACCCAGTTTCCCCCTCAGTCAGTCTCTCCCATCAGGAAGCTTCCATAAGCCTCTTGTTCTTCTCCATCAGAGGGAAGACAACCTGAAAACCACAAATCACAGAAAACTAACCAATCTGGTTACATGGAACACAGCCTTGTTTAACTCAATGAAACTATGAGCCATGCTGTCCATGAAGGGCAACCAAAGACAGACAGATCATGGTGGAGAGTGCTGACAAAATGCAGTCCACTGGGAAAGGGAATGGCAAACCACTTCAGTACTCTCACCTTGAGAACCCCATGAACAGTATGAAAAGGCAAAAAGATAGGACACTGAAAGATGAAATGCCCAGGTGGGGAGGTGCCCAATATGCTACTGGAGATCAGTGGAGAACTAATTCGAGAAAGAATGAAACAACAGAGCCAAAGCAAAAACAACAATTAGTTGTGGATGTGACTGGTGATGGAAGTAAAGTCTGATGCTGTAAAGAGCCATACTGCATTGGAACCTGGAATTTTAGGTCCATGAATCAAGGTAAATTGGAAGTGGTCAAACAAGAGATGGTAAAAGTGAATGTCGACAATTTAGGAATCAGTGAACTAAAATGGACTGGAATGGGTGAATTTAACTCAGATGACCATTATATCTACTACTGCGGGCAGGAATCCCTTAGAAGAAATGGAGTAGCCATCATAGTCAACAAGAGTCCAAAATGCAGTACTTGGATGCAATCTCAAAAACAACAGAATGATCTCTGTTCTTGTCTAAGGCAAACCATTCAATATCACGGTAATCCAAGTCTATGCCCCGACCAATAATGCAGAAGAGGCTGAAATTGAATTGTTCTATGAAGATTACAAGACCTTCTAGAACTAACACCCAAAAAAGATGTCTTTTTCATTATAGGGGATTGGAATGCAAAATAAGGAGGTCAAGAAATACCTAGAGCAATGGGAAAATTTGGCCTTGGAGTACGGAATGAAGCAGGGCAAAGGCTAAGACAGTTTTGCCAAGAGAATGCACTGGTCATAGCAAACACCCTCTTCCAACAACACAAGAGAAGACTCTACACATGGACATCACCAGATGGTCAATACCAAAGTCATTGATTATATTCTTTGCAGCCAAAGATGGAGAAGCTCTATGTAGTCAGCAAAAACAAGAAGGGGAGCTGACTGTGGCTCAGATCATGAATTCCTTATTGCCAAATTCAGACTTAAATTGAAGAAAGTAGGGAAAACCACTAGACCATTCAAGTGTGACCTAAATCAAACCCTTACGATTATACAGTGGAAGTGACAAATAGATTCAAGGGATTATATCTGATAGCCAGAGTGCCTGAAGAACTATGGACGGAGGTTCGTGACACTGTACAGGAGGCAGTGATCAAGACCATCCCCAAGAAAAAGAAATGCAAAAAAGCAAAATGGTTGTCTGAGGAGGCCTTACAAATAGCTGAGAAATAGAAGAGAAGCTAAAGGCAAAGGAGAAAAGGAAAGATATTCCCATTTGAATGCAGAGTTCCAAAGAATAGCAAGGAGAGACTAGGAAGTCTTCCTCAGGGATCAATGCAAAGAAATAGAGGACAACACAGAATAGGGAAGACTAGAGATCTCTTCAAGAAAATTAGAGATACCAAGGGAACATTTCACACAAAGATGGGCTTGATAAAGGACAGAAATGGTATGGACCTAACAGAAGCAGAAGGTACTAAGAAGAGGTGGCAAGAATACACAGAAGAACGAAACAAAAATCTTCATGACCCAGATAATCACAGTGGTGTGATCACTCATCTAGAGCCAGACATCTTGGAATGGGAAGTCAAGTGGGTCTTCGGAAGCATAACTACGAACAAAGCTAGTGGAGGTGATAGAATTCCAGTTGAGCTATTTCAAATCCTAAAAGATGATGCTGTGAAAGTCCTGCACTCCCTATGCCAGCAAATTTGGAAAACTCAGCAGTGGCCACAGGACTGGTAAAGGTCAGTTTTCATTCCAATCCCAAAGAAAGGCAACGCCAAAGAATGATCAAACTACCACACAAGTGCACTCATCTCACATGCTTGCAAAGTAATGCTCAAAATTCTCCCAGCCAGGCTTCAACAGTACGTGAACCGTGAACTTCCAGATGTTGAAGTAGGATTTAGAAAAGGCAGAGGAACCAGAGATCAAGTTGCCACTATCCGTTGGGTCATCAAAAAAGCAAGAGAGTTCCAGAAAAACATCTACTTCTGATTTATTGACTATGCTAAAGCCTTTGACTGTGTGGATCACAACAAACTGTGGAAAATTCTTAGAGATGGGAATACCAGACAACCTGATCTGCTCCTGAGAAATCTGTACATAGGTCAAGAAGCAACAGTTAGAACTAGACATGGAACAATGAACCAGTTCCAAAATGGGAAAGGAGTATGTCAAGGCTGTATATTGTCACCCTGCTTATTTAATTTATATGCAGAGTATATAATGAGAAATGCTGGACTGGAGGAAGAACAAGCTGTAATCAAGACTGCCACGAGAAATATCAATAACCTCAGATATGCAGAGACACCACCCTTATGGCAGAAAGCGAAGAACTAAAGAGCCTCTTGATGAAAGTGAAAGAGGAGAGTGTTGGCTTAAAACTCAACATTCAGAAAGCTTAGATCATGGCATCCAGTCCCATCACTTTATGATAAATAGATGGGGAAACAATGGAAACAGTGACAGGCTTTATTTTGGGGGGCTCCAAAATCACTGTAGATGGTAACTGCAGCCAATCAGTCCATCCTAAAGGAATTCAGTCCTGAATATTCAGTGGAAGGACTGATGCTGAAGCTGAAACTCCAATACTTTGGCCACCTGATGCTAAGAAGTGACTCATTTGAAAAGACCCTGTTGCTGAGAAACATTGAAGGTGGGAAGAGAAGGGGATGACAGAGGATGAGATGGTTGGATGGCATCACTGGCTCAATGGACATGAGTTTGAGTAAACTCCAGGAGTTGGTGATGGACAGAGAGACCTGGCGTGCTGCAGTCCATGGGGTCAGAAAGAGTCAGACACGACTGATCGACTGAACTGAACTGAATATCCTGCCAGCTTGGTAAAGATTAAGTGGTTCCTTCAGTGGAACAAACCTGCCAGTCCATGGTCATGAGTACTTTCAGGTATTCTGGCCAAGGGATGGTAATGTCCTAGTCATAAGAAGTTGCCTGGAGGATGGCTTTAGAATTAGGGGTATGATCTACCATTTGCCTGTACATTCTTGTTTCACCTATCCCTTTCTAAGAGGTAGATTTGGTTTGGTAAAAGAAATAATTCTTTAGATTTCTTTTAAATATTGATGTGCTATCATTGCTCTTGGCCCAGACTTCTTATCAAGGCCTGGGGAAGGTTTGGATGCATGCAGACAAATTTCTCAGTCTCTCTACCTAGCTGCCCACCAACTTGCACCCAATAATTTAGTCATTCTTTAGGACTTGTACCTTCTTCAGGTCCCCATACTTTTTATCAACTTTTTGCCTTTGTGCATGGCTTTCTTCTGACTGAAATGTGCACCTTGTTTTTCTGTCTTCCTAAATAATTTCACTGATGTCCCTACTTTCAATTTTTCTCTATTCAATCCATGTACTCGCACAAGACAGTACAATTTTGTAAAAAATAGATATCAGGTCATAGATTCCCTTTGTGAACTGATGATTTCCCATTACACTTAGAATAAGACGAAGTTCTCACCAATGACCTTCAAAGCCCTGTAATCAGTAACCTCTCAACCCTCCAGCTCATCCCCCACCCCCTATTGCATGCTCCCAGGCAGGCTCCAGACCCGCCCTGCCTGCAGTGCACAGAGCTCACCAGACTGTTCTGGTAAAGGCCTCTTCTACTTCCCTTGGCCTGGAATTTTTTCTTCTACATCTTCTCAGCTTCTTCATGCTATTCATATCTTAGCGAAAAGTCACATCCTCAGAGAGCCATTTCTTGGCCACTCTCTATAATGTTGCTTTCACGGCTGTTTTAGTCACTAAGCTATGTCCAACTTCGTGTGTGAGAGTGGAAAAAAGTATCCTTAAGCCTCTTCCTTCCTCCCTCACCTCCACCAGATAAGAGGATTGCAACAGATACCTGAGAAAGGCTGTGGCTGGTGGTCCCTCACTAAGCAGGCTCTGGAATGGAGGCTCCTGGGCTAAGAACATAGGTATATGGAAGAACATGGCCACCAGGGGAGGCTGTGTCCTTGATTGCAACACTCTCTGGAGTTGCAGTGCAGTGTCTTTGTACCAAGTCTTGATGTGGGAGGGCAACTTTCCCCCATGAAGCCTGCTGGGTAAAGTCTTTCAAATTGCCTCTAGTTGGGCTTAGAAGATCACATTTAGGATTCTGGCCCAGAGCTGGACTCCTCAACCATGTTGGTGTTGGTTTTAATTATTCTAGATTTTTTGTTTGTTTGTTTCTTGATTATCTCATGCCACCCATTGGTATTAATTTCATGAAAGCTGGAACTATGTAACAGTCACTCCTTTATCCCTAGGATCTAGTTCAGTATCTGATGCCAGGTGATCCACTTACCACTCAATTACTATTCATTGAAAAGGAGAGTATAGGTGCGTACATTCATAAGAAGTATTTACTGTTTCAGGGTAAAAGTATCTATGAAAGTAAAATCTACAAGAGTTGAGCAGTAAGGACACTTCTATTCCTCAATAGTTGAAATAAATATATGATAAAATACCTGGTTATTGTGATTGTGATTGGTTGAGTGCTGGCAATAGCATCTTTCGAGTATCACCAAAAGAAAAGGGGGAAATGGAGACCGCTGATATGGCACCAGCAGCCACATGCCCACTGTGCTACGGACACTTTTCAGTCAGCTTTGCAGCTAGGCGAGGCTTGTGACTGCCGTTTAGTATGTGAATACATAACTGATGTGTACAGCTTTCAATTAATCTGCTTAAAGATATGGTGTTTTTCTCCTAGACCTTCTCTTTTTCTTCCCATAGGGTAGAACATGAATTTGAAGGCTTTCAGCTTCCACTCTGCATTTAAAGACAATGTCCATGATGATAAAGAAGCCACAAGATAGAGGGACTGTGTCCCTGAAAACCTCGGGGAACTAAACTACCCTGCCAGCTCTGCGACTACTATGTGAGATAAAAATAAAAACCTATCATATTTAAGCCACTCTGTTTTGGGGTGTCTTATATTACAGGAGTTTAATATATACATAAAATTATATAATATACATGCATGCGTGCATGCTCAGTTGTTTGAGTCAGGTCCAACTCTCTGTGACCCTATGGACTACACAGCCCACCAGGCTCCTCTGCCCATGGGATGCTCAGGCAAGAATGCATCCCTTCCTGGGACATGAATCGTCCCTTTGTCCAGCTTGTCCCGCCTCAGTCACTTATCACGTCAACTGTCACAGTATCTCAGTGCTCAGGTTCAGGTTCACACAATAATGGCACCAAAGCGCAAGAGAGGTGATGCGGGCAGTGTGGATGTGCCAAAGAGAAGTCAGAAAATGCTCCCTTGAAGTGAAGCGATGAAAGTTCTCTATTAATAGAGAAAGAAAAATATCCTACGCTGAGTTGCAAAGGTCTATGTTAGGAACAAATCTTCTGTATGTGAAACTGTGTAAAAGAAAAGGAAATCTGTGCTAGTTGTGTGGTTGCACCTCAAACTGCAGAAATCACAGCCACAGTGCATGAGAAGTGCTAAGATGGAAAAAAAGCATAAAACTTGTGAGTGGAAACATGAATGAAAATCAGAGTTTAGTACTATCCACAGTTTCAGGCATCCACTGGGTGTCTTGGAATGTATCCCCCACCAATTAGCGGTGGTGGGGGGGGGGGGGCGGGGGGGACTACTGCATATGCTATCTATTCAATATATAATGCATGTATAATTCTAAAACATTAAAATAAGAATTTCACTTATTGGATGTCTGAAATGAAATGCAGCTTTTCTTTATCTTTGTGTCAAGAAACAAAAAGAAATATCTGATTTGATTTGTATCTGCAGTGGAGACCAAGATCCTCTGTTTTCATCCCAAGTTATTTGTCTCACCTCCAGTAAATATTTGCTATAATAGGCTTTAACTCTTGTCTACCAAGACATAATTCGTAAGTTTTAGCTTTACCATTCATGGTAATAAAGTAGAGTGAAGTATTGATATTTATGTGCAAAGGGAAAATTCTGATAAAGACTTGTAATAGCTAAAGTTAGGAGAATAAATTTTAACCTATGGAGTAAATGAAAATTCTGTAATTATATTCTACTATAAGTCATGTTTTTTTTCCCATTCATCTTCCCCCTCCCCAAGTTACCTCTTTAAAATTCATGTTTGTAGTCTGTAATGCACTAGCATCATAGCATATACTACAGAAAATCACAAAGTCTATACTGGATGCACCAGAGGTCATAAACTCATTTTAGTTCTAAATAATTAAAAGAGCATCAAAGTATTGACTAACTGGCATTTATTCAAAATTGGCTAATCAAAGAGATTTTCACTGCAGAAAACATAAGAGAAATAATATCATTTAAACACCCATCATCAGCTGTAAAATATTTTTGAACTCTTAAAGAATACTTGATATTTTTCTAAAAATTTTCACAAATCTTCATTCTGCATATTTTTCTCATAATTTTAAATCATTGAAAAAGTTACACTATATTTAAAAAGAAAAAATTATTCTGGTCACACTTGTTATAGTGATAAAACTATGAAAATGTGAGTTTTTATCTTTTCAAGTACACTGGACACAGATACGTGCTAGGCAGCAAATAAACTGTCGTACATTTTTTATCTTTTGCTTAAATCATTTTAAACTAAATTTAAATTCTTTCCACTGTTGTGTGAGAAATAAAGAAAGGGTTTCATGAAATTCTGAAAGACCTATTTATGTGTTCTCACAAAAATATAGGAACACCTGTAAGCAATGGATCAAAGATGTTGGCAACTGAGTGATTAAGAATTATATAACTGATAACTTTAGGGCAAATACTAAGAAATAAAACTATGAGTTTAATATACAACATATCTGCTTTTATTCACTTACTTTAACCACAGACTTATTATCATTGAGGCAAAAAAGCCAGCCTTTCCTGAAAAATAGTCTGTGATAATGAAATGGAAGTATATATTATGGTCTCAGTGTATGCATGTATGTATGTGTGTGTGTGTGTGTGTTTATGTGTGGGGGTCTTGGGGAACAAAGTCAGGACTCACATTTATTGGTCACTTACTATGTTCTAGTCATTTGTTTTCTCATTTATTCTTATTAAAACTTTGAAAATTTATATTCTTAAAAGTGTGCAGAGATTAAAATGGGTTATCCAAAAGTCATTGATGAGTATTTAAAATTTTGTGTTTACAAGTTGACATTAAAATTAACTAAGTATATTTGAAAATGTTATTTAAAATCCTAAAAGATGATGCTGTGAAAGTGCTGCATTCAATATGCTGGCAAAGTTGGAAAACTCAGCAGTGGCCAAAGGACTGGAAAAGGTCAGTTTTCATTCCAATCCCAAAGAAAGACAACGCCAAAGAATGTTCAAACTATCATACAATTGCATTCATCTCACACACTAGGAAAGTAATGCTCAAAATTCTCCAAGCCAGGCTCCAACAGTAGATGAACTGAGATCTTCCAGATGTTCAAGTTGGATTTAGAAAAGGCAGAGGAACCAGAGATCAAATTGCCAACATCCACTGAATCATAGAAAAAGCAAGAGAGTTTCAGAAAAACATCTACTTCTGCTTCATTGACTACTCCAAAGTCTTTGACTATGTGGATCATGACAAACTGTAGAAAATTCTTCAAGAGATGGGAATACCAGACAACCTGGCCTGCCTCCTGAGAAATCTGTATGCAGGTCAAGAAGCAACAGTTAGAACTGGACATGGAACAACGAACTGGTTCCAAATTGCCAAAGGAGTACGTCAAGGCTGTATATTGTCACCCTGCTTATTTAACTTGTCTGCAGAGTACATCATGAGAAACACTGGGCTGGATGAAGCACAAGCTGGAATCAAGACTGCTGGAAAAAATATCAATAACCTCAGACATGCAGATGACACCACCGTTATGGTAGAAAGTGAAGAGGGACTAAGGAGCCTCTTGATAAAAGTGAAAGAAGAGAGTGAAAAAGCTGGCTTAAAACTCAACATTCAAAAAATGAAGAGCATGGCACTTGGTCCCATCACTTCATGGCAAAAAGATGGGGAAACAACGGAAACAGTGACAGATTTTATTTTCTTGGGCTCCAGAGTCACTGCAGATAGTGATTGCAGCCATGAAATTAAAAGACACATGCTCCTTGTTAGAAAATCTATGATCAACCTCGACAGCATATTAGGAAGCAGAGACATTACTTTGCCAACAAAGGTCTGTCTAGTCAAAGCTATGGTTTTTCCAGTAGTCGTGTATGGATATGCAAGTTGGACTATAAAGAAGGCTGAGCACCGAAGAATTGATGCTTTTGAACAGTGGTGTTGGAAAAGACTGTTTAGGGTCCCTTGGACTGCAAGGAGATCAAACCAGTCAATCCTAAAAGAAATCATTCCTGAATATTCTTTGGAAGTACTGATGCTAAAGCTGAAACTTTGCTACTTTGGCCACCTGATTCAAAGAACTGACTTACTGAAAAAGACCCTGATGTTGGGAAAGATTGAAGGCAGGAGGAGAAGGTGACGACAGGGGCTGAGATGGTTGGATGGCATCACCGACTCGATGGACATGAGTTTGAGCAAGCTCTGGGAGTTGGTGATGAACAGAGAAGCCTGGCATGTTGCAGTCATGGGGTTGCAAAGAGTCGGACATGACTGAGTGACTGAACTGAACTGAACTGATTCTACAATATATGCATATCTTAGATTCAAATACATTGCACTTATGACAGAGACATCATTTGCTTTATTTCAACTGTCCAATGGAAATGAGTAAAGAATGAGGTCAACTTACAACACAGATGATATATTTGCAGTAACTGAAGGTAAAATTACCTCAAAGACAACTGTATAGATAAGGCAAAAGCTTCAATTCACAAAGAAAAATGAGCTAGTAGAACTGGCTCCTCACAGAAAACAATATGGGAATGCCATCTTCTCCCCCACCAAAAAATTAGATGTATTCCTAATACCTAGTATCAAGTCAATAGTGGTATGAAGAAAAATATGTAGTGGCATCATGCAAAAAATACTAACAGTGTGTTATTTTTATATAAAATAGTCACAGACTTCTTTGAAAAGTGTTATTTTCATAGAGTCCAAATGAGTTATCAGAATATCTGGGGAAAGAGACATCTCAAATAAAAGGAACAGCAAATGCATAGGACCTAGAATGGACTATGCTTGGAGCATTCAAGGCAAACACAGAAAGGTAAATGTAGGTACTGCCAAGTAAGCAAGGGGAAAAAGTGCAGAAGACGAGGAAAGTTGTACATTTGTGCTGGGTAAACAAGCATCAATCTAGAGGCAAGTGGGTGCTGAAATCTAAAGTGCCACTAACCAAGTCATATTTCTTAGAGAGAGACTGGGCTAGCCTGAAGAAAAGAGGAACTCTTCTCTTTGCCCAAAAACATTTTCTGCTCCTAGGTCTGGGCTGACCCGTGAGACAGCTTTTTCGAATTTGTCCACCTAGAGGGTACTCGTTTTATTTATTTATTTATTTTTTCATTTATTTGTATTAGTTGGAGGCTAATTACTTTACAATATTGTAGTGGTTTTTGTCATACATTGATATGAATCAGCCATGGATTTACAAGTATTCCCCATCCCGATCCCCCCTCCCACCTCTCTCTCCACCCGATTCCTCTGGGTCTTCCCAGTGCACCAGGCCCGAGCACTTCTCTCATGCATCCAGCCTGGGCTGGTGATCTGTTTCACCCTAGATAATATACATGTTTTGATGCTGTTCTCTCGAAATATCCCACCTCGCCTTCTCCCACAGAGTCCAAAAGTCTATTCTGTACATCTGTGTCTCCTTTTCTGCTTTGCATATAAGATTATCGTTACCATCTTTCTAAATTCCATATATATGCGTTAGTATACTGTATTGGTCTTTATCTTTCTGGCTTACTTCACTCTGTATAATGGGCTCCAGTTTCATCCATCTCATTAGAACTGATTCAAATTAATTCTTTTTAATGGCTGAGTACTATTCCATGGTGTATATGTACCACAGCTTCCTTATCCATTCATCTGCTGATGGGCATCTAGGTTGCTTCCATGTCCTGGCTATTATAAACAGTGCTGCGATGAACATTGGGGTGCACGTGTCTCTTTCAGATCTGGTTTCCTCGGTGTGTATGCCCAGCAGTGGGATTGCTGGGTCATATGGCAGTTCTAATTCCAGTTTTTTAAGAATTCTCCACACTGTTCTCCATAGTGGCTGTACTAGTTTGCATTCCCACCAACAGTGTAAGAGGGTTCCCTTTTCTCCACACCCTCTCCAGCATTTATTGCTTGTAGACTTTTGGATAGCAGCCATCCTGACTGGCGTGTAATGGTACCTCATTGTGGTTTTGATTTGCATTTCTGTGATAATGAGTGATGTTGAGCATCTTTTCATGTGTTTGTTAGCCATCTCTATGTCTTCTTTGGAGAAATGTCTGTTTAGTTCTTTGGCCAATTTTTTGATTGGGTCATTTATTTTTCTGGAATTGAGCTGCAGGAGTTGCTTGTATATTTTTGAGATTAACCCTTTGTCTGCTTCTTCATTTGCTATTATTTTCTCCCAATCTGAGGGCTGTCTTTTCAACACTTGCTTATAGTTTCCTTTGTGGTGCAAAAGCTTTAAGTTTCATTAGGTCCCATTTTGTTTATTTTTGCTTTTATTTCCTAATATTTGTGGGAGGTGGGTCATAGAGGATCCTGCTGTGGTTTATGTCAGAGAGTGTTTTGCCTATGTTCTCCTCTAGGAGTTTTATAGTTTCTGGTCTTACATTTAGATCTTTAATCCATTTTGAGTTTATTTTTGTGTATGGTGTTAGAAGGTGTTCTAGTTTCATTCTTTTACAAGTGGTTGACCAGTTTTCCCAGCACCACTTGCTAAAGAGGTTGTCTTTTTTCCATTGTATATTCTTGCCTCCTTTGTCGAAGATAAAGTGTCCATAGGTTCATGGATTTATCTCTGGGCTTTCTATTCTGTTACATTCATCTATATTTCTGTCTTTGTGCCAGTAACATACTGTCTTGATGACTGTGGCTTTGTAGTAGAGTCTGAAGTAAGGCAGGTTGATTCCTCCAGTTCCATTCTTCTTTCTCAAGATTACTTTGGCTATTCGAGGTTTTTTGTATTTCCATACAAATTGTGAAATTATGGAGAAATATACCATGTTCATGGATTGGAAGAATCAATATTGTCAAAATGGCTATACTACCCAAAGCAATCTATAGATTCAATGTAATCCCTATCAAGCTATCAACGGTATTTTTCACAGAACTAGAGGGTACTCCTTTTAAAACACACAAATGTGCTACGTCGACTACCAAAGGCCCTGAGGGAAGAAGTAAAAGGGAGCATATCACTGTAGGATAGGATACAGCTTCAAAGAAGCATGGAAGTTGTTGAATTTGTTTATGTTTTTTATAGAATTCAATTCAGCTGCAAGAGTACCCCAAATAAGTGGTGAGAGTCAGCCAGAACTGGGCTGAGATCCTGATTTAGTTTTGTGCAAGTTGCAGTGATCTTGGGCAAGTGAATCCATTTCTCTCTGTCTTTGTTTCCTTATCAATACAGTGGGGAGGGCTTTCCAGGTAGCTCAGTGGTAAAGAATATGACTGCCAATGCAGAAGACCTGGGTTCAATTCCTGGGTTAGGAAGATCTTCTGGTGAGGGAATGGCAACCCACTCCAGTATTTTTGCCTGAAAAATCCCACAGACAGAGGAGCCTGGCAGGCTTTGGTTCATAGGGTTGCAAAGAATTGGACATGACTGAGCACACATATACAATGGGGATGCTAATACTTGCTTCACAGGCTTCTAGGGACTGAGACATTTGTAAAGTGCTTCATCCAGTGCTTCCTCCACTGTAAGACCATAATAAGTATAAACTATTCTTGTTATAATCATCAAGGCATTACATTTGATCCTAGGAAAATAAAGACTGAAACAGGCCAAAATAATAATATGACTAGGTGAACAATTTTCAACAAATATTTAGTGAAAAGTTTTTCAAAATCAAGCATTGCTTTAGGTTCTAGGGATACAACAATAAACTAAACAGAAGGGTTCCTACCCACTTAGATCTTTCACTTCAGAGTGAAGAGAAAAACAGTGACTGAATTTGAAGCTTGGGGACTGAATATGAAGAATAAAGCAGGTAAAGCAATGAAGAAAGATGAGATGGGCATAGAAGTGGGATGACTGTTCAACATAGAGTTACCAGATAAGCACCATAAGTGTCATAAGCTCCATTTACATAGAACTTTGAACTCAAGGAATGCTCCAGGCATCTATAAAAGCAGATGCAAAGGCCCTGAGGCAGGAACTTGCTAGGTGCATTTAGAAAGAGCAGAGAAGCTACTATGGCTAGCATCAATTAATTCTTGTTGGAAAAAGGGGCAGGCTACAATGTAAGGGTGAAGGTCAGATTAGAGAAGCAGTATGAGAACCTTTAATTTCTTAATTTCTAACAATGTTCATAAGAAATCTAAAAATGTTAATCACATTATTGATAAATCTGTGGCCGGCTTTACTGTTGACTTTTCATCTAAAATCTTTCTAGTCAGTCATCTAATGGTAGGTTTTCATCCCTACAGCACTTGTTCCTTGCAAGACAGATTACAGAATCAGAGATCACATTACTATCTTAAAAAACCACCTCCTCTTCAATTAAGAAGAGGATTACATGGACATAAATTTCTGAGTTTCTACTTGCATGTGTGCAGAGGTTCTAAAGAGTAGGAAGGAATTCATTAAACTCCAGAAAACTGTGACACTATCACATGTACATTTTAAAATGTAGTTTACAGAATTAAAAGTAGACTGTGCAAAGTTTTTTTGTTTGTTTGGTGCTTTTATTCCTGGTTAAGCATAGAATTTAAAAAATTGAATAAGCAGAAGTATGAAATGATGGTACTCTTCCCTAGATATTATCTTATGTCTCTCAATTTCCTTCTCAAAACTTCCCTCTCTGCTTTCATTGCTTTCTGGAAATATATTAACCTCTGAAAATCACAACTGTCTGAAATTCAAAAACTATTGCCTTAAACTGTTACATAAAATAAAATTAAAGGCAATTTGTCATCCTCCAAAAAGGCGAGCTTCATTACCTCCTAATAAATTTGGGAATGAACATTTCTGTCTGCTTCTAGTGTCTCTTAATCTCTGTCACAACGTCTTACATCTCCTTGTAGTTTTGTACAGATCATTCAGAGGCCATCCATCTCATTTGAATCTCTTACACAGAAACATAAACAAACATATTATCCTTCTACCGTGAAGTCATTTGAAAATCTAAGGGAAACATTCCACATTATTTCCATTGTAACATGATAATTAGGCTTACTTTGGATCATTACAGCAATAGAAAAAAATAATTAAAACACATCTAGATCAACAAGAGCTCCCTGATGTCTGGGTAATAGTATCAGGTCAGTTCAGTCACTCAGTCATGTCCGACTCTTTGTGACCCCATGAACTGCAACATGCCAGGCTTCCCTGTCCATCACCAACTCTTGGAGCTTGCTCAAACTCATGTCCATCGAGTTGGTGATGCCATTCAACCATCTCATACTCTGTCATCCTCTTCTGCCTTCAATCTTTCCCAGCATTAGGGTCTTTTCTAGTGAGTCAGTTCTTTGCATTAGGTGGCCAAAGTATTGGAGCTTCAACCTTAGCATCAGTACTTCCAATGAATATTCAGGACTAATTTCCTTTAGGATTGATTGGTTGGATTTCCTTGCAGTCCAAAGGACCGTCAAGAGTCTTCTCCAGTACCGTAGTTCAAAAGAATCATATCTTCAGAGCTCAGCTTTCTTTATGGTCCAACTCTCACATCCATACACGACTACAGGAAAAACATAGCTTTGACTAGACAGACCTTTGTTGGCAAAGTAATATCTCTGATTTTTAATATGCTGTCTAGTCTGGTCATAGATTTTCTTCCAAAGAGAAAGTGTCTTTTAATTACATGGCTGCAGTCACCATCTGCAGTGATTTTGGAGCCCAAGAAAATAAAGTCTGTCACTGTTTTCATTGTTCCCCCATCTATTAGCCATGTATTAATGGGACCAAATGCCATGTTCTTCGTTTTTTGAATGTTGAGTTTTAAGCCAGCTTTTTCACTCTCTTCTTTCACTTTTATCAAGAGGCTCCTTAGTCCCTCTTCACTTTCTACCATAATGGTGGTGCCATCTGCATGTCTGAGGTTATTGATATTTCTCTCAGCAGTCTTGATTCCAGCTTGTGCTTCTTCCATCCCAGTGTTTCTCATGATGTACTCTGCAGACTAGTTAAATAAGCAGGGTGACAATATACAGCCTTGACATACTCCTTTGGCAATTTGGAACCAGCTCATTGTTCCACCTCCAGTTCTAACTGTTGCTTCTTGACCTGCATACAGATTTCTCAGGAGGCAGGTCAGGTTGTCCGGTATTTCCATCTCTTGGAGAATTTTCCAGTTTGTTGTGATCCACACATCAAAGGCTTTGGAGTAGTCAATGAAGCAGAAGTAGATGTTTTTCTGGAATTCTCTTGCTTTTTTGATGACCCAGTGGATGTTGGCAATTTGATCTCTGGTTCCTCTGCCTTTTCTAAATCCAACTTGAACATATGGAAGATCTCAGTTCATCTACTGTTGGAGCCTGGCTTGGAGAATTTTGAGCATTACTTTCCTAGTGTGTGAGATGAATGCAATTGTATGATAGTTTGAACATTCTTTGGCATTACCTTTCTTAGGGATTGGAGTGAAAACTGATCTTTTCCAGTCGTGTGGCCACTGTTGAATTTTCCAAATTTGGTGGCATATTGAGTGCAGCACTTTCACAGCATCATCTTTTAGGATTTGAAATAGCTCAACTGGAATTCCATCATTTCCACTAGCTTTGTTCATAGTGATGCTTCCTAAGTCCCACCTGACTTCAGACTCCAGGATGTCTGACGCTAGGTGAGTGATCACATAGCATGGTTATCTGAGTCATGAAGATTTTTTTTGCCTAATTCTTTGTATTCTTGCCACCTCTTCTTAATATCTTCTGCTTCTGTTCGGTCCATACCATTTCTATCCTTTATTGTGCTCATCTTTGCATGAAATGTTCCCTTGTTATCTCTAATTGATTGATATCTCTGGGTAATAGTAATGCTCCCAATCAGTTTGGTTCTTGTTCTAGCTTTCTAGATGTTCCTTTGGCACTCTCCCCCACACCCAGCTCGCTGTGCACATCCTGCCTTCCTTGTTCTTCACCCTCTCTCCAACCTGGCAAATAGTGCTGACGTGACCTGCAGGACCATCTGGGACAGTCATTAAGCCATTAAATGACTGTCTCTCAGCTTCACACCCACCCTTCTACACCTGGCAGGGGTCGGGATTTTGCAAGGCACATTTGGGCTCCTCCAGTAGGGGGCACGAAGTAAGATTAGAAGTCTGGTATAGAGGGGAAGTGACTAGCTTCTTTCACTTTGATTCCTCTGCCTGTTTGCTTTTTGTTACTGTTTACTTCCTGATTTCTTGTTCTTCCCAGGGTCTCTCAGCAATACAGCTTCTTCACTTAGCGGTTTGGTTCCTCACAGAAACAGTGGTTGGCAGTTATTCTAATACTTCCTGTGTGGTTGGCAGAATTCTAAGCTGGCCTCTAAATTTCCATCCCCTGATATACACACACTTTCTCCCAGTTATTCAAGCAAACACTAATCTAGGTACCACTGTGAAGGGATTTTGCAAAAATAATTATGGTCCCAAATTGGTTGCCCTTAAAACAGAGAGCCTACTGTTGGACCTGGCTTAATCAGGTGAACCTTTCAAAGTGTGACATGGCCTTCTCGGCATGAAAGATTAGCAGGTGAAGAAGGGGTTAATGCAATGGTGATTCTCTGCTTATGGTCTCGAAGATGAAGGGGTCACGTGGCTAAAGAATAAAAGCAGTCCCAAGGAGCTGAGACTGTCTCACAGTCGGCAGTGAGGCACCAGGAACCTCCATCTTGGGACTGCAAGAAACAGAATTCTAACAGCAATCAGTGAACCTGAAAGGCAACCTGGAGCCTCCGATGAGGTAGCAGCTCTGGCCTCACAGACTTCTGAGCAGATGCTTTAATCCTGGAGAACTGCACACTAATACATGGGTGCTGGTTTAAGTGCTCATTTTGTGGTACTCTGTTACACAGCAGTAGAAATGAATACAATCATCCTATATATGCCCCCCTCTGGGATTCTAGCACCAATTGGCAGTTGTCCTCTTCTCAGAGGCCTAGAGCTCTTCTTTGAGTTCAAGACACCAGCAGTAACCAAGCAGTCTCCCTTGATCAGAAAAGGGCTGATTCGGTATCCTTGACCCTTGGCAATCCCTTCAGGACACTGACTCTGCCCTTTAAGTCATTTTTCTGTTTTCCTGAAGGATATCACATTTGCATCCCAGGAAGATTACCAGTCTGTTTCCCCTGTGGAATTCCAGAAATCTGATAGCCTTTCTTCATTTCATCTCATCTCTGTCCCCTTCATTCCAGGCTGAACGTGGTTTTGGTGATACAGCATTCTCAAAAACCATGGCTGTCCCATGTGAGTCAGCGGATCTACACCATGAGACAGGAGGTCCTCCCACAGATCTTTCCTGTGTGATTCTGCCTCTATGCCTGACTTCTGCTCAGTTGCTTGAATGGATATGTGAGCCCCACTCTTAATCTCCTTAGCAGAACTATGTCCAGCCATACCCTTGGTTCTGTCTCCAGAGCACACTTTAGCATCTTTTATAATCTGGACAGGCTGAGGATTTTCCAAATCATCAAGTGCTTTTTTTGTTTGCTTCAAAGTTTTTCTCAATTTATCATTTTCCTGTTGCATTTCACTTTAAGCAGCAAGGAGAAATCAGGCTGTGTTTTTAATACTTTGTTGGAAATTTACTCAACTAAATACTCAAGTTCATTGCTTATCAGTTCTGTATTTCACTCAATAGCAAAACTCAGTTCAGCTACATTTTCTGCCACATTGTTATAAGGATCACCTTTCTTCCAGTTTCCAATACCAAGTTCTTCATTTCCTCCTGCAATCTCACCAGAAATAGCTCCAAAGCTCATATTTCCAGTAACATTATGTTCATGACCATACATGTATTCTTTAACATGATAGAAACTCTGTATGTCCCTCACTTTCTGAGCTCTCATCAGAATCATTTATAATATACATATTTCCACCAACTTTCTCTTTAAAGAATTATAGACTTTTAACATCATGTACCTCAACATTTTTCCAATCTTTACCCATTACCACATCTCAAAGCCACTTCCACATTTTTAGGTATTTGCTACAGCAGCAAATGCCTCACTTCTTGGTGCCAAAATCTCTGAGAGCTTCCTGGGGCTGTTGAAAAAAAAAATATTACCACAGACTTGGTGGCTTAAAACAATAGAAATTGGTTCTTTCACAGTTCTGGAGGTCAGAAGTCTGAAATCAAGATGCTGAAATCAGGACCATGGTCCCTCTGAAGGCACCAGGGAAGAATCCTTCTTCTGTCTTCAGGTGGCCTTCTTTCCTGTGTCCCTGTTCCCTCTTCTTTTCTCATAATGACACCAGTAATTGGTTTTAGGACCTGTATTAAATCTAATATGGTATTATCCTGGAAGTCTTAATTACATCTACAAGGACCCTATTTCCAAATAAGGCCAAGTTCACAAGTACAAACAATTAGGCCTTGGACATAACTTATACAGGTGCATTATTAAACCTGCTAAGGACTCCCAGTAACCAGTAATCCAATACCCCCAAGGTGGGGTGAGTTTCTCTGGTTGTCAACACCTCACAGATATTGACAATCATGGCTGAATTATTGTATCTATGTGACTCTACACAGAGAGAACACCTGGAAATGTGTACCTGTTTTTAGCAGGGATTTCTCCTCATGCACCTTTCTGTTTTATCAGTTTTAATCTCTATCACTTTGCTTTAATAAACCATAACTGAGTATAACAGCTTTCTGCATCCTATGAGTCCTTCTAGTGACTCATGTAGCATGAGGGTCCTCACAGGTCTGAGAAGTAGTTCCTCAAGACTCCTTCTTTAAGCTGTTAGATTTTAATAATCCCCACTTCCCCTATTCTCCCTGTCCTAGGGCTGGGAGGTACTTTTTGCTTTTGCTCCTTCTATATTACCATGTTGTTCCACTTTGATAGCTTCAGTTCTCCAACACTAATTTAAAAATCTTTACATTAATTTCCTTCTGTTAAAAAACAATAACCACAAATGAACAAACAACCGACTGGTGTGTATTCTGTCTCCTGAGTGGATCTTGACAGATACTTCATCTGGACTCATATTTCTCTCATTCTCTCTGCTTGTCCTTCCTCTGTGTGATGCGTACATTCTAGTACAGGCCTCTTTAGTGGTCTCCATATCAACTTACAACTACACTGGGCATCTCCCCTTGGTTTTACCATGAGAAACAGCATTCGTTTTATTGTCTCAATCACAAATCAAAGGCTCCTCCTTTATTTTATCTCCACTGCATCATTCGTATTTCCATTATTTTGACCTCCTAATTTCTTTTGTCTATATTATTTTCTTCATTCCCTCCGGCATGAAAGATAGGTCTGTGTGAAAAGACAGTGAGTAGAGATGAAGCAGACATGGGTTCTAATCCTAACTCTTCTTATTTTGAAATGAGATAGTGATTCTCTCTTTACAACATTATTTTGAGGAATAAAAAGTGAATGGGTTTGAAGTGCCCCGATCAATTGACTCTCATTACACATCAAATACTTAGATAATCCCATTCTTTCCTCCCTTGACACTCTTCTTAATTTGCTTAGGCTGCTACAACAAATACCAATGACCAGTTGGCCTAAACAACAGAAATTTATTTCTCAGAGTTCCGGAGGCTGGGAAGTCCACAAGTAAGTTCCTACTGAGAACTCTCTTCCTGGCTTGCAGACAGTTACCTTCTTGTTTTATCCTCACAAGACACAGACAGAACACCTCTCTCATGTCTTTTCTTTTAGGGGCTAATTTCATTCATGCAAGCTTTAACCTTAAGACTTTATTACCTCCCAAATATCCCATCTCCAAAATCATCATATTGGACATCTGAATTCTAACATATGAATTTTGGGAGAATACATTCAGTCCATAGCATCACTGCTCTCTTTTACCTAGATTATCACAGTTATCTCCTAGATGCTCTCATTTTTCTCCTATTGATTATTCCTATGATTGACAAAGATATTTTTTCAAGAGACTGGTTTATTATCTTTTTCTTCAGTTTAAATTCCTTTAATTGCTTCCGATAGCCTACAGAATAAAATCCAAACATATTAGCATATCAATAAGATCTTCTTGACCTGGACCCAGGCCTATCCAGCCTTGCTATCTTTTGCTCTTCTCCATGGTCTCGAAGTTGTATCACAGTTTGGCTGATGCTGTTTGCTCAGCTCTCAAATGCTCTCCATATGCTGCCTGTTCCAGCTACCTCCCACCCCCACCTCCTACCCCTTGCTTAGAAAATCCTACTTTTCATTTAAGACTCAGCTCAAGCTGTTTTTGACAATGGAGTTTGGGGTGGTTTTCGTCCCTGAATCCAAACACCTACTCATCCTCCTCCTTGAAGTTCTGTATTAGAAAGTGAGAGAACAAGGAATTATAGCCAAATGGGGAAATATGATTATTTTGATTTCTGGGAAATTACCCTCTATTGTTCCACTATCCATCATCTCTGGTGACTTGTGCCATAGCACATAGCTTTAGTTTAGAATAAAAGGGGCTTCTGAATCCATTTCTAGACTCTAGAATATCTAAATCATCAGAGGAGTTGTCTGGATGAGAGTGGTCATGTTCCCATGCCGACCTCATAGGAGTAGGGAGTGAGAGAAACGAAACGGAAGAAAGAACAGGCTATGAGTATGGTCTCAAGCCTGGAACGCAGGTTCCAGTGAATATTCTGGAATTTGATTAATAAGGTTAACAGCTCTTTTCTTTAAAAGCTGCCAAGACATGGGTAAAGGAAGATGGAAGCTTGGGCATGATTTTTTTTTTTTTTCTTGCACATGAGCATACACATATGCATGGGTAGAGGAGAAAATATAAAGGGGCAAAGAATCCCCTTCCACAAAAATAGTCAACTATTACTTCTGAAAAAAATAAAATAAAAAAGTTTGTTTCCCTGGTGTGTCAAGAGCACCTTACTCCAGCGTTCATACTTTTCCCTACTTGTTACAGTTTGTTTCTAGCTGATCCTGCCCCTGTCTGCTCCAAATTTTTCGTGGTTCTACCTCACTACTAGATTGAGAGTTCATTTGTATAAGAATGAATAATTTTCTATTTTTCTAACTTTTATGATTCAAATTCTCTTGAAGTAAAAGCTCAAGAAATATTTATTGAATGCATAAATTGATTCTAACACTTCAAGCAGGACTAATTGAAATTACTCTCTTTTGTGTATGTGTGTTTGTGTTTTTCCTTTTTCTTGCCAAGAGTAAAACAAACATTAAAACTTATTGTTTCCAGGTCACTTTGGGGCTAAATTTAAATGTTTCACATGTTCTTATTATATGTGTTACTGGACCTCAGAATAGTCACTCAGAAATTATCCAGAAACTAGGCTTTATTTCACTCAACTATCAAGAAGGCCTGATACTTTGGAAGGTAGGTACATTTTCCATAACCTAGGTATCATGCAGTCAAAGTTTCTCATAGGTAATTTTTATAACTTTAAAGGATCAAGATTTCTGTATTCAGAAGTCTGCTCTTTCACATTCTAAGAGAAGGTTCTCAGTAATTTTGAGGGGCATATTTGATCACAACTGCTAAATCTAGGAAGATGCTGCCACTTCTTTTATAAGAATTATGATTGAAGGGTTAGAGAATTATGGTTAAAGGGACTTACTACAAGGTTTGAGGCAGTCCACTTTTCTGAACAAAGGGATACAGCAACACTGATTGATTTCTTGAGCAGGGAAGTATTCAACCTTTCAAGGCAAGCATGCCTGGGGAGGAGCAGGGGCAACAGGAAGCCTTGTAGCTGAGGAAATATTTATATACAGCTGGGGAGAGTGAAAAGGAATTTAGATGAGAGTCAGTCTGAATGACTAAGCATACATTTGGGAAGATATGTGAGAGGTGGGACAGAGTGTGACGTGGGTGGTTTTGTTTAGAAAAGAGAAGCTTGCTGAGCAGTGTGTCGAGGTACGCTGTTGATGGGTTCTATGGAAAGGATCTACTCTTTATGTCTGTTTCTTTGTTGTTTTCCATTGTTCACTTATTTAAATCCTGATAATTTTCTCAGGCCCACTCTAACTACCTCTACTTTCCTGAAACTTTGCCATGATCTACCTAGGTGTCAGTTGTCAAAGTACACTGTTCAAGCCTTAAGGCTTGAATGATTCATGTCATTTTTTTGTCCATTCTAGTTATTTATGTACAGGTTTCTCTATGAGACATGAACCTAACCACAACAACTAGGGAGGATAATTCAGTACAAGAGGTTTGGTTTTTAGTTCCTGATGCTTACATTATAATTTGTATTTCATAAGGTCTTAATTTTTGCCTTCTATTAATCTCTCATATATATTTTCTGTAAGCCTTTTCAAACTCTTCACGAATGAAGCTGGAGAAGAGGTGGGTGGGTGGGGGTGAAATAGCTGGCCTTACTAAAATAACATTATGATAATTACAAAACAATGATAAAAATAGAAAACGTTTTAAAAAACAGGTTGCGCCAGACACTGTTTTAAGTGCTTTATTTAATTCTTATAAAAGGCCTGTGTGGTTAAGGGCAATTATCCCATTTGACACTTGAGAAAACTAAAACTTGGAGAGTTGGGTGGCCTCCAAGTCACACAAGTTGATGATGGCTGACCCCACATTTAAATCTGGGCCCAGGTGGTGCTAGTGGTAAAGAACCTGCCTGCCAATTCAGGAGACGAAAGAGATGCGGGTTCAATCACTGGGTCAGGAAAACGCCTTTGAGGAAGAAATGGCAACCCACTCCAGTATTCTTGTCTGGAAAATTCCATGGACACAGGAGCCTGGCGGGCTACAGTTCATGGGGTCGCAAAGAGCTGGACACGACTGAAGTGACTTAGCACACACAATATAGCTTCAAAGGATAGCTCTGTAACATTCTGTTATGTGTTAGCTCCACATTGCTGCTGTAACAAATTACCACAAATTTTATGCCTGAAAACAAAACAAAACAAAAACCCACAAATTTATCATGTTATAGTTTGGAAGTCATAAGTCCAACATGGGTTGCACTGGGCTAAAATGAAGATGTTACCAGAGATGTGCTTCTTTACCCGAGTTTCTAGGCAAGAATCTGTTCTCTTACCTTCTCTAGCTTCTTTCTAGAGATTGTCCTGCTGCCTTGGCTCCAGGCTCTCTTCTTTCTTCACAGTCAGCAGAGGCATTATCTTTCTCAGCATGCTCTCTCTCTGATTCTGACTCTTTTGTCTCCTTCATCTCTATTTTGCAATTATACTGGAACTTTCCAGATAATGTTGGATAATGTTTTCTATTTTAGGTCATACATTAGCATGCAGTCTAATGCATTTATGGACTCCAGGGATTAGGACATAGATATCTTCACTGGGTGGATGGGCATTAGTCTGCCTACCACAACTACCCTGAGTCTTATTATTGTTTAGTTGCTCAGTCCTGTCCAACTCTTTGCGACCCCATGTACTGTAGTCCACCAGGCTCCTCTGTCCATGGGATTCTCCAGGCAATAATATTGGAGTGGGTTGCCATTTCCTCCTCCAGGGGATCTCTCCAACCCTAGGATCAAACCTGCGTTTCCTGCATTGGCAGGTGAATTCTTTATTACTGAGTCACCAGGGAAGCCCACATCCTGAGTCTTGCATGGTTATAAAAAACACTTTTTGAGTACTTATGAGGTATTAGGTGCTATGCAGCATTCTGGGGGTACATACAAGAATCAGACATAATTTGTTCTTCCCACATGAAGTTTAGTCTAATGTTTTAAGTGAAGCTACTATCTAACCACCAGAAGTTGTGGTCTTTGTTTTCCTGAAAATGTCAGATAATACCCGGAGAAAAGCATACAGTCTGTCATGTTTAATAGCATTTATTTCAATAATTATGACTAAGATCAGATCTGAGAAGGCTACTCAGTTCAGTTCAATTGTTCAGTCATGTCTGACTCTTTGTGACCCCATGGACTGCAGCATGCCACGCTTCTCTGTCCATCACCAACTCCCGGAGCCTCCTCAATTCATGTCTGTTGTGTTGGTGATAGCCATCCAACCATCTCATCCTCTGTCATCCCCTTCTCCTCTCGCCTTCAATATTTCCCAGCATCAGGGTCTTTTCCAATGAGTCACTTCTTCACATCAGGTGGCCAAAGTATTGGAGTTTCAGCTTCAGCATCAGTCCTCCCAATGAATGTTCAGGACTGATCTCCTTTAGGATGGACTGGTTGGATCTCCTTGCAGTCCAAGGGACTCTCAAGAGTCTTCTCCAACACCATAGTTGAAAAGCATCAATTCTTCAGCACTCAGCTTTCTTTATAGTCCAACTCTCATACCCATAAATGCTGCTGCTGCTGCTAAGTCGCTCCAGTCGTGTCCAACTCTGTGCGACCCCATAGATGGCAGACCACCAGGCTCTGCTGTCGCTGGGATTCTCCAGGCAAGAACACTGGAGTGGGTTGCCATTTCCTTCCCCAATGCACGAAAGTGAAAAGTGAAAGTGAAGTTCCTCAGTCATATCTGACTCTTTGCGACCCCATGGACTGCAGACTACCAGGCTCCTCCATCCATGGGGTTTTCCAGGCAAGAGTACTGGAGTGGGTTGCCATTACCTTCTCCGACCCATACATAAGTACTGAAAAAAACCAAAGCTTTAACTAGATGGGCCTTTGTTGCAAAGTAATGTCTCTCTGCTTTTTAATAAGCTGTCTAGGATGGTCATACTTTTCTTTCAAGGAGCAAGTGTCTTTTAATTTCATGGGAGCAGTCACCATCTGCAGTGATTTTGGAGCCCCAAAAATAGTCTGTCACTGTTTCCATTGTTTCCCCATCTATTTGCCATGAAGTGATGGGACCAGATGCCATGATCTTAGTTTTCTGAATGTTGAGTTTTAAGCCAACTTTTTCACTCTCCTCTTTCACTTTCATCACAAGGCTCTTTAGTTCTTGTTCATGTTCTGCCATAAGGGTGGTGTCATCTGCATATCTGAGGTTATTGATATTTCTCCTGACAATCTTGATTCCAGCTTGTGCTTCACCCAATCTGGCATTTCTTATGATGTATTCTGCATGTTCTTTCTAATTCTGTGAGTTTATTTCATTTATGCACAATAGTTTGGAGTTTGGTAACTTACATCCTATGATAATATATACTTTGCATTTGTAATATGGGTGAAATTAGACAAAAAGTTAGCAAGTCTGTTTTGTTCTTGTAATAAAATAACTTATTCTGTTAAAAAAAAAAAGTTAAATAAGCAGGGTGACAATATACAGCCTTGATGTACTCCTTTTCCTATTTGGAACCAGTCTGTTGTTTCATGTCCTGTTCTAACTGCTGCTTCTTGACCTGCATACAGATTTCTCAGGAGGCAGGTCAGGTTGTCTGGTATTCCCATCTCTTGAAGAATTTTCCAGTTTGTTGTGATCCATACAGTCAAAGGTTTTGGCATAGTCAATAAATCAGAAGTAGATGTTTTTCTGGAACTCGCTTGCTTTTTCTATGACCCAATAGATGTTGGCAATTTGATCTCTGGTTCCTCTGCCTTTTCTAAACCCAGCTTGAACATTGGAAGTTCTCAGTTCACATACTGTTGAAGCCTGGCTTGGAGAATTTTGAGCATTACTCTGCCAGTGTGTGAGATGAGTGCAATTGTGTGGTAGTTTGAACATTCTTTGGCATTGCCTTTCTTTGAGACTGGAATGAAAACTGACCTTTTCCAGTCCTGTGGCTGCTGCTGAGGTTTCCAAATTTGCTGGCATATTGAGTGTAATACTTTTACAGCATTATCTTTTAAGATTTGAAATAGCTCAACTGGAATTCCATCACCTCCACTAGTTTTGTTCGTACTTTATGGAAATCAAACACATGCATCAATAGATTGCCCTCAAAACTTAAGTTAACAAGCTTAGAGAATGAACAGAAATCAGTATTTTCAGTGAACTACTATGTATTTTTAGCATTTTATGTTATGGTGTATTTCTTTATAGTACTTAGCACCAACAAAGAGGTAAGGCAATTAATATCTTGTCTGAAGATAACATGATGGTCATGGAAAATTGCATCTCATAGAAAATTTAATTCTATCATAAAGTGGTACATATTCAAGCATGAGAAGTAAGACATTTAGACCTTATATGGGTGAACTAGACCCCCAAGTAGATTTCTGGCCAAGTTATTCAGTTGTTGGAAGAAGATGTTGTTTTAAATTATGGAGAATTTCTTTTTATACATTCACCTGTTGATTGACACTTAAGGTGCTTCCATTTCTTGGCTATTATAAATATTGCTGTTATGAACTTCTGAGTGTGCAAACTCTTAGCACTTTGATAATAATCTCTTCCCTCATGGCTGTCCTGAAAGACTATTTAACAGCCTGCTAAACAGTTATGCAGATCCATAAATCAATTTTCCTTGGTGAAAAGTGAATGTAAGTGATGTATACAAATTACATGTCATTAAAAAAATATTGGTAATCTTGGACAGTTTCTCTTTTCCCTTTGCACCAGATAGACTGAACTGGATTCACACTGATCTTAATGGGAGAAAGAATTGTGAATAAGGCAAGCTTGGAGGCCACTTGTTGGAGACAAGAACTGCTGTACCAGCCTGGGTCCCCAAATAACATTATGGAATAGAACATGCCTACCCTCTTGAACTGTTACAACATGGAAAAATAAATAGCTATGTATTTTAACTACTGTATTTTCAGGTGGTTTTGCTATAGCAGCTTAGATTTTATTTTAATAACACATTGAGTGAAAATTAAGTGGGAACTATTATTCCTAACTGCAAAATCCTGATTTCACTTCACCTAGCAATCTTGAAAGAGATGGACATTAACTGAAGCCTTAAGATGGCAAACATTGAGCATTAGGACCAGGAGAATCTGACCTCTGTCTGAATGTGAAAGGACCAGAATTTCTGAAAATGTCAAGAGGTGCTCTAAGAAATCTCTACAACAAAACTCAATGTGTGTTTTGTGAAAACAGAAGAATGACTAATTGAGTTAGGTTCTCTTTTTTTTTTTTTTTTTTTTTAGTTAGGTTCTCTTTTATGAGCTGGATTTTCCTTTCAGAGGAGGATGGGAAAGACATCTTTAGAATTTAGTCTTTGTAGAATATTCCAAGGCAGATATAAAAGGAAGAGACCAATTCCATATGCATTTTTGAAAGGTATTTTTGTATAAGTTGCACTCTAGAGGACCTCATATATGCTAGGTGTCACTGTTTATGAAGATCAGGTTGGTGCAGCGTATGGGTTACTGAAAAGACTGCTAAGAAATACATAAACACATTGCTTCTTAGGCTTTCATTTACCATTTATTTGCACATAGTTTGAATGTGGTAAAAAAAAAAACAACAAGATCTAAGAAATCTTCAAATAAGAAAAATCAATATGACTTTAAACAATTCAACTGATTCTCCTTTGTGGTGGTGTTGTTTAGTTGCTAAGTCATGTCTGACTTTTTTGTGACCTTGTGGATTGTAGCCTGCCAGATTCCTCTTCCATGGGATTTCCCAGGCAGGAATACTGGAGTGGGTAGTCAATTCCTTCTCCATTTAAATTTAATTTTTCCTGATTAGACTGTATGTTTCTTGAGGTCACGATATAAAGTATAACATCCTAAATATTTCTAAGAATTCCAGTTTCCTCCTTTTTCCCTGGGAAATAATATTATAAAAATTAAATTCTTCATAAATTATTGGACAAATATACCAGGTAAATGCTTAAAGTATTTTATACCCTTTATATTAATAAAAACATCTCTGGGGAGAATTGATTTGTCAAAATGGTCTACATGAAAGCATCAAGGAAAAGTTCTTGGGGTATAGCCCTATTTTCTGAAATAAGTTCTTGATAGAGTTTATTATGCAACTGCATGTTCAAATTGACAGCCTCGCTGTATTTTTTAAGATGTAGATTTCTTTCTGTGTGTAGGTGCTGTAAAGTATTCTGGGAGCTGCTTTGCTAAAAATAAGCCATCTGTGTCAATAATGAGTGCTCAATGTACAATCTACTATCATTTGCACCTGCAAAGTTCAAGAAGGTAACTTTAGGTGAAATGAAAAACTCTTTTATGTAACTGAATGACATATCTTCCAAAGTCTTATTTATTAAGCCAGGTTGGTTCTTCTTAATGAGTTGCTGCTATCCAACTCATAGATACTTGACATAATAGGCATAATCACAAGATGCAGAAATGAGATTATGTAGGATATTGGGATTTAACAATAATTTTATCTCCCTCAATCTACATCTTCTCTATAGGACTCTTCTTGGCCATGGGTTACCTACCTGTAATGTTTTGGCATTTATGTGGTAAGTTTGGAACCCAGTGTCTTTTCTGATCCTCATTATCCCTTACCACATGCAAATGATCTTTCTTCCCAACTTTCTGCCAACCTTGCTAGCCAAGGATTAGATTAGCCATGATTCTCCTAATTTTCTTAAGCATTCTATCTACCTCAGTGGAATGAGTGTATTAGTCTCAGGTCATGGATTCCATCTGAGAAAATCAAATGCAGATCATCATAGAAAATCTAACTGCAAATCATTCTGAAAATACAGGTAGGTCAAGAAAAAAGTGAACTTGCAGGATGATGCTTAGGAAGGGTGTTTCTCTAGGGCCACATCCTTTCCATCCCACTAAGTGTGCTGGCAAAAAAAAAAAAAGAAAATGTAGAAATAGGAACTATCAGTTATGAACTCTTTTCAAGTACAACAATTATAAAATGTATTTTTTGATCATTATTTTTCATAGTAAGAGACCTGATGGAGGTCTTCATAGTGAAATATATCATGTTATGTCAGTAAAATACTTAAGACATTCCTACTTAATCTTAACTAGTTTTTAGTAACTGAGTACAAGGAAAATGATAAATTTTAGAAACTGCAGATGATTTAGGATGCTTGAAACAACAAAAAAATGCTTTCTCTCACAAATTCGGAGGCTAGAAGTCTGTGATCCAGGTGTCAGCAAGTTTGGTTTCTTCTGGAGGCTTGAACAGAGAATTTGTCCTGTGATTCTCTCCTAGCTTCTCCTGGTGGTTGCTGTCAATCCTTGGTGTCCCTTGACTTGCAGCGGCATCACTACAAGTTTTGCCTCCTCTACATATGATGTTCTCCCTGTGTGTGTCTGCATCTTTACTTATATAGCCTTTTCCTAAGGACATTAATCATTAGATTTAATGCCCATCCTAATCCAGTATGACCTCACCTTAATTTGATTACAAAGGTTCTAAATTAGATTACATTCAAAGTATTGAGAAGTAGGGCTTCAACATATCTTTTAGAGGAACAGAATTCAACCAGTGCTTTTTTTTAAATTCCCTGCTGCTCTTTAAATTGCTCACTAGTAGTTTTTCCAGAAACTCAGTTGTAGGAGTAAAGCCCAGCAGCCTCAGCTATCAAACCTGATAACATGAAGTTCTCCTGAGGCAAACATGAACATGGGGGCCTGGATACTCTCTTAAAACGGGCAGGAGAGCAAAACACAAATCAATACCACCAAGAATTACCCTGCCACTCCAATGGGATTGTAACTTGAGTGATTGCTTTGCACTGGCTTTGCCGCAGCTCAGAGATGTAGTGCCTTCCTCCTAAGTCATGCAACAAAGACAACATTAAAAGCTCATGTCCGATGTTTCTTCTGTTGCTTGTTGACAGAACCAAGTTATTTATGAGCATATCACCTTATCTTGGAGGATGGGAGCTGCTCAGAGTCCCCATCTACAAATTTGTTCCCATATGATGAATGAGGGACAGAGTAGAATTACTTGGAATCAGGTGTCCCAATCAGCTCAGAGCAGAGAGGGTTAGAAGTGACAGGGGTGGAAGGATCACTTCACAGAAAGAAAATAGGAATGCCAAGGTTATCAGTTTTTTAAATAAGTCCAGAAACATTATGCTTAATTGCTTCCCATGCAGTAAAACATGGTCACTGATTAGGGAATCCAAGCAAGCAGTTTCTTCAGGGTCCAGATGGTCAGAGTTAAGGCTATTAGGTGTATTGTAACACCATCTGTATTTCTAAGAACACTGACACCAGATCCCAATGTCTAGAGGGAACATGTGTGGATTTCTGCTTGTTCTAATTTCTGCAGTACCTGAAGCATATTCACAGCCTTTCCATCTGCACCACATTCCAGAAGGCTGCCGCGCATCATTTGACAATCTGCAGTGCCATGCTCTTTCCATGACCCCCATTTTTCCTACTGCATCATTTAACTCAAATATGTCCAGCCACAGAAGCTTTCCAAATCATTCACTCAGTGACCAAGGGCAGCGTTACCTACCACCCACAAGGGACTGAGTCATTGTATCATGAAGGCCATGGAAAAAAAGACATTTTTCAACAGATTCTCTGTGTTGTAGAAGATGAGTTCAAATGTAGGACACCACACAAATTTAGTGGTGCATTATAGATAAGTAAATTTTTGACAAGAAACTTCATGCATCTTCAGAATCTTTAATAATAAGGAAATGGAAAAATGCTTATTGTCAAATAGACACTGTGGGATCACAGTTTAATAAACAAGGCCCTTTCCTCTGCTGGCATGACTCTCAGGAAAATAAGAAACAGGACAAAGTTCTCAAGTTATTGGGGCACAGTTTGGGTTTTTTCCTAACATTGAATTTTGAGTATGTGTCATAGATACAGTGACCCTGTCACTCTCTTTTGCTTAGAACAAAACTGGGGATAAAATAGAGTAATATATCTCTGTTCTCAAGATGCTCTTTTGAAAAGAGGTTCTTTTATCTCCATCATTTGCTTAATAATGATGATACTATAATAAACCACCATTTGTTAAATATCTACATGCTCTAAACTACTTCTATACATACAGACACACACAGACACACACACCAAACCCATGTGTCCATTTGTTAGATGTAGAAACTGAGGTCCAGATACTCAGTAATTTCATCCTTTAACCAAGTCTGTCAGACACTGGAGGCTATTCTTCTTACTGACTCCCATGAAAGTGTTTTAAATGCTGAAGAACTTGCTATATTTTAGACTTCTATGCTTTTGTTAATACTACTTTCTGAATTACAATACACTTATTGTATTAGGCAGCTTTTACAGTAATAATGCTATATAACAAACAATCCCTAAATCTCAGTGGCTTACCATGGCAAACATTTTTTCCTGTTTCTATGTCTGTGGGTCAAGTGAATTTTGGCTGTTCCTGGTTGGGCTTAATCAGGCTCAGTGAGTTCATCTGCAGGTGAGGTTGGATTTATTCCACATATTCCATTGTAGAACAAATAGTTATTCAGAGCACGCTCTTCTTATTGCAATGACAGGAACACAAGAATCCAAGCCAGAGTATACAGCAGTATTTAAAGTCTTTCTTATGTCACATTTGCTACTATTCCATTGGCAAAGGCAAGTCACATGGCCAAGTTCAACAGTGACAGATAAGGAGAGCAACAGACAAGGAGAGAAAACATATTCTGTCTACATTAAAGCTAGATATGCCTAAATATCTTGGCAACGGGCATGTATATACATTTCTATAATAGAAAGGGACACAGCAATCCAATCATCACCAACACTCAATTGTCCAAAAACTGTTGTAAGTTTTACAAAGAGATTTGGCAGAACCTCTGAAAATCAACATAGGTGGGTTTTCATCTACTCCAACCAGAGAAGTTTTGTTTTTATCTATTTTATATACTGGACTTCTGTAAATGTATATAAATTTACCTTGAACAAAGGGTAAATAAAATGATGCTTAGAAACCACTGGCTTAGTGATAGCTAACAAAAAAAGTCATGTATGTGACTTTGGACAAGTCTATTTTGTAATTAATTTACTATTCTGCTTTAGGTAGACAAGAATAACCTGTGCTCATAAAAACAGATTTCATGGTAGGATGGATAAAAGTCTGGTTTTGGTACTACTGTGTGACTTTGATTAAGTTACTTGACTTTCTTCTATACATTTTTTTTTTTTCTAACAGTAAAATTGGAACAATAATGATAAAAAATACCTACACCATGAGATTACTGTGAACAATAAGAGAAGGAAGGCATATAACATGTTTAGGACAATGCCTGGTACTGCAAAGTACACAATTGGTGATGCTTACAAGAGACCCTGGTGGACTTCCCTGGCAGCTCAGACACTAAAGCATCCGCCTACAATGCGGGAGACCAGGGTTCAATCCCTGGCTTAGGAAGATCCCCTGGAGAAGGCAATGGCAACCCACTCCAGTACTCTTGCCTGGGAAATCCCACTGACTGAGGAGCCTGGTAGACTACAGTCCATGGGGTCCCAAAGACTCGGACAGTACTAAGCGATTTCACTTTCACAAGAAACCCACCCATAAGTAGAATCGTAGGGCAAAGCAGACGGCTAAATTTAATAAGATACTGGAAACAGATAGGTATATGGCCTAATGTTCATCAAATTCTATTCTTTCAAAAACATTTATATACATTTGAAAGCACAATATGTATAATATATATGAATGTTAGGATAGAAAATATTAAAATGTGTACCTGTCACTCAGCATTGAACCAAAAACTTAAATGTTACCAATACTTTTGCATCAATCTGTGTGCTCCTCCCCATCCCATCTCCCTGCTTTACATACATCTCCTAGTTATCACTTCTGTGTGGTATAGCATAATGGTTAAGAATGCTGACTCAGTCTACATTAACCCCTTTTACCTCAGTTTCCAAATTATTATTTTGGGGATAATTATTGATAACAGTATCTATCTCATATAAGAATGATACTGGCTACTACACTTGTAGCATGTAGAAAGAGGCCTTGCATGTGGTAAGCACTGTGACAATCTTAATTGTTAATCAGTATCATCATCATTGTGATTAGTAACACACACATTACTAAACAACATTCTGTTTTTGCTTGGTTTTGAGCTTTACAAAAATGGAATCATTATGTCTAGTTCTCTCTTATGATCTGACTTTTAAACCTAAAATTACACTTTTAAGCATCACTGACATGCTGTTGTATAATTTTCCATTGAGTGAACATGCTATAGTTGATACATTTTCATGTTGATGAACATTTATGTCATTTTCATTTCATATTTCTATTATGAATGATGATGTTATGACTTTTTTGTAAAAAATCTATTGGTACATAAATGCAAGAATTTTCCCAGATTGATACCTTGAATAAAATTGCCAGATGG
Organism: Cervus canadensis; assembly: GCF_019320065.1. NCBI lineage: Eukaryota > Metazoa > Chordata > Mammalia > Artiodactyla > Cervidae > Cervus > Cervus canadensis. The sequence continues at coordinate 35,367,268 of NC_057410.1, read as the reverse complement.
TGGGGATTTTATATTCAATCATCTAAGACAGGACAAAATTGTTTCCAATGTGCTTCTGTAAGTTTATATTTCAACCTCTGATCCTTGGCAGACTTATTTTGTGGCCAAAAAAGTAGTACAAAATGATAATTTACTATGATTTAATTTGCACTGCTATGATCATAAGTTCACATAATTTTATATGTGTATTGTCTCTTCATGTTTTCTCTTTTGTGATATGTCTACTACTGTTTTTTTTTTTTTTTGCCATTTTCCCCTGGATTACTTTATGTTTTCTTAATGAGCTGTGTTATTTCTCCTTTAGATATCATTTCATTATTGGTTACATATGTTGTTGTTGTTCAGTCACTAAGCTATGTCCAACTCTTTGTAACCCTAAATACGTAAATTATAAATACTATCTACAACATTGGGTTGATGTGCACTTTCTTCATGGTGCCTTTTTATAAACAGAATTTCTTAATTTTAATACAGCAAAATTCATCAATCTTATTTCCTATGTCTAGTATTTTAAATAATTTCCTAACTGCAAATCAGAAGTTGTTCTCATACAATTCTCATCAAAAATTTAATGCTTCACCTCTTACATTTAAGGACATAGCCATCTGCATATATTTTTCTGTATGGTGTGTGGTCAAGGTGCAACTTAATTTTATCCAAATTGATAAATGCATCACATATTAAATTATTCCTTCATTTCCTCATAGTGTACAAGGCTATTTCCGTCATACCCTGTGTTTTCATATACGTGTGGCTCTATTTTGGGGCTCTCTTCTCTCTCTCTGTGACTGTATGTGTGCGCATGTTCCATCAGTCCTTTTCCAACAAAACTACACCACCACCTTAATTAAAATAGCATTATAACAAGACTTAATACATGGCAGAGCAACAGTCCCGTTTTGTTCTCCATCTTGAGTAATGTCTTGGCCACTCTCAGGCCTTTGCTATTCTATATAAATTTTAAAATCACCTTGGTATTCTGAAGTTTTACTACAGTGGATGTAGGTGTGTTTCATTTTATTTATTGATATTTATTATTTCAATTTATTTATTATTCTACTTGGGATTAATTTCACCTCTTGCCTTTGTAGACTGGTATTTTTCCTCAGATCTGAGAAAAAGCATAGCTATTACCTCTTCAAATATAACGTATCTTTCACACTATCCATCTTTTCATCCTGAGACTATGGCAAAGTATACCTTATACTATCTCATTCTGTTTTCCCCATTGTTCAGGCCATTAAAAAAAAAATCTTTCATCTTCTTTCCTTTTCATGCATTAGTTTGTGTGTCTTCTTTTAATTTATTTTTCAATGTATTTTAATTCTCTTTTAGGTACTCTTAATGGTACCCAATCTGCTTTTTAACTCTTTATCGATTCTCTGACTTTGATAATTTTTCATGAAAACTTTATTTACTTTTTACAATATGGCTTGCTATTTTTAGTAAGTTATTTTAAAATAAAATCTTTTTATTTTTGTAATATTTAGTTCATAGTTTATAAACTATTTCTGATAATTTCAATAATTAAATGCTATGGGAGCATAACTATTGCCTTTGCAGAATCTCATTCACTTTACTTCCTTATGTATTTCTTTGCCATTGTTACAATAAACCCAGGTTTCACTGATCATATTATGTATGAATTCTGGAAGCCTAAATTGAGAAGTTATCAGCAAGAGATGGATTTGAAATATAAATTGGTATAAGCTCTTTGGGACCAATATGATGATTCTTATGTAGATAAACATCTGAAAAGACTTGCATACCTCCTTCCATGTTTCCTTACAAGAAGCTGTATGAACAGTTGATGGTCTTTTTATGCCCTTTGGAGTTGCTGGCTCCAAACTGGGAAAGGAATACGTCAAGGCTATATATTGTCACCCTGCTTACTTAACTTATATGCAGAGGACATCATGTGAAATGCTGGGCTGGATGAAGCACAAGCTCAAATCAATACTGCAGGGAGAAATATCAATAACCTCACACATGCAGGTTATAGCAGAAAGTAAAGAGGAACTAAAGAGCTTCTTGATGAAAGTGAAAGAGGAGAGTGCAAAAGCTGGCTTAAAACTCAACTTTCGGAAAACTAAGATCATGGCATCCAGTCCCATCACTTCATGGCAAATAGATGGGGAAACAATAGAAACAGTAACAGACTATTTTCTTGGGCTCCAAAATCACTGCAGATGGTGACTGAAGCCCTGAAATTAAAAGACGCTTGCTCCTTGGAACAAAAGCTATGATTAACCTCGTCAACATATTAAAAAGCAGACACATTACTTTACTGACGCAGGTCTGTCTAGTCAAAGATATGGTTTTTACAGTGGTCACGTATGGATGTGAGAGTTGGACTATAAAGAAAGCTGTGCTCCAAAGAATTGATGCTTTTGAACTGTGGTGTTGGAGGAGACTCTTGAGAGTCCCTTGGACTGCAAGGAGATCCAACCAGTCAACTGTAAAGGTAATCCGTCCTGAATATTCACTGGAAGGACTGATGTTGAAGCTGAAACTCCAATACTTTGGCCACCTGATGAGAACTGACTCACTGGAAAAGACCCTGATGCTGGGAAAGAATGAAGGCAGGAGGAGAAGGGAATGACAGAGGATGAGATGGCTGGATGGCATCACCGACTCGATGGACATGAGTTGGAGCAAGCTCTGAGAGCTGGTGATGGACAGGGAAGCCTGGTGTGCTGCTTTTTAAAATGCTGACGAGGTTGGTCATAGCTTTTCTTCCAAGGAGCAGTTGTCTTTTAATTACATGGCTGAAGTCACCATCTGCAGTGACTTTGAAGCCCAAGAGTTGGACACGACTGAGCAACTGAATTAAACTGACTGGAGCTGTTGGCCAAATGAAGGAATTTCAAGTTCCACCCTTGTCCATTCCATTGTCCTTAGAATCCTGATCAATAGGTCTTATGGTGGACAGATTTTAAGATGACCACCATGATCCCCACATCCTGGTGTACATGTCCGTGTATAATTCCCTCTCCTTGAGTATGGGCACAATCTGTAACTTTTTTCCAACCAACATAATATGGCAAAGGTGATTGGATGCCATTCCTATCATTATATTACATTATATAAGACTTCCTTATCTTAGCTGACTTGTTCTAAAATCTTGCCCTTCTTGCTGACCTTGAAGAAAGAAGCTGTTGTAAGTCTCATAACTGCAAGAAAATGAGTTTTTCCAACAACATTAGTGAACCTGGAAACAAACCCTCTCCAATAAGCTTCTATCAACCTTGTTGATAGCTTGGTTGCAACCGTGCAGAGGACTCAGCTAATCTAAGACTCTCAATCCACAGAAACAGTGAGATAGTAAGTGTATTTTGCTCTAAATCATTAAATTTGTGGTAGTAGGTTATGCAGCACAAAAAAAGAAACACAGTCTGAGAGTACAATTTTCCTTCAGAGAAAGATCACCTTTTGATGCCTCACTTTTCAGGGCTCCCTGCCTTTGTTTCTTTTTTTTTTTAATCTCCTCTCAAAGTGGTAGGAGGTAGTAGTGTTTAAGATGGAGAATCTGAGAGGTGTCCAGACATTTTCTTTCATTTATTGCATACTTCAAAGTGTACTGAAGTTTTATCAAGGACCTAGTTGTCCAATAGAAGGATGGTCTTTCAGTGTCTGGTCTGCCTTACTTTTTAAAGCTAAAGTCCTCATATTCGATTATCATCGAAGTGGGAAAAAAAGATGTGTTATATGACTGATACATAGAGTCAAAAGTGCATATCACTTTTTGTGGGAAGAAAAGACTTCTCTTGGAAGGATATAGTTTTTAGATGGGAGAAAGGTGTGTGTTGAATTATACTGATCTTAAGCTTTTAATACATTGACCTTATATTGATTCACTATCCAATGAGAGAAATGGAAAGAAGAAAGAAGAAGGACATGAATTAAATTTTTAGCATTGCAGAAATAACATCTAATTACATACTATTTGGAAAGAACTAAAAAGATATGTCCAGAGTGACTGTCAAAATAATTCACTCTTCACAGATTCTTTGCATTTCTCTTTTTTGGACCAATGAACAGAAAGGAAAAACAAACAAAATCTAATCTATTTTCTTTTTCCTCTTCTGCATATCAGACGATAATGCTCACCTACACCAGTAAGGCAAGACCTTCATAACCAAATCAAATGAATGATTCTTTTGTAAGTTTGTCTATTATCTATAGAGACTTATTAAGCAACCAGTAACCACAACCTACAACCATCAGACCTTTAAAATCTATCCATGAATCTCAACTTAATTTATCAATTTTGTTTCAGTTGGTATTCTCTATGAAAGTAATACTAATATGACTGCTATTAAAAATTATCAAAAATTTCTCTTCAGTTATGTTAATATCATTCCATGGTTTCTTTCTATGTGCCAAAAACTGTTAACTGATTTACATAAGTTGTCCCCAGTTAGGTTTCAAAATAGGCCTCATCAAAATTACTCATATTATTTTGAAGAAAATTATTAAAATACTCATAGTAACATATGTTTTGCAAGTCAAAAAGTACAGAAAGATAAAGTAATAAATAGCAGGGCCCTTCATCACTCCTCCTTATTATCAATATTCTACTCTGCAGTGGCAAACTATTTTTGACAGTTTTATCTGATACTTAACTCTATATTTTAAAATAACTTGCTTAACAGTCTGTTTATTGCTTTTAAGACTTTTATACATTATACTCTGACTTCCTTTTGTGGTGAAGGTCGCTTTTCCCTTAAAATCAGAAATAAGGCAAGAATGTCCCTTATTAGCACTCCTATTCAGCACTGTACTAGAATGCAACAACATAAGGAAAGGAAACCAAGTTTATACAGATTGCGAAGGCAGAAGTGAAATTGCATTTGTTTGTTGATGACATAATTATATACATAGAAATCTCAGAGTTGACCAAAAAACAAAATCTTTGAAACTAATAATCTATTACAGAAAGTTTGTAGAATACAAATATACAAAAGTCAACGGCTATCTAATATGCTAATGACAAAAATTGGAATCTGAAATTTAAAATATAATAAATAGCATTCACAGTACCATTATAAAATGAAATAGTTAGACATAAGTCTAAGAAAAAATGTACAGGAACTATATTTGAGAAAAACTATAAATTTTTGATGAAAGAAATCAAAGAAGATCAAAATAAATGGAGAGATGTTCCATTTTCACGAGTAAGAGGGTAGAATATTGTTGAGATGTCTATTCTCAACTTGATTTACAGATTCAATGCAATCCCAAAGAAAATGCCAATGTGTTATTTTGAATATAACACACTGACTATAAAATTTATTTGAAAAGATAAAAGATCCTGGATAGCCAACACAATACTAAAGAACAAAATTAGAGGAATTATATCACTGAATTTAAAGACTTACTTACTTATTGTTTTGACTTGATTTAAAAATCTGCCAATTTATTGCATGCTCATTTGATAGTGTAATTTCAGTTGGCAACTGCAATGGGCACATCCTTTTTTTTTTTCCTATTTATTTTTATTAGTTGGAGGCTAATCACTTTACAATATTGTAGTGGTTTTTGTCATACATTGATATGAATCAGCCATGGATTTACATGTATTCCCCATCCCGATCCCCCCTCCCACCTCCCTCTCCACCCGATCCCTCTGGGTCTTCCCAGTGCACCAGCCCTGAGCATTTGTCTCATGCATCTAACCTGGGCTGGTGATCTATTTCACCCTTGATAATATACATGTTTCGATGCTGTTCTCTTGAAACATCCCACCGTCGCCTTCTCCCACAGAGTCCAAAAGTCTATTCTGTACATCTGTGTCTCTTTTTCTGTTTTGCATATAAGATTATCGTTATCATCTTTCTAAATTCCATATACATGCGTTGGTATACTGTATTGGTGTTTATCTTTCTGGCTTACTTCACTCTGTATAATGGGCTCCAGTTTCATCCATCTCATTAGAACTGATTCAAATTAATTCTTTTCAATGGCTGAGTAATATTCCATGGTGTATATGTACCACAGCTTCCTTATCCATTCGGCTGCTGATGGGCATCTAGGTTGCTTCCATGTCCTGGCTATTATAAACAGTGCTGCGATGAACATTGGGGTGCACGTGTCTCTTTCAGATCTGGTTTCCTCGGTGTGTATGCCCAGAAGTGGGATTGCTGGGTCATATGGCAGATCTATTTCCAATTTTTTAAGAAATCTCCACACTGTTTTCCACAGCGGCTGTACTAGTTTGCATTCCCACCAACAGTGTAAGAGGGTTCCCTTTTCTCCACACCCTCTCCAGCATTTATTGCTTGTAGACTTTTGGATAGCAGCCATCCTGACTGGTGTGTAATGGTACCTCATTGTGGTTTTGATTTGCATTTTTCTGATAATGAGTGATGTTGAGCATCTTTTCATGTGTTTGTTAGCCATCTGTATGTCTTCTTTGGAGAAATGTCTGTTTAGTTCTTTGGCCCATTTTTTGATTGGGTCATTTATTCTTCTGGAATTGAGCTGCAGGAGTTGCTTGTATATTTTTGAGATTAATCCTTTGTCTGTTGCTTCGTTTGCTATTATTTTCTCCCAATCTGAGGGCTGTCTTTTCACCTTGCTTATAGTTTCCTTTCTGGTGCAAAAGCATTTAAGTTTCATTAGGTCCTATTTGTTTATTTTTGCTTTTATTTCCAACATTCTGGGAGGTGGGTCATAGAGGATCCTGCTGTGATTTATGTCAGAGAGTGTTTTGCCTATGTTCTCCTCTAGGAGTTTTATAGTTTCTGGTCTTACATTTAGATCTTTAATCCATTTTGAGTTTATTTTTGTGTATGGTGTTAGAAAGTGTTCTAGTTTCATTCTTTTACAAGTGGTTGACCAGTTTTCCCAGCACCACTTGTTAAAGAGGTTTTCTTTTTTCCATTGTATGTTCTTGCCTCCTTTGTCGAAGATAAGGTGTCCATAGGTTCATGGATTTATCTCTGGGCTTTCTATTCTGTTCCATTGATCTATATATTTCTGTCTTTGTGCCAGTACCATACTGTCTCGATGACTGTGGCTTTGTAATATACTCTGAAGTCAGGCACGTTGATTCCTCCAATTCCATTCTTCTTTCTCAAGATTACTTTGGCTATTCGAGGTTTTTTGTATTTCCATACAGATTGTGAAATTCTTTGGTCTAGTTCTGTGAAAAATACTGTTGTTAGCTTGATAGGGATTGCACTGAATCTATAGACTGCTTTGGGTAACATAGTCATTTTGACAATATTGATTCTTCCAATCCATGAACACGGTATGTTTCTCCATCTCTTTGTGTCCTCTTTGATTTCTTTCATCAGTGTTTTATAGTTTTCTATGTATAGGTCTTTTGTTTCTTTAGGTAGATATACTCCTAAGTATTTTATTCTTTTTGTTGCAATGGTGAATGGTATTGTTTCCTTAATTTCTCTTTCTGTTTTCTCATTGTTAGTGTATAGGAATGCAAGGGATTTCTGGGTGTTAATTTTATATCCTACAACTTTACTATAATCATTGATTAGCTCTAGTAATTTTCTGGTAGAGTCTTTAGGTTGAGGGTAATGCTTGCTGTGGGTTTGTCATATATAGCTTTTATTATGTTGAGGTATGTTCCTTCTATTCCTGCTTTCTCGAGAGTTTTAATCATAAAGACTTACTTTAAAGCTATAATAATCAGGACAGTGGGCTTCAGCAGTAAAGAATCTGCCTGCAATGCAGATAATGTGGGCTTGATCCCTGGTTTGGGAAGATCCCCTGGAGAAGGAAATGGCAACCCATTCTGGTATTCTTGCCTGAAAAATACTATGGACAGAGGAGCCTGGAGGAGTACATCGGGGTTGCGAAGAGTTGGACACAACTTAACGACTAAAAACCGTCAAAACATCAAGTCACTGGAGAAGAATGAACAAATAGATCAGCAGAAGAGAAAAGAGAGGCTAGAAATATACCCACACAAATATAGTCAAATGATCTTTGGTATAGGAATGAAGCAATTAGATGAAGAAAGAACAACTTTTTTCAACAAATGAGCCAGAATAATTGGATATCCACATTAAAGAAAAAAAAAAAAGAATCTAGACACATTTTAAACTTTAACAAAAATTAAATCCAAAAGGATCAGGAACCTAAATGGAAAACAAAAACTATGAAGCTTCTAGAAAACAAAAGGAGAAAATTTAGGTGAACTTGAGTTTTTAGATACAACAATGTAAGTACAATCCTGAAAGGAAAAAAAATGTATGTTAGACTGTATTAAAATTAAAAACTTCTGCTCTATAAAAGGCACAATTCAGAAAAATAAAATATGAGCAACAGATTGAGAAAAAATATTTGCAAAACACATACCTGATAAAGGGCTTACCTCTAAAATAATAGGAAAAACTCTTAAAACTCAACATTAAAAAAACAAACAATCCAATTTAAGAATGGGGAAAAGATGTGAGGCAATATCTCGCTGAAGAAGATATACAGATAGCAACTAAGCATATGAAGACATTCAGCATCATGTCATAAGGGATCTGCAAATTAAAGTAGCAATTGGATATGACTACTCATGTATTAAAATGGTTAAAATTCAAAATATCACAATAGCCATTGCTGGTAAGGATGCAGAGTAATGGGAGGTCTCAAGCACTGCTGGTAGGAATGCAAATTGTCCAGCCACTCTGGAAAGCAGTTTGGCAGTTCCTTTCAAATCTAAACATAATCTTAACATATTACACAGCAATCATTCTCCTATGTGTTTATCCTTATGAGTTACAAGTTGATGTCCATATAAAAATTTGTACATAAATGTTTATAGCAGCTTTACTCACAATTACCTCAAATGAGAAGCAACCAAAATGTCATTTCATAGGTAAATGAATGAAAAAACTATGGTATATGCCTACAATGAAATATTAATTGGTGACAAAAAAGAAATGAGTGAGTTATTAAGCAACAGAAAGGCATGGAGAAAAATGAATATTGCTAAGTGAAAGAAGCCAGTGTGAACAGGCTGACTATTGCATGATTCCAACTATTTGACATTCTAAAAGACAAAATTATAAAGAAAATATATATAGAAGTGATTGTCAGAGGTTTGGGTGATAGGGAAAGAGATAAATAAGTGAAATATGGGGGGATTTTAGCATAGGAAAACCATTCTTATGATATTGTAATGGCAGATACTTGACATTACACATTTTACCCTCTTCCTTCACCCACAGGACTGTCTAACACAAAGCGTAAACTATGGACTTCAGTTAGCAATGATCATCAGTGAAAGTGAAAATGAAGTTGCTCAGTCGTGTCCGACTCTTTGCGACCCCGTGGACTGTAGCCCACCAGGCTCCTCCAGATTCTCCAGGCAAGAATACTGGAGTGGGTTACCATTTCCTTCTCCAGGAGATCTTCCCGACCCAGGGATCGAACCCGGGTCTCCCGCATTGGAGGCAGACACTTTAACCTCTGAGCCACCAGGAAAGCCCAATGATCATCAGTACTGGTCCATTAATTGTAACACATATACCAAAGCAATATATGAATAGTAGAGGAAGCTGTATGTGTGTGTGAGGGATTCTTGAGAATTCTGTACTATATGCTCATTTTTCTGTCAATGTAAAGTGAAAGTATTTGTTGCTCAGTATGTCTGACTCTTTGTGACCCTGTGGACTGTAGCCTGCCAGGCTCCTCTGTCCGTGGAATTCTCTAGGCAAGAATACTGAAGTGGGTATCCATTCCCTTCTCCAGAGGGTCTTACCAACTCAGGAATTGAACCCCTGTTCTTAAAATAAAGTCTATTAATTAAAAGAGCTTACATGCTATATTCTGACTCCCTACCATGAATACAATTGCTTTAATTTTCTAATACTACCTTTCCTTATCTCTCCATATATATTTCTTCTTAATTTTTGTTGAATAACCACTCAATGAAGAGAGGATTATAGTGATATAAATAATGTTAACAACTGAGCAGTGCACAATATTATGATTACATTTTGTTTCTTGTACATTTATTCTCTTTTGCCTGTAGTTTTAATTGTGCTCCAACAAGAACTTAAAAACACCTCTGATTATAATCAAACACCTGAGTTAATCAGTTCACTTGAATTCATATTTTTCTTAAATCCCTATTTCTTGAAGCCCTCTGCCTCTGGTTCCAATCTGGGTTGATTTATTGCTAGGCATTCTACTCAGTTGTTTTTTTCCTTGGGTGTCCCTTTATTACCCTCAAACTACTATTTCCTCACTCCTTTCTAGGTCCCCTAATCTCAAATCTTTCTCTTTGTGATTTTGCACTGTATCAACTTAAACTGAAATTACATCCCAGAATGCCCCACTTGATACAGTTCTCTGTCGGCACTGATCGCATGAGGCATATTGCTCAAAGTTTGCAAGATGGAAGGGAAGCAGGAGACATATTTCTTACACTTGGAAGGCTGATACAAGACACTAGTTATGCTGAGTAGGAGAATGAATCTAATAACTGAATTGTCCCTTAAATTGACTTTTTCCCTCTTCCCTTATTTTTAGCACCTTCCCTCACTTACACGTTCAGTGCCACAGGGTCACTCTGTGCCCTAAATTTGTTTTCAGCTTCTTTGTGGTTTTGCAATACAAATCAACTTCCTTCTCAGTAGCTTCTTCTATTTAAGTTCCACAGGGCATAATTTTGCCTTTTTAATTCACTGCTTTATTGCTTCTCCCTCAACAGGGCCTAGGACATAGTAGGTGCTCAATAAATATTTGTGTGCTCAGCTGCTCAGTCATGTCCAGCTCTTTGCGACCCCACGGACTGTAGCCTGCTAGGCTCTTCTCTGTCCATAGGACTCCCCAGGCAAGAATACTGGAGTGGGTTGCCATTTCCTATTCTAGGGAATTATTCTTAACCCAAGGACAGAACCTGCATCTCTTCTGTCTCCTGCATCGGCAGGCAGATTCTTTACCACTGCACCACCTGGCAATAAATGTTATTTTTAGTAAATGATAAATGTAAGTGCGTAGTTTCAGTTTTCATTACTCTGCTAAGTGAGTTCCTATTTCCATCATCTAAATTTTTATTATCAACTTTTTTCTATTTTCTCTTCTCCCATTCTTTTTGATTATAGGGGCAGTACCCTCTATTTTTACTTATACTCTTTATATTAACAGGGTTTTAGGACAGAGTGGAATAAATGTGCATTTTCATTTTGCCATGCTTATGTGACTATCAAGCATTATTTTTCAACTATATTAATATTTTAAAAAAATGTTTTTGTTCTGACTCTTGAATTCTCCCAGTAAAACCGTGAAGCCTGGAGATGGGGACGTTGTATTTTGTGTTGAGAACTGTGTGGCTTCTCCAGCTTCTTCTCTCCTCCATCATGCTATCATGTTTAGTATTACTTTTTAAAATCAGTAGCAGCAGTTATCCACCAGTTATAATTTTTCCATGAGGTAAGTACACTACACTTCAGGAACTCTTGGGCTTTCTCTTTTCCCTGAACTTTAAATAAATTATGACACACTTATTTTACAGCCGAATTAGGTGCCAGGAAAAGATAGAAAAATCTATCTTCCACTTCTCGGACAAAGGCTGGTCATCCCAGCAGTATTTGTGTAATGACTCACTCATTATTGATCAAGGGCCTAGAAAGTCTGAGGAATTTTACATTTTGACAATTTGGGAGTAATTTATGATAACAAAAGCAATAGTAGGAAGAGAGTTATTCTGTACATTTATTGCTAAATGCAGCTGTCAAACCCAGGTGCCAAGAGGTATAAATGTAAAGAATTGTGTCATGACATCTAGTGCTTCCTGAAGTAAAATAACTCAGTTGCATAGCACTGAATAGCTTAATGGCCTTTGGTTTATTTTCTCTTGACTCTTTACAAATCTGAAAACTATAAAATCTTATGTATTCAGGACTATATATCTGTTATTAGTGCCAAGATAGATGGTTTTCCTCTCAAATTCATTTGTCAGTTTGTTAAGCATTTCACCAGAGCTAAAAGACTGCTATCCACCTGTCAAAAATAAAATTTTATAGGTTGCCATCTTTGGATAAGCTACCTTTGATGACAAGAGGATTGCCAAGTGTCTCCCTCCTCCACAAACAATAATGGCATTATTCTAAGCAGAGATTAAAAAAAAATTGCGTTATTGCAGTTTGAAATCTAAGTATTCCGTTGAATTCAATGAAGTCTTAAGCAAAGACATAGCCTGGTGTGGCAGAAAGTACCTGCCTGCCGAGTCATACCCAGAAGTGAAAAATACAGATATTTAGCAATTTTAGATGGCACAAGCCATAGGATCCAGAAATGGCTAAAATTCTAATGACCTCTGCTGTACTGGGCATTATTTATTCAATTCTAGCTGGTTAGAAAGTCCCCTGGGTCCTAGGAGAAGGGTCAGGGGCATACAGGGGACTCAAGGCAGTGACTATGTGCCAACAGTTACAGAAATATTTCAATATTTTAACCACTAGTGCTGATGTACTACTGTCTTCTGGCCTGAGTCATACTAAATTTTAATTTCTTTCACAGCCCTTTCCTAGGATGTGACTCAAGGTAAGGTCCTTAACCTCTCTGAGCTTAATTTCTTCATCTGTCTTAACAGGCTACTTTGACCGGGCTGTAGCTCACATGTGTCATTTTGCAACACCTGACCAGATTTTCTAGGTGTGTCTTAGTTGGACAAAGACTGCCTAAACTTGTGTTCTCTGGGAAGAATGACTCTGGTAGAAATTAAAACTTACAGAACCAGACCATTACAGGAGCAGCAACTCTGCTATGAGCAGGATGCTGTTGCTGGTGTAACTAAGACATCACTTCTACAACTATCAGTTCCAGAGTCTCACTACCATCACTAAGTTTGAGAAGGCTTGCTGTCAAATTTTTCAGCCATTGGTAAAGTTATTATGAAATGTTACATTTACTATAATCTACACTTGAGAATGGATGTCTTACCTTTTGCTCTAAATAACTCAGTTCTGAAATAAATTCAAATCTTACATCAGTGCCTCTGCTTCCCAGGTGGAGCAGTAGTAAAGAATCTGCCTGCCAATGCAGGAAACACAAGAGATGTGGGTTTGATCCCTGGACTGGGAAGATTCCTTGGAGGAGGAAGTAACAACTCACTCCAGCATTCTTGCCTGGAAAATTCCATGGACTGAGGAGCTTGGTGGGCTACAGTCCATGGGATCGCAATGAGTCGGACACAGTTGAAAGACTGAACACGCACTGAACACAAAATCAATTCAAAACTTGGACAAGTGCATCTGAATATATAAAATTAAATCCCATTTAGAGTGATGGCTATACAGAAATTGGGAATTTTTTTTGGCCACATCATGTGGCTTGTACAATCTTAGTTCCCTGACCAGGAATTGAACCTGGGCCCTGACATAAAAAGCCCAGAATCCTAAACATTAGGCCACTGGGGAGTTCCCCGAGAATCAGGAAAATTTTTAGCTTTCTGGTCTCTGCAATACAAGAATGCAACTGGAAGGCATAAATGAATTTTGACCCTGGAAGCAAAGCTCATATGTAACATACTATCTTAAATGCCACTTCTATGTCAAAGATTCTATGGCTGATCATAAGGTATCTGAATTCAGATCTGTACAATAATCTTGCCCAAAGTTTTCATAAATACTTGCAAAGATTACTAATATGTTTATGCTGACAATTTACAGATCATAAATTACTTTGACAGACAAAAACTACAAAAAGCACAATATTAAAAGAAAAGTTGCCCTAAAACAGACAATGCAGATTTATACCCTCTCTTGAAGTCAATCTGACTTATTATTTAGACATCAAAATATCTGAATTTATTTCACCAAAGACTTAGTTTCTCTACCACTTCAATAACAAGTAATTTAGTATTAACTTTAGTTAGCGAGGAGACTTTTTTTAAAGTAATTTAAAGTAATTTTGTCTATGATAGATTTGAAATACATTGATGCCTGATATATCTTTATAAAGATAATGAGCTATATAGACAATCCTGAATGAATAATAATTATTTTTTTGTATTTATTAACCATCGAATTCACTTTCCTGTGTGTAAAAGGGCAAAAGTTTCAAAAATAAAACAAATTACTTTTTCATTCATTTATCCAGGATTACATAATTATGTAAAAATTGAGCCATTCTTACTATAGACATAAATTGCCAAAACTTTTGGCTAAATGAGTTTCATTCTTTATTGCTGTAAGATAAGCTCTAATCGATGGGAGCCATATGTCAACTGAACTGTGGGGATTTTGCAATATTAACTGCAGTAACTAATATATTCAATTTACAGATTTGACAAAATTTATTATATAAAACTGTCATATTCTAAACATATGCTTACATAGCTAATATCTAATAATCGTACTGCTTCTAAAATAGAGTATTAGAAAATCCAGATGGTTAGGAAAGCCTATAGAAAAGGGGTTAGAAAATATAATCTCTCTGTATATAGAAATATAAATCTTATAAATCAAGAAATAGCTTAGGGTCACTTGTATACAGTCACATTCTGGAATTGATGACATGTTCTTACTGATGTAAAAAATGGTTATAACCTAAAAGTTGAGAGTTATGTTTTCTTTAGTGAAAAGTTTTACTACTTAAGCCTGGGAGACAAATAACTCTAGGAGAACTGCTCCAAGAAGGTGAGGGGAGGACCCAGGTTATACAAAAGTCTAGCAACAAAGGGCAGGTAGCCTGAACACCAAAAAGATGACTGTTAATGAAAGAAAACCAGATATCCCAAGTTAAGGAATTTAGTGCTTTTCCATGTATGGGAAGATGCAAGAGTCTGGGCTCACTGAAATTATTACTTTCACACGCATCTCAGCTGTCAGGGGCCAGTATCCTGCGTTTCTCACATTCTTAGTTCCTCAGTGCTCACAGGAGGGAGTGGGTGCAGCCTCGTGGCTGCCAGATCAATCAGATATTCTCCTCCATCCTGAGTGCTCTTCAGTGCAGTTCAGTCACTCAGTCGTGTCTGACTCTTTGTGACCCCATGAATCGTAGCATGCCAGGCCTCCCTGGCCATCACCAACTCCTGGAGTTTACTCAAACTCATGTCCATCGAGTCGGTGATGCCATCCAGCCATCTCATCCTCTGTCGTCCCCTTCTCCTCCTGCCCCCAATCCCTCCCAGAATCAGGGTCTTTTCCAATGAGTCAACTCTTCGTATCGAGTGGCCAAAGTACTGGAGTTTCAGCTTCAACATCAGTCCTTCCAATGAACACCCAGGACTGATCTCCTTTAGGATGGACTGGTTGGATCTCCTTGCAGTCCAAGGGACGCTCAAGAGTCTTCTCCAACACCACAGTTCAAAAGCATCAATTCGTCAGCACTCAGCTTTCTTCACAGTCCAACTCTCACATCCATACATGACCACTGGAAAAACCACAGCCTTGACTAGACGGACCTTTGTTGGCAAAGTAATGTTTCTTCTTTTAAATATGCTATCTAGGTTAGTCATAACTTTCCTTCCAAGGAGTAAGTCTTTCAATGTCATGGTTGCAATCACCATCTGCAGTGATTTTGGAGCCCCCAAAAATAAAGTCTGACACTGTTTCCACTGTCTCCCCATCTATTTCCCATGAAGTAATGGGACCAGATGCCATGATCTGAGTTTTCTGAATGTTGAGCTTTAAGCCAGCTTTTCCACTTTCCTCTTTCATTTTCATCAAGAGGCCTTTTAGTTCCTCTTCACTTTCTGCCATAAGGGTGGTGTCATCTGCATATCTGAGGTTATTGATATTTCTCCCGGCAATCTTGATTCCAGCTTGTGCTTCATCCAGCCCAGTGTTTCTCATGATGTACTCTGCATATAAGTTAAATAAGCAGGGTGACAATATACAGCCTTGACATACTCCTTTTCCTATTTGGAACCAGTCTGTTGTTCCATGTCCAGTTCTGTTGCTTCCTGACCTGCATATAGGTTTCTCAAGTGGCAAGTCAGGTGATCTGGTATTCCCATCTCTTTCAGAATTTTCCACAGTTTATTGTGATCCACTCAGTCAAAGGCTTTGGCATAGTCAATGAAGCAGAAGTAGATGTTTTTCTGGAACTCTCTTGCTTTTTCTATGATCCAGTGGATGTTGGAAATTTGATCTCTGGTAACTCTGCTTTCTCTAAAACCAGATTGAACATCTGGAAGTTCATGGTTCACGTATTGCTGAAGCCTGGCTTGGAGAATTTTGAGCATTACTCTACTATTGTGTGAGATGAGTGGAATTGTGCAGTAGTTTGAGCATTCTTTGGGATTTGCCTTTCTTTGGGATTGGAATGAAAGCTGACCTTTTCCAGTCCTGTGGCCACTGCTGAGTTTTCCATATTTGCCAGCATATTGAGTGCAGCACTTTCACATCATCATCTTTGAGGATTTGAAATAGCTCAACTGGAATTCCATCACCTCCACTAGCTTTGTTCGTCGTGACGCTTCCTAAGGCCCAGTTGACTTCACATTCCAGGATGTCTGGCTTTAGGTGAGTGATCACACCATCATGATTATCTGGGTCATGAAGATCTTTTTATACAGTGCTTCTGTGTATTCTTGCCACCTCTTCTTAATATCTTCTGCTTCTGTTAAGTCCATACCATTTCTGTCCTTTATCAAATCCATCTTTGCATGAAATGTTCCCTTGGTATCTCTAATTTTCTTGAATAGATCTCTAGTCATTCCCATACTGTTGTTTTCCTCTGTTTCTTTGCATTGATCACTGAGGAAGGTTTTCTTATCTCTCCTTGCTATTCTTTGGAACTCTGCATTCAAATGGGAATATCTTTCCTTTTCTCCTTTGCTTTTTGCTTCTCTTCTTTTCATAGCTATTTTGTAAGGCCTCCTCAGATAGCCATTTTGCTTTTTTGCATTTCTTATCCATGAGCATGGTCTTGATCCCTGTCTGCTGTACAATGTCATGAACCTCTGGCCATAGTTCATCAGGCACTCTGTCTATCAGAAATAGTCCCTTAAATCTATTTCTCACTTCTACTGTATAATCATAGGGATTTGATTTAGGTCATACCCGAATGGTCCAGTGGTTTTCCCTACTTTCTTCAATTTAAGTCTGAATTTAGCAATAAGGAGTTCATGATCTGAGCCACAGTCAGCTCCTGGTCTTGTTTTTGCTGACTGTGTAGAGCTTCTCCATCTTTGGCTCCAAAGAATATAATCAATCTGATTTCGGTGTTGACCATCTGGTGATGTCCATGTGTAGAGTCTTCTCTTGTGTTGTTGGAAGAGGGTGTTTGCTATGACCAGTGTGTTCTCTTGGCAAAACTCTCTTAGCCTTTGCCCTGCTTCATTCCGTACTCCAAGGCCAAATTTGCCTGTTACCCCAGGTGTTTCTTGACTTCCTACTTTTGCATTCCAGTCCTCTATAATGAAAAGGACATCTTTTTTGGGTGTTAGTTCTAAAAGGTCTTGTAGGTCTTCATAGAAGTGTTCAACTTCAGCTTCTTCAGCATTACTGGTTGGGGCATAGGCTTGGATTACTGTGATATTGAATGGTTTGCCTTGGAAACGAACAGAGATCATTCTGTTGTTTCTGAGATTGCATCCAAGTACTGCATTTTGGACTCTTTTGTTGACTATGATGGCTACTCCATTTCTTCTAAGGGATTCCTGCCCACAGTAGTAGATATAATGGTCATCTGAGTTAAATTCACCCATTCCAGTCCTTTTCCTAGAATGTCGACATTCACTCTTGCCATCTCCTGTTTGACCACTTCCAGTTTGCCTTGATTCATGGACCTAACATTCCAGGTTCCTATGCAATATTGCTCTTTACAGCATCGGACCTTGCTTCCATCACCAGTCACATCCACAACTGGGTATTGTTTTTGCTTTGGCTTCATCCCTTCATTCTTTCTGGAGTTATTTCTCCACTGATCTCCAGTAGCATATTGGGCACCTACTGACCTGGGGAGTTCCTCTTTCAGTGTCCAATCATTTTGCCTTTTCATACTGTTCCTGGGGTTCTCAAGGGAAGAATACTGAAGTGGTTTGCCATTCCCTTCTCCAGTGGACCACATTCTGTCAGACCTCTTCACCATGACCCGTCTGTCTTAGGTGGCCCCACAGGGCATGGCTTAGTTTCGTTGAGTTAGAGAAGGCTGTGGTCTGTGTGATCAGATTGGCTAGTTTTCTGTGATTATGGTTTCAGTGTGTATTGCCCTCTGATGCTCTCTCGCAACACCTACCGTCTTACTTGGGTTTCTCTTACCTTGGACGTGGGGTATCTTTTTACGGCTGCTTCAGCATTGCGCAGCCGCTGCTCCTGACCTTGGACGAGGGGTATCTCCTCACGGCCGCAGCCCCTGACCTCGGGTGGGCTCAGGAATTCACAATGGGAAGGCTGAATCACCAATGACTGTGACATCCTTGTTGGCTAATATGGCAGGAAATACTCCATTTCTTACTCTTAAAGAAACAGTATTGAACTTGAAAATTTCTTGAGAATTGTAAGGCAAATACTAAACAATCACAGTTTTCAAATTTAAGACATCCCTCAGAGGCAAAATGGAGATGGGCAGCACAGGGGTTATGGAGGTGGAGTTGGGGGACTGTGTTACTGAGAAGAGTTGTGAGTTTTTACAGATTATGTGTGATTGTGTAAAATACTCATAAGAACAAAGTCATTGAAAGGAAAAGTAGTTCTTGAAATCTTTCACTTGCTATCTCTACTGGTCTCTCTTTATTATTGTTTTACTTTTTATATTATTCCAGGCAAGGCACAGGATTTAAAACAACCCCATGTCTCTCAAATTCTTTTACAACTAGTCTAACATATGTCATTTTCAGGGACTTTTTAGCAAATGACTTTATTTGCAAGAGTGTGGTAAATTATAAACCAATTTGGAAGTTACAGATAATTTATGAAATCATGTAAGAAATATGAAGAGGATTTATAGGCATAAAATATCAGAAATAAAGAGAAAATAATTGTCCTTTAAATTTCCCCATCATTGGGGGAATTTGAATTATGAGGTTAAGAGAGCTCAGATAGGAGATTAGCTTAGCTCTCCATGAATTAAGCCCAGTGTGTGCTTCTAGGCTATAAATTAGTGGAATGAATCCAGAAATGAAATGATGGTTGATTCCCAGGCAATTAAAACAAAAAGGAAAAAGCTAATCTTAGACCAATTGAAAAAGCTTTCTTCCCTTTGTCAACAGTATTTACAGGAAAAAAAAAAAAACAACCCTTTTTTTGGTGTTAATTCTAGTGGGCTGATAACAATAGAAGGCATTTTTCCCCCCGGTAAACATGATCCACTCTTACGTTAGTTTTATACCATTGTCTTCCTGTTTTGATGTTTGTGAAAGCCCAGTTTTCTTCAGATTATTGATAACTCTTAATATGAGTTTGTGCATGCTGTGTTTTCACACTGCATCTTCATGAGGAACATACAGTCTTATCTGATCTCCATCAAAATACCAATGACTTCAGTAACCTTGCAAATAGAATTTTTCTCAAGACTGAGAACAGTAGAGAGAATTTTTTTTATTATTCTTTAAGTGTATGACTTAAAAGCTAAGACCACAGAATCAGGAAAGCAGATTAGTAAATTATTGTTATGATTTGTAAAAAATTGAAAATGGCATCAAGGAAAAATCTTGCTGTACATAATCTTTATTTTTTTCTCCCTCTCCTCTGAGCCAGGCCCCTTTGAACCATTACCTCAGAAAATACATTGCTCAACCTTTTATTCTCTGAACAATGCTGTTTTTCTGTTTTTATAAAGTGCACAGAATAAATCTGCTACCTAATACCTCTAACTATACACGCTGTGAATCTATTTGATAAATTAATTAAATTTAGTTATTGAATCCTGTGTTTCCCAATTTCTATGTTGATAACAGATCAGACTAGAAAGGCATGCATATGGTTGATAAGAGTCTGAGTTAAGCATCAGAGTGTTTATACTGGTTCATGAACTCATATAACAAAGTGGTGAATGTTACGACTACCCAGGACTCTTAGTAATAATGAGACATCAATGGAAATGCAATCATGTTTTTTGAACCTCAATTTTTTTTCCCTTAGAAGTGATGGTTTTGAATTGAAAAAAGCAAATACCTTTCAACATGTGGCCAGCCTTTCACATGACACTCTTAAAGCTCACTTTGATTTTTATGGCTGTTTCTTTACACAACCAAGAGCCTATAGAGACTCAATGATTCTGCTATGTTTGTGCAGTTGGGTCAAAGGTTTTGAAACTGCCTGCAGGAGAAATCGGCAGTAGGAAAGAATTAATTCAAATCATGTTATTGTGTAAAATAAGGCATATTTCTTATCATAGCTCAGGTGTTTGGAGACTGAAACTACATAAATGAGCCAATTCTCATTTTGGTCTGTCATATAAGTCTAAAGTTTCACCATCATCTCATTCTTGGATCTGATTTTGTAGCCTACTTCCAACACTTTTAAAATATAATTCAAGATACAGAACAGTACATATGTGTATATATGTATTTCTTTAAAAATCATATACTGCTGGAAACTCTCCAAGAAAACAAAATTAAATTGCTTGATAAGTCATTTTTTTCACATGAGGATTCTTCTACGAGTACAGATATGGTACATAAAAATTACAAACTGAAGACCGTCAACCTCATATCTGTGTGTTAGACTTTGAAATTAATTACTTTTCTTCAACAGATCTCATAGTGACTACAGTCTGGCTCTCATTCCTCCTCATTTTCTCCTAACAGAGAGACCATTTGTCAACACCTTTTGAATATATTGGAAGGTTATGAGTTAAATCCAATGTTGGATTCTGTTCCCTAATTAAAATATCTCTTTATGACTCAAAGAATTAATTCTTTGAAGACAAATTTTTGGTTATTCACTTTCATAAAAAGAAGATCCACCAGACAGTTGATGTGTGAGGAAATCTGCTATTGTTTAATACATGATTCTTGTGCAAAAGGTTTAATCCTGTTTATACTATATGAGTTGGGGTTGTCAATATAATCTGGTCTCTAAAAAGTCACCCAATCATCTGAGATTCAACTGAGTTAGATTCATGACATGATGATGAGATTCATAGTAGCATGATAGGAAAGTGAGGACCTGGACCCAGCTGTTGGGCTTGGGGCTGAGAGTACCATTTACAACTTAAGAAGTGGCACTTGATGGGTTTGTCGACAATGTAGGTAAAGGTAACTACCATCTACATGAGGAAGAGGTGATTAGCAATTATAAGTCCACTGCCACCTCCCAGAGGAACAAGGTCCTGGGCAGCTCCTCACACAGAGGTTGATGAATCAAGGGAAAGGCAGGGATGCAGTTAACTCACAAAGCCTGAGGCAGAGAATGTGGCCTTGGGAAGAAAGTAAAAATCCACTAATGTAATTGGGACCAATAATCAGGGTCTGGCCAAATTAGTTGGGACAACAATTTGCCACTAGTTGCCCACATGGTGAACCATAACATTGAGCTCTCTTGCCTTTGACAGAAACTAATGTAGGTTTAAACCTAAAACAAGAATGACAAGGTTCCAGCTGAGAGGAAGAGAAAATTCAGAGGAGGGGAACTAGGTAGGACCCAACAGTACAAGACAACACCAGCATATATACATTTAACTTACAGAAATAAATAGCTTTGCTCACTTAAAAGACTGCATGGGAAATCCTCCTTCATTTTATTTATTTATTTTGCTTTCAGTGACCTAATGAAAGAGGTTGCAAAAGAGAAACAAAGGGCTACTCAAGGCCTTTTTCAAAGGCAGTTTTGATGACATATGATTTTTGTTTAACATACTCCTCTTGAATACAAACTCTATGTAATATGTGCTTTCACTCTAGTCTGCTAATACAAAAGAAGAACCAGGAAGAGAATTTCTTTGGTTGCTAGAGGATGCTGCTTTTGGAAAACTAGAGAAACAAAGAACTCTTAGTAGATGTTCTTGGAACCAAGACATATGTATTTGTCTTTTCAGCAAAGACTCATTGAAGTTGAAATACATGCCACGGGAACCAAGAGCACAAATAAGGATGATGTTGGCTGCCTGTCCTGGGAGAGAGTTGTGGGGTGAAAAGCTGTGTGACTAGACAATTGCAAGACAAAGTCACAACGACTGCAATACAGTCATTAACAAATACAGAGGGAGCTATGGCAGGTAACAGCTCCTTAAATTTGTGGTATGGAAGGCATCAGGCTGGTAGTGACTTGATTCACTGGAATAAGGAAGAGTTGGGCATTCTTGACAATAAAAGTACCTTTCATTTGCACAGCAAATTAAGAGTTTCCAAGGCATTTTCAATAGGTCATCTTATCTGCTGCACAGACAGTCCATTAATGCAGATATTTTCCTATTTTACAGATGAGGAAACTGGCCATGAGCAGAAAAATGACATACCCTAGCCACTCAAGAAAGCAAGTGGGAGGACTGAGTCTCAAAATCATCAGAGAGCTTCCTGGTACATCATGCATGGTTGCCTTTACCATCATGCAAGTTGACTTGAGGATACTCTGACTCTTAATTATTTAGCGAAGCAGCATCAGTGTAGTGACACTCTCGTTTTAATCAAACTTTAGACAAACTCCTCTGAGCCATCTTTTCAACAAGGCCTCGACTTTGGGTCTTATCTTTGACTGTATAGTATAGTTGTAGCTAAATTCCTGCTTAAATAAGTTTAATGAGACTCCTACCACCTTCAATATATGATCAAATTCTTTATCCCCCATGACTGATATCTGATTATTTTGGCTTGCCTTTCATAAGAATTCTGTTAAGTCAGGTTAGCAAGAATCCCCCTGCCCTTGATGTTTCCTCTCAGTAATTTCCCATCCACTAACCCTCTCACTCTGCTTGTTGACTATAAATCCCCATCTGTCTTTGCTATATTTGGTATTGAGCTTGATTTCTCTCCCCTGTTGCAATAGTCTTGGCATCTATTGAAATAGCCTTGAACAAAGCCTTTCTTGCTATTTTTACAAACATCAGGATAAGTTTTTCTTTAACAATAGTATTGTTAGAAGATAAACTAAAGGATATTAAAGATTTTAAGAGTTTATTTGAGCAGAAATAAACCTGAATCAGGCAGCATCTAATCTAGCAGATAAAAAGGAACTCTAAGGAGTTGTAAACAATTAAAGACTTTTATAGGCAGAAGGAAACAGGAACAAGGAATTTATATCAGGCAAAAAAAGTGGGTTGGTTACTGCAAAGCTACTTTCCTTTAGGGATAGCAAGGATCTGTTACGCAGATTACCTAACTAGTGCTAATCAGGCAACTTCTGATTGACTAGTTTAAAATGCTATTTCTGGGAGAATTTAAAGTATAATTAGAGCCTCAGTTTGGTGTTGTGGTATTTAACAAAAGGAATTCTATTTTGCACCACTTGTCTCGTTTTTAAAAATTCTCCCCTTTTTATCAGCCTCTCAGTCTTAGAGATATGATCAATTTTTAAGGTGTTAACTTTACTCTCAGCTACTACTCTGGCATTCTCAGTTTTTGTTGAATCTCTGTGTGGCATTCACAGACCATGACGCTGAGTTCACATTCTATAAATTGGTCATTCTCTCTCTCTCTCTTTTTTTTTTTCCTAATGTTCTCGTCTTAAGGAGATTATTTGCTTGGGGTGAACTGCTGCAAACATGCATTTCAAGCTTTTGAGAAAATACAGCATGTCAGGAAGACTACTGTGATTATTGTAAGCAGGATAAGTCTCAATTTCTGGAGTGTACTTCAGAACCATGGTCCCTAAGACTTAAATTATTAGGATTAAATCAAAGAAAGACCCCAATGAAGGAATCACTTCCTTAAGCCAGCTGGTTTGTTCAGTAATCTTATGTAAAGTGAAAGAAAGTGAAAGTCGCTCAGTTGTGTTCAACTCTTTGGGACCCATGGATTGTAGTCTGCCAGGCTCCCCTTAGCATGCAATTCTCCAGGCCAGAATACTGGAGTGGGGGGTCGTTCCCTTCTCCAGGGGATCTTCCCAACCCAGGCATCAAACCCAGGTCTTCTGCACTGCAGGCAGATTATGTAGCTGAGTCTCAATTGCCCCAGAAGTCTCAGTCCAAGTGCAGCATAGTGCTGGCCACAGTTCAAACACCTCCTTGCTCTGATAAAAGATATCTGATTGTCAGGGGCTATCCTATTATCAGTAATAACTTTGGCCAGAGAGTCTAGGGATTTTTATCAGGCATCTACAGCTTTAACAGAAGATTTTGCAATACATTCAAAAATGAGAGAGAGATTCCTTATTACAGCTTCATTTGTACTTACTCCTAACCAAGACAGTAGAGATCTGTCAAAGGAAACTAATTTTGAAACATCTATGCCTCCTGGTAATTCTCGTTTGAATCTGTGTCTCAGGACTGGAAAGGTGACAGCCGTGGAGGTCAGGAAAATGTAAGGGTCTAAGACTACACTGGTGGTTTTATTCTGGTTACTCTTGCCTTGAGTCCCCCTCTTTGTCCACAGGCTGAATGCAAGGTTCTGTTAGTTTGGGTTTTTAACCAGAGACAGGGAAATAGGATTAGGAGTCTGACATGATAGAGAGGAAGCTGAGTTTGTTCCAGAGAAACTGAGACTTTGGAAACCAGGGAGAAGTTTGTGATGGGAAGAACTGCAGGATCATGAGTACTGTGGCAAACCCAAACGTCATCGGGAGGTTGGATCACCTAAACCCTTACAATAACCTGAGACATGTGAAGAGTGACATTAGCTCTCTAGGCCAGAAGAAGAAAACAAGGCGAACAAAAGAATTATAAAGGGTTTCATGGCAAACACATTAGGAAAAGGATGGTCAGAGAGGCAGGAGAAATGGAAAGAAAGTCTCGAGAGGAAATGGTCTAACTCAGTGTCAGCTACTACTTCCTAGGCAATTTGATGTTGACGCTTCTAGCATTCGTACAAAAACAAATGTCAGATGGAACATATGTCTTCAGTTGTGAAGTTTCAACTCATAATTTGGCAGCAGTGTCACTGGTTAAAAGCGCTTAGTAGAGTTCTTTCCATAAGTTTTACTTTTGCAAAAGCATTAGGATAAAAGGACAACTATCTGTAGATGACAAAGCCTTAAAAATGTCCATGTTTAAAGATTTAATGATTCGTTGTAATAGAACTGACAATGAAATTTGGTTATTTCTGTGACAAGCAATATATTAAGATAATAACTGGAATGGTGATTGAGAACATATCAGAATACATCAAATTTTTAGAACATTCATAAAATTTCTAGAACACTTTTATTGCTGACCTGCAAACATACAAATATAAATACAAATACGTAAGAAAACATCATCACTTATTGAGAATTCTTCTTGTGTCATTTAATGTACTGAATAAATATAACATTTCTAACTTAGCATCTCTCTTTTATAAGGAGACAGGCAAATTGTTTGACATTCTCCAGGGGCCCACTGGGGAATTTCAAAGTTAATTCAAGGTGAAAAATACTCACTCCATTTAGAATTTGATTTTGAGAAGTTGTCAAAACATCAAAAGGTTTGAGCATTTGAATGAACAGGGTCATAGATTATTATGAAAGAACAATTATCTATTTTACTAAAGAGGCAATAGATAATTTTAAAGGCAAATAAAGAAGATTACATAGTTGTAAACAGAATTTAGCTCTTGAAATATTGAAAAGACCAAGTTTTCTAAAGTAATGCAAAACCTGATAAAGACAAAGAGCAGACTAATACTCAAATAAAAATGTATTCTTTTCACGGGGACCTAATTAAACTTAAAACTTTTGCACAGCAAAGGAAACCACCAACAAAATGAAAAGACAATCTATTGAACTGGGGAAAATACTTGAGAGTGATATGACCAAGAAGAGGCTAATATCCAAAATATATAAGTAGCCCATATAACTCGATATAAAAAAAAAAACCCAGTCAATCTGATTTAAAAATGGGCAGAAGACCTGAATAGACATTTTCCAAAGAAGATATACAGATGGCCATCAGGAACATGAAAAGATGCCCAACATCACTAATCATGAGAAAGGCAAATCAAAACCACAATGAGATACCACCTTACACCTGTCAGAATGGCTATTATCAAAGAATCCACAAATAACAATTGTTGGCAAGGTTGTTACCATTTGTAACAATATAGATCTGGAGGGTATTATGCTTAGTGAAATATATCAGAGAAAGAGAAATACTCTATAGCTTATATGTGGAATCTAAAAAATAAAACAAACAAATGAATATAAGAAACAGACTTAGAGATATAGAGAACAAACTGGTGGTTACCAGTGGGGAAAAAAAAGGGGAGAGTGGCACGGTAGGGATAGGGAATTATGAGGTTAAAAACTTCTATGTATAAAATAAATAAGCAACGGGCTACATTGTATGGCACAGGGAAATATAGCCACTGTTTTGCAATAACTTTAAATGGGAGTACAATGTGTAAATATTGAATCACTATGTTGGATACTTAAAACACATATTATAAACCAAGTACACTTCAATTCAAAAAAAAAGGAAAACTTGTTCTTTTAATAGAGAAAACTAAATTCTAATTTTGGACCAGTGTACTTTCAAAATGAAAACTTATTTATTTTTTTATTTTTTTTATTAGTTGGAGGCTAATTACTTCACAACATTTCAGTGGGTTTTGTCATACATTGATATGAATCAGCCATAGATTTACACATATTCCCCATCCCATTTTTTAAAAAACTTAAACAAATCCATTTCAATATTAGTCAGCTTGACCACACATATTAGTCAGCTTGACCACACATGATTCCTTTCCCAAGATTCCTTTCCCACAAACCTTCTATAGCTTTTTCATATCCATTCAGATTTTGTCCTTTGTTCTTTACTCTTTTTTTTCTCATTCTGGAACAATCAATTATTCTACTTTCCTTACCTACTTTTGATAAACTATTGTTTTCTTTCCCCCATTTTAAGTAGTTTTCATTACATATATTGATTAGAAGTCTTAAGCCTTAGAAACCTTAATCGCTAGTAAAAACTAAGACGTAAGCAAACGAGAATTGTCTATTACAGTATTCTGTGGACTACCAAACATAAATACATTTTATAATTTATATTCTTCCTCATAGTAAATTTTCCAATGTGGCAAAAAATATGTTCAACAATAAACCCAAATATGTTATTTCCTATATAAAAAGTAAATCAAAAGTAGATATATCTATGTTCAGTTAATATTTTAGTATTTATCTTATTTGGAAATAATCTAGGTATTCAATTACTATCCATCATTCAACTTATCTGAGTATCACTTTAAGATTTCAAGTTACCAAAAAGACTTTGGAAACTATTTTTTTTTTTTGGAAACCATTTTTAAGTAAACATACAAAAAGGCATACTTATTGTTGAATAGTTCATTTATAAATTTAGTTAAATTCATTTATTTTTTTTTTTTGTTAAATTCATTTAATTTACTTTTTCCTAACAATTATGTTTACTTTATGAAAATCTGATAAGATGTTAAACAGTTATCCACCACTTTAAGTTATCTTTCTTACTGACAAATTTTGTTAATGGAGACAATGTGAGCTTATTTGACTTTTAGTAAACTTATGTAGAATAAAAGTTTTATTTTTAACACTGGTAACTCTAAAGTCATGCCCAGTTTAATTAAATCAACAAACAAACTAGCTTTTATTTTCTGAAGATTATCCTAGATTACATGAATTTGAAAAATATTTGGGTTAGTTTCTGTATTTTTGAGAGTATAGTTGAGTTACATAAATGCTTGTCTTTAAGCCAATTAAATAGACCTCTTTACAAATTAATTTGGTGATGCAAATGGAGGTAGAAAAAAATCACACATTAGACATACTTAGACACACAGAAACATATCTTACAGCTTTCACTTTAAGATTTTATCCATATGATAGGTACAATAATACAAAATCACTAGTTTATAAAAGAACAGTTGAATTTGAATTCTGTTTCTAGCAGATGAAATAAGTGAATATTATTCACTCATAAAAAAAGAATGAAATTTTGCCATTTGCAACACAATGGATGGACCTTGAGAGTATTACACTAAAAGAAATGTCAGACAGAGAAAGACAAATGCCATATAATCTTACAAATGCCGTATGAAATAAAAAACAAAAACAAAAACCACCCAAAACAAACAAACCTTTAGCTTATAGAACAGATTGGTGGTTGCCAGAAAAATGGGGTGGGTAGGTGGGTGAAATAAGTGAAATGGGTCAAAAGGTACAAACTTCCAGTTATAAAATAAATAAATCAGGGGAATGTGCTTTATAGCATGGTGATTATGGTTAATACTGTATCACATAAAAATTCTCATCACATGAAAAAACTATAGCTATGTATGGTGATGGAGGTTACATTATTTCTGATTTTTTCAGGTGATATAATTGATTCTCAAAGAGTAACTTGCCCACACTCACTTATCTAGAAACTGAAATTCTGATTTATTCCAAAGTCTGTGACCTTTCCTATACGTTACATTAACCAAATCCCAACCAAAACTGGAATTTGGTTCTTAGTGAAATCAAATACTGTATGATGATAAATGCATGTAAATTTCAACTGATATAGATTTTAACACTGGGGGGCGGGTAGGGTAGTTAGAAAATCAGGTACTGAGAACAGTGATGTCTTCTTGCTCCCATCTAACGGTTGAGCAGCCATTTTGCAATAGAACTAAGCACAAAAATGATGACTTGACACTTGTTTCTCCAACCACTATCTAAGGGTGGGTCAAACTAGTATTGATTTGGCTATATTAGGGAGTCAACTACTTGTACTCATTTGGCTATATTAGGGAGTCAGGGGCTTCCCTGGTAGCTCAGACAGTAAAGAATTCGCCTGCAGGAGACAGGGTTGGATCCCTGGGTAGGGAAGATCCCCTGGAGAAGGGAATGGCTACCCACTGCAATATTCTTGCCTGGAGAATCCCATGGACAGAGGAGCCTGGTGGGCGCCAGTCCATAGGCCCGCAAAGAGTCTCACACAACTGAGCGACTAACACTTTTATTTTTTCACTTTTCACAGCTGATTCATGTAAAGTAGAAATTAACACAACATTGTAAAACAATTATCCTACAATTAAAAAAATCCTATGATAAATCATAATGGAAAAGAATATTTAAAAAGAACATACAGGAATTAACAACATTGTAAATCAACTGTACTTCAATAAAAATTAAAAAAAAAAAAAAGAAAAGAATGCGTAATTGGCCCTGGAATAGAATGGTTCCGCAACCAGTGGGTAGCCGAAAGCAAATTCACAAGTCGCGTTTCAAAGATTTAATTTTACACATGTTTTTTTGTCCGTTAATCTGAAAGAAAAAGACAACATGAAGTTTTCCCTTCCCCTTTGAATCAGAAGAGCTGACTTTGGTAAGAATTCTTACCGTTTGCCGGCTTCTGTCAGTTTCCTCAGGATGCTACAGCCTCTGGAGCCAGCGGGGTGTGCCGGCGGGTCTCATTCTGGTCATGAGAAATTGAAGAGGAGGGAATATCGTTTTTCCTCTATGCTTTATAGTGAGTGTTCAGCTGAGGCCCCTTTTTCTTTGAGGTGCCTCCTAATCACATAACTGACCCAGGTTAAAAATTCTCTGTTGTGGCCGCTGTAATTCAGGATTATCTTCAGTAAAGTTAACATGCTTGTTCGGCCTCAAAACCAAAACTGTATCTTACGCTGGGCCTACTCTGGCTTAAGTCGGAACCAGTCAGGGCCAGAACCAATCTAGTTTCTAACCTGTCTGTGGTCCGACCCTTGACCCGGTCTGCTTTCTAAGTCGGACCGGTCTCCAAATTTAGACCCGGTCTGGTTTCTCAGTCGGACCCGCTCCAACTCTGGCTGTTTCCAGATCCGGCCTGGAAAAGAAATTCTCAAATGAACGCTGAAAGCTCCTAAGATAAAATCCGCTGAGGCTCCGCCAGACACAGCTCTTTCTCAGGCGGGAGATGCCCCGAGTTCCGGGCTCAGCAGGTACCATATCTGGTTTCTTGTTGCTCATGGGACCCACGGAGTCTCCTTCGGTTCCCGGTTCTTACAGTTACTTATAGAACTGTTAAAAGATAAACTGAGGCACAACTAAACATTTCAAGAGTTTATTTGAGCAAAAAATCAATTCGAATCTAGCGTCCAGTCTAGCAGATAGAAGGGAGTTCCGGAAGACTATAAAATAGACAGAAGGGAGAAGAAATGAGGAAAATACACTAGCCCGAGAAACACTTGGTTAATGCAAAATTACTTTCTTTCAGGGGTTGGCAGGGGTCTGTTAGGCAGATGACCCCACTGGTGCTGACCAGGTGGTTCCTCACTGACTGGCTTAAGGTTCCATTTCTGGAAGAACCGAAAGTGTGATTAAGCCAAGTCTCAATTTGGGC
The DNA here is from genome assembly GCF_019320065.1 of Cervus canadensis. Lineage (NCBI taxonomy): Eukaryota > Metazoa > Chordata > Mammalia > Artiodactyla > Cervidae > Cervus > Cervus canadensis. The sequence goes on along the minus strand of NC_057410.1, from coordinate 35,337,001 downwards.
CTAGCATGAGTAACTCCATTTTGGGCCTGTTGTCTTGTTTTAGCCGTATCTAAAATTGGAATTCCACGTATAAACCAGCTAGGATAATATAGAAAGAGTAAATATTTTTCTTCCATGAGGAAAAAAAAATGTATTTTAAGCTTCTTGAAAGTAAATAGATCTTCTTTATATACCCACTAATTATGGTGGTTTTATATAAATGTTTTAATATTTTAAAAATCCATGTGCCTGTATTTGGCATGTCAATTAATTTATATTTGTCTTATAAGAAATTTATATTAAAAATATTGTATATGTCTTATAAAAATTCATTTTCTTTTCATAAACAGTAAATGCCTTGAACCAAGTCTTAGTTAATGATTTGATATTAGTCTTAGTAAATCCCTAACTATAGTCTTAAAGTTATTCATGACTAATCTGTTTGGTTTGTTTTATCACACAAGTGAAGGGCAGCATTCGCCACTGCGAGACAATGGCTAGAATAGGCAATAGAAATGGCCATTCCCTTTTAGTCTGCCTCCAGAGGATTTGAACTAGGATAGGAGCATCTCATACCACCGCTATGGAAGAAAAACACTTTTTCCTCCCCTGCCTTTTCCTTAGATGGGATTATTTACTGATGGTAAATACCTAAGACCTGAGTTAATTTTAACAAATTGAAAAACCAATTCACAATTTCCAAAACTACTTTTTAATCTTATATGTAATACTAGCTGAAAAGAGTTATCTACTTCCCACTCTAGGATTATATCTGTTTTAATTTCTGTGGGGAATTACATAAATTTGTAGATCTAGTGCCTGCCCTGGAGAAACTTATAATCTAAAAGTAGGAAGATTAAACAAAAATGAAAAATAGTTGGAGGCAAAACCAATTTGCACTTTGCTATTTTTAGAGGCTCCAGGGAGAGCAGAAATTTTTATTGCAAGTGACACTCATAACTTTTGAAGAAGAAAAAATCAATGCCTTTTTATGTTGCCAACTTAGTGGATTCTGTGATGTGAGCTCTAAAGAATGAATTTACGAGGAGAATAACAAAGAATTCACAAGCTTGGAGGAGATTTTCAAAAAGGAAAGAAGAGAGACAGACACAAACATTACATGGGTGCATTTTTGAGAACCAGGAAATGTACGAGTATTGTTCCCCTGGCAACCTTTGTGTAGAGTTTCTGAGTTAGCACTGCAGTTTCTCCTGTTTTCATACTGCAATCAAGAACTTGATTGTTTTCCTTAATGTGATTATTTTGCATTTCTTCTCCTTTTTTCTCTTTCCCCTTGTGCTTGTTTTACATCAAGGTCTAAATTCTTGTTGTTGTTCTCTATTTGTCAGAAGTGCAAATTCTTGGATGCAAAGTAAGAGCTGAAGCAAATTGGAAAGGAAGTTTTAAATATTCACATTTCAGAAAGTGAATATATGTTTGTGAAATCAGTTTTTCAGAGAGAGCCCAAAGAGGAATTTCTGAATAATAACAAGTACATTATCCAAATCCTATTATCTTAAAAGGTAATTTAAATTACAAGCAGCCTGACTGTTGGCGGGTAGGTTATATTGCAAGTAAGCAGAGTTGTATCTGGCTGTAAAATTTAAAAAAACACACTGTGTCTTTTGCCATCAGTTATGTTGCACAATTAGTTTAATTGATGTTTCCTCCAAATGAACCCTAAATGAAAGTGCATCCATTAACCTTTTCTTGGCTTTGCTTTTCTCCCTTCAGACTTCTGCCTTGGTCTTGGCTATGGCCTTTTTTATTACATTTTGATTCCATGATTCTTTAATCTCACATCATTCCCAATTTAATCAAACCCTATCACTTGCGTTTTGTTTTGTCTTATTTTAACAACTCTCTTGATCTCATTCTGTGAAGCAGTGCTGGAGAAATTCAGGCAAGCTTGCCAATTGAGTTCTGTGCAATTAGGCCCTCCATGTTCTGCTATCTTTTTATTCACCATTAACTAACTTCCTAAAGTGTTTTCTTCAGCAGTTGTTCAAATCCTTTTTCAGTTCCCTCCAACCTTCAACCACACTATTATCTTCTACAGGCTAAAGACTTTCTCTGTTACTTGATTGATGGTACAGAACTTAAGGAATTTCTTTCCCAAATCTTATTTCCTTTATCTAAAAATTTCCCAAGTTTTCAGCACATGGCCCCAGCAAAAGAAATAGGGGAAAAAAGGGCATAAAGTAGAATAATTCAAAGGCAAGTGTTTCAAGGAACTTTACAAATATAGGAGCTGCATGGTAGCTCAGGGCTAGTGTTTAGGCCCAAATGGACAACTGAATACAGCACCTACTGGGTTTTGAAAAAGGAAGTTTCTGTAGATTTGGCCAGCTTGAGTGAGTGGAACAGTTCAGCCAGCTCAGGATTACTCTAAAATGAGTGGGCCAGAACCTAATCCCTCTTGCACCCTTTGCCTGTTCCTCTCCATTGTTTACTGATGGGATCCATGGATCAGCTTGCCAGTGCAGACAGTGGGAAGATGTTTAGAGGTACAAAAAGAAATCATCTAGCGTGGACTTCAACAAATGTTTTTGTTGTATCTGTCATGTAAAATTATCATTTTAGGTTTTATAAAGAATAAGTAATTGATCCTGCTCCCAACTTTTATAAAAGCTCAGAGCCTATAAGTGAAGATGTATATACCTTATAAGTATAAGCCAAGTGCATAAGGTATATAAATAAAAATATGTATAAAAATTCAAGAGAAAGAAAAATGTTATAAGGTAACTACATATACAGTGCTGTGGCAATAGAGCCAGGTGAGAGATGGGAAAAAAAATCACAGAATGTTTTCATGTGACTGGGACCTTTAAGGGTGAGAAAAATGTACAAGTATGGAAATAGAGATGTCAAGGGAGGCATTCTAGTTAAAGAGAAGAGCATGGGTTAAGGCAGTGAGATGTGAAAACCTGGATTATATAAAGAAACATATAATGGACAAGAGAGTTGTGAAGTTGGGCAGTATATAGAGGCAGTTTGAGGTCCTGGGTGTTCATTGGAAGGACTGATGCTGAAGCTGAAACTCCAATACTTTGGCCACCTCATGAGAAGAGTTGACTCATTGGAAAAGACCCTGATGCTGGGAGGGATTGGGGGCGGGAGGAAAAGGCAACGACAGAGGATGAGATGGCATCACCGACTCGATGGACATGAGTTTGAGTAAACTCCAGGAGTTGGTGATGGACAGGGAGGCCTGGCGTGCTGCGATTCATGGGGTTGCAAAGAGTCGGACATGACTGAGCGATTGAACTGAACTCAACTGAACTGAGGTATGATTGAGAACTCCCCTGCTGATAAAAGCTGACCTTCCCAATGTTTACTGTGTAGCATCATCATACTATATGAATGACGTTTGTTAATACCTTTCATGCAGCAGATGCATGAAGCAGATACTGTTAACCCCATGTTACAGATGAGGAAACTGACTTTTTAACTCTGAGGTTAAATAGTTAAATAGTCTCACCAAAGTCACAAAACCAAAAAGTGACTTTCTGTGAGGATTCCATGACAAACAACCTTTTATTAAAGGCAGACAGAGTGCCCAGCATGTAGCAGATGTCTAGTATGTTAGTAAGCGTTAGCCAGCTGAACCATCTTGACTTTTGACTTACAGAAAATTAATCCGACAGCACTGTTGGGTGATTGAGAGGGAGACGAGTGCAGAGAGGCAGAGGACAGGGGATAGTGATGTCAGGGATGGATGAAATAGGGCGCATTGGGGAAATGCTACGTGGTCAGGTTGATACAACGTGGCAACTGACAAGATGGGAGGCTAGGAAACAGGGGTGAAAGAGGAGACTGTTCTCTAATAAATATTTTCCTTCCTTCTGTTCCTTTTCTCTGCAGACAGCTTCCTGATCTCCCCAGTCATCCCCACTGAGCCTTTCCTCTCTTTGCTCTTACTCTCACTTGATAAACCAGGATAAATTATCAACTCTTTTAATTACATTATCTGAAATATTCTTATAGTTAGTCTCACTTCAAGTTCTCATTATTAGAGCTTACTTAAAATTTTGTAATAATCTAAATGCTTTCTCTGTCTCATATTTCTCTTTTAAAAATTTAAAATCTCAACTTTTTTCAGATTTTTAAAACTTTATAATCATTTCCTTTTTCCATTGAAACATTTCAATGTCTTCCAACTAGCTAAAGGATAGGTGAGTAATATACCATATGATAAAATGTTATATCGCAGTTAAAAAAGATAAAATACGTCTTTATACACTTTAATGAAATGATGTATGCATAAAAAGACCAGTTGTAGAATTATATATGTAATGGGAATCTATTTTTGTATTGAGGCAGTTTTTATGCAGTATATATTTTACACCCATTTGTATGTGTATGTATAAAAATTGGAAGAATATATACCAATTTAGTATTGAGGAGGAGGTTTTCACTTTTCTATACATACTTTTGGGCTTTAAAAATCCTTTACAACAAGCTTTACATTATTTCTCTAATTAAAGTTTGAAAGAAGAATAAAACACAAGCCCCTTGTCTTGCAATTTAAGGCCCTTTGGATTCTGAGCTTGAGTTACTCTAACTGTCTATCCTAACCTCTCACTACGCCTCTGAAAGAAATCTTGTTCCCTAATTAGCAAACACGTGGGCCCTGAGCTGCTATTCTTCTCTTCCTCACTCACAGCAGCATGGCTAATTACTCTTGGCACTTTTTCATATTGAACCTGCATGCAGTCATATAATCTTTTATAACTTCAGACATCTACTACCAGCTGGTTATGGGAAATAGAAAGTTTGCTGACTCAGAAGTATAATCTGATCAAATTGAACTCTTCAGTGTTTCCTGATTGCATTCTGTTCTTTCTTAACTCAAAGACTTTGCTTATGTGATTTTTTTCCCCCCAAGCTGGTAAATACCACCACCACCACCATCTATTGGACCTGGCACTGAAATCTGTTCCTTTATGATACTTTCACATTCTTCACTTTGGACATACACTCTTCTTTTCTTCTTTGTAGTGATTTTAAAATTAACTGTATTAACCCATTCACATGTGTTTTATTTTAAATATTGAGGTATACATCTTAAGAAGCAATCATATTTGTTAATGATTTGATGTTTTGTAATACCTTGATTACAAAGAATGATCAATGCTTGTTGAATTAAAATGTATTTGGACTTACTTGTAGAACTTCCAAGGAAGAAATTAATATCTAGATCCTTACATCAGGCATGCCTATCACCAGGATTTAAAACAAAGCTTATATGATCTAGGTTTCATAATCAACATCAACATTTAAATTGTCTGCTATAGTAAACCCTTCCATAGTTTTATTACCAATATTTATATCATAAGAAGTACTATACTACCCATTCTTTAGAAAATTGTTTTAAAAGTTTCCACAGTTCCCTATTACTAAAGAAAGAACACATTTGTTATTCAAGAGCAGTGGATATTAGCAAATCTGAAGACTTTTAAAAAATATCACAGCTCTACACAATTCTGTAAAGCAGGAGGAATGACATGGTATTAAAAAAGAATGAAGGTGAAGATATTTTTTATTTCTGAAAATACACATAGGACTATAATTACATTTAGAGACATTGAGGTGGTGAATGTGTGAACACTATAAATATAAGTTTTATCCCTAAATTATGTACATTAAAATAATGTGGACAAAAAACCTTTATGAGAAATTTTGCAGTCTCACATGTCACCTCCTCTGGAAAAGTTTTTCCCAGCCCCCTCTCAGAGAAAGAATTGTTGTTCTTTGTGGTTTTTGTTTAATCATGTGTGTAAAATATATTGTCCTGAATTTTACAATTTCATTCCTTATTTTTGGACCTGTTTCTCAACACACAATAGTTCCTTGATTTTAGGAACTATTTTTTTTTGTTTCTTTTATACCTCACGTACCTACCACAGTGTTTAACACCTTAAAGGTGCTTTAATAAATAATTGTTGAGTCAAAGAATGGAAACTCACTAGAATTTACCCCTCCAAATTCCATCCTGCCTTCCAGGTTTAGCTCACATATCTTGCTCTGAAATCTCTGCTTCTTTTTCTTTCTCTCCATCTCATGCACAATTTATTTTTCCCTCTTTTGTGATACCTTCATTCCTGGACATACTGCTACTATAGTGTGAAACCCATGGAATTGTAATTACTTATAGTTCTGTCATTCCTATGATAGTCTCTGTGAGGACATAAACTTATTTATATATCCCCAGATTCTTCCATAACAATTGGTAAATAATAAGAGTTTGAATAAATGAATGGATGAATAAGAAAAATAAATTATTTTTTTATTTTATATGTTTATCATTTAAACTGGTCTTTGAAATAGCCTTATGTTATTAGTATCTCTACTTTGATGTTATCAATATCTTTATATATCTATCATCTATTTAACTCTATTAATGTCTATCTACCTATCTATCTATGATAGATAGATCCTCCATCCTTTTATCTGTCCCTCTCTTTTTCCTTAAAAGTAGGGAGGGAGTGTCTAAAGCGTGTAGTATATCTTGAGTGGCTCAAATTCTGGTAGGAATTTAAGAAGCTGCAGTCCTAAAGGCCACATGAGGATACTAAGCACAGAAGAGAGGTCATTCAGTAGATTAGTTTGGAATGAAAGCTTCCCATATCATTGAGATCTCCCATTTTATACAATTGAAAATAATTTACTAGTATATTGAAGCTGGCAGTTATGTAAATTTATAAAAAGATCACCAATTGAATTACAGGTATAGGAACAATGTAAGGTAATGAATTTTTGGTGATAATGATAGCATTGTGAAATACAAAGATCTTGAGCCACTTTAGAGGTAAATAGCCAGTCAGAGTAATAAAACCAGAAAGTGCTCCTGAGGATCCCCCCCTTGTTATTTTCTTTAATAATGAGATCACTTTATGTCAAATACATAGTGTCTTTGCATATTTCGAGATAAACAGAAGAATCTTGTTGTAATTTTTGGGTCTCATCATCCCAGGTTCATGAATAGTACAGAGACTGCAAAGGTATAAGCATGAATATCTTATTTTTTATCATGATGAAATGACTTATTTACGCGTGTTACTGAGTGGTTCTTACATATCATTGGTGTTTTGGGTTTTTCTCTTAACGCTGATCCTTGCTTCTGTTGGATAAGAATTATCTAATAGTCATTATAACACAAGAGGGTCTACCTCTGTTCATTTCTGAAATTTAGAGTGTCCCTTCCATGGGAGAGAACGTGAAGGTCTGTCTGGTTATGACAGATATGCTTTCTTATTGTGCAATCCACAAGTTGGTTTGTTTTTCCTGGAAAATCAAACATTTATTCAAAGACTTGTTGCCAAAGTAGTAGATGTTTTGTCATCAACATGTAAAGATAATTTTTTCATGAATACTTTGCATAAAATGTTCTTTTAAAAACTTGGGTTTGGATAGTTCTTTGGTATTTGGAATCCAAAGGATACATGGACCAGGCAAAATTCAAAAATCCATACGGGTTCCTAGAAATGCTAGTCAAAGCGAGTAGATAGAAGAATGTTTCAGTCTAACAGGAAGAAATGTCCTCATGAACAAATAATGAATGCTTTGGTAATGGTATTTAATTTGAAGATTGAGCTAAAGAAGACAGTGACCAGGAACATGATTTGCATAAAGAGACGTAAGGTTATAAAACATGTTAGTTTAGGGGAATAGGTGATTTAATCTACTAGTCACCAGAATTTTGTCTGGTTTTAGGTAATCTCTAGGTGTGTTTCAACACTGGTTCTATAATATTATTACACATAATGATTTTATAAAGTAAAGAGACTTCAAAAGAGCCAATGCATATGAGCCTTTTATGATTATTAACTATTATGTTAACTAGCTAAAAGAGAATATGTATGAAATAGCTGTAAAGGATGAAAAAAGGAAACAAAGTACACACTAGTTTAAGAAATAGAACATTAATTTTGAAGTTCCTTCATCAATTTTCCAGTTCGTCATATCCACACTCTCTTCAGAGACAGAGATCATTTGAGTTTATTGTTCTCTTTTATTTACAATTTTACCACAAGTTGGAATAACAATGTGTGTTTTGCTACAGAACAACAGCAAATCCCAGAATGTAGTGGCTTAAAATAATAAACGTGCACCATTTCTTGTGATTCTCTGAGTTGGCTAGGCAGTTCCTTGAAAAGGCTCTGCCTTTCTGCTCTGGGTCATCTCAACTGCAGTCATCTGATGGCTCTGCTAGGGCTGGATTGTCCAGGATGGCCTCATTCACCTATCTGATAATAGGTTCTTTTCAGCTGGGATCCTGGATCACATGTTTCTTATCAAAGACCAGGCTAACCCCGGCTTGTTCACGTGGTGGTGGCAAGTTCCAAGAGCAGTAGGAGAACAAGTGTCAAAGTAAGAAAGATTTTCACGTCTCCAATTGTGTCACATTTGCTAATGTCCGCTGACCAAAGTAAGTCATGTCGCCAAGTCAAAAATCCAAGGAGCAGAGGAAAATAGAATCTCTGCCTTGAAAAGAGCTGCTGCACGGTCACATTACAAAAGGGTGTGCAGATAGAGCTGGGAAGAATTTGTGACCTTTGTTGTAATCAGCCAATCAAACTGACATGCAAGTAGTTTTGTATGTTCTTAAATTATATATAATTGGAATAATATGGAATAATTCTCTTGCTTTTTCTACCCAGTATTTTTTAATCCAAATACTTATTTGTTTCATGTATTAATATTAATTTCATTCATTTCACTCCTGTTGTCAGTTTTTTAATGCCTTTTTCAAAATTGTCTTTTTAAAAGAAAACTAATCAAGTTCAAAATGTATCACTTTTTTTTGAGTGTGGTTTGCCTTTCTTTGTATGTTGTTAAAATATCTTTCTATTCCCTGATGTAAAAAAACTTATTCTTTTACCCTGTGTCCTAACATTTTACAATTTTTTACTTAACCATGAAATCTTTATTCACTAGGAGTTGATTTTAAAATTATGTGATATAACCACATTTCTTTTTTTTTTTTTTTTTTTTAATTTTTTTATTAGTTGGAGGCTAATTGCTTCACAACATTTCAGTGGGTTTTGTCATACATTGATATGAATCAGCCATAGATTTACACTTATTCCCCATCCCGATCCCCCCTCCCACCTCCCTCTCCCCCCGATTCCTCTGGGTCTTCCCAGTGCACCAGGCCGGAGCACTTGTCTCATGCATCCCACCTGGGCTGGTGATCTGTTTCACCATAGATAGTATACATGCTGTTCTTTTGAAACATCCCACCCTCACCTTCTCCCACAGAGTTCAAAAGTCTGTTCTGTATTTCTGTGTCTCTTTTTCTGTTTTGCATATAGGGTTATCGTTACCATCTTTCTAAATTCCATATATATGTGTGATATAACCACATTTCTTACCAGATATGATTTAAATTTTCTGTCACTCTCCAGTGGTCTTCATGGTATTGAGTCTCCCAATTCATAACCATGACTTATTTCAGTATTTATTTAGATTGTTTTTTATTTTTCAACAATATTTTATATATTTTCCCTATAAAAGTTTTGCCCATTTCTAAGAATTTTCTTTTTTGTGCTATTTTAGATATCTTTTAAATATACCTTTTCTAAATATTTGTTGATAGTGTATAAAACTGCATATAATTTCTATATCTAGAACACTTGCTAAAGTCTATTCTTATTATCTGTACATTCATTTTTTTTCTCTGTAAATAATAATATAAACCTTGAATAGTAATGGCTTTGTTTCCTTATATCTAATTATTTTACTCTTAGTTTACTTTTTGTTGCCTTGTGCTGATTAGGACTTCTAGTAAAATTTTCAATATAAGTGGCAATTGCTTTGTATTTATAAAATATATATAATCATATATTTTTCCTCTGTTCTTAATTTTTTCTATATAAATATTTCACAGGTCATACTTTATTTTTTCTTTATTCCTTACTTATCTTTTGATTCAGTTGGTTTTTTATCTAAGGATTCTTTTAAAAAATCCAAAAGAGAATATGCAATAGTAGAAATACTCTTCTTTCCCTTTCAACTTGTTTGGAGGGAATTATTTGAATATTTCTCAAAACCCAAACTTGAGAGGTTAATTTTATTTTATTTATTTATTTATTTTTTGCTTTTGTTTTGCCTTTTTTTCATTTATTTTTATTAGTTGGAGGCTAATTACTTTACAATATTGTAGTGGTTTTTGCCATACATTGACATGAATCAGCCATAGATTTACATGTGTTCCCCATCCCGATCCCCCCTCTTGCCTCCCGAGAGTTTAATTTTAGAGTATAGTCTACTAGTTATTTAGCTCTACTAGTTATTTAGCATAGGGCCACGATGTTGGGGAGCCATACTCTGGATGGCTATTTTCATTCTCTGTAATTTTTATTTTACTCATAAACCATGTGACAGTTTGAGAATTTGAAGTTCTTTATCTAATCCCTTTACTTCCGGTCATCATGTCACCAAATTTTGAGGATTATTAGGAAGGCAATTTTCCCAGAGTATTTTCTGTATTTTTTTTTCCAGACAACTGTACCACTCTCTGGTGGGGAAATTATATGTCAGTTTCCCACATCTTTCAGATTTGAATATTAACCAGACACATACCTAAGAATTTGTGTTTGGAAGCTTGGGACTACTCCCTGATATCAGTGTTGGTGGTACTTTTTCAATATTGTTACAGAATTGTAATTGCTAAATCAGTGTGCCTTTTCAAGAGAAAATGAAATAATCTTGCTATTCTGAAACTATTGATTGGCTGGTCCAATCCCATCACGTTGTCCATTCATGTCATTGTCCAGCCCATTGGTGGAATGGGAGAGCTATTGAGAGTCAGTCACCAGAAGTGCTTTATTTTTTCCTGTCAGTTGTTAAATACTTCACAGATTTGTTAAATGGATTGTATTGACACCAGGCATATTCCTTACTAAAGGATATAATAATAGTGAATATCAATAATAGTGAAAAATTTCATTTAATGAGCAAATTAGCATGTCAAGACCAATTAATGAAGGTATAGTTTTGCATGAGTTTGATTGATCTCTTCCAGTCGACTGTCATTATCTCTGCATACTCAGATATGTGAGTTGAAGATTATGCTATTTTTTATTGGCTTTATTTACTTATAAAAGAATCTTAAATGTATGTCTCTGTAACATGATGCCAAAATAAAATGGTTGCATATTCTTTATCAGCTTATCTGCATTAAAATCTTTTGATTTACAAAATAAGTTTCTAACCAGAGAGGCTACTTCTTTAAACACCCAGTACACTGAATATCCTTACAGTGTTAAACCCAGTATTTATGATGGATCGTGATTATTTAAGAAAATAATAATAGGGATGTAGTTGTGCACATGGTGAATAGTTAAGACCAGTAAATTTATCTTTTATTTAAAATATGCCAACCTATTTGTATTTGAAAAAGGAAGTATATAGTTTGGGATTCTGTTGTTTTAGTTATGGTCTTTTTTCTGTTGGTGTTCCATCCTCTAATATCTTCATTTAATGAAACTCTACTTAGCCTTTAATGGGTATGCAGTTTACCTAAAACTTACTTTTATTATTCATGCAGAAGAAATATCTAGTTAATTTAGAAATATGAATATATCAATAGTAGGCAAAATTGTTTTGCTGAAAGTGAAAAGTCAAAATAATGATATTTAAACAAGACAAAATTCTCATACAAAATTCTGAATACTTGGTCAATAGTTAATATGGTGACTCCACAGTTAGGGACCCTGGCTTTTTCTATTTTTGCTCTGCTGTCCTCAGTATTAGCTTCGATCTCAGGGTCAGAGTGTCAGTGTAGCTTCATTCATCATGTCTTAATTATAGCCAGCAGGAAGGAGAAAGGAGAGATGAAGGAAAGACCTGTTTCTTCAAGGTTATTTTTTAGAAGCTGGAAAGACCTGTTTCTTCAAGGTTATTTTTTAGAAGCTGCTTACCCATTTTCCCCTTACGTAGCACAGGCAGCAACTTAGTTATCTGCCATCCTAGCTTGCAAGGAGATTCAGTCTTTATTCTAAATGTTTTCTAAACTAAAGATGGACAAAGGAGAGAATGGACACTGGGGACAAGCAGCATTCTCTGATACAGTAAATACCCTCCCAGATAGTATATCTATACTAGTTTTCTATTGATGTTCTAACAAATTACTACAGACCTGTGTGGCTCAAAACACACAAATTTGTCTTCCTGTTTGGAGGCAAGACGTTAAAGATGGATTTCACTGGACTGAAGTCAAGGTGTTAGCAAGGTCATGTCCCTTCAAGAGGCTGTAGTAAAGAATGTTTCCTTGCCTTTTCCGGCTTAGAAAGGCCACCCACAAGCCTTGGCTCTTGGTACCCTTCCAGTGAGCAATCAGATCACTCTTGCTAAACCTTGGCTTCTGACATTGTATCTCCTCATCTTTCTCTGCTTCCTTCATCACATCATTTCTGTCTTCCTCTGACTCTCCTGCCTCCCTCTTTTAAGAACCCTTGTGACTACAGGGCCCATGAGGATAATCTCCCCATCACAAGATTCCTAATTTTAATTACATCTTTTGCCGTTTAAAGTAACCACGTATTCACAAGTTATGGGAATTATAAGGTAAACATCTTTGAAAGCCATTATTCAATGTACTGCAATATCAAAGTTTAGATAAAGTGTCACATGATGTAAATATTATAAAGTTTTATTTATTGTTTTCACTTCCATTTTCACATTTGATTTTTAAAAAGTGTTATGAGTTAAGCAGGGCATGCACTTGATCCTCATTTAAGAATCATTTTGAGGTTTAAAAATGATTAAATGACTGTTTCAAAGTTGCATAGTTATTAGTGAAAGTAGAATTGAGGTCTCAATCCTGCTACCCACATGCCATCTCAGTCTTGAGATCCTTTATTCTGAGTTTCTCTGCATCATTTCAGTTAAATTTTTTCTAGAGGAAGTAACTGCATGCTGTCTTATGTTTAAAGAGGTATCTTATTTCTATTTTTAAATTTTTTACTGAAGTATAGTTGGTTTACGGTATCATTACTTTCAAAGATTTAGCATAGCAATTCAGTTATACAGTTATTTATATATTCTTCTTCAGATTCTCTTCCTTTGTAGATTATTACAAAATATTGAGTATAGTTCCCTCTGTGCTATACAATAGGTCCTTGTGAGTTATCTATTTTACATTGGTAGAGTGTGTATGTTAATCCCAAACTCCCAATTTATCCCTCTCCTCACCTGTCTTTCCCCTTTGGTAACCATATGTGATATTTACCTTTCTCTGTCTGGCTTACTTGATTTAGTATGATAATCTCTGGTGGCTCAGATGGTAAAGAGTCTGCCTGCAATGTGTGAGATCAGGTTTAAACCCTGGGTTGGGAAGATTCCCTGGAGAAGGAAATGACAACCCACTCTAGTATTCTTGCCTGGAAAATCCCATGGACGGAGGAGCCTGGCATACTATAGTCCATGGGGTTGCAAAGAGTCGGACACCCATGTTGCTACAAATGGATGGCTTTTTTTGGCTGAATAAATTCCTGTGTGTGTGTGTGTGTGTGTGTGTGTGTGTGTGTGTGTGTGTGTGTGTATCATATCCTTTATTCACTCATCTGTCAATGGACATTTATGTTGCTTCCATGTCTTGGCTATTGTAAATAGTGCTGTGATGAACAGGAGTTATCTTACTGTTTTTAATGAGCTTCAGCCCACTCCAGTACTCTTGCCTGGAAAATCCCATGGACGGAGGAGCCTGGTAGGCTACAGTCCACAGGGTCGCAAAGAGTCAGACACAACTGAACGACTTCACTTTCTTTCTTTCTTTCTTGAAAAAGGAGAGGCGTATTTTGCCTTCCCCTAAACACATTACCATATCAGTTTTATGTGCTAGCTTCCTTAGGCTGTCATGCACAGTTTTCAGGCAAACACCGGCCTATATATTTCTGTGAAGGTATTTTGTAGATATGATTAAAGTTCCTGATTTTATGTGTGAAAGAGAGATTATCATAAATAATATGTGGTTCTAATTCACTAAGTTGAAAGGACTTAAGGGCAGAACTGAGGCTTCCCTAGAGAAGAAATTCTACTTGTGGATAGAAGCTTTGTCACATGCTGAAGAGCCTGTGATTCAGATTTCAGCCTTATCTAGGTATTAGCCCACACAATCATGTAAGCCATTTCATTACATTAAATCTCTTGATATGTTTCCTACTGGATTTGGTCCTCTGTTCTGAACCTTGACAAATATACAGTAGGTAACTTGCATATTCTAGATCCTCAATTTTTGTTGATCCAGAATAAATTTGAGGGTTTTGCTATGTTTGCAGTCACCATCTGCAGTGATTTTGGAGCCCCAAAAAATAAAGTCAGCCACTGTTTCTACTGTTTCCCCATCTATTTGCCATAAAGTGACGGGACCAGATGCCATGATCTTAGTTTTCTGAATGTTGAGCTTTAAGCCAACTTTTTCACTCTCCTCTTTCACTTTCATCAAGAGGCTCTTTAGTTCTTCTTCAGTTTCTGCCATAAGGGTGGTGTCATCTGCATATCTGAGGTTATTGATATTTCTCCTGGAAATCTTGATTCCAGTTTGTGCTTCATCCATCCTAGCATTTCTCATGATGTACTCTGCATATAAGTTAAATAAGCAGGGTGACAATATACAGCCTTGACGTACTCCTTTTCCTATTTGGAACCAGTCTATTGTTCCATGTCCTGTTCTAACTGTTGCTTCCTGACCTGCATACAGGTTTCTCAAGAGGCTGGTCAGGTGGTCTGGTATTCCCATCTCTTTCAGAATGCTATAAGCATTTTGGTATCTAAATACTTATCCATTCATTCAACAAATAGATATTTATTTGCTATGTTCTAAAACTATGAAACTATAATAACAAACAGGCAGAGATTTCCCTCCCTAACTTCCCTCTCATGCTTACAGCTAGTAGGGATATAGAAATTGTTGTTGATCAATCTCTAAGTTGTAACAAGTCCAACTCTTTGAGACCCTATGAACTGTAGCACACCAGGCTCCCCTGTCCTCCACTGTCTCCTGAACTTTGCTCAAATTCATGTCCATTTAGTTTGTGATGCTGTCTAACCATCTCATCCTCTGCTGCTCCCTTCTCCTTTCAGTCTTTCCCAACATCAGGGTCTTTTCTAGTGAGTTGGTCTTCACAGCAAGTGGGCAAAGTATTGGAGCTTTGGCTTCAGCATTAGTCCGTTCTGTGAATATTCAGGGTTGATTTCTGTTAGGATTGACTGGTTTGATCTCCTTGCTGTCCAAGGGAATCTCAAGAGTCTTATCCAGCACCAAACTGGAAGCATCAATTCCTCGGCCTTCTTTATGGTACAACTCTCACATCCATACATGACTGCTGGAAAAATCATAGCTTGGACTAGACAAACCATTGTTGGCAAAGTGATGTCTCTGCTTTTCAGTACTGTGTCTAGGTTTGTCATAGCTTTTCTTCCAAGGAGCAAGCATCTTATTCTCATAGCTGCATTCACTGTCATTAGTAAATAGGCATTTTCTTAATTCCTTCAAGGGTAGTCAAAGAGAACCAAGATTCCTTTCTGAATGCAACATTCTGCTTTCTTTGAATTCATAGCTGTGTGAAAGGGCCTCTGTTAAAATTTTTTTTTCAAGTGTTTTTATTTCCTAAATAGAAGGAAGAAGGGGAAGCTGATAAGAAAAGCCACTTTCCTTGTTTCCATCTCCACTGTGGAAGAAATGCCATGTTTTCCAGTTAAGAGAAGAGAGTGTCAAAAGATGGGAGACCTCTGCACTCTAGGTCAGGAAATTCCTGGAATACCAGGCTGTTTCCAATAACAATTGGTCATTGCTTTTATCAGCCTGTATTGCTTAAATGCAGTAAACACCGATTACACAAGTACTAAATGCTGAGCAGTGCCTTAATAGGAACATGGACCTTAATCTGGTCTCAAAGTTTCTTTTTGTCTTTGTGCTGAATTAAAAAGAAAGATTTTTGAATCAGGGTCGTCTTTCACCCCTAATAAGATGCTCTCTGAATTCTGCTTTTGCAGTATTCCTAATGGCTCCTCCTAGACATTTTCCTGGCACTGTCTTCCACATTCTGTTTATTCCTCCACTTATTTCTGTTTTCATATGTTCTAAGTCACAATATTACTTTTTATAAAAATATGACAATGCCCTCTAAATATCTATGCTCATTTAATAATTAAACTCATAACCTCCTTTATTTGTTTTAAACTTGTGGTCTTATTTAACAAGTTAAGGATTCATGATTCCTGTAAGAAATAAAACAGATACTTAGAAAACTCAGCTTTTCAATCAAATGATCCTGAACAAAGAAGGACTCCTCTAGGAAAGTTTGGGATGCTACTTTGAGGATTTCTATACAAGATTTTCAAATAGACTTTTTTTCGCTATCATTTTTTCTTTAATCCTCAGTGAATGACTGGGAACTAGACTATTTTCAGCATATGTGATTACCATGTTCAGTTCAGTGTCTCAGTCGTGTCCGACTCTCTGCGACCCCATGGACTGTAACACACCAGGCTTCCCTGTCCATCACCAACTCCTGGAGCTTGCTCAAAGTTATATCCATCAAGTCAGTGATGCCATCCAACCATCTCATCTTCCATCGTCCCCTTCTCCTCCCACCTTCAATCTTTCCCAGCATCAGAGTCTTTTCCAGTGAGTCAGTTCTTTGCTTCAGGTGGCCGAGTATTGGAGTTTTAGCTTCAGCATCAATCCTTTCAATGAATATTCAGGACTCATTTCCTTTAGGATGGACTGGTTGAATATCCTTGCAGTCCAAAGGGCTGTTAAGAGTCTTCTCCGACACCACAGTTCAAAAGCATCAGTTCTTCAGTGCTCAGCTTTCTTTATAGTCCAACTCTGTTATCTGTGGCAATTTGCAGTGAAAATGAGCAAAAATTTTCTTGCTCCTGAAATGGGTTTTTTTGCAGTAGCTTTTCTTTATGTATTTCTTTGAAAGTTCTCCTAATTTTTTATTCCATACTCCTTTAAATTTTCATATAAGATTCTTTTGGGCCATAGCACTCAGTATTTCCATTACTAATCCTAAAAGGCAGCTCAGTAATCTCTCCCCCACCAAATACAGGAAGCAGGCATTTGAGAAGTTTGTGATCAAGACTATGAACCATTGACCAATTTAATTAACTGTGGCATGGAAAAATAAGAGCTGGGAACTAGCTGCATCCCTGCAGCAGACATGGCTGAATCATTGCCTTTTTTTTCTTTTCTTTTAAGAAGTTGAAGCAGAGGACTCTAAATGCCGTTTTGGTTTGGTGAATAACCTCATAGATCTGGTGAAGTACCTAGTTCAGGTAACAAAGAAGACCTTAGAAAAGCCAGACCATCTTCTTGATTAATTTTTTTCTTTTTTACACCTAAAACCAGAAAATAAACTTTTTAACTTGAATGTTAAACTTTAACCCTTGCTTCCAAGAAATATCCTTGCTTCTCTTGATAAGAATTTAAGTTTATCTCTCTGGATATCTGTAGACAAATATCCACCCAGGGGACTGTACTGTTATTGACTACTGACCAGTAGTGATCTAGAAACAGCTTTTGTCAAATCAACAAGACTCAGGTAAGATAAGCCTGAGAGAATGGCAGTGTAAAAAGGTCACAGTCCTAAAAATGCGCACCATATCATGCCCAGCTGGTGGCTAACTTCATCCCTTCAGGAATTTAGTCTTCCAGGGAAGTAAATTTCTACAAGGACATGCAAGTAAACCATAAAAAAGTGAACTGAAAATTGTAACTTTTAAATTATTTTTTTATCTAGCCTCTTAGTGCAGCTGGCAGCACATCAGTTTTGTAATTACTTTTTAAATTTTAAAAGTATTTCATATTTATGATAAAAAAATCCAAACTCTGCATAAAGATAATGTTGAAAGTAAAAGTCCTCATTTCTCACTTCCCTGAAGGAAGCATTGTTATAGTTACTTGTGTATCTTATTATAAATTTTTCCTGCATGTATAAGCATAATGTTTATGTATTTTTCCCTCAAAGGAATCATTATATATGTAGTATTCTATGAGTTACACTTTTCAGTTAGCAATATATTTTGAACACATTCTCATGTAAATACGTAGAGTTCTGTCATTTTCTTCTCAAAGTCTGCATTGTAGTCCCTCATTGTCCCTCATTAATGAGTAATCACACTACCAATAGTATTAGCAATTATTTTAATTTGTACACAGTTTTTACAAGAGTCTAGAGTGAGTTTGAGAAGAAAGAAAAATGCCAAAGAGAGAGAAACAAGAGTGAAAGTGTTAGTTGCTCAGTCTTGTCTGTGACCCATGGAGCCTACCATGCTCCTCCGTGCATGGGATTTTCCAAGCAAGAGTACTAGAGTGAGTAGCCATTTCCTTCTCCAGGGGATCTTCCCAACCCAGGGATCGAACCTGGGTCACCTGCATTGCAGGCAGATTCTTGACCATCTAAGCTACCAGGGAAGCCCCACAGGAGAGCTTATAATAAAAACTAAAATAGAGGTGTATTTTGTACTCATAGAGCAGGTTCACTCTAACATGAGACCTTAAAGGAAACCTAGAAAGGAGGCATAATTCGAGACAGATTTTAAAGACTGAGTAAGATGTGTCCATAAAGAAATCAGGGAAAAATCACTCCAGCTATGAGCAAAAATATAGAGGTAAACAATGAAGGGCAGGATTGATGTAACTAATAAGGGATGGGAAAGGGATGAGAATGACAAGAGAGCAAAGTTATAGAAGATAATGTTAAAATATAGATATTAGAGGATAAGATAAAAAATATAGGCTGGGTTAAGAGAGTGTAAGACTCTAATGTTGGGCTTATGCTATAGACTGGTGATTTTTAACTTGGCCCTTCAGAAGATATTTGACAATATCTGAAAACATTTTGCATTATAACTATATGAGTGTGTGCTATAGTTACCTAGTAGGTAGAGACCAGGGATGCTGCTAAACATCCTAATAGGCAAAATATAATGCCCTCCCTACAACAAAGATTTTAAGTGAAGTGAAAGTGTTAGTCTCTCAGTGGTGTCCAACACTTTGCAACCCTATGAACTGTGGCCTGCCAGACTCGTTTGTCCATGGGATTCTTCAAGCAGGAATACTGGAGAGGGTTGCCATTCTCTTCTCCAGGGAGTCTTCCTGACCCGACCCAGGGATCGAACCTGGGTCTTCTGCATTGAAGTCAGATTCTTTACCATCTGAGCCCCAAAATATCAGTAGTGTAAAGATTGAGAAACCAAAATTTAACCTAAAACTTGTTAAATTTTGGACCTCATAAGTAAAAAAAAAAAAAGTTGAGCATGCAGATATATATATACATATGTCACTATATAAGATCAATATTTAAATAACTTTATGCATTATTTTATTTATTAGTCATATATAACCCATTTTTATCTCTCCAAAATATTATTCACATTTTATTACATCACTAAATATTAATTATATTATTTAATTTTTGTTGAATTGGGAAATAAATTTCTATCTTTCATAATACTAACTATTCTTCCCAGTTTTTCAGAAGCTGTTTTATTCTTCTTCTATAAATAAGTAGTTCTAAGTGAGAACAATATGAATGAATTTTCTTCATTGCTTATAAAATCTTGAGCTGACTTTTTATGTTATACTTTTTATGTGAGACTTGCTGGGAAACTGTCATCCCTAAGATCTCCCTCATCACAAATCATGCTATAATTTTTTTTAAATACTGCCTTGACCCAGTTTCGAGGGCCTGTAGATGCCAGTCAGTTTGCCTTCTTGAAAAGTTGATTAAGGCCACATTCCCAGCCATCTCCCTTATTGAACTACTGTATACACCGTAATTGCTCTAAGACCAAGTATCAGATAGCCAAGGACAACCCCAATTTCCAAGAGTTCTCTGGAGTTATTAAAAAATCTGGCTTTCTGTTAAATTTGCTTTTATTTAGTTTTAACCACTGCTGAAGCTGAAAAACTCACAAAGTAATCTAGATAGCAGTGGAAAAGCATACCATTTCCTAGGCTTATTAAATCATTATAATCATATTAAATGCTATTCATCAATTTTATCTTCCCAGTTTTTCAAAAGGATAAGTAGTTCTAAGTCTAATAAAATTTTGTATTTTGAATGCATTTTAACACATAACATAATTTTTCTGCTGTTTAAATTTTTGCAAATAGGACAGTTTTTTCTAGCAATGAAAATCATATATGGGCAGATATTTTCAAGTATCCATTTTCAAAATACCCTCTACATAGTATGAGTTGTTTTGAACAGCAGTTGCTTTCTCACTCATTGTTAATTCATAAACTTTACCTTGGGAGATGTATTAAGTATATGTATTCCTTCAATATCTAATGGACAACAACTTCTGAAAACGATTCATCATCACTAAGAGGAGTAATCTATTTGGAAATGAGTCTTCTTTATAAAAGAAAACTACATATATATTCCTTAAATTTTGTGCCTCTTTTTTTAAAGTACTCTTTCTGTCTTTCTTTGTACTTATTTATCTGTTTATTTTTGGTTGTGCTGGGTCTTCACTGCTGTGCATAGGCTTTCTCTAGTTGCAGTAAGTGGGGGCTCCTCTTCTTGGTGGTGCACAGACTTCTTCTTGTGCTGCTTTTCTTGTGGAGCACAGGCTCTAGCCACGTGGGTTTCTGTAGCTGCAGCACACAGGCTCTGGTGTCGTGGGACACGGGCCTTAGTTTCTGTGGCGTGCGGAATCTTCTCAGCTCAGGGATTGCCTGCCTGCATTGGCAGGGAGACCTCCCATCCACTGTACCACCAGGGAAGTCCTGGACCTCTTTCAAATGCTCTGGCATGAAATAGCCAACAAACATTTGTATTACATGTATAATTTTCTTAGCCCCTTTAATCTCATTACAAACTGTTTTAAAGATGCTGCTATTGGTCATTGAAAAAAGAATAACTGCATACTACATACCCCCATGTACTCTGCAGTGTGTGAAGTAAAGGAAGGTATGAGGTGTCATCTGAACCCTATCACAAGGGTTTTTAGGATCATGTTGGGATATTGTGAATAATGGAATTTAAAATTAGTTGCATTATTTCTAAGTGTCTTCAGACAAAAGTAAGTAGGCATTCTAATGGTTTCTTTCTTAATGCCAATAAATTGGACTCTCTTTGGAGATCCCTCAAATAGAAGCCATCTAAGTTTTTTGAAATGTGATTAGACTTAGAAAGTTAATGCAGGTGGCAGTCTGTTAGTTAACACGTTTATCCAGGTCACATATGGCATGGATTTTAGAGGAGACAGAATAAGGCAGGAAACTGATTAGGAGGCTTATAGGATCTATATTATAGAGACACAGAGGGGCAAAACCAAGGTAAGGGTTTTAATTTGACAGATTTTATGAAGGTTGAATCAATATGTGACAATAGAAGTAAATGGAGTAGAGGAGGAATAGAAAGAGAGATAGAACAAGAGGAAGAGACAAAGAGAATTGAATATTTTGAAAGAAAATATTATCGGTGGATATAGAGAATGCAGAATAATGATTAGGGTTTTGCTATATGAGGGGACAGGAAGAAATGGTGATCCTGTTAATTTTTGATGGCTTTATCAATGGCCGGCCATCTTTCCTGTAATGTAATAACAGCAAAGTTTTCATTTTAATTTTAATTTCACATCAGTATTGTTACAGATTCTTTGCCTAGGTAAATAAACATTGGAGAAACTGAATACTTATTCGTACATTTTAGTTCTTTTCTATCAATCATTAGTGTCAAACATGACAGCTGATCACATCAACTAATTTTGTAGAAAAATTGCCGAAGTCTTTCAAAATAAAAGAACAAGTGTTTTATTTTAGCAATAATACTGATATCTTACATCTGTATCCTTCTTTACGATTAAAAGGTTAAATATTAACTAATATCTACATCATTATTGTGTCTCCTAGTAGATGATGAGTATCGTAAACCTGTCCCGCGTAATGAGGATGTGCACTAACATCCTTCAAACTCAGCTTCTGTGAGACTTCCTGGGAAACTGTCATCCCTAAGATCTCCCTCATCCCAAGTCATGCCATAATATCTATCTATCTATCTATCTGTCTCTCTCTATATATATCTTTTTTTTTTTTTTAATACTGCCTTGACCCAGTTTTGAGGGCATGTAGATGCCAGTCAGTTTGCCTTCTTGAAAAGCTGATTAAGGCCACATTCCCAGCCATTTTCCTTATTGAGCTACTATACACACACCATAATTGCTCTAAGACCAAGTATCAGACAACCAGGGACAACCCCAGTTTCCAAGAGTCCTCTGGAGTTACTCAGATTACCCAGTCCTAAGAACAACTGCCTTGCTCTGCTCTTTCATTTTCTTCCTCCTGCCATGTGACGAATCCAGGTTCTTGCCCTGAATGGCCCTGAGTGGCATGCTGTGTTCTCCTCAGGAAACTGCATATAGCAAAACTATAAAACTCTTTGCTGGTTTTCTTTCTGTGTCTGCCCCTGGCCTCAGCACACCTCGCCTAAGGTTACACAGATGAATACAGGTCTGGTGTGGTTTAGATAGTCCTTAACCAGCGATGGCACCGCGTGACACCTCTAGCAGAGCACTTGTATTACTTGGTCGTGTTCTGTGTCAGTAGCCAGTGAGCTTCAGGAAACAGAAATGTCTTTTATTGCTCTTACTCCCATTCCTGTCATGATCCTGGCACATAGTAAGTGCTCAATAGAAGTAATAGAAATTTGTAAAATACAGCGTTGGTGAAGTGAATGGGCAATGCTTTCAGTATAAAATAGTAGCACAAAGCCACATCTGGTCCTTATGCTATAAATTCCCTACTGAAGACCCTGAGCATTATTCTAGACAAAAGCATAGAAAATGTCAACATATTATGTTACTTAAATAAATAAGGAACATCCGCTTGAAAACTATAGTATTACGCTACCGTCTACAATACAGTGCAGATTTGGTTGAAAATGTGGCATTTCTAAAATGAATCAAATTATCCCATCTCTTTTTTCAGTCATTCTCTGGTGGTATAGATAGTGTAGTGCTTTGCCTGGATCTCCCTTTGGTGGAAAGACATTTATTCTCTCAGCAGCTTGGAGTATTGGTTACTGAGACCCTCTCTGAGAACTGCCCTCAGCCAAAAGGAACTCTCTTGAACAGGTGGTGTTTGCCTCCAGTGATTGTTCAGTGTAGAAATGAACAGGGATGGGTAACTACAAAAACTCAACCCCCTTGTCTCCTAGTGAAATATCTCTGAAGGATCATCCTATTGGCAGAGCTCTCGGGGAGAATGGCCGAAGTCTCTGTGGCAGCTGGATTGTGGGTCATACATATGACTAACACTCTGCCTAACCCCGCTCCCCTAACTCGCCTACAGGTCTTGTTCCCCAGTCCTCCCCAGTGAACTCCTGTAGGCACATGACTGTCTGAGAGTCTCAATATCTGTTTCCCAGGGAAACCAACCTAAGACATTACTTACAAAATAAAGTGATGTGCAACTAATTTTAAACATGAAATAAAGATTTGTAAACCACTTGACCCAGTATGTTAATTGAGTTCACATTTTAGTGGAAGACTAGATTTTATAATATTTATCAATAAATAATAGGTAGTCCTGGTAGCTTATATAAAGAAGAATCCACCTACAATGCAGAACACCCAGGTTCGATCCATGGGTCTGGAAGATACTCTGGAGAAGGAAATGGCAACCCACTCCAGTATTCTTGCTGGGGAAATCCCATGGATGGAGGAGCCTGGTGGCTATGGTCCATGGGGTTGCCAGGAGTTGGACACGACTGTGACTATATTCTTGGACATTATAATGAGATTGATGTTTTATTCCCCTCCTTCCTATATTCCCCCAATTTTGTGTTTTTTATAGTTATTTGGAATAATCATTGATAGCTTCTCAAGAGAAATTTTATTCTAGTTACTCTTTGCAGTGAAATAGACTTTTAAAAAGTTGACAAACCTTCTTTTAGAAAAAAACCCAGAAATGTCATTTAATCTATATGAAACATTCAAAACATTTGATGATGCACTTAGCCCATTTTAAATAAATAAATAAAATCCCACTATAAAGGGTTTTGAATCTAAGGATACTGAATGAAAAATATATTTTCCAGGAATAGTTTTAGCTCTCAACAAGAGCTGCATATTACTATGTAGTTATTTTAACAGTATTAGCTACTGTTGTGCCAGTTTCCTTGTGACTATTTTAATCATCCTTAACCATGCATCATTTCCTATGGCAAATTACACACACTTATGAATTTTTTTCGTCTGTTCCAGTTCAGCTCCTCCTTACTTCTAAGGCTTACAAATTTAGTTGAATCACCTATAACAAATCAGCCAAACAGAAGAAAAAAATAAAAGAGAGTGATTTTGGGTAAACTGAGACTCCATCAGCATCAAAATGACTTCTTTTCTTATTTATGTTATTTAAGATGACCACAAATTATTGAGAAATGACAAAGAAAAGATGGTGGTAAATAAAGGAAGGAGTTCTTGGTTTTTCTTTCTAATAAGATAGTTGGGAAAAGAATATTCTAGAGTATCGGATATAAATAAGCAGGTGGAAAGGAAAGAAGAGAAGTAAAATGGTATCAAGTTATTTTGAGAATTAAAGTAATTCAAATTCGTAAGTCTTTGCCAAATGTGTTTTTGTTTGCTTAAAGTAGCTAAGCTAGTGTTTTGCCATTCTGGCAGAGAATGGACTAGCAAGAATATTGAGTCTCCCTGGTTCCAAGTCTGATCTTCTTATGTGATTGGAAGATATCTTATAAGAAATAGACAAGAGAACTCATAGATGAAATGATATGCAGATTTAAGCCCTGTCACTCACCTGGCTGATATGCCTTACAGGTTATTTTATTTCTGCCTTCTATCTGAACTGTGCTTTAGGGCTGACAAAACAGGTGACATTTTGAACTTGCTGTTTTTTAAATCTTGGGAAGGTAGCCAGAATTCTGACTTTTAACCCAAAGGCAGGACAAGTTGTTGACCGCTATAATCAAAGTAGTGGTCAGTCATTCTCCTTGCAATCACTGCTTGCTTCTGATGGTGTCCTCTTAAATAATGCCATCTATTATTTTGTGTTGCTTGACTCTGGATGGACAGTGTGCATTGATTCATTCTTTGGTTCTACTAATTTTATTCTAGTGGGAATTTCAGTATAGTCATATAGCATAACGATTAGGGCTACAGCCCCAGAGTTGAAGCTGGTGTGCAGCCCAGCTCCATCACTGCAGTCTTGGATAATGGTGTTAACTTGTCCTAACTTGAGTTTCCTCCTCTTCAAAATGGAAGCAGTCATTATCATGCTGTTGTAAGGAATAAACAGAGATCATGTGTATAACACACTTTGCTCTGTGTCTGGCAAGGGGTTCTCGACTTGCTTTGAATCCAGCCAGAGAAGAGGGGTATTATTTAGCTGTGAACTCAGCAACCTCATATTTGGTGTCGTGGTGAAGAAAATCAAGTAAATAAAAAAAGGATAGGGGTCAAAACAGCTTCTATGTTAATTATAAAGCCCAGTCTAGAAGGCATATGTGAACTAAACTCTAACCAAACTCCAGAATGAGGCAGGTTTATCCATCCAGCCTCAGGCAGCCCTCGCTGCAGTCACATGCTCTCAGCAGGATGGTCCCGGGCTCTCTGCCTGCGGCTCAGGCCTGAGAGAAAGGGGTTGAGCTGGGTATGTCAATTATTCCTCCCAAATTTACAGTCTCAAAAGTGACTGCCCCCCCACCTTCTTCCTAGGAATACAGTGCGAGAAACACTCAGAGAGAGACTCACAGTTACATTCATTCTGCCACCATCACAGGAAGGAAACATGGGAAGGAGCATTGTGGAGTAAGGGCTCAGTAAATGATAACTGTTATCATTACAGACTGACAAGTATATATTGTTTTTTCTTTACTTCACCCAAAACATTAAAAATATAAGGAAATTATTTGATCTCTCATTTTTGTTTTTTAATGTATATTTAATGACTTTTTAAATAAAAGTAAAAAATAAATTAAAAAAATATAGGGGAAAAACCGAACTGAGAAAAATTAAGCTATAGGAAATAAATCTGTCCCCACATACCCAAAATACATGTGATAGAGAATTCAGAAGTTTTTGCAGTGTTATGACTGGAATAATAAACTCTAGATACATGAGGAAAGGACAAGCACAGTTGAAAAATGTGTTTTTAATCTTTAATGAAGTATCTGGACAGAAAAATTACAACTTGATCCAAAATATAGACCCTGAAGTCTAAATGAAAATGAAATACTTTCATTTGCAGAATGTAAATTTCATTCGTACATATGAGGTTGCTTGATGTTGTGAATGTCTCTATTTGATTCTCAGCAAATATGCTAGGAGATGAACTGCATGTTTTTAGTTTGTGACATTCTTATATATTCCCTTCTCAGTACTCTCTGCTTCCTATATATTGTGTTAATACCTCTCTTCCTTATTGTCTCTACCTATGGGTAAGGAATAATAATGGGAATGGTATTTTAAAGTGTTTAAAATTTTTGTTTCTACAACAGAGATAGTATTCTCCAAGAGCCAAGGACATATGTGAGGAAAAAATTTTATCAAATATCAGCAGATGAATAAATAGGAAATAATGTTCTTAAACTAAAAGTTATTAAAATTTAACTCACTAGAGATTCACTGAATACAAGAAGAACATATATGAACATAATCTGGAGAATTGTATTATAAGCAATTATGATTATTTCACCAAATTTTTAAAAATTTTGATGAACAGTGTGATGCTGTATTTTATTAAGTAGTATATATTGGTCTCTACAGTAGAAGGACCATTTCAAGTACAAGAGACTTTATCTTTAGTTCTTTGCATACAGTGCTCACCACATAACAATTTCCCAAAGATAGGTTGAATGAATATTTGCTGGAGATAACAGGTATTGGTTAAATAAATAACTTTAAGTTGAGAACATCAGTGTCAATGGGGAGGTCTTATTTACTAACGGCTTATTTACTACTTCAAGCAATATTTATTTGCTTATGACATTGTTTTGCATGTTTACCAGAGTCCCATGCTTTTGCCACATCAGGTTTGATACCTTAGAAGAGCAGATTCATATTTTTTTCCCACCAACTTTCAAGGTAGTCCTCTAGCTTTCACTCAAATTCAGATAATTTGGAGGAGGAAAGAGCTGAAAAAAAGAAAAAAACTGTCAAACATAATTATAGAGTGCAGCAGTCCTCCCAGTAATGGGAATGGTTCAGTGGTTATTTTTGAAACACGCCTGCACTAATATACTGTGCTTGAGTTCTTCAAGTACTTCAAGATATTTGCTTTTTATGAACATGGGTGAAATTTTTCCACTTATGTTTTATATTAGATGAGTGCAAAGTTGCTGACTAAAAAGCAGAAAAATGTGAGATTTTAATTATGATCCTAAGACACTCCACATGCATATAAATGAATGTTGTAACCCTTTCTCTGTTGCTCACTCCAGTTGTTTTCCCAAGGTCCCCCTGAGAAACAGTGTTAAATATTGTCATGTTTTGCCAAGTCCTTTGCAAAATGAGAGATTCAGTTGCAAATTGTGATTATTTCATGATGTGTCCACTAATGTTTTAAATGATGATTTCATGATGTATCGTTATTTACAGTTCCAACTTTAGTGTTTATTATCTGACACGTAAATTCTAGGACATAGCATAGCATTAATGGCTTTTGCAATAACAACATGTACAAAATACTCCATATTGGAGGAAGCTACATATTTGGAACATAGCTCTTCATTTTTTCCTGCCTAAAATTTGATTCATTCCTTCTCCTGCTTTTGTTTTTATATTTGCACAAGTTATGTTCATAAGGTTCAATGACAGCTTGCATCCTGATAGGATCATGACTAATTCATTTTAGGGAGAGACCCATTGGTGTTATTTTTAAATACCCTTTAAAAAATATCTTTAAGACCCTCAGAATAGAGTACATCGTTATATTTTCCAGTCATGTAAGCCATTTCACATTGGCAATATTATCTCATAATGCCTTTCTTTTCACTTCCAAATGGCCTGGAAAATTTGGTGCAGTACTAGACTTTCTAGCTAGTATGAGCATGTATTGCTATTAAAATGCTGCCTTTTTTTTCCTGCATGGAGCTGATAGCTTTTTAAGTTTTGAAAACAGCTTTATTCATATAAGTAGCATGTTGTTAGAATTTAGGGGGCATTAGGAGGGAGTGTTACACCATTCTAGAAATAAATGAGAGACGGTACTTCAGCTTGTTTTATATTTAACTCTGTGAGTTATTAAAGAAAAAGAAAAAAGTTTGGAAATTCTAAAATAAGCAGTTGTCAGGAAATTTTAATGATTTGTCTCAAAATTTAGCTCATGATTTGCATAGGTGGAGAAGATGGTAGCTTAGAGAAAGATGTATTTGAGGAGTGGTGAAATAACCTCCCAACTGAGATTGAGCTCTACAATTCATTCTGATATGGCAGTTTCTCACATTACTCAGCCCTTGAGCTTAAGGCACTGATGGTTTCTGATGAAACATACATGAATCAGGGAAGGGATATACATCAAGTAATTACAAGTCATTCATACCACTTTCTTTTGTTTATCAGTTTAGCCAGTCTGAAGAGAAAGCAAAATAAATAGGCAGTCTTCCTTTAGGAGGAAAGGAGTTCATAGCATAGCTAAGTACTCAGTTTCTTGAGCTCTTTTCATTGTGACATACTTAGTAGATAATGTCTAAAAGCAAAACACTCTTCTTTGTGCACGCCAATAGTGCAGATCCCTATATCTTAGCAGTGACTCATCCCACCCCTTCTTTGGGAAGGTGGCAGAATATAGTGCTTCTGATGCAGGCTCTGGAAATAGATGGCTAGGCTCAAACCCCAGCTCTGCGACTTTCTGACTGTGAGTTCTGAGTTAAATCACTTAAACTCTTTAGGTTGCAGTTTCCTTATTGGTAAAATCAGCATAGTAATTGCACCTTTTGTCATTCATTTATTGAGAGGGTTAAATGAGTTAATCCATGTAACACACACAGCACAATTTGGTAAGTCCTCAACTAATAGCTGCTATTATTCCATCATATTTCATGGAAGAATCCAAATTGGAATGTAGATCAGAGAGATTAACATTATGTTTGTGCCATATTGGTATAATATAGTGTCAGCTATAAAATGCAGTTGCTTTATAAGTAGTAAATGTGGTACCAGAATTTAGCAGAAGTAAAGCCTAGTATAAAATAAGTTTTTCTGTCCTAAGTATCACTAGGATTTGTGTTGAAATTTCTGAATGAGTATTTTCACTCCTAAGATTGCCCTGTTTTTAACATATCGGTGTTGGGTTTGATATGTTTATATTTATGACATAAAGTCTCTTATAAAAAAAAAGATAAAGTAAAAAGAGTATCTCCCCCCTTCTTTTCCCTCCCCTGACAAGCCTGTCTCTGAAGCACAGGGGCACATTTGGGATAGGATTTGAAGAAAGAGCTGTGATGTGAGTGAGTGTGTGAGTGTGTGTGTGTGTGAGTGTGTGTGTGTGTTTGCCCAGCTTGATGAAGGCCCTATAGGAAAGACAAATAGGAGACTTTTAGCCTATATTGCTGCTAGTCCCTCAACCTTTACACTTTATATCCATAAGCATTTACTCCAGAATTTTCCAAAATAATAACATTTTTTTTTTTTTTTAAAAGAAAGACTGTTCAAACACTGAATTATCTGTGAGAGTCAGCCAAGTTACACCAGCTGCATTGGCTCAATTCCTACATCTGGGCTCCAAGGCGGGTAACAAAAAAAAAATCTCCATGAACAGTATTTTAAGAATTTTGGCAACACACAAGACAGGGGAATTAAAAATAATTCTTTGCTGAAAACAGAATTGGTGGAAAACAATTCTGTTTGCTTGCCATAGTCCACCAAGCTATCTAATGGCCAGACGTTAGAATACAAACAAGTATGCCCAAAAGTGCTGTCCAAAGCCACATGTCCCTCTAGTAAAGGCCAGTGGCTCAGTGACTGAGCCCGGGAATGAGAAACAGCAGTGGACTTAACACAAAGCGTAAAATGGATTCCCCATATTACTATTTTTTATCCAAAGGGGTGACATTTCCCAACAGCTAATATAATGTAGGATGTGTTTGGGCCCATGGGGGAGCTTTGTTTTATCCCTGATTTTCTTGTCCCTTCCTTTAAGTCATTAAGTAGGGCTGATTAGTTTCTTTCCTTGGTTCCCTGTGGAGTTTTATTTCTTCTTGTATTACCACATTCATTTTGTATAAAAAGGCAAAGGAGAAACAGTTTAATAGGGCTATACTGTACCTTATATAGAAGAGACTCTTTAGAAGCAGACTAAAGTTTAAGACTTGAAATTAATTGAAGAAATGTAAATATTGATGAGAAGGAGGAATGTAAAACAGTATGAGGAAGGACTCAATATAATGATTTAGTTTTTTTTTTTAATTGGAAAGGATGGATAACCATGATCATTCCTAAGTAATCATTATCAAATACTTGCTTTGATATGGTACTGTATTGCTCTTTTTCAAGAAGAGATTCAACAGGCCTTGACTTTGTTCTCAAAAAGTTTATGATCTAAAGGGTATTAAATAATAGAAAATAAACACAGCAGAATGCCACATTAAGGACTTGTTCAGTGTATTCAAGACATGAAAATAAAAATGAGATGTTAGAATGCAAGTTATCTAAGGAGATAGCTATTTGAATTTCAAGTAGATGGAGAAGGAAAACCTATGGGAAAACGTGAAGAGGGAGATGTCTTTCTGGTTCAGAAGAGTACATGGGATAAATGGCAGTATAAACAGGAGGTGAAGCTACTTTCCAGTGGATAAAAGTGTTGGAGCCTTATCTAGGATGGGCTGAGGACTATGAGATAAAGATGTGATAGGTTGTAGACTGTGGGCCTTCACTGCAGCCTCTGTCTAATCAGACCAGTGGTGCAATGGAGAGGGAAATAAAAGCTCAGAAGTAGCTTTTTTTTTTTTTTTTTTAACAAGGTGATTTATAAGTGTTATGCAATTGGGTTATATAACTGTGGCAAACAAGAAATCATAAATCTGGAATTCAGTCTTGGTTCCAGGTGACACAGCTTATGTGAAACTTCATTGTGATAATAAGGAAGATGCTTATGTGTTAACATTTCCCCCATTTGCCGTTCCTCAGATTCAAGGGGAATGAAAGGCAATAAACTCATAGTTCTGGGCTTCTAGAACACAGTGCATTCCTTACTATATGAAAGCTTTTTAGACTAATGAACTGGAAATGTACCATGAGCAGAAAAAGAGAAGACAAGAGACCTTCTACTTCTCTGCCATCCTGTTGACTTGATCAACAAATACTCCTTGTGTTGCTTGTCTGCTAGCACACTAGTGCCATGAGATCAAATAACTATCCATGAACAGCAACTCAGCCCAGAGGAATGCCTTCTTTGCTATCTATAGACATTAACAGCATCACAGACTAGAGAAATAACTCATGCACTCATGTATTCATTTTGTTTATTTTCATCTCATTGGCCTTCGAGGTCTGACCTATCTTAAAATATTGCAGAGTCTTTTGTTCAGGTCTTTAATTTGTTTTCTCAGTCAAAAGTAATAGGGATCATTCAAGCAGCTCTTCTAATCCTCTCTCTTTCATGAACATTTTTAAAGCTGATCACAAAGTATCTTTTTCTGTTTTGCCATTTGAGCCTGTTTCTTTCCTGGTTAAATAAAAATGCTGTTGTCTGTTTCATTATTCATTGCTGTGTAGCAAAACAACCTAGTCTTAATGGCATTAAACAGTTATTATTATCACTCATGATTTCAGGGATTGACTAGACTCGGGGTAGTGGTTCTCACTCAGAATCTTCTGCACCATTGTAGTGAGACAGTAGCTGGAGCTGGATTCATTTTGAAGCTTTCCTCTCTTACCTAGTCTGGGAGCAGCTGGGCTTCTCTCTCTCTCTCTCTCTCTCTCTCTCTCTCTCTAGGTGCTCTTCACATGGTATCTCCAACATGGAAGTGTAAGGTGGCCATGGCAAGTCAGTGCTTAAAGCGTGAGTCTTGAAAGAGATAACCAGACAGCAGCTGTCTCCTAGTCTTGGAAGTCAATTAGTAATACTTCCTCAGCAATCTATTTGTTAGAAGCAAATAACTAAGATCAATTCATATTAAAAGGGAGGGGAATTAGGCTTGTCTTTTGAGAGAGACGTGCCAAAGAATTTGTGATCATTAAAACCTGCAAGTGCTTGTGAGCTAAGTCGCTTCAGTCATGTCCAACTCTTTACTGCCCTCTGGGCTGCAGCCCGCCAGGCTCCTCTGTCCATGGGGCTTCCCAGGCCAGAATACTGGAGTGGATTGCCAGGCCTCCAGGAGGTCTTTCAGACCCAGGGATTGAACCTGAGTCTCTTAAGTCTCCTGCATTGACAAACTGGTTCTTTACCACTAGCACCACCTGGGAAGCCCTAAAACCTGCACAGTCTTCATTAATCTGGTCTCCTGCCTATTCTTCATAGGGATGCTAATTCTTTCTCTAACCCATTACTTCAGCCATTATATTTTTCCTTTTCCATTATAAATATTTTATTAAGCATCAAATCACATTTGTAAATGTACTAGCAAAGTGTAAAACATAATTCCGGGGTCAATGCCTTTTAGAGGTATAGTATCTATGACAGACAATAGAAAATAAAGCACTGATCAAAGCCAAATGTCAACATTCAATATGTATTTATTAAAGATCTGGTATAGGTCAGACCCTGAGCTAAGTTCTAGGAATACAAGATGAATAAGACTCATGTTCTGCATTCCAGGCACTCATGATCTAATCTGTATCAAGGCCATAATGAAGCAGTTTGATTAAGAGGCATGCACCATTCCACTGAGAACACTTTCCCCAAGATTTCTATCAACTCCCATCTTGTCAAATCCAGTGATACCCAAAGGCCAAGTCTGTACCCCTCTTCTTAGTCCATCTCTCAGCAACCAGAATTTGACATAGTGAACCTTCTTGATATACTTTGTTTAACTGATTTTTTGGACACCACTTTCTTGGTTATTTTCTTTACCGTCTTCTCTTTTTTATTCTCCTTTGCTGCATCCTTTTTCTCATAATGTTGGAGTGTCCCAGGGCATAACTCTGAATCCTCCTCCTTTCCTTCTCTAATTCTCCACTCGCTATCGCATGGCTTTTAATGTTAACTGTAAACAGGTGACCCTCAAATTTATCTTTCTAACCCTAGCCGTCCCATAGGCCCCTTAGTAATCTTTCCAACTGCATATCACCTTCAACTGACCACTGGACAAACGTAAGAATCCACACTCCAAATAGAACTTTTGATTTCTTCAAATGCTCTGATCTGTTCCTATCTAACTTCTCCATCTGAATTTATGAGACTACCATTTACTCCTCATGAAAGATACCTAGAGGTCATTCTTGATGACTCTGTTAGTCACCATAAAAATTCAAGTCCTGCTGGTACTACAGTTGAAATATATCATGATCAATACACTGTTTTCTTTCTATTTCTACAACCATCTTCTACATACTGTGTGCAGCATCTGGAACATAGTAGGTGTGCAATAAGACTTGATGAGTAGATGAATATATGCATCAAGTATAAGAGTAACATAGGATAGTGTTTGTTCCTATCACACATGGATGTGTACGGTGAAGTAGAGAAGGCTATATAGGGTAACAGCTCCAAGTAGAGAGGATTAGGGAAGGCATCTAGTCTCTGTTGGTCAATACCCAAGACCTTGTGAAGGATATTAAACTGTATGAATCCCAAAAGGAATCTCTTTCAATACATACCGGCAGTTGAGAAAAGTTAGTAAAGAGACATTCCACTATGAAATGGGTCTTTTCAAAAAGTTATAGAAAAATCAGGAAGATTGATGTTAACAGTTACAGTCATTTTCCCCCTATTATCTGATCAATTCAAAATGACTTGATGAAGATTTAAACTCTGACCGCATCCCTCCTCATTGCAGAGTTTCATTCTTTCTCTTAAGGTAAAAGTTATTTTCCTTTCTTCTTTGGTATTTTGTGGGACCAGTATTTTATTTTCACTTGCCAGAGGAAAAAAAAATTTTTTTCTGAAAAGTAAATATGTTTTTTTGCTTTAAAATATCTTTTTAGAAAAGTTCCGTGGAAGCTTATAACACTGATACCCCCCAAAAGCAAATATCTTTATGTGTCTTCCATAGGGAATAATAAAATTCCCCCATTTTTTAGAAGCATATGACTTGGTGTCCAATATCCAGAATTTTTTTTGAAGAAAATTGTGTATGTAGGTTATTTTTATTTCTTAAATGTAGCACTACATTCAGTTTTCAAGCTGCACTGTTCACTTGTTTTCTTTCTTTTTTTTCTTTAACTTTTTTCTTTTTCTGGTATGAGGCATTTTAGCTGCAAGTGCTTTCAAGAGCACTTTACAAAAATGTATTAAAATTATCTGGAGCTGAGGTTTGACTTAGTTAAAAAGATTCTTTTAATTTGCCTCCCCCAAGTGACCTACTCAAATTGCTTTTGGGAAAAAAAAAATAGTTCTGGGCATGCCTGGCAACTATCTGATTGGAAACAGCTATTAGTCCTAGGGCAGGTTGATCAACCTTTTTCTATGCCAAATAGCTCCTTTGCTTCTTACCTGAATTATACAAATGAGTGAGGGTTAAATGAGGTAAGGAGAGGTTTAGAGGTGGCAAAAAGAAACAGGGAAACTTTAAAATCCAGCTATAGGTTATGCCTCTTCCCTCTTCAAAGATGGCAATACAGAAGTAAAAATAGCAGTGACAACAAAAACTAATATTTATTGTTTCCTATCTGCCAGCCACTGAAAACCACTCCGTGAAGTAGTTACTAACTGCACACACTCTGCAACTAAGGAACCTGAGGTTCAGATTGGGGGTGTAATTTAATTAATATTGGGCTTCCCTGGGGGCTCAGATAGTAAATAATCCCAGCCAGTGAACAGTGGAACTGGAGTTTTAACTCGTTTGTTTTATTTCCATGCCTACAGACACAGATAAGGCCCCTTTTCCTTCTCCCCTCACTTCCCCCTCATCCCTTTTTATCTTGGCTGAGCCAACCCCCAGCCCCCTCATAGTTTTTTCTTTTGGAAGTCTGTAGGGGCATAGGGCAGAGTGATTTTGCTGTCTAATGGGCTTAGGTAAGCCGCCTAAATACAGAATGTGCTAAAGACAGGCCTGGCTACCCAATTATAGTCTCCTTTTAGCTTT
Organism: Cervus canadensis; assembly: GCF_019320065.1. NCBI lineage: Eukaryota > Metazoa > Chordata > Mammalia > Artiodactyla > Cervidae > Cervus > Cervus canadensis. Next base: position 35,301,854 of record NC_057410.1, on the reverse strand, counting down.
GGCTAGAGAGAAATCCCCAGAGCAAGTGTTAAACTTGGTCACCCACGCTACTTCCTTTCTTGGCTGAGAGTCAGACAGAGTGAGTTTTGGATCCGGCATAAAGTCTTATTCAGGAAATAATAACTGCCACAACCCAGGCACTCTGTGTCTCAGCTTTGGAACTGGATTCATGATCATTGCCCACTTTTATTGGCTTTGATAGGGTGTAGGCCTGTCTTCAAAATAAACACAGTCAGTTTATTTGCTGTCTTGGTAGTTTATAGCATGCTGCCTTTTAAAATTATAATAGCAACTCTATACATTGGTAGCTCTTGCATGGAAATATTTTCCTCCCCCAAATATTTAACAAGTCTATATTAAAGCAACACCCTTCATGGAATAATGGTTCTGTCGTCACTCATATGTACCTGATAATTTTTTTTAAGACATATATTTTCTTCTTCAAAAATTTAAAATGTTGTTTATTTGGAAACAATTGGGTTCAAGTAACTGTACTTATCTCTCCTGTCTATTTTGCTATTGTTATCACTTCTGGTGTTTTGTTAAGAGATGTGAAGTTAATTTCTCGAAAATAGAAATGCTAAATCTTGATGCTTCTCAAAGTAAAATACTTTGTAATATATTGAATAGTTGCAAAAATGAAGATGGCACATGTTAATACATTTAATTTGAAAAGGAACAAATAAAGCAAATGAAACTTCAAAATCGAAAGACTCAGTGCCTGAGTTATTTGAAAATAAAGTATCTTGAGAAGTACATCATCCAGATGGAGTGGACATGTTAACTGTAAGCACTGTTGGATGCTACTGTACACATGAATATGTCTTGAAGGACGGGAGGAATTAATACCCAGCACCAGCTCTACTTTTCTGTGAAACTTCCGTGAAATAAATTTTATTCGTTCCTGGCTGGCCTCAGCGATCTCTCTCATTTGTAAAATCCTAATTCTCCTGCTTATTTATATGACTCATACCTTTTTCATTCCCTGACCCCTGAGAATAAACCAAATCTGTTATGACTTTTGCTCATGAAGATCTTACATTTTATAATTATATATTTACCTGTAACTATTTAATTTGATGATGATATTATCTAAAAATGATCCCCTGCACTGTGAGTTCTATGTGGTCAGTAATCATGTATTTATTTACTAACCTAGCTGCATCTCTAAGGACTGTGTTGATATAGTAGGGGCTTAGTAAACACTACTTAAATAGATCAATCAGTGAGAGAAAGAATGTAACACTGATCTGTTGGTTTTCCATTGTCTCCCACTAGACTGTGAATACAGTGTATTTCAAAATGATTTCAACAGATATTTAGTTACCACCTACTATGTCTCAGACACTGCTTAGGCACTAACGTAAAGCAAGGAATATAATTGTACACATCTCCCGGTGGCTCAGCAGTAAAGAATCCACCTGCTCTGCAGGAGACACAGGAGAGTGGGTTTGATCCCTGGGTTAGGAAGATCGGTGGAGGAGGAAATGGCAACCCACTCCAGTATTCTTGCCTGAAAATTCCATGGCAAGAGGAGCCTGGCGGCTGGGGGTCACAAAGACTAGGACACAACTACGCACATATGGCACACTAGCACAATTGTATGCAGCCCATGGTCTCATATAGCTCGTAGGTGTGGGGTTGGGATGCAGACATAGATATTAAGGGATCCTATAAGTAAATTATATACATCGAAAGTGATTGAAGCTATGAAAACAGTATAAGGTGGTATGTGAGAGAATAAGTAGGGATCTTTAGATTATAGTGTCAGAGTGCCTTTTCTTTGGCACATTTCATGCACATTGGTAATTTTATTATATTTTAATGCATCTTTGTGTCTTGTTTATCTAACCTATATGAACACAAGGGATAGCATTAAATACTCCTTTGCCTTTCCAGAGCTCTAAATTCAGTGCTGATCACTCATTATATCCTTTGTAATTGGTTGGAAATATATTCTATTCAAATTCTTAAAAGCTTAAGGCTTAAGTAAGAGACTGGAGAAATGTTTGCTTGTAGACTTTGCGAATGAATAACTGAGCTTGGTCAGTAATCCGACTCACAAAAGCCCATTTTAAGACTGAATCTCTTGGGACGTACAGATTGCTCAACTGGATTTATTTCAAGTCAGCACATTACAGGTTGTCTAAATGAACTATGTTATTTCCTGTTATTGATGTCCATAAACTCTTAAAAGCAGTAACTTTTCTTCTAAGTTAATTTAAATTGACTCTTGGAAATAAAATCTGCAAAGGTTTTCTTTAATAGAACCGTATTTCAGGGTAGGACTAGTATAAAGAATTGAAAACAATTATTTATTCTATTTTCTTTGATTCTCTCCTGTGTCATAGCTGAAATTCACTTCTAGACCAATACTGGCTGAGACAAATACTAGTCTGAGAGAAATGAGGGCAAAATGATGAGTTTATTTGGAAAGTGAGAGATTCTGAGTAGGGAGATTAGGGGCAGGTTTTCTTGTAGAGAAATTGAACCAAAGCTTTTCCTTGCTTCTCCTGGGAAAAAAAGAATATATTTCACTACCCTTTCAGTCATATCCTGGATCTGTTGCCACTGTTCAAATATCTTAGTAGTTGGAAAGATTAAAACATAGCTCTTTATTTCTCCCTTTTTAGTTTGACTGCCTGGAAATTTGTGTCTCATTCACTGGTCAAGAAGGACTGAAGTCCACATAAATGTGGCACCCTCTTTTTGAAATTTATTACACATTTTTCCTTTTAGAAGTTTTCAGTTGGATGGCAATTTGTAATACTATTGCTTACAGATATAAATAATGTAGGGGCTACAGAATCCTTTATTTATTGTTTACACATAAATTGTTGTTAACATCTGATCTATTAACTGTACCTTCTCCACTAGAAGGTTTAGAGTAAAAATACTTCTCTGGGTAACTTGAATGATGTAAGTCGGGGTAAACTTTCCATCCCCAATGTTCGGAATAGATGTCAACAGTTCCAGATAGGCTTCCAATCCAGATGACCTAGTTAATTTTATTTCAGGGCAGTGAACAGATGGTGAGTGTTTTCTGTCTATCTGGCATTAACGTGCACTCTGTCACCATCAGACTTAACAGTGGCAGATGGCAGTTGTGTTAGCAAACATTCAGTCCTTTCCCCTCAGCCCTCGCCTTTGGACTGAGGAAGGCCTGGCTTTGGCTTACTGCTGACTCACACTGTGGCCACCTCTCCAGGGAAGCCTGAGGGGAGAATGTCAAACCACCGGAAGCCCTCAGTAATGCAGGTTTTCCTGTGCGACCATGGCAGCAGGCACAGCTGGGGCCTCTTCAAAGGCCTGTGGTAGATATTACCTTCTCAGTGTGAAATCCATGGGGGTTCAGTGCTTACTGCAGGGCCAAGTTGAGCATTTCCATGGGATAGATAGATTTTTCTCACCCTCTTGTGAAAAAATACCTGAGTATATGAGGATAGCCTTTCTTGGCCTCTGGTGAACTTTTCTGTATAGAAAAGTAGCCAGTCATATTTAGCAGTTCTGTCCAGCAGCATGAATCATTTAACTGCCTTGGTTGATCTTTAGCGTATCCAGATTTCATTGTTTTTTTTAAAAAAATTTTTTTTTAAAGTAAGTTCTCCCTTTTTGGGAATCCAGGTGGGAACATGTTGCAGATGCATTTGTGTATTTTGGATTTCTGTAAAGGACTTTGTGGCATCCTAACTGCTACACACATAGGATAAGATGAGTGCTTAATTTATGAGCCAATTTTCTAAAATTATCAGAGTCAGTTGATATTGTGAAGATGCTGTCCTGGAAAATATAGGAAGTTTCAGGAAACTTAAAAGTTAACTTGTGTTTTGTAGTATTTACAGGATCGAGCAAATAATGCAAGTGAAATAATACGGGTGAGAGATTTATTGAATTGTCCCCATTTTATGGACACATATATTTTAAACATTCAAGATGTTAAATTTTTAAGTGTTTTTAACATTCTATAAAGGACAGAAATAGTATGGACCTAACAGAAGCAGAAGGTATTAAGAAGAGGTGGCAAGAATATACAGAAGAACTATACAAAAAAGATCTTCATGACCCAGATAATCACAATGGTGTGATCACTCAGAGCCAGACATCCTGGAATGCGAAGTCAAGCAGATCTTAGGAAGCATCACTATGAACAAAGCTAGTGGAGGTGATGGAATTCCAGTTGAGTTATTTCAGATCCTGAAAGATGATGTTGTGAAAGTGCTGCACTCAGCATGCCAGCAAATTTGGAAAACTCAGCAGTGGCCACAGGACTGGAAAAGGTCGGTTTTCATTCCAATCCAAAGAAAGGCAGTGCCAAAGAATGCTCAAACTACCACACAGTTGCTGTCATCTCCCACACTAGCAAACTAATGCTCAAAATTCTCCAAGCCAGGCTTCAACAGTACGCGAACCATGAACTTCCAGATATTCAAGCTGAATTTAGAAAAGGCAGAGGGACCAGGGATCAAATTGCCAACATCTGTTGGATCATCAAAAAAGCTAGAGTTCCAGAAAATCATCTACTTCAGCTTTATTGACTATGCCAAAGTCTTTGACTGTTGGATCACAATAAACTGTGGAAAATTCTGAAAGAGATGGGAATATCAGACCACCTGACCTTCCTCCTGAGAAATCTGTATGCAGATCAAGAAGCAACAGTTAGAATTGGATATGGAACAACACACTGGTTCCAAATCAGGAAAGGAGTATGACAAGGCTGTATGCTGTCACCCTGCTTATTTAACTTATATGCAGAGTACATCATGAGAAACGGTGGGCTGGATGAAGCACAAGCTGGAATCAAGATTGCCGGGAGAAATATCAATAACCTCAGATATGCAGATGACACCACAATTATGGCAGAAAACAAAGAAGAACTAAAGAGTGTCTTGATGAAAGTGGTAGAGGAGAGTGAAAAAGTTGCCTTAAAACTCAAGTCAGAAAACTAAAATCATGGCATCTGGTCCCATCACTTCATGGCAAATAGATGGAAACAATAGAAACAGTGAGAGACTTTATCTTTTGGGGGCTCCAGAATCACTGCAGATGGTGACTGCAACCATGAAATTAAAAGACACTTGCTCCTTGGAAGAAAAGTTATGACTAACCTAGGTAGCATATTAAAAAGCAGAGACGTTACTTTGCCAACAAAGGTCCGTCTAGTCAAAGCTATGGTTTTTCCAGTGGGCATGTTTGGATGTGAGAGTTGGACTATAAAGAAAGCTGAGTGCTGAAGAATTGATGCTTTTGAACTGTGATGTTGGAGAAGACTCTTGAGAGTCCCTTGGACTGCAAGGAGATCCAACCAGTCCATCCTGAAGGAAATCAGTCCTGAATATTCATTGGAAGGACTTATGCTAAAGCTGAAACTCCAATACTTTGGCCACCTGATGTAAAGAACTGACTAATTTGAAAAGACCCTGATGCCAGGAAGGATTGGAGGCAGGAGGAGAAGAGGACAACAGAAGATGAGATAGTAGGATGGCATCACCAACTCAATGGACATGTGTTTGAGTAGACTCCAGGAGTTGGTTTTAGACAGGGAAGTCTGGTGTGCTGCAGTCCATGGGGTCGCAAAGAGTTGGACACGACCGAGGAACTGAACTGAAATGAACTGAACATTCTATTTTCAATTTTTATTTTGTACAGACATGACTTTTTAGAGCAGTTTTAGATTCACAGCAAAACAAAGTATAGAGATTTCCCACATACCATCTGTTTCCATACATGCCTTGTTGTTGTCGTTGTTCAGTTGTTGTCACTCCGACTCTTTTGTAACCCCATAAACTGTAGCCCACCAGGCTCCTGTGTCCATGTGATTCCCCAGGGAAGAATATTGGAGTGTGTTGCCATTTCCTGCTCCCCCCATACAGGCAGAGCTTTCCCCATTATCAGGATCTCCCACCATGACACATTTGTTACAGTTGATGGACCTACATGACACATCATAATCACCCAAAGTCCATTGTTTACATGGGTGTTGCACATTCTGTGGGTTTACCCAAATGTGTAATGACATTATCCATCATTATAGTATCATACAGAGGAGTTCCATTGCCCCTAAAAATCCTCTGTGCTCTGCCTGTTCATACCTCCTTCCCTCCTAACCCCTGGCAACCACTAGTATTTTCACAGTCTCCATAGTTTTCCCTTTTCTAGGATGTCATATGGTTGGCATCATACAGTACGTAGCCTTTTCAGTTTAGCTTCTTTCACTGTTTCAATTTTGGTAAGTCTTATACTGAACTGGTCATAGGAATGCAAAGTTCAGTCAACAACAATGTGATTGATAATATAAATTGCACATATTCCATAACGCAAATCTGGAAATATCATCAGAGCTGTTTAGCCATACCTGAAAAACTCTGTTTGTAATTTATCTTAGTTAGGGCTTGGAGATAACAAGCAATGTTGGTGGCTTATTATTTATTGTCACCTGAAATATGTATTTGGGATAAAATTCTTTTGGTATTATTCATAGTGATTATTCACTGGTTGATATAAAATGCTTAATAGTAGGCTAAAATCTCTTTTGGACTCAGGTTTTGCATTGCTAATGAGTGATACACAACCACTTTAGCGTTTCAAATGGCAGTAGCCTTAGTGGTTACACTGCTCAGGGTGCATTATAGTCTGCATATTAGCTTTCGGGAACTAACAAAATGGTTCCCTTAAATGAGTTGACAGTATATCAAGATAATTTAGAACATACTGTTGTCAATCTTTGATCTTAAATATTAAATTGGGGTGCATAAGATACATATTTTGGGACAAGCACTCTTTCAGAGTTTAGGCTCATAAATATATTGATTAAGGCATCATACGTTTAACGAACTGATAGAGTCATCTCATCTGATTTCTTTATTTCTAGTGATTCTTAAGTATCTTTGTAAATTTGGTGAGGAAACAAGCAAGGGCACCTGGATTGCCTTTACACGTTTTTTACTTGATATTGGCCTATAACATTCCTTTAAGCTGGGATTTGATATGGGATCTCTGCACTGCAATTTTAGTGATTGCTGAATAGGACTGTAAATTAAGCCTATTCTCATACCTTTAGAGATGCAAGTTCTTATTTTGCTTTATTTTATTTTGTTTCTGAATTATTCATACACTTGCCTCAATATTCTGCTTTGATTTGCTATAGACACCTAGGTTTATTTATGTTAATCTCATGAGAATGATGCCAAAAGTATTTTTTTCTGTTGGCTTTGAACGTGCTTTTGGAATTTATAAATATTTCAGTAGGTAGACTCAATGAATTTTAGAGCAAGTATAGACTCTGAATTCATCCTAATATTAAATCTCAGAGAGTCTGAGACTTCGGGTCACAAATGTAGCACCAAGCTGTCACTAGAACCTATATTTTTAAGTCATTGAGTAAAGCTGTTCTTGGTGTTGATACAACTAAACACTAAGTTAGGTGTTCACAGGATTCTAGTGGATAAAAATTGACAGGTGGAAGCTAAGGCTAAATTATCTACCTCAAATGTCTGCCTCCATAGAAAAAAATCACAAATGACTCGATATCAAGATAAAACACAATGGCAAGAGGCAACCAGAGTATTGAAGTATTTCCTGCCATCAAGAAACCTTACTACAAAAAAGATACTAATACTTTCAGCTGCTATTTATTTTTATGTTATATGTAAAATATGTCTTATATCATTGAGTAATTTCTTTACCATATAAGAGAAAAAGATTCTTGTGTGAATCCTGGAAAGCATCTTAGAGCCAGGCAGAGACCTAGCTCTCAAAAGACAAGATATTGAAGGGCACACTTGTTGAACACCATAGCTTTTCCCAACTCCTAGCTAGGGCGTATGGTGGGAGAGGAGATGAATAAATTAAAATTGCTTTTAAAGTACATAATCTAATACTCCAGGTACTTTGCTAAATGCTTTCTATTAATTCTATTTGATTCTTGTAACAATACCTTAGGGTAGGCTATTATGACTCCCAAGTTATAAATGGGATAGCACAGGTGTAGAGAAATTAAAACTTTCCCTGGGACCATGTGGCTGATTTATAAAGCTGAGATTTGAATCTGAGTCCAGCTGAAACCAATGGTGCTACACCCATAACCGCAGCTCTACAGTGGTTAAATTGTATGAGAGAGAACAGAAAGGCATGCATATAAGGGCCTGATGAGTTTCAGGTGAAGATATTTGGGATATAGCTATGTTGAAGCCAGCTGGAACCAGCTCTCAAAAGCTGATAGTTAAATATTTAGAAATTTTGCAAGCTGGTTGTTAAATTATTGATAATATAAAATCATCTATCATGAAAGTATTTACACCACAGAAATGAGCAAATGCTACAAATCAGGACTTTGTTCCCATGAAATCAGTTTTCCAGCATAACACTAGCTACTTGAAATGTTGGTGTTTAAAGCACAGCATGCATGGAGGAGAAAGAATGGGAGAAGCAGCTAGAAACATACATTAAGATCAGTTTATAAACACCTCGCTTGGGTAAAGGTGAGCGTGGTCATGTTTTTGCAATGTAAATCAGATTCTGTCATCTCTCAGCCTGTAATCCTTCAATGACTTCCAACTGGAATCAAATCTAAATTGCCTATCGTGGGGAATGATCTGTGCTTTCCTCTTCAACTTGGTCTCTGCAGTTTTCTCTCTCATTCTCTCTCACATCAAGCTGCAGCACACTGGTCAACTTGTATCAGATTCTTAACTAAGCCAGGCTCTTTCCAAATTTAGTCATTTACACTAATTGTCCCTTTAGTCTACTTCTGATGTTTTTGCCTGGTTGTATCCTTCTGATCTCAGTTTAAATGTCACTTCCTAAAAGGCTTTTCTTAACTTTCAAATCTAAAGTAGCTGCCAAGTCTCTCTCTGTCACATCAGCCTATTTTAACACTCTGCTTAGCACTTAATGGTGTGATATGGGGTTAAATGCCGCACCTCTAAAGCCAGACTGCTGTGACCCATTCTTCCTTCACCATTACTAGCTGTGGGACTTCATGCAGTTTGCTTATCTCCATTTTATCTCTTATCAATTTCCTATTTGAAAATAGGATGCAATTATTTCCTTTTCATGGAGTTTCTGTGGGAATTAATATGTGTAAAAAAACACAAGGCACATAAGAGAGAGAGCCGTGACTGGTCCATAAAACATCCCAAATATTTCAGAAATTATTGTCACTGATAACTGATACTTAATGACTTGTTTTCCAGTTCTTTCAGCTAAGAGAGAAGTTCAGTTGGAAGAGGCACTTCATCTTTTCTGTTTGCTTTTGATTCTTCCCATCTCTGATTCCTAGAGCGTATCTGGCAAGTGGTGGGCAGTGGGGCAGGGTGAGGACGTACGACAAGAGGCTGATCATTCAGTTTCTTGGTTGCTATCCTAACTTCTCTCAGCATTCTGTGTTGTTGTTTTCTCTGGACTGAGAACAATGGAATAAACATAGATGTCGGAAACAGCCATTTTCAGGGGACGAAATTAGAGTAAGAGATTCTGCCCTTTCTCCATAAGCAACATACTTCATCTCCAACTCATGGGTGGCTATTCAAGAATGTGGGCCCATGTATTGTCAGATTTCTCATTTATCAAGAGAAGACATAATTATGGATATTTTTTTGGTGTGAAATCTCCCAAGTTTTAAATGTTTACAACAAATTCAAAATTTATACATGACCTTTAATCAAACAAATCAGGTCTACAGGCTGGATTTGGCCATGGCCACCTGTTTACAACCCGTGGTCTTGAATTTGATCTCTCAGTTTTTGTTTGTGAGGTCAGTGTCCTCTGTTTACCGTCCTATTCCTTATAAGGAAACTGCCTGATGACCACACTCTACAGCTCCATCTTCCTGAAATTCTTTATCTGGTGTCCTCTACTCGCTAAACAAACCCTCCCCAAGGTGGTACCCTTGGTCTGAATTTTATTCCTTTGGTTTACCATATTATTCACCAGAGTTACATGGTTCACACCACAGTTTGTATTGTATGCCATAGATGTAAGGATAAGGAAGGTCACAGTCTGGGTCTTTTACTTAAGTGTTTATTATTGAAGAGAGATGTTACCTTCGAAAAGAAACTTTATTTCTCATTTCTCCCTTCCCTTATTTTTCCTTCCCTATGGCCTGTAGTGACACCAGTCTGATCAGTATTCTAAGTCAAAAAATTTATTCTCAGTAACTTTTAGAAAATTACTGTGACATGGTGCCTTGCAAATGTACTTTGTTTCCTATGAACATTTGGCTGGGGGAGGGGAGTAATCTAGAACAGTGCTCTGTAACACTTTTTGTTTATATGTGCCGCTACCAGTAAAAAAAAAAAAAAATTAAATGTGTTTTGACCTGAATGTTTGTGTACCCTCCAAATTCATCTGTTGAAATTCTAAACTCCAAGGTGACAATATTTAGAAGGTAGAGTCTTGGGGCCATTAGAGCAATGGAATTAGTGTTTTTATGAAAGAGATCCTTTATGCTACGTATAAGCTTTTAACAAAAAAATGGACTACTAAGAGGCTGGCCCTCACCAGATAATGAATCTTGGCATTCCAGCCTCCATTACTATGAGAAAAAAATGTTTGGTGTTTATAAGCCACCCACTTTATGGTATTTTGTTATAGCAGCCCAGCTTCCCAAGTGGCTCAGTAGTAAATAACTTGCCTTCCAATGCAGGAGCCATAAGAAATGCAGGTTCCATCCCTGGGTCAGAAGATCCCCTGGAGGAAGAAATGGAAATCTACTCCAGTATTATTTCTGAGATAATCCCATGGACAGGGGTCCTGGTGGGCTACAGTCCATGGGGTCGCAAGGAATAGGACACGACTGAGGAGCTGAGCATGCAAACACACACACACACACACACACACACACAGTGAGCATATAGCTCCATATATGTGGATTTATTTATTGTTGTTGTTCAGTTGCTCAGTCATGTCTGAATCTTTCCAGCCCCATGGACTGCAGCACGCCTGGCTTCACTGTCCTTCTCCATCTCCTGGAGCTTGCTGAAACTCATGTCCATTGAGTTGGTGATGCCATCCAATCATCTCATCCTCTGTCATCCCATTCTCCTGCCTTCAATCTTTTCTGGCATCAGGGTCTTTTCCAGTGAGTTGGTTCTTTGCATCAGGTGGCCTAAGTACTGGACCTTCAGCTTCAGCATCAGTCCTTCCAATGAGTATTCAGGGTTGATTTCCTTTAGGATTGACTGGTTTGATCTCCTTGCAGTCCGAGGGACTCTCAAGAGTCTTCTCCAGCACCAAAGCTCAAAAGCATCAATTCTTTGGTGCTTAGCCTTCTTTATGGTCCAACTCTAACATCCAGACATGTCTACTGGAAAAACTGTGGCTTTGACTAGACAGACCTTTGTAGGCAAAGTAACGTCTCTGCTTTTTAATGCACTGTCTAGGTTTCTTTCCAAGGAGCAAGCATCTTAATTTCATCACTGCAGTCACTGTCCACAGAGATTTTGGAGCCCAAGAAAATAAAAGTCCTTTCACTGTTTCCATTGTTTCCCCATCTATGTGCCATGAAGTGGTGGGACTGGAGAGCACGATCTTAGTTTTTTGAATGTTAGGTTTTAAGCCAGCTTTTTCACTCTCCTCTTTCATTTCATCAAGAGGCTCTTTAATTCCTCTTCGCTTTCTGCCATAATGGTGGTGTTATCTGCATATCTGAAGTTATTGGTATTTCTCCCGACAATCTTGGTTCCTGCTTGTACTTCATCCAACTTGGCATTTCACTTGAGGTAATCTGCAAATAACTTAAATAAACAGGGTGATAATATACAGTTTTGATGTATTTCTTTCCCAATTTTGAACTAGGATTTTTCCATGTTCAGTTTTAACCGTTGCTTCTTGACATGCATACAGGTTTCTCAGCAAGCAGGTAAGGTGGTCTCATATTTCCCTCTATTAGAATTTTCCATAGTTTGTCATGATTCAGTCAAAGGCCTTAGCATAGTCAATGAAGCAGAAGTAGATGTTTTTCTGGAGCTCTCTTGCTTTTTCTGTGATCCAGCGGATTTGGTAATTTGGTTTCTGGTTCCTCTGCCTTTTCTAAATCCAGGTTAAACCTCTGAAATTTCATGATTCACTAACTGTTGAAGCCTGGCTTGGAGAATTTCGAGCATTACTTTGCTAGTGTGTGAAATGAGTGTGATTGTGTGGTAGTTTGAACATTTTTGGCGTTGCCTGTCTTTGAGATCGGAATGAAAACTGACCTTTCCCAGTCCCGTGGCCGCTGCGGAGTTTTCCGAAGGCACTGGCATGTTGAGTACAGCACTTTCACAGCATCGTCTTTTAGGACTTGAAGTAGCTCAGCTGGAATCCCATCCCCTCCACTAGCTTTGTTTGTAGTGATGCTTCCTGAGGCCCACTTGACCTCACACTCAAGGATGTCTCACTCTAGGTGAGTGATCACACCCTCACGGTTATCCGGGTCATTAAGATCTTTTTTTGTATGGTTCTTCTGTGTATTCTTGCCACTTCTTCTTAATATCTGTTACTTCTGTTAGGTCCATACCATTTCTGTCCTTTATTGTGCCTATCTTTGCCTTAAATGTTCCTTTGCTATTTCTGATCTTCTTGAAGAGATCTCTAGTCTTTCTTATTCTATCGTTTTCCTCTTTTTCTTTGCATTGTTCGCTGAGGAAGGCTTTCTTATCTCTCCTTGCTGTTCTTTGGAACTCTGCATTCAGATTGATTTCTCTCTCCTGTTCTCCTTTTGTTTATTTGTCATTTTATGTTCAATCTCATCTTCTAGTTTATTGTGCTGCGTGCTCAGTTGCTTCAGCCTAGTGTGTCACATATATTTTAAAATGCACAGAAAATATCATTTTAAAATACTGAGATTAAAAATAGTAGATTCAATTATCTTTTTATACTCCATGGGAGAATTACCAAGCACACTTCATGGATGCCTATACTCCTGGTCTAAAGACAAACATCAACTTTTAAAGAGACTGCTTTACTAGACTGGGTGTGGGAGTAGCTATCCTGATTTACTCTTTTTGTCAGTTTTGCGTTAGAATGCTGTTCACGGTGGAAGTGCCAGGTTGAGGACGTGAGGACACAGCCTAGGGCTCCAACCCATAGCACAACTGCTAGAATCGAAGGGGCTGAAAATCCTGTGTACCAGTCCCCAAACACCACGTCTGCTGTCTCCAGATAATCTGAAGACTCAATATGCTCGCTGCTAATGTGTCCTCCTAACCTCAGCACCCACCTCCTGTCTCTGCCACCCTCTGTGGGAAGAGGGCTGTTAGATTGGCTTTTCTCAACATCATCAGAGTGTTTTTCATATCCTCTGGATTACTGAGTTTATAATCTCTGACCTAAACCATGAGCAAGCGATGAAGCTGCAGTGTCTGAAGCCTCATCACTCTCCGCAAAGCTCAAGGGCAGTTTAACAGCTGTTCACTACCTGATTGGAATTAGGATACTTGTGAAAAGGTCAAGGAGAAAGAGTTAAACGGCACATCTGTTTCAGTCATAAAAGCATATTTCTAGGAAGCTAGAAAAAAAATAAACATTCTATTGAAGAAAATCTCAACAGTCATTTTAAGAACATGATTTCACTATGATTGTAAAACAAGGTATCTGTCTTATTCCTTCTTAACATTTCCTTTTTCTAGGAATATAGTGCAGCCCTTGTTTCTGTCCTTTATTCTTTTGAACCCTAACAAAAAGCTGGCCTAATATTCTTATTTTACAAGCATTATTTTTTTACCCTCTAATTCTGTGTTAATCATTGAAACCTTTGTTTCTGTTTTATATTTTTTAATTGAAAAGCATTAATCAGCAATTGTATGTGCTCTTCTGTTTTGTCATTCAAATGCCTTCCACATTTCTTTATCTTCACCTCTTTTTAAATTAAGCTTTATTAACTGAAATCATCCTCTTTCTAAAATAGAAAGGCATCCTGATTTGGACAAAGCTGACCTATGCACTTGTCTGAGTGAACTGTCAAAGCTAATCCTTACTGTCCCTGCTGTTACAGTCTTAATTCCTCACCAACAACTGTGCGTGAAAGTGCTTTGAGAAGTGACAGCTGGTTGAAGTGTCCCGTCCTGACAAATACTACCAATGGTTCAGTGTCAGCCGGGGAAGACACAACAAACGGCATTCCGTAGAGGTTACTTCTTGGGCCAGTTACCATTTGGATCAGTGGCTTGGATGCTGGAATAGAAAATATGCTTAGAATGTCTGTGATGGATGCTAATATTTATGATGAGGACCGACCCGGGTCCTGAGTTACTCTCTCTACCTTATAATCTTGCTATAACTTGAAGAAGCTGTGAATGATTTTATATGAAGAAATGGAAATCCCAGTAACCTTTGCCACCTAAATTGAATCAATCATCATAAGGCAGGCCAAAGCCTCCTATGAGGCTCTACTTATATCATAGACTGACCCTCTCATCTTCTCTTTGCTTGCATGGCCTATAGCATCTTGATTATTTACTCTTATTCCAGATTGTCACTGACTGCCTTTCAGCCTGATTTTTAACACCTCTCCTCAGCTATACTTTTTGAAACACAGAGCCTTATTTGGGAGCCTTAATGATTTAACTGCAAACATAGAAGGGAATAAAGATATTTTAAAAATTCCAAACAATATGGATGATTAAAAGCTAGAGAAACTCTTAAAAGTAACACTAATCCTGGGTTTTCTAGTCTACATTAAAATGCAAATAGAGTTGGCAGTCTAAGAATCCCCATCCTGATTCATTCACTTTGTCTGAAAGTGAGACCTGCCAAGTCTGTAGTCTAGATCAAGCTCTTCAGAATCCCAAGCTCAGTAGATTCCCAGTTGCCCAGTGGGATTGCTAATTCTTCTCAGGTGAGGCTTCCTGGTCTTCTCTGTACATCTTCTCTTTTCCTCTGAATCCCAAGTGTGTTATCCTTTCATCGTAATTCCCCAGACCCTTTCCTTCTTCTTGGCAATTCTAAGGAGAATACAGTCCTGTACTGACCTAAAAATTATTCACTTTTGCCTTTTAGATTTCATACTTTCACCTTTCTCAAGGTTTATTTGGTTTTACTTATTACGAGATAGTTAATGAGGCTCATTCTTTCAGATTTTATAGTCCTGCAAACACATGTCACATCAGTTCCCTACTGGTCAGGAAACCTCAGCAGTGTGCACCAACTAGACATTAGCCTGTCTGTTAGCCTCTCTTTGGTCTTATGAGGCCTCAGAAAGCAGAATTCCATCCTATGTTTTTAAAAACTATATTTTACCTTTAATAGGTCCAAGCAATATTTTTTTTTCATGTTTTAGGGAAACCTCAAATGTACAGAAATCACACATTTATGAAGTACCTGAAATACCCTAATTTCAGATTACTATTAAAATCCTTCAGTTGTTCTTTCTTGATTACATCTGTATCCGTAGGTTTTTCTTCTTCTTATGTCCCTTTCTTTTCTCCATGAAGGTGATTTTCCAGAACTATATGATTATTTTATAATACCAGATGTGGTAAACATCACATTTTCCAATTTTCCTTTCCATTCATGTTTAGGGGAGATTATACATCCCAACCTCTTTTGGGAGATAGACCAGTTGACTAGCTCTGAACAATGAAACATACATGAATATGATTTTAATCTGATTTTTTTTTACTATCATGACTACCAGCTATACTCTGACTGGAGGATCCTGTTAACCTCTCCTTACATCATGTGATTATGTGAAACAAAACTGCTGATCTGTTGACTTACATTGCACATGTAGTATGAGCGAGAAATACGCGTTTGCTGTGTTCAATAACTGATATTTCAGGGTTAATTTGTTACCAAAGAATAACCTAGTTTATCCTGATTAATAAAACCACCACCGGATAAGCAGGCTTTAACAATAACAGGCTCTATTTACACTGGTGGAAGAGGAACAGGATTCCCTAGAATGATAAATCCATTTCAGTGTCCATAAACTCTGGGAGAGATTTAGGCCAGATAATGTTCTGACTTATTAAAGTTGGACTAATTCAGAGACTTGATTTATTTTTGCATTTAAAGGTGCATGTTCCTTGTTTTTCTATGAGAAAATTAGATTTCTTTTCATAGTGCTATTTTCTGTGAAACACTTGTTTTATTTCTACCTTGTTTTTCTAAAGCTTTCATATCTAAGGAGGCAATTGAATATTTCCGCGTGAGTGCTCAGTCATGTCTGACTCTTTGCAATTCCACCCGAGCTCCTTTGTCCGTAGAATTTTCCAGGCAAGAATACTGGAGAAGGTTGCCATTTTCTACTCCCAAGGGCTCTTCCCTACCCAGAGATTGAACCCACATCTCCTGCACTGCAGGCATATTCTTTACCACTGAGCCACCTGGGAAGCCCACAGTTGAATATTTAGAGCTGTAAAAAAGCAGCTCAGTGCTCACTTCGGCAGCACATATACTAAAATTGGAGCGATACAGAGAAGATTAGCATGGCCCCTGCGCAAGGATGACACGCAAATTCGTGAAGCGTTCCATATTTTTAAAAAGAAAAAGAAAAAGAAAAAAAAAAAGCAGCTCAGCTTCATGCTTCCCACTCCATCCACAGACTTAACTGTGGCACATCATAAGGGCTCAGTGCTGTGCATCCCATTGTGTTCAGGAATCTGTCTGTGCTTTGCCTCCCACACCCGCCTTGACTGCCTTATTTGTTCTTTTCCTGAGACTTTTCTTGATACCTGGCTCTGGACTCCACTCTCCCTTTAAACTCAATTTTTGAACTCTACTTGCTTCCCACACCCTCTTCTGAGACCCAGGCATCAATCCCCGTTTGTTCTTTGACCAAAAGCCATTCCCACAGTCTTTCTCAGTTCTGGAACTCCTGGCTCCTCACATTCTTAGGAAAAGAGGTCAGCAATAGGAGGGCAGACAGAATAGTCTTGAAGCTCACGTGGGTAGTAACAGAAGTTATTTTGGGTTGTGATTTTAGGAAATTGGTCTCAATGCTTCATACTTTTTCATGATCTTAATTATTTCTGGGCTCACTAGTTGGAGTTTACTTCTTAACGGCATTGTTATCCATCGATGTGTAAATGTATTGATGTTCAACTGGTGAGAAGAAAAGACAGAGAAGTGTCAGGCCGCAAAGTGCTTTGTAAAGAAGGACCATGTTTGCATTTTTCAGATGGGTCAGGGAGGCACAACTGGAAAGAGAACCTGGGTTTTTATCCAAATCCTGTATTTTGATTAGTCTGGGCCAGTGCATCCTGAAAACTGTGAATTACTGAGAGGATGCAGTACTATAGGCTAAGCTTCCAGCAAGACAGCAGTTCAGCAGCAGAGCTGTGCACATCTGTACACACCTTGTACACTGTCTGGTTTGTTTAAACCACTGCAAAATTCCTGCAGACATGGATGCTTCTTACAAAATGCAGTTCTGTATTTCTTACATATCTATTTCAATTAGTATAGTTTTGCTGAACTGAATTATTTCACTTACTTTTCAGAGCTCATGTGATTAAGTCTGTTGATATTACCATAGGAAGAATAAATAAATTTATCAAGATAATCTCTTTGATTGTATAATGACTTGTTCTGTCTTTTCCCCAACCCCCAAGTATCCAAAGTCCCCTTTTGAGAGAAATCAACAATTGTTATTATTATTCATTTATTATTATTATATTATTGATTACAAATTCTTGATCCTTTATTGTTTTCTTTCCCTCTGGTCATGTAAGATCAATGATGACTTCTAGCAAAGGCTCCTGATGATTTCAAGAATGTTAAATCAGTTTCACAGCTTAATTCATATTTCTTTTACCTTAAACAACGTCTTCATTTAGGGAATGATTATTATGCAAAGCACAATAGGTTTAATGTGATTAAGTTACAAAAAGCAATATGTCACATCCAGATCTTGCTACAGATGGAAAGATTATTGAGGTTGGAAAAGGAATGTCTTCCCTTCTTGGCAGCTGTCTAGCCTCTTCCCTCTTCTATCTTTATTTTTCCAAGCTCCTCCTTTTTCTTTTTTCCCCCTGTTTGCTGCTTTGTTGGCATTGATTTGTTGATTCTGAAAGGGCAGCATTGGTGTGTGCTTAGTCATTTCGGTCACATACAACTCTGCAACCCTGTGGACTGTAGCCCACCTGACTCCTCTGTCCATGGGATTCTCCAGGCAAGAATACTGGAGTGGGTTGCTATGCACTCTCCCAGGGGGTCATCCCGATCCAGGCATCGAACACGTGGCTCCTGCATTGCAGGCCGATTCTTTACTGCCGAGCCACCCGGCTAGCCCAAGGGTGTAGTGTTACCTCTTAATGTATGCTTGAAGCTGTAATATACCCCAAACTTCCATTTCAGTATAGCACACTGGAACTGCAGTGTCTACAAAGTACTTTAGTACTCAAACCAACTATATTAAACCTAAAACTAAATCTTAAAAGGATGGGAACATTTTTAAACCATCTTTCAATAGTACTGTCAATAACTTAGCTATCTTTATGTATTCTCTTTTTCTTTTACATCCAAACCTGACTATACCTATTTTTGTTTCAGTTACTTAGATGTTTTCTTTTTATAATGATTGAAGTACTGCAAGAACAAAAAGAAACTTCCAAAAAACAAGAATTGGTATTTGTGTCCTTCAATCTAGGAGCATATCCCAATGAAATGATGTCATTTTAGGAACTATTCTGAGCAGTTTTACCCATTTAGGGTAGTAGTGACTATGAAAAATCAGCAAGGCCCATGCTGTTCACTGTTTCCCCTATCCTACAGTAAAGGTGCTGGTTTTTTTTTTTTTTTCCTATTTAAGATGTAAACACAAAATTTAGTTGAGAATGACATTTCAAACTATGAGATAAACTCTATCTAGTTAAATAATTCATATGTCTAGGAAGCACAATTAAAACAAAATGTAAACTGAAGGAGCAAGAAACATATCTATTAATATCTTCATTTTGGACCTTCAGCATCCAGATCATTGTTTGGAACATGTTCAACACTGGGTAGACACTTGTGAATTTAAAAATTAATTGATAATATCATATTGATATATGAGATTATTCTGGATAAAGCACCAGTCATTCCTCAGGGAGTTTTCTTAGTCAAGAATGGTTCTAGAATGATTAAGGAAATAACTGTGATATTCACTTCTGGCTTAGCATCTCTCTCCTTATGCTGGTTCTGCATTATCATATTGGTTTTTTGTTGTCCACTGATCTATTTTTGCATTCTTTTCTGGTCTCTGATACAACCTGAGCGACAAACTGTTTCTAAAATGCACATACAGAGACAGAGACAGACACACAAAAAAGACAGAGACAGAGAGAGAGAGAGGGAACAAGCAAGTTCTCTCTTGTCTCTTCTTACAAGGTCACTAACCCTGTCAAGAGGCTCCAATCTCATGACCTAATTACCTCCCAAAAGCCTCATCTCCAAATACCATCCTACTGGGGATTAGGGCTTCAACATACAACTTTCAGGAGTGATACAAACATTCAGTCTGTAACAGTAAATTTTATTTAAAATTTCAAAGACTGAAATTTTTTGTCTGAACTTTTGTAAAAAATAACAATGAGAAGTAAAAATATTAAAACCAAGAATGAAATTCAAGTGTAACTAGAAAAAATATATATATATGAAATTAACTAGATAGGTTTTATTAGTCTCATTTTACATTAGTAGAATTAAAATATACATAAATATGTATTATTTTCAGAAACATTTAAAACTTAGAATTGTTTTAAATATTACCCTTGCCAGATAAATGTAATTTCAAGGAATTTTAGTGCTATTTTTCTATCAGAAGAAAATCTGTCAGTTAGACACATCAGTGGATGTATAAGAGGAGACTATGAAATAAAAAAGTGAACTCAAACCTTGAGATAAATCTAATGATGGATTTAATAAAAAAGTAAGAATTTTAATGATTCATTAATCCACTCCAGTATTCTTGCCTGGGAAATCCCATGGACAGAGAGCCTGGCAGGCTACAGTCCATGGGGTCGCAAAAGAGTCAGACATGACTTAGCAACTGAACAACAAAAATGACTCCATGGAAAGTTCTGTCTGTAGAAGTCCTCTGTGGGCACTAACCCCCTATTTAAATTCAAAACTCATATAGTAAAAACATGTGAATTCACCATCTCTAAAAATCATGTAAAAGTTAATCCTGATCAGTCTTATTTCTCTTAGGGGTTTTTGACCCTATTGGCACATGCAGTGGATAAATCTCTGCTGTGAGGGCTGTGCCATGCAATGTAGAATGTTAGTGACGTTTCTGACCTTTACCAGGGGCCAACTGTCATACAGTTGTGACAACTAAAAAGTGCCTTCAGATATTGCCAAATGTCCCCATGAGCAAAATTTCCCCAGCTGACAACCATTGCTATGGAAGAATGAAGCGAAAATCCCATGGACAGAGGAGCCAGATGGACTAGTTCATGGGGTCTACTGAGCAACAACTAAAACAACAACAATACCTGCAACTCATCAGAAAAAGAAAAAAAAAAGGGGGGGGGTGAGGGGGAGGATGTAAGAAAGAGAATGAAACAACAACCTTTTGAGCTCTCTGCTGTTTTACTTGACACCTTCTAGTATTACAGGGAAACACATTTAGAGATAATAGGGATTCAAAACAGCAGCAGACAAAAGTGCATCATTTTAGTGTAATTGAGGAGAAACTGAATCCTTACAATAGTCTCAGTAGGATAGAGAACAATTGAAAAGTGTATCTTTAGCAACTTATGTGCTTTTGAATGAATGGCAAATGTACTCTTATCATTCCAACTGCTACTTATATGACTTCTGCACAGTTGGAGAGTCTATTTTAGGCAACTATAAATTTGATTTAAAGGCAAACTGTATTATGAACCAAATGTATTCACTAGGGCTTGAACCAATCCATTTCTATTTGATGCTCTGGAAAGAAGAGCTAGGGGACACACTAAAATAACCCCATCGCTCCAGTACAATTGAAACCAAATGAGTCAACCTGGTTCCTTTGTTGTTCAACTATAGCAACTTCAAATAAAGTTGCAGCTTGTGTGTGCTGCTGTTTTCCAGCTCCACCTTTTATCTTTTTTTCCAAGTTACTATGATGTCAAGCCTCCCACCCAGACCCCTGTGAATATCTACAGGTATAGTTATTTTATCTCAGCTAAAGCAGCATCAGGTCAATGGCTCTGCGATAAAAGGCAGGAACAAAGGAAAGGCAACTGACAACAAGCCTGTGGGGGACTCTGTAACAATGAGTCCTAGGGATGGTAACCACTGAAAGCTCCTGATGCCTTCAGCATAGTGGAGACAGGGCTCACCTGAATAGGCAGAACCCCTGAATCTGATTCCAGGGAACCTGCATGGGAAAAGTGATAACAAACACCTTTCTCTTGTTTCTCTGAAAGGTCTCCCCCCTGCATTCAAATATTGCGGCAGGAGGAATTCTTACCTAGTTAAGAGTATCTGTTTGGTAATTATGAGGTCAAGAAAATGAAATATTTCCTCTAAAGGATTAAGTTCTCCCAGAGTACCTACTCTTACTCAGGTAGATCGAATTAAGGAGATTCTGGCTGGCTCCTTCCAGATGCTGAAGCTACCTAGAATACCTGGACCTTATTTACTCTCAAAAGGAGTTACCTTCAGTCTTCGAACTACAAGCAATGGCTGATGTGTTGGAAGCAATAGAGTCTTTCACAGGACATAGACTGTGTATTTCATCACTTGTTCTGATACCACAAATTGTAGTTTATGGTTGGCACTGTTTGGAAACTGCTAGAATATATAATCACTTAATTGATTTTTCAAGCACAAATAATGTTAACTAGCACACTTGTTAATGTTAACTAGTTAATATTCCTAGTTAACTAGGAATACATGTTTATGGCATTGTTTCTTTTGTTCCAATACACACTGTCATTCTTGAGGTTCATGGAGAAGTAAGCACTATGACTGCAAGCTAAAAATGCACCCTATCATTAAGGCAGGTAGAAGCAGCATTGATTTTTGCTTTGGGACAGAAAGAAAGAGGGCATGTCTAGTGTAAACTAGGAAGTGATTCTAAGTAAAATACATGAACCAACTGCAAAGTCAAAACAATTCACTCATAAAACTGTTAGAACTGTTAAGAGCTCTGCATATGACTATGTATATAAAAAATATACAGCAAATTAATATAGTTCCTATATACCAGTACAAATACGACAGAAAATAAATAAGGAATATAACCATTATCTTAAAAAAAAAATTGTGTGACCTGTATGTGCAAACAACACACAAACTAATAAATACATTACTCAGACACATGTGAAAAATACATAACTGTAGAGATATGCCACATTGCAGATGAAGAACAATAACACACCAATTTAATCCAATCTCAGTCAAAATGACATTGATGTTTTCCTTTTAAATCTTGGCAAGATGATTTCAAAATTTATTTACATAAAAAAAGTGGAAAATATCTAAGTACAAGGAAAAAGAACAATGTTGAATGTGATTAGCCATCTTAGATATTAAAACATATCCTGAAACTATAATTATTAAATCAGTATGAAAATATAAATAGGTGATTTGACAAAAAATATTTTAGGTAATTTAATATATAATAAAGTAGAAGTATTAATCAGTGAGTCAGGGTTGAGTTATTCAGCGCAAAAAGGTAGAACAATTGGTTACATGTTTGGGGAAAAAAGTACATCTTAAATAAGAGAGCAAAATTAATTCAATTAAAGATTCTAATGTAAAAATTCAGACTAAAGAGAGGCAGAAGAAACTGCTTTGCCAAGAGGTGTGAAAGGCATTTATTAAAATCAGTTCAGTTCAGTCGCTCAGTCATGTCTGACTCTTTGTGACCCCATGGACTGCAGCACGCCAGACTTCCCTGTCCATCACCAACTCCCAGAGCTTACTCAAACTCATGTCCATTGCGTCGGTGATGCCATCCTACTATCTCATCCTCTGTTGTGCCTTTCTCCTCCCACCTTCAGTCTTTCCCAGCATCAGGGTCTTTTCTAATGAGTCAGCTCTTTGCATGAGGTGGCCAAAGTATTGGAGTTTCAGCTTCAGCATCAGGCCTTTCAATGAATATTCAGGACTGATTTCCTTTAGGATAGACTGGTTGGATCTCTTTGCAGTCCAAGGGAATCTCAAGAGTCTTCCCCAACACCACAGTTCAAAAGCATCAGTTCTTCGGCACTCAGCTTTCTTTATAGTCCAACTCTCACATCCATACATGACTACTGGAAAAACCATAGCTTTGACTAGATGGACCTTTGTTGGCAAAGTAATGTCTCTGTTTTTTAATATGCTGTTTCGGTTGGTCATAGCTTTTCTTCCAAGGAGCAAGCATCTTTTAATTTCATGGCTACAGTCACCATCTGCAGTGATTAAATTGTTTTAGTAAAATGGAATATGATTTTTATGAATTAAAACTGGGTAAGTTTGCATACAAAAACAAAGCATTAATTTTTCTGTAACTGATGACACATTTATCAGATTCTTTTTTTTTGCACAAAAAATAATAAACTTGACAGTTAAAAATATTTCAGTTTCTTAATGTTTAAAAAAGTTTCTTATAGTCACTTTAGAGCCCTCACTCCTCATCAGGTCTCTTTCTTTCCCTTTAGCAGTCAGTCTTTGCTTCCCTGGTCGTTTCTGAAATAGTGTCTGGATATAGAGGAAGGTTAAATACATTCTGGTCTTAGAGAGGTGGAGCTTTGCTTGCTTTCTGGCCTGTATTTCTCTGCTGACCTCAGCTGCCATCAGGTAGATTTAGTCTTAATCCATTAATCTGCATATCTGTGCTTGCAGTCTCTGAGAATTTAGCTAACTTAGAGTTGTAATTATTAGGCAAATATTCTTAAAATGTTTCTGACATTGTCCATGAACTCTAATCTCAAGGGCATCATACTGTTGAAGCTTCTTTATTGCAAGCCCAGGCTTCCACTGCATCACCAGTTGTCTCAACTCTTCTGAACTGGGCAACTACAAACTTCTGAATTTTCCCCTGTTTCAAACCAGTCATAGAACATGACAGATCCTATATCAGATTCATATGCTAGACATCCTCTTAGCCATTTTTAATTTACTTTGGGCTTTCTCATTGTCACAACAAGGCACAAAACTTTCATCCTACAGATAAGCCAAGGAAGGAGCAGTCAGGGCCCCAGTATCCATGGAGTGTTATTACGTGAAGTAGATTCTCTACTCTGTAAAGAGTCTGGGTGGGGAAAGTGAGTTTTAGTTACAAAACCAGCTAATAATTAATGGTCTTACAATTGCATAATGGGAACAAATTTAATATCCTATTAGCTTACACTGTCTCATAAGATTTCACATTAGGAGAGTCTGAATGCTAGCCAGAATCCTAGACCAAAGTCAGGTTTTTCCAATATACTTTGAAAACTCAAGTCATCACAAGAAACAAACTTTGGTAGAATCAATAGCATCATTTTTGTTTATTTTCCTCAGAAAATAAAAGTCAGATTCTTTTTCAGTGGTGTACGTATTTTCTTATTCTAATCGTTCCACTGCAGCACAATAGAAAGATTGTTCTCTTATCTTGCATTTTACTAGGAAGGAAAAAAAGTTCCCTTGTATTTAAAACATCATTTTCCTGTAAACAGAATGATTAACTTGATATTGTGTCAAATAATTTATGAGTATCTAGATAAGATTAAAGGCATTTATTTTGCCAAATTCATGAGATTATACTTGTTGTTTAGTTTGCTCTATATCATGTAAGCCAAGAGTTTTTCATTACTCAAAAGCTGTTGCATTTCTGCCCTAAATTTCAGCAATCTTTTGAATGCTTTGACATTATGTAGTATCTGAATAGAGTAATTTTATCTACGGTATAAAAAAGTTTTCATTGTAAAATGATTTTTATTTTTCACAAACAGAATTGCTTTCAAAATCAAGTGCCTATCATATGTTCTTTTCAACTCACATTCTGACAAATAACTGATACTGACCATCCTTTGCTCTTCAAAAGAAAAATGATTCCCTGTTAGACGACTGCCAAGTTAAAAATATCTTTAAAAACATACTTAGAGGTTCATTTCCTTTCCTATCTCCTCCACAACATGTTTAATGTGCTTGATTTGGGTAATAACACCCAGCAGTCAAGGAAGACAAAAACAGCTACCTTGAATACTCTCTTGGCATACTTATGCATGAATGGAGTCTTGATGCATGAGCAAAAACATTTCAAGGTCATACTCTTCATACTAAGAGTAAACTATGATTCTTCATCTCTTACCAGAAAGATAGTTGAGAAATTAAAACTTGCTCTTTTCATAAAGCCTGAACCCAAATAGCTATATATAGATAAGGATCTGCAACAGGGTGGGGGTGGGGGGGGGGTAGGAGATAGCTTTGGATAAATACACCAAGTATCCCAGGCAGCTTCTCCTAACAGCTATTTAATTGCTTTTCTTCATTAATTGGAGTTTCAGAAAAAAGAAAAAACAACAATCCTATTTTAATGGTGTGCCTATCTGTTAATCCCTTTTAGCATGGTACCTAGTAGAGGAATATACAAGTTATACATATCAAATGTTTGGGCATTACAAATATTCTAGCAATAAATTTGATTTAAAATACTCTCCAACTACAGTTAATGAAACTGGAAAGACCCATTTCTTTCAGCTATTATTTCTAATGCTCCTGAAGAGATGCATTTGGGGAAACACTTATCAGAAGTACTGTATCAGCATTACAGATATTTGCCAGGAGACTGACTGAAGCTATAATTGCAACCAATTTGTTTTTCACATGAGGTTTGTTTAGTTTTTTCAGAGCTGATGGATGGCCAAGTTTTTAAAGATAGTATGTATCTGTCATAGATTAACCCAGGAGAGTGACACAAATATATTCAAAAGCACGAGAAAATGTTAGTGAGAAGTGGTGTATATTAACATAGATAGGAAGAAATGAAATAATCACAAGATCTGTTTTATGTTTGACACTTGCAGAATGTCGCTTAAAAGTGACATGACACAATTACTGTACTGAGGTTGTAGACTACGGAGGTTGGGACAGTGAGGAAATAAATGTCTTAAACTAGGATCTCTCAGCCTTGATACTAGTGTCATTTGGGACTAGATAATTCTTCGTTGTGAGAGGGTGTCCTCTGTGTTTTACCACATACAGCAACATCACTGTCCTCTACCCACTAGATGCCACTAGCCCCCACCCTCAGCTGTGACCAACCAAAATGTCTGCAGACATTGCCAAATGTTCCTTGAGGGAAAAGTTGCCACTAGAGTTAAGGAAGGCAGAGGAACAAGAACGTTCTGGTTAATTTAGCGTAATATTATCATATCACATCTGGGAAAGCTATAGATTTTTGGGTCATCCATATGTTTCCTAGTTGCTCCTTTATAGCAATATGCCAGAACTCAAATCTCTAAGTTAGTACTTTCTTGACTTATAGGAAGTGCAGGTTATTTCCCTTTTCCAATTTTCCTGAGTAATTTCTTCTGGAAGTCCTTGGAGAGGCAAAATTCTGATGTGAACAGAGCTTTTTATTGCAGTTATGGAGAACTTCTTTTCCAGTGTCCATGCCTCTGGTCAGCCCTGACCTCTATTGTTAAAGGGTTATTGATCATGTAATTATAAGTGTTGCCCCACACAATCTTCATTTTGATGTTTATTTTTTTTCCTCTGACCATCAGGGGAAAAAATGTTTTTTCTTTATCTGTCTAGTCTTTTCAGTTGTTTTCTCATAGTGGGTAGGTTGGACCACTGATAGAGTCTTCCATGTCCCTACGTCACTTTCTTCATTCAACAAAGAGAACTCCCCAGGAGCAGTGTTAGGGGATGGTGATCCCAGTCTCATACTCACCCTGAAAATATTTTTCTTTCCAATTCAGGCTATGCTGCTCTATCAGACTTGTTTTCCACTCAGATATTTTCCCATGAAGTCCTTTGTCCCATATAAATCAAGATCTATTACTTGAAATCTGTTTCTGTGCCTTGAACATTCCAGAGCAGTTAAGACGCATGCTGATCAGATTATAATGGTTAGAAGATGCCTCTGCCCAACAGCAGAGAAAAAGCCTCCGTGGACTAATGAAGTTTAACTTCCATTTCCATCAGATAGAGTTTTTATTTGACATAGCCTCAGATATTATGTATTTTTGTTTTAGAACTTGCAACTTTACTAATTATTTTTTATTTGTTAAAATAGTTCTGATATAGTGTTAAGAGATACAGCTATTATTTCCCAATTAATCTTTGAATTTTATATTAATACTTCATTTTTTAACTTGATACATTTCAAAATTTATCTAACGGAATGTATGGATGGAAGCCTGAGGAATACAGGTATTTCTGTTCTGCATTGTGTGGCATTAATTCAAACTTGTATATATGGGAACTGTGTCCTCACTTTGCATAGTTTCTTGCTAACTGAGAAGTTGTGCGTGTTGAGAATACAGCTTTAGCTGCCTGCTTTACAATTAGCATGGTGTTGTGTAAGATACGGACTGCCTCTATTGAATGAGACTGATGAAGGAGGACTTGTCTGGTGCATGTTAAAACATACAGTAAAGTATTAGAAATGAAACAGTATTTCTTACATAAAGATAGATAGCTACGGCACAGGGAAAAAAATAGAGTGGCATATCAGTAACAATTCAAATGTAGTGTATTATAAGCAGATACTTTTCATTCTTTCTGGATTTGGATCATATATTTTGTCAGCCTCAGTTGTACAAATGACCCTCTATTATCTTAGTCACTTAATTAATTCAATTATTTATGTATAATGTAGTAAATTCTTAGGAAACTGTTATCCAAGCCAAAAATGAGAGCAGTACAAAATCTTGCATTTATCTAAATCATATTTATCTACCACTATTTCACTATGCAGATATAGCCATAATAATAATGAAATATGAAATAATAGTAAAAATAATAAAAATAATGAAATAATAATAATGAAAAGTAAAGTAAATCAGTAATCATCCAGAAAAGTCAGAAAAAAAATTTCTTCTAAGGAAACCAGTATAGGGGTGTGATCATCTTTGTTCTATGTCCTCGCCTTGCCTATGTGCTCCTGTCTGCTCCTTTCCACTTCCCCTACTCCCAAAACTGCTTTTAAGGTCCTCCGGGATTGAAGCCCAGGGCAGGAGTGGGGCTCAGGGGCAAGACAAGTTGAACAGTTTTGTCTTGTATTGGCACATCTGGGAGAGACAGATGTTCAGATGGCAGCTTTTTCTCTTGAGGGACATTGTGTTGCTTATTTTTGGACCTCATGCTGGATTTGTCCCATCTTAGGCAGTGAAGGGTTCCCCAGGCCAGATTGTGGCTCCTCATGGCCCATCCTCAGTCTAGCTATTTTCATCTTTTAAATTGCCTGGAGACTGGATTTCTGACACAGGGATCTGATCTGGCTTGTAGGAAATTCCATTGTTGTCTCAGTTCTGCCCAGGAGGGGCATGCCATTCTAGGCAGTCTCTCTGCTTCACACTTCTTAGTGTGAGTCACCTACTAATCTCCATATCCCTCAAATTCCAGGCGATATGTGTCTAACCATTGTCAAAGCTTCCTTGATTGGCTTTGGGGAAGGAGAAGCACTTTTTCTGTAATACTTGCAATGTCCTTTATTGCTGGTCTCTTGAACTTTTGATACAGGTTTAGCTCTTTGTATAGATCCTCGATGTGGGTGACGGTTTAATGTTTATTGAAAAACCAGTTTCTGATACCTCCTTTTTAAGACCTGTATAGAAAAACTGGCCTTTTGATTTGAAATGTGAGGATAGCACCTACTGTTCTCAGAACTGCAGTCACAGCTGAAGCTCTATGCAAGAAGAATCCCATGTGAAATCCTGTTATAAGAACTCATAGGAAAGTATGCAAAAAAGTTTAAGTAGATTTTTTTGCAAAAGAACTCCTCAAAAATTGGTTAAAGTTTATAAAAATACGTTCAAACTCCTAAGTAATATAATAAAAAATTATTTTATACTAGTCAGACTTTTAAAATTTAGTAAGTATACAATTTTACACTTTTAACAAGTGTAAGGATATTCTTATGCCTTGATGATGGAAGTGTGAATTCTACATCCCTTCTGAAAAAGCAATCTGCAACTTCTATTAATTTTTTTAACTTATAAACCTGTTAACCCAGCAGTTCCACTTTGGGATTCTGTCCTTTTTTCCTGTAAAAATGAAAGTGCTAGTATATAAGTCATCAAGGATATGTATTGGTATTTCAGCATTGTTCAGGGTGGTAAGGATGTAAAATAGTAAAAATAATTATTAACAAAAAACTAATTAGCAGGAAATACAATGCCCAGAACAAGATAATAAAATGGTTGAATAAACTTAAAATGTTATGCAACCCTTAAGAATGATTAATTAAAAAATACTCATTCTTTTGTGGTATTCCCCATGGATAATTACAGAGTGAAACAAAAGGAAGATATAGAAAGATGTAGGTATTATGATTTTTTTTGGAAAAAAATTGTACTTTCAAGTGTATGTGTTTATGTGCATATAGGAGGTATATTATTATGGAACATGGAAATAAATATGAAGAATAAATTAATTACTTGGGGCTATTGGGAAGGGAAATGTCATGAAAGATTAAGGGGATAAAACGTTGAAAGAGGCAAACAAAAGAGAAGTTCACATGTATAAAATGACATTTATGAATGTGTGCAGATTTTATTTGTGAATGTAATAAAGTAAGGCGATAAAAGAAAAATGCTAGTACAGGGCTCTGAATAGCAATAAGGAAACAGATCAAACTGAATTCCTGAGAGAAGTTTGGGGAAAAGCTTGTTAGCTCATATTCTCATACAGAAATTGAACTATCATTCTT
Source organism: Cervus canadensis (assembly GCF_019320065.1). NCBI lineage: Eukaryota > Metazoa > Chordata > Mammalia > Artiodactyla > Cervidae > Cervus > Cervus canadensis. Next base: position 35,272,114 of record NC_057410.1, on the reverse strand, counting down.
GTCAGAAAAAAAAGAAAAAAATTTTAATATAATAAATTGAGCCCAGGCACAGTAAATATCAGATTTAATCACTAAACATAATTATAATTGAAGATACAGAAATCAAATAATGAGCATGTGTAGAGTTAGCTTCAATTTTGAATCTTTCTCAGGCCCCAAATTTTCTGGAATAAACTTCCCAGAACAGAGGATTTATTTTTCTGTAACTGTCGAGCCAAAGAGGAAAGAAAAGTTTTAATAAATCAGTTCTTGATGTCTCGCTGGTGTTTTCTTCCTTATCACATAGACTCTCTGTTGTAACAGTGTGAGTGATTAGCTGATTTCTGAGGCCTGAGCAGTCAAGCTCGAAGGACATAAAAAGCAAACAGGATATCCTTGCTTATTTCTTTAGACAGAAATTCTTGTTCTGATAAAGTGACCCTCAAAGTACAGTCCATGTATCTTTTGGTGCACAGAGACCTTTTCAGGTACACAAAGTTAAAGACTTCTTTTGTAACACTACTGAGTCATTATTTGCCCTTTTTGCTGTCTTTATCTCACTAGAGTATCATGGAGTTTTCCAGAGGCTACATATTTGATATCATAATAAATTAGAAGCAGACACCAGAATATAGCTATTTTCTTTTCTTTAAGCTATTATTATTTTTCATGGAAATCACTTACTCATTAACTTATGAAGGGTTTCAGATTATATTAAATAATCACAAATACATTTTAGTATTAATTTTTCATGTGTTAAATATCACTAGATATAACCCACATAAGCACAAGCACTTTGCTGTTGTTCAGTCACTAAGTTGTGTCTGACTCTTTTTCAACCTCGTGGACTATAGCCCGCTAGACTTTCCTGTCCTTCACCATCTCCTGGAGTTTGCTCAAACTCATGTCCATTGAGTTGGTGATGCCATCCAACCATCTCATCCTTTGTTGTCCCCTTCTCCTGCTGTCAGTCTTTCCCAGAATCAGGATCTTTTCCAAGGAGTCAGTTCTTCGCATCAGGTGGCCAAAGTATCGGAGCTTCAGCATCAGTCCTTCCAATGAATATTCAGGACTAATTTCCTTTAGGATTGACTGACTTGATTTCCTTGCAGTCCAAGGGGCTCTCAAGAGTCTTCAGCACCACACTTTGGGGTCTCAGTTGTTTTTAAGGATGCAGAAAAGATAGTGAGGCAAAACATTAGAGAACTACTGTGCATATGTTAGTGTGTTAAGCTCTCTCCTTTCACACAAGACTGCTTCTATTTTAGAGTGCATGTATTTGGCAGGAAAAATCTGGGAATACAAAGTACAGTTGCATTCATATACCATTAACAATATAAAAGCAATGGAAAAAATGATCAGATTCACTCATACAGAAAGACACTCTCATACACAAAAGATAGCCGTGTAATAGGTTGTCATTTTTTAATCAACTATAAAATTGACATTCACATACACTTTTGTTTGGGATATAAACCAGTCAAACTTTGGGGAAAAAAATGCCTATTAAAATACAAAAGCATTTTTAGTTTAACTGAACCATGCCCATTTGTTGTATGCCCCCTATGGATATATTAATGCTGACCCAAGCTGGCAATAATAAAGTAAACCACATTCAGTGCAGCACTGTTTATAATGAAAAAAAGAAGAGGGATGAAATCTTTGCTAATAAGAGAATTCCACCATATGTTATAGAATGTCCATTCAAGAAACTTCTGTGAACACAAGGAAAGTAAATAATGTAGATCCTGTGTCTAATACACAATCATTTTAATTATAATTATTTCAGATATTTAAGTTGCAGGAAAGTATGAGTAGTACATACTTTATGTATTTAAAAAGAATAAATGTATATATGTACAAATTCTAGTGTGTAGATAAATGTGTGTACAGAGAGTATGAAGATGTGTAAGACTGGTATGTATTTGTGTTTGTGTAGCTAGTTTCTGGAACTATACATGAGAATTAACTAATGTTTATTTCTTGCACTGATAAAGAGGGTATCATGGGAGCTCTGGGGGTTTTATTTCATAACTTCTTTGAATCTTCTAAAATCACAAGCATATTTTTTTTAAAAAAAGGTTTTTGTGTTATTCAAAGAATTTCAATGCAGAGAGTATCTTCTTTTAGAAGTTTGCCTTCAGAAAGATACAATTACATTAGACATAAAGAGCTTTTTGAAAGGCCATGAAAAAGGTAATGTAGGTGAGTGTGTTCTATGATAAAGTTAAGTTCCAACCAATAAGCATTTTTAATCATGTACTGAATGCACAGCCTATAATCTGTGCTGCCTCAGGGACCTGAAGATGACCTAATATGGACCCTACCAGCCAACAATTTGCCACCTTGAACTCAGAATCTTTACTGGAGGGTTAAGGTTGAGAACAAAAAGGGATTCACTGGAGCTTGGAAAGTTAGGTGGAATAAAATGTCTACGAAAAACTTTCAATTCAGGGAGTTGGTTAATATTTCATAGTTCTGACAGGACATATGCTTCGGATATATGCCTCAGGATAGAAGTGACAGATAGAGAGGGAAATAAAGAAGACAGGAAAGAAACAGCAACTTCACATCAGTGACAGTAATAACATTTTCTCTGTCTAGAGAATAATGCTTGATATTTATTGAGAGCTCACCCTGGGCTATGACCAAAAAATTAACAGATATTATAAAATGACAGTAGAACACTCTATGATATTATAATCTATGTAGCATGTATTTTATTTTTAAAAACATTTTATTGGAATATAGTTGATTTATAATACTGTGTTAGTTTCAGGGGTACAGCAAAGTGAATCAGTTATACATAATTTCTTCTTTTTCAGATTCTTTTCCCATATAGGTTGTTATTACCAAATATTGAGTATAGTTTCCTGTGCTGTCATTATTATCTGTTTTATATATGTAGCATATTATACATGTGAAAGTGAAAGTGTAAAAGTCACTTAGTCGTGTCCAGCTCTTTTCCACCCCATGACTGTAGCCTGCTAGGCTCCTTTGTCCATGGAATTCTCCAGGCAAGAATACTGGAGTGGGCTGCCATTCCCTTCTCTGGGGGATGTTCTTGACCCAGGGCTCGAACCCAGGTCTCCTGAATTGCAGGCAAATTCTTTACTGTCTGAGCCACCGGGAAAGCTCAATATTATGTATATTGTGTATCATTTTCTGCATGTAGATATTATGCACATTGTATATCATATTCTATATGTATATCATATAGTATTATCAAATCACTAATGTAAATTGATAGTATCATCTTATTACAGCTTTCAGTCTGCCCAGGCTATTAATAGCTCTTCATAACCCTTTTAGGGAGGTGTGATTCCCTTTTGAGGAGAGGAAACAAAATCTCTGAGAGGTTGAGGACTTGTTCAAGGTCTCACAGTCAGTAAGCAGTAGAGCTAGATCCCCAACTTCAAAGTCCTGAAAAACTTCACTACACATTTTATTTATAGATAATATAAACTTGTACAGCTTACATGACACAGAGACTAAATTCTCTATTTTATCCCCAGAACTTATACAACAATGTCTTATGGTCTCTTTTGTTATGACCTCTTATGTCATAACCAGCAAACATTAACGGGACATCTAATGTATCCAGGACATTGTTTAGAGATTGAAATGAGAAATAATCTGTGTTTTAAAGAGACGAATGATTACATGAGACAGGAAATGTGTAGGAAAAAAATGAAAGTACCACACAATGAGAGATGGAAAGATCAGCGTAAAAAATAGTCAGAAAATGACATGGAAGTTTACAGAAATGAAGCTTTGTGGTGTTAGACAACTTGTTTAATTTTTATTATCTTCGGTTTCCTTACCTGTAAAGTGAGTTTGTCGTGAGAATTACATCCGGTACACGTAAAGCACTAAGTGCTTGACACATAAAAAGCACTTAATAAACAGACAGTGTTACTAATATTTTCTACTCTCTTTTTCTTCTCATTTTCCTCTACTTCTTCATCATTCCTGAGATTTCAGACTAAAGAACATGAAAGGCCTCAGTGATTCCTTTAAGAAAGATACTGGGAAGTGAAAACTCGAGGAAAAAACATTTTTGACATAGGGAAGGTAGCAAGTGAATGTATTTCTAATATCAAACTTAGAATATAACAACAACATTTAAGAAAATGACTCTAATTAAAATTGTATGAACTTAAAATTCCATATGAGAGTTTATATATGCTATTTGGATCTTGACAATGCTAAATAATTAATATCCCCTTTCCTTACCTTCTTCCAAGAGAAGAAAGGACTGTGTTATGTAAGCCTCATTCTTCCAAACTTCCTAATCAGATAACTACCTCTCTCTCTCAACAGAGAGAGAGGGAGGTTAGCAAGCAGACAGAAAGACTTTGGGAAACTGATTCTCAACAAAACCAGGGAAGTAGGGAAGAGATACATTAACACATGCACACACACACACACACACACACACACACACTATGCATGCTCTGAAGACAGCAATGTTGCTGGTCAACTTTCTTGTCCATTCCCCACTGTTTCTTTGCCACTAACCCCCAGTTAAGCTCTCTAAATTTTCTAATTGATTAAAAAGAATATATAAAGCCTGAATAGGAGCCCTCTGTTGGTCATTTGTGTTATGTATTTCTTCTCTCACTCTGAAACTTTTTTTTTACTTAATAGTGTTTTTGATAAATAAAATTTTAAAAATATATTCAATTTAATAAAATATTCCTTTATGGTTAATGATTTTTATACCCTGCTTGATAAATATTTCACAACAAATCTACATACTGTATATGCTTATTTGCTCAATCATATCCGACTCTTAGCAACCCCATGGACTATAGCTCACCGGGCTCCTCTGTCCATGGGGATTCTCCAGGCAAGAATACTGGAGTGGGTTGCCGTGCCCTCTCCCGGGGATCTTCTCAACTCAGGGATTGAACCCAGGTCTCCCTCATTGCAATCTACATATTACTAGTAATTAATTTTTGTTTATGGTAAGAGAAAAGTCAATTTTATTTCTTTCTTTTTCTTGTGGATATCCAATTGACCCAGCACAGTTTATTAAAAAGACAGGTTTTTCCCCCAAAGAGAAATGAAAACTTATGTTCAAACAAGACCATGCATGTGAATGTTTGTACAAACTTTATTTATAATCTCCAAAAACTAGAAACAACCCTAATAGTCATTCAAGAAAAAAAAAAGAAAAAGACTGTACATACAATAGAAAACTACACTTCAGTAAAAGGTAATGAATTACTTGAAGAAGAAAGATGGGAAGAATAGGGACAACAGGATGTGAGATAGAGAAATGTGGATGGATGGATGGATAGATGAGAGAATGAACAAAGTGTGAATATCTTAGAATTACATGCTAGCCAGACATTATTCACCACAGAAGAAGTATTAAAAAGTGAAGAGGACAAAGTGACTTAGCCAGTTGATGTCAGATAGACTTTGACATCAGTCACCCCAGCAGTGGGCTTCCCAGGTGGCCCGGTGGGTAAAGAATCCGTCTGCAATGCAGTAGACATAGGCAGATGCGAGTCCAATCCCCGGGTCGGGAAGATCCCCTTAAAGAGGGCATGGCCACCCACTCCAGTATCCTTGCCTGGAGAATCCCATGGACAGAGGAGCCTGGAAGGCTACAGTCCATAGGGTCGCAAAGAGGCAGACAAGACTGAAGCAACTGAGTGCCCCAGCAATGGCATAAGGGGTACGTGAAGGAAGTAACCACAGTGGCAGAGATAAGAGGTTAACAGATTGACAGGAATTGGTGAGCTCCCACTTAGCCAAAACTGATACAGCTCCAGCCAGAACCAAACGTCCAGCAACAAAGATCAGTGCTGCTCTTCTAGTAAGGTACCATTTCTCAAGGAACCCAACTCCCGCTTGGTTGGGTCTTTTTGAATCTAGAGGCGACAGACATCCATTCCAATTGTAGAGACACATATTTTCCACATGAGCTTGCCTTTCTTGTCTGCTCAGCCTCATAGCACTCTCAAAAATCTTAGATAATCTTTGATCTACTAGCGCTGGATCCTTTATAATATTGTTTCTCAATAGATAGCCACTTTACAGCAAAATAGTGAGCTGCCCATCATGGGGCTCACTGTTTATGTCACATTTTCTATGACCCAGATTGAAGTACACAGAGCTCATAATCAACCCTTTGTTGATGGGACACCATCCTCCAGATTTTTGTGTATACCTAGAGTTAAAATATTTTTTTATGGTGTTCTGCCCCCAATAGAGAGTTATGTGGACTTGGAAGTTTAATACTAGAACCAGGAATGGCTTCGATTATCATCACTCCCAATGCGTCTGTGGGAGAATTTGGCTATCCCATTTTCACAAGTCTGGTCTCTGCATGGTTAAAAATCTCTGTCCCAAAAGAGGGGTTTTTCCAGCTACAGGACAAGGAACTAGGCTTATTAAGCTATAAAACTGCCTGGGTATTTTAGTCTCCTTCTGTACAGATTGGCAAACATCTGGTAAATGATCTGATCAACAGGAGGAGGTAGAACTGCTATTAGTTGATGGAGGCAGGGAAAATATGTTTCGACATCTAGGATTTACTTCAATGTGTCTTGTCATTTGTCAGCTACAAAGATCCATTTTCCCCAAGATCATGCCCTTCTATGGCGGTTCACATCCAAAGACTGATGGAGCCACGGGTAGAAAATCTCAGTCTGTTCAGCCTAAAGAGAAGCAACTCTCGAGGGCTTTTCCAGGTTTAGAACTCCCCAGGGGTCTGGCTAGTGCTGTTGGGTTGGCCTGGCAACACTCCATCTCCCTCTACTCAGTCTTGCTTCTTTCTGTTTTCTTCCACAGCTGTTACTCCCAGATACTTTCTAATAAACATCATGTATACTAAACTCTGTCTCTAGGAGTCTCGAAGAATCTGCTTCATGTAAACCACAATCTGCAACTCTTGGTAGCTACCTCAAAGCCTCTGCAAAACTCCTGGGCATCTGCTATGTACCAGATAGCAGATCTTTCAATCCTAAGTCCACCAATCTTTTCAAGGTGTCATCCTCCCCGCCTTAGGAGAAGGAAACACTAGTTATTTTTTATGTTTTTGCATTCTGTGGACTCCCATCAAGCTCCTGATTGTTTCTTTCTCCAAAGTGTGATGTGAATCCATATATTGTGTTCTTATTCAAGAAATATCTAAATTATTAAAATGGAAATTACCTCATCTCTGAGCCTTTCCTTATGAAGAAATCTATGTACATCGTTAATAAGCTACTTATCACTTTTTTCTTACTGAAAATAAATCAAGTGCTTTACAGGTGTCTGAAACCTTGCTTGCATCTCAGCAAAAATAACTTCTGTGACCTTGAAATGGATTCTAAAAAGATGAAATTATATGCATTCATTCTTTCTTTTCTTATGCTCAGGCTGGGAATGGCTTGTTCATAGTAGAAATGGCATAATACATAAATACCTCCTTCAAAATGGTGATATTTATTGCTTCTTCTACGTTCAGATTGCGTAATATTGTGGATTTGAAGGAGTTTTGTTGTTATTTCATTCCTACCTCATTCAGATTTATCATCAAATTTATTGCAGTTTCTATATTTATGAATTTCAAAAATTGGACACATGTAAAGCTGAAGTTTGATTTTAATTTAGCAGGAATACAGCCTATTATTTCAACGAGCTGTGAAACTTAAAGAGAAACAAATAATATAAAAGAAAACATTTTTTAAAAAAATTTGACAGCTATTAAAATGGCCAACATCCAAAAAAAAAGCTGACGATACCAAATGTTAGTGAGAATGTAGATTAACAGTAACTTTCATTCATTGCTGGTAGGAATGCAAAATGGTGCAGCCATTGTGAAGAACGGTTTGTGTTTCTCACAGACCTAAATATCATCTTACCATATGGTCCAGCAGTCACATTTCTAGGTGTTCACCCAAATAAATTGAAAACTTAGGTCCACCCAAAAACTTGCATATGAATACTGATTTCATAAATGTACAACACTGGAAGCAACCAGGATGCCCTTCAAAAGGTGAGTGGATTAACAAACTGAGGTATCTATGAAGTAAAATCTTATTCAACCTTAAAAATGTGCTATTAAGCCACAAAAATCCACGCTGCTGCTGCTGCTAAGTCGCTTCAGTCGTGTCCGACTCTGTGCGACCCCACAGACGGCAGCCCACCAGGCTCCGCCGTCCCTGGGATTCTCCACGCTAGAACACTGGAGTGGGCTGCCATTTCCTTCTCCAGTGCATAAAAGTGAAAAGTGAAAGTTAAGTTGCTCAGTCGTGTCCGACTCTTCGTGACCCCATGGACTGCAGCCTACCAGGCAACTCTGTCCATGGGATTTTTCAGGGAAGAGGACTGGAGTGGGGTGCCATTGCCTTTTCCACAAAAAGACATAGGAACTTTAAATTGCATATTGTTTAATGTAAGAATTCAGTTGAAATGGCTACATACTATGTGATTCTAAGTATATAACATTCTATAAAATTCAAAATTATAGACGTAGTAAAAAGATTAGTGGTTTTCAGGGGCTCAGGGGGAGAGGGAAGAGTTAACTAGGTGAAACTTAGGGGAATTTTAGGACAGAAGGATCCCCTCGTAATGGTGGGTGCATGATGTCTGCATTTGTTAAAATCTGTAGAACTATAACACAAAGAGGGAAGCCAAATGTGAACTGTGGACTTTAGTTAATGATGGTGTTTCAGTTTTGGTTTATCAGCTGTAACAAATATACTACATTAATGCAAGATGTTAATATAGTGTGAACTGCGAGGAAGTAAAGAGGGGGGTATATAGAAATTTTCTGTTTTATCTTTAATTTTTGTAAACCTAAAACTGCTCCAAAAAATAAAGTCTATTGATAAAAGAAAAAAATATTTCCTTAATATCTCAAAAAAACCCCCATTTGCAACTGTTAAACCAAATTAGTATTTTAAGGCAAACAGGTGAGATATACATACATTTTTACTATCTAAGAAATATGGAGACGAGGGCAAGGAAGAAGAAATAATTGAAATTCAACCACAGCCCAATGTGGAAGGCAAAATTATCTTACTTAAGATATTTGGAGGGAGTCAGACCATTCTATAAATTCAATTTGTTCATTCAATTTCTATCTTAATTTTTAAGTAAAATATCATTCTTGGTTATACTGGGATGGGTGGCAGGGAAAGGAGAGAGACTCTTAGGTAGAATATAAAAATGAAACTTCTTGGAGAAGGAAATGGCAACCCACTCCACTACTCTTGGCTGGAAAATCCTATGGATGGAGGAGGGTGGTAGGCTACAGTCATTGGGGTCACAAAATAAAAAAAAAATAAAAAAAAAAAAGAAACTTCTAAAATAGGTCCAACACACAAGCCCAGGAAACATGCAGAATGGAGCAGGAAGTCTAAGTCACCCAACAATGAGAACTCAGGGCAAAACAGGTGATACTGCAATTATTTAGAATACTAGTGTTGGACTTGAAAAGCAACAACTATTACTTTGTCAAGTTTTTGAAGATGTCTTTTTGTTCAATCAGAGGGCTTGGAATATATATATATATAAAATATTGAATATATATATAATGAAATCCCTAAATTGTAGGCTAATTAATGACAATTTTAATAAAATCAAGGAATTTTAAGATGGGATTTTAAGAAAAGGATGTAAATTAGAGTCTGGGTTCACTCTTGAGGATTGTTTCATGAGAGAGATGAAAAGAAAGGAAGGTCCTTTGTCTTCTAAAGCTGTGTTTGCCTAACTTTTCCCAAATAGTGCCTCAACTTTAGAGGAAAGCAAATAAATACCCATGAAGCTTGGGGGCAGAATTCAAGAAAACACCAAAGTGATAACTATCTTTAGAGTCTTCTCTTTTACTTTTAATAATTTATTTGATTTTTTGCAGTCTATGATATATTTGTGATTATGTTAGTGTAGGAAAACTATGTTATAGTGCCCAATACTGAGTAAAATGCACTCTGGAATGATGTGTCCAGATAATCCTGCATTTTCACACACTTCTAGACAATGGTTTTTTTTGGGGTTTGAACACTCCAGTTCTAATCTGGGAACAATGTATCTGGAAATCCCTCAGTTTTACTAGACTCCAGAGTTTCATGAAGTGCAGACTCATGGTTCCCACTCATTAGGTGGTGCTGGTGGTGGTTGTTCAGTTGCTCAGTCGTGTCTGACTCTTTGCGACCCCGTGGACTGCAGCACGTCAGGCTTCCCCATCCTTCACTACCTCCCAGAGCTTGCTCAAACTCACGTCTGATGAGTCGGTGATGCCATCCAGCCATTTCATCCTCTGTTGTCCTTTCTCCTGCCTTCAATCTTTCCCAGCATCAGAGTCTTTTCTAATGAGTCAGCTCTTCGCATCAGGTGGCCAAAGTTTGGGAGCTTCAACTTCAGCTTTAGTCCTTCTGATGAATATTCAGAGTTGATTTCCTTTAGGATTGACTGGTTCCATCTCCGTGCAGTCTAGGGGACTCACAAGAGTCTTCTCCAACACCACAGTTCAAAAGCATCAATTCTTCAGCACTCAACCTTCTTTATGTTCCAACTCTCACATCCATACATGACTACTGGAAAAAACATAACTTTGACTAGACGGACCTTTCTTTATGTAATAAGATTTTTCTCATTGTAAAGTGCTAAAACCTACCATGCAAAGCTCTTGATCAAAGTATGATCAAGGCTAAGTCTCTTAAACTTTCTGGAATTTCTATGAGTCTGAAAGTTATAAAATTCTAATATTCTTTTTTGAAATTAAGATTTTTGGGTCTTACTAGTTTATGGGTTTATGGAGATTCAGTTTTAAAGATGTCCTCAATGGATGAGTCAAGGCAGTATTTCCTAGTGGAAACAACTCAGAAAACTAGTCCTAAGCTGTGAATTTCATTCCTAGATCTACCATTTAATGGCCAGAGAAACTTGAACCAATAATGATGTTCCCAATACTCAATTGTCTCATCTGCAATAGGCAGAGATGTCTCCTGCCTTAGTCACTCACTGGGAACCTAGGAAGGAGAAACAAAATAATGGGTATAGAAGTGCTTTTCTAAAGCTCATTCCTTCATGTAACATTGCCTTAAGTCCCCTGTTTCTAGAGTTTTAGTATCTTAAGGCAATATTTTAAAATTACTTTCTGGAATCCTTATATCCATAAATTGCCTAGTTGGCTATCAGATCACCAGTTGGCTATCAGAGGCTTCTTTCTCCTCAGGGAAGGAATTTGCATTGCTTACTGTTTTTTTCCTGCTCTCTTGGTTCCATCATTTCTCCTTTGAAGCTGTGCTACTGGCCATGAATATAGGATGTAGGATTACACATAGGATCAACTCTTCATTATTCTCAATGTTGCAAAAATGGTAATCTATATAATAAGCCAAAGGCAAAGAGACCAAAATCACTTTACTTTTGATTTAAACATGTTTATACTTATATGTGAATAAAGATATCACTACTATACTGAAAATTCTCCAAAATAATAAAGACAAAGTGAATTGAGCTCACAATCCACATTCCTATATATATTTCTTAGTTCCTCACCTGTCCCCAATTTTGAAATAGTAGATAAATTCCACCATTTATTTGATTAATATAAATGGTCTCACTAAAGCTGAGCTGTCTTCTCTAGCTTTTGGGGCTGAACACAGAGGTAAAAGCTATTTTTTAATGTTATTCCTTTGAATTAATTGTTTTTATTAAAATTGATGTTCTAGGATACTAATAAAATTATATAAATAGAAAATTAAGTAACCAATGTTTGAAAAACAAGATGAGTGCATGTGTGCGAAGTCGCTTCAGTCATGTTCAATTCTCTGTGACCCTATGGACTGTAGCCTCCCAGGACCTTCTGTCCATGGGATTCTCCAGGCAAGAATACTGGAGTGAATTGCCATGCCCTCCTCTCAAGGGGATCTTCCAGACCTGGGGATGGAACCTGTGTCTCTTGCTCTCCTACTTTGGCAGGCGGGTTATTTACCACTAGCACCATGGAGAAGCCCCAAAAGCAAGATGATCTACATATAATTCATAATTTTTGAGTAATACACAATTAATTCACACACAATGAAACTAACCTCAAGAAGAGCAGTTAAATACTAGAAAAGAGAGATTATACAGAAATCCTCTTTGAGAATTTAAGGTTAGACTTACTTTCATTAACTTTCAGTTTCATGTTTATTGAAATCATTATTTTACATAAAACACATGTCACATGCCACTACTCTTAATTATTATCTCTATTAAGTGATAAGGAATGTTACATAATGCATCTGTATAGAAACTATTTTAATACCATTTGTTACAAAACAGAATTTCATTTGATGGGCATTTATTTTCAATGAAAAGAAAGTATTTTATACTTTTCAGTATGAAAGAATTTTAATTACTGATGTGTTAGTAAGAAATATTTTTGTAACTTGATCTGCCTCAAGGTCTACTTGGATCTCAAGGATGGTATTAGTATATTAAGGATTTTTAAAAGGAACAACTTTGAGTTAGTGCCAATTCTGTATCAATTTCCAAAATTAGTTTTTGAGTACAAAGATTATATTCTGATTATTTGTGCTGTTTTTCCGGTAAAGACTTTATGTGAAACATAAAGATTATATCCTTACTTAATATAGTACTTTTTCAATATCCACTGTGGGCAAAAACTGGGATTTCTGAATCAAGAAAGAGGATTATATTGTATACTATTTCCCTGAATGTAATTCCCATGTTTTAACTGTATTAGTTACCTATGGCTGTGTAATGAAACAGCCCCAAACTTAGCCACTTAATACAACAAATATTAACTTTCTCATGTGAGTTAGGAAACAGAGCAGCTTAGGTGCATTGTTCTGATATAGGGTCTCTGGAGGCAGAATTTTAAGATAAGCCCTCATCATTTCTGACCCCTGGTATGTATGCCTTTATATAGTCCCTTCTTATGGCAGAGAGTGAAGAGGAACTAAAAAGCCTCTTGATGAAAGTGAAAGAGGAGAGTGAAAAAGTTGGCTTAAAGCTTAACATTCAGAAAACTAGGATCATGGCATCTGGTCCCATGACTTCATGGCAAATAGATGGGGAGACAGTGGAAACAGTGTCAGACTTCATTTTTTGGGCTCCAAAATCACTGCAGATGGTGACTGCAGCCATGAAATTAAAAGACGCCTACTCCTTGGAAGGAAAGTTATGACCAACCTAGATAGCATATTAAAAAGCAGAGACATTACTTTGCCAACAAAGGTCCATCTAGTCAAGGCTATGGTTTTTCCAGTGGTCATGTATGGATGTGAGAGTTGGACTGTGAAGAAAGCTGAGCACCGAAAAATTGATGCTTTTGAACTGTGGTGTTGGAGAAGACTCTTGAGAGTCCCTTGGACTGCAAGGAGATCCAACCAGTTCATCCTTAAGGAGATCAGTCCTGGATGTTCATTGGAAGGACTGATGTTGAAGCTGAAACTCCAATATTTGGCCACCTGATGTGAAGAGCTGACTCATTTGAAAATACCCTGATGCTAGGATGTTAAGGGCCAGAGGATAAGGGGACGACAGAGGATAAGATGGTTGGATGGCATCACTGACACAATGGATATGGGTTTGAGTGGACTCCGGGAGTTGGTGATGGACAGGGAGGCCTGGCGTGCTGCGATTCATGGGGTTGCAAAGAGTCGGACATGACTGAGCGACTGAACTGAACTGAATCAATAGCAAATGGCAAAAGTGAAGGGAATTTTCAAATGCAGTTAAAGTTTTTTATATATTGACTTTAAATTCATCAGATGGGAATTATCCTGGATGGGCCTGACTATTTAGGTGAACCTTTTAAACAATGAATCTAGAGGTTAAACAGTTTCTCTTGCTGACCTTAATAAAAGCAAGCCACTATGAAATTCTATAGCTACAAGGAAATTAATTTTCCCAACTAGCAGCTTGGAAGAGTACCCTAAGCTCCAGAAAAGAAATTCAGCTCAGTCTCATTCAGCTTCATGAAACCCTCAGCAGAGGGTTCTGACCTGCAGAAACTCTCAGATAATGAACATGTATTATAATAAGAATATATTTATTCTTTTGATCCATGAACACAAGATGTCATTCTGTTTATTTGTGTCTTCTTTGCTTTCTTTCAGAAAGTATTACAGTTTTTATTGTACAGATCTTTTATTTCCTTGGTTGAATTCATTCCTAGGTATTTTACTGTTTTTCTCACTATTGTGAATGGAATAGTTTTCTTTAGTTCTTTTTTCAGATGTTTCATTGTTAGTGTATACAAATGCAACTGATTCCTATATGTTGATTTTATATCCTGCAACGGTACTGAATTAGTTAATTAGTTCCAACAGTTTTTTGGTTGAGTTTTTGGCATTTTCTATATATAAAATTGTATCATTTATAAATAATGAGTTTTACTTCTTCCTTTCTGAAGTGGATGACTTTTGTTTCTTTGTCTTGCCTATTTACTCTAAGACTTCCAATACGTATTAAATTAGAGTGGTAAGAGTGTGTATCTTTGTCTTTTTACTGATCTTAGAGGAAAAGCTGGCAGTTTTTTACTGTTGAGTATTAGATGTAGGTTTGTCATATTAGACCTTTATTATGAGACATGAGGTATGTTTCTTCTGTACCTGTCTGTTAAGGATTTTTGTCATGAAGGATGTTGTATTCTGTCAAATGTTTATTGTACATCTATTGAAATGATCATGTAATTTTTATCTCTTTTTCTTTTAATGCAGTATATCTTGTTTCTAAATTTGCATATGTTGAACCACCCTTGCATCATCCCAAGGGTCAATTTTTTATAGTGATGGAGAATCCTTTAATATGTTTCTGAATTCAACTTGCTACTATTTGTTAAGTTGTGCATACCATCCAAGGACTTCCCCAAAGGCTCAGTGGTAAAGAATCTGCCTGCCAATGCAGGAGATGAAGAGTTCAATCCCTGGGTCCAGAAGATCCCCTGGAGGAGAAAATGGCAATCCACTCCAGTATTCTTGCCTGAAAAATTCCATGGACGGAGGAGCCTGGCGGGCCACAGTCCATGGGGTTGCAGAGTAGGACACAACTGAGTGGCTGAGCATGCACACATACTATCCAAAGCCAGTTATAGATCCAACATAATACTTATCAGAGATAGAAAGACAGAGACAGAGAGATTTGAGGTTGACTGTACATAAAATATAAGCTGAAGTCCTTGTAT
The DNA here is from genome assembly GCF_019320065.1 of Cervus canadensis. Classification (NCBI taxonomy): domain Eukaryota; kingdom Metazoa; phylum Chordata; class Mammalia; order Artiodactyla; family Cervidae; genus Cervus; species Cervus canadensis. The sequence goes on along the minus strand of NC_057410.1, from coordinate 35,256,993 downwards.
GACTTAATTTTGGCAGTGATGCCCATCTATCTATAGTTTTGGTTTTTTGTTTGTTTTTGCTTCTCCCCCAAGAAGTATATGGGTAAGTCTATTCCACTTTTGAAAAGAGAACACTCTGAGAGTCCCTTGGACTGCAAGGGGATCAAATTAGTCGTCCTAAAGGAAATCAGCCCTGAATATTCACTGGAAGGACTGATACTGAAGCCTAAGCTCCAGTACTTTCCCACCTGATGCGAAGAGCCAACTCACTGGAAAAGACCGTGATTTTGGAAAAGATTGAAGGTGGGAGGAGAATGGGCAGCAGAGGATGAGATGGCTCAATGGCCAGTCACCGTGAACCGTGAGCAGTGTCCACAGGCCCAGATGTTCAAGGTGGGTCTAGAAATGGCACAGGAACCAGAAATCAAATTGCCCACATCCACTGGATCATCAAAAAAGCAAGAGAGTTCCAGAAAAACATCTACTTCTGCTTTATTGACTATGCCAAATCCTTGATTGTGTGAATCACAACAAACTGGAAGACTCTTCAAGAGATGGGAATACCAGACCACCTGACCTGCCTCCTGTGAAATCTGTATGCAGGCCAAGAAGCAAAAGTTAGAACTGGACATGGAACAACGCACTGGTTCCAAATAGGAAAAGGAGTACATCAAGGCTGTGTATTGTCACCCTGCTTATTTAACTTAAATACAGAGTACATTATGCCAGGCTGGATGAAGCACAAGCTGGAATCAAGATTGCAGGGAAAAATATCAATAACCTCAGATATGCAGATGACACCACCCTTATGGCAGAAAGCAAAGAAGAGCTAAAGAGCCTCTTGATGAAAGTGAAAGAGGAGAGTGAAAACATTGGCTTAAAACTCAACATTCAGAAAGCTAAGACCATGGCATCCAGTCCCATCACTTTATGGCAAATAGATGGGGAAACAGTGGAAACAGTGACAGGCTTTATTTTTGGGGGCTCCAAAATCACTGCAGATGGTGACTGCAGGCATGAAATTAAAAGGTGCTTGCTCCTTGGAAGAAAAGCTATGACCAACCCAGACAGCATATTAAAAAACAGAGACATTGCTTTGCCGACCAAGGTCCATCTAGTCAAAGTTTTGGTTTTTCCAATAGTCATGTATGAATGTGAGAGTTGGACTATATAGAAAGCTGAGTGCCGAAGAATTGGTGCTTTTGAACTGTGGTGTTGAGCGTCCCTTGGACTGCAAGGAGATCCAACCAGTCCATCCTAAAGGAGATCAATCCTGAATATTCATTGGAAGGCCTGATGCTGAAGCTGAAATCCAATATTTTGGCCACCTGATACAAAGAACTGGCTCATTGGAAAAGACCCTGATTCTGGAAAAGATTGAAGGCAGGAGGAGAAGGGGATGACAGAGAATGTGATGGTTGGATAGCATCACCGACTCAATGGATGTGAGTTTGAGCAAGCTCCAGATGTTGGTGATGGACTGGGAAGTCTGGTGTGTTGCAGTCCATGGGGTCACAAACAGTCGGACATGACTGAGTAGCTAAACTCCTAACTAATGGCATCACTGACTCAGTGGACATAAATTTGAGCAACTCTGGGAGATAGTGAGGATAGGGAAGGCTGATGTGCTTCAGTCCATGGGTTGCAAAGAATCAGACATGGCTCAGCAACCAGACAACAAACGACATCAAAATCCCACTATCCCACACTAGAAGAGGAGGGAGCTAAGCTCTAGTTCTCAAGGAGAGGAATATCAAAGAATCTGTGGACATATTGTTAAAACCCCCAAACTCATATTTAGCTTTCCAGCTTCTTGCATTTCAGATTTTTTTAGAGAAGCAGCCATTTTAGCAGTATACATTTTAAATACTAAAGTTAGTAGGGTCCATCAAATTATTTTCATTATTTAAAGAATTTGTTTCATATGCTATTCATTTATATTATTTTTTGCATATACTTTTCTGTATTCATATGGCATAGCAACTTTTTTCTTTCTTTCTTACATTTTCTTCAGATTAACTTGACCCAAGTAGGTTGTAATAAAGTAATGTTCCCATTTCAAGTGATTCACTTGGCAAAGAAGAAATATTCACCTGCCAGTAAGAACTGAAAGGGAGTAAGTTTTCAAGGTGATGGACTTAGGAATGAGCATTTCTTTCTTCTTTTTTCTAGCTTTAAGAAGCAAAATCTCACTTTAAAAAAAAAAAACAAGAAAGCCCTTCATGTATATAAATGAGTGACTAAATTTTACTATGTTCATCAGTTTTCTGGAAAGGAAATTTATAGATACTAGTATGTATTATAAAATTTTTTATTGGGTAAAAATAAAGCATATTACTTGAATGAGGAATTTTCTAGTTTAATGTCTTTAAATTATGAATTTATCTATCTTCTATTCCTTAGAGTTCAAGGTATATGACATTACAAAGAGTAATGCTTTTTTTCCCCTCAGCGCAGAATTTTATGTCTCAGAGTCTCTGGGATATAGAATAGTCTGATTACAATAATAAATGTGAGAATTTAGGAACTCCCACTCTTCTTTGGATGCCAGTTTGTCTTCTGTATATGCTTTTATTCACTCATTCAAAATATATTAAATAAGTATATATTCTGGTAAGACAGTACCAAAGGCACTAGTGATATCTATTATACATATATATATGCATATATATATACACATACAGATCTTCCTTCGAGATCTGTACTTGTGGTGCAATAAGAGCATAAGCAGCACCTTGATCTACCTGTGTGAGTCAAGGAAAGGTTGGTTAGGGAAGTGGCACTTGACATGAGTCTCAAAAGCAGAGAAAAAACTTTTATAAGCACATCAATGCTGGAAGACCATTCAGGCAGAGACAATGTGCAAAGTCTAGAAGGAGGAATAAAGGAAACTCAAGTAGAAACTGTCAGTGGAAAATGTTGGGAGATGTTGTTGCACGCAAGGCGACAATATACAGCCTTGATGTACTCCTTTCCCAATTTGGAACCAGTCTGTTGTTCTATGTCCAGTTCTGACTGTTGCTTCCTGACCTGCATACAGGTGTTTCAAGAGGCAGGACACGACTGAGCAACTGAACTGAACTGAACTGTGATTGCAAAGCCAGTGAAATATCAGTTCACAGTAAGTCTCCAGTTACCATAAAATAAGTAAATTCTTTGTTTTGGTAATATGTATTTAAAAAATCAAAAATGGCATAATCTCATTTTTCTATAGAACCTGAAGCTTTTGTGCCATTATATGAAGAAAGGCTTGTCCACAGCCTGAGAGCATATTATGTTAATATAGAATGACATAAAATAGAAGCAACTGCTGCTCCTGCTGCTGCTAAGTCACTTCAGTCGTGTCCGACTCTGTGCGACCCCATAGACGGCAGCCCATCAGGCTCCCCCATCCCTGGGATTCTCTATGCAAGAAGACTGGAGTGAGTTGCCATTTCCTTCTCCAGTGCATGAAAGTGAAAAGTGAAAGTGAAGTTGTTCAGTTGCATCAGACTCTTCGCGACCCCATGGACTGTAGCCTACCAGGCTCCTCCATCCATGGGATTTTCCAGGCAAGAGTACTGGAGTGGGGTGCCATTGCCTTCTCCAGAAACAACTGACTACATATCAAATTAAGTAAGAATTGCTGATACTCATTTTACATAAATAGCTTTACTATACAGTAGATCATCTTCTTTTTAGATATTACATTATGGTTAAACTCAAATGCTTGATGATCATCTCTGTCCCATTTCTCTGTACTACGTAGATTTAGTTTATTTATTTATTCACCAATTACTTATCCAATATTTATTCAATACAAAATGCTGGGTTCTGTTCTTTGTTTTATGGATGTAGCAGTGAGTTGCAGTTCTCACCCTCATGGAACTTCAAATCCAGGGGAGGGAAACCACGAAAGCAAATAAATATATTCTACATGTTGGCATTTGTCAGTGATTTAAGTCTAGGGAGGGAGGGAGTGGCGTGGTTGGTAGGATATTATTAACACACAGAGGCCAGGAAAGGCCGTATTGCAAAGGTAGCAACTGAAGAGTTAAATAAGTACTTGGAACAGAGGGAAAAGCAAGTTCAAAGACTATGATAGGGATGAATGGTGTAGCAGAGAAATAGTAAATTTAGTCGGTGGGACTGGAGCAAAGGAAATGCCTGTGAGAGAAATAGAAAATGAGGTCAGGGAGAAAATGATTGCCAGATATCCAAGGACCTTGTGGGCCTTTGCCTCTGTCTGTTGTTGTTATTTTGGGGGGTGTTGTTTTTGTTTTGTTCGTTTTTCAAGAAAGGAAGGCACTAAATGTTTTTGGGCAGAGGAGTGATATGACATGTCATTTTAAAATAATCACCTATATATACTTTGTCTACTTTGTTGAATATAAAAGGCTAAAGTCCAGAACTGGGAATCTAGTTAAGAAGCAGATAGTTTATTATGTTTATCTTAGATTAAGATGGTAGGCATGGAAGTGAGCATTGGTTGGATTATGGAAATATTTTAATGATAGGAAGGAAGAGATCCAGGCTGGAAATATAAATTCGAGAGCTGTCATTGTAGATGATAATTCAAGCCACCCATCTATGTTGGAACACCTAGAAAGTAAATAAAGATAGCAAAGAAAGTGATCCAGGCTTAGACTGTGTTCACTCTCCACCCTAGTCATTTTTGGTATTATCCAAATGTGAGTTCCTTTCTTTTAGAATTTCAGAATGTCTGGAGTATCTACAGACAAGAAGTCATAATGTTTTAATCAGGAAACAGAGGTCTTCAGCCTCTTCTGCTTCTCTATAGGATAATATGCTAGGAAGTCTGCTGTTAACCTTGCATCAAACCACATTCTCATAGAAATGCTTTTCTCAGAATCTCTTTCCCTGAATGGCGCCGGGATAGAGTCTGCCAGTAAGATATGCTTACTTGAGATAGAAGGGAAAGAGGATCCTTGATTCTGGAGGCCTTTAGAGTGGACTTGTGGGAGGCCATGGACTTAATGGTTTGCATCACTTCCAGGGGATCTCCTGGAATCCCTGCCTCAGTGCTGCAGGTACTGATCAAGTTGTTAATCTAATTTCAAGTTCATATAGTGTGAATTTTCTCAGAAGTATGTTGAACTGAGAGAGGCTCCAAAGCTAATTCACAATATGATTTGGTACTTTTCACAAGCAAAAAAATCACTCAAACTATCACACTACAACACTAGACTATCAAAACACAAACTGTATGTATCTTATAATCATAGTCAAGAGATGAAAAGAGCCTGGAAGTAAATATAGCTATTAAAAAATTAATATCTTTACATGTTTTTCAAATTTTTTATTTTTATTCAGGGGAAACTAGTAGCTTTTATTTTTAAAGGAATTTTATTTTTAAGTATTTAACATAAAAATATTAAAATATCATTTTGAAGATCTATTGTACCAGATAAAACAATGTGTAAGAAACCTGTTTGAATGAAAATAAATATGCTCAAGGCATATGGGAGTATTTCCATTTCTACTCTACACTGTTTAGAATGTTTTTAAAATATATAGTTTACATCACTAATTTATATTATGTGCTTAAAGAATCTGCTAAGGAAAGATTGCATTCATTGTCGGCTGTATCATTTGTGAAAAATGAACAAAATCAAAGTGTAAGTACTTTGCCCCCCCCCAAAAAAAGTGAAATGATTGGGGTAAAATCAAAATGAAGTTTAAAGGATGTTTCTCTTCACCTCACACACCTGTCTCATTAATATGCCAAATTTTTGAAGGCAGTAAGCACTGAATCATGACCTAGCTATCATACTATGCACAAAGCATTTTGCTATTTCTGTAGAAATTAATTTGCCATTCATCACAGCTACTCTTAAGTTAACATCCTACTGAGATCTTTATTAAAACAGATGGACTTTTTAGGCCTATTTTGAAAAATTAGTTTTTAAAGTAATGCAACGGAGGCCTCTATTGTTCATCTCCCTTAAAGGTAAACAAAGGGAGTAAATATAAAATTTAGTCTTTCCGTTACATTCTGAACATCACCCATATCTTCTCTCTAAATATAGCTTTCCTCAGGAAAGAAACTCAACACTCTCTGAAACACTTGTGGGATATTTGCATGTAGTATTTGGGGCTAATTTAAGAGGAGCTGGTACTTGTTTCCATCACTACCGTGAAGCATTTTTTATCAGCTCCTCAGTGGGAACAGATAGGGACACCGTGGGAGTCTGAGAGACTGAGGATGGAAGGAAGACAAGCTTCCCACTCACCCTAGGAATATCTTGATCAATATGCCTCTCTGAATCTCCATTTCCTTACCTGCAAAATGGTGTTGGATGTATGAAGCAGGGCACTCAAAGCTGGTTCTCTGGGACAACCCAGAGGGATGGGGTGGAGACGGAGGTGGGAGAGGGGTTCAGGATGGCGGGACATACGTACACCCAGGGGTAATTCATGTCGATGTATGGCAAGAAACCTCAAAATATTGTAAAATAATTTTCTTGCACCTAAAATAAATAAAAAAAGGAAGAAGAACCAAGGTTAAGACTTAGATACACTAAGAATGTTCTGCACAAAGTTTTGTTTTTTTTTTTTAACTTGTAAATTCTTTTTTTTTTTTTTAATTATTTATTTATTTTACTTTACAACATTGTATTGGTTTTGCCATACATTGACTTGACTCCGCCATGGGTGTACATGTGTTCCCCATCCTGAACCCCGCTCCCAACTCCCTCCCCATCCCATACCTCTGGGTCATCCCAGTGCACCAGCCCCAAGCACTTGTCTCATGCATCCAACCTGGACTGGTGATTTGTTCAACATATGATAATTTACATGTTTCAATGCCATTCTCCCATATCAACCCACCCTCGCCCTCTCCCACAGAGTCCAAAAGTCTGTTCTGTACATCTGTGTCTCTCTTGCTGTCTCGCATACAGGGTTGTCGTTACCGTCTTTCTAAATTCCATATATATGTGTAAGTATGCTGTATTGGTGTTTTTCTTTCTGGCTTACTTCACTCTGTATAATAGGCTCCAGTTTCATCCATCTCATTAGAACTGATTCAAATTAATTCTTTTCAATGGCTGAGTAATATTCCATGGTGTATATGTACCACGGCTTCCTTATCCATTCGGCTGCTGATGGACATCTAGGTTGCTTCCATGTCCTGGCTATTATAAACAGTGCTGCGATGAACATTGGGGTGCACGTGTCTCTTTCAGATCTGGTTTCCTCGGTGTGTATGCCCAGAAGTGGGATTGCTGGGTCATATGGCAGTTCTATTTCCAGTTTTTTAAGAATCTCACACTGTTCTCCATAGTGGCTGCACTAGTTTGCATTCCCACCAACAGTGTAAGAGGGTTCCCTTTTCTCCACACCCTCTCCAGCATTTATTGCTTGTAGACTTTTGGATAGCAGCCATCCTGACTGGCATGTAATGGTACCTCATTGTGGTTCTGATTTGCATTTCTCTGATAATGAGTGATGTTGAGCATCTTTTCATGTATTTGTTAGCCATCTGTATGTCTTCTTTGGAGAAATGTCTGTTTAGTTCTTTGGCCCACTTTTTGACTGGGTCATTTATTTTTCTGGAATTGAGCTGCAGGAGTTGCTTGTATATTTTTGAGATTCATCCTTTGTCTGTTGCTTCATTTGCTGTTATTTTCTCCCATTCTGAAGGTTGTCTTTTCATCTTGCTTATAGTTTCCTTTGTTGTGCAGAAGCTTTTAATTTTAATTAGGTCCCATTTGTTTAGTTTTGCTTTTATTTCCAACATTCTGGGAGGTGGGTCATAGAGGATCCTGCTGTGGTTTATGTTGGAGAGTGTTTTGCCTATGTTTACCTCTAGGAATTTTATAGTTTCTGGTCAAAGTTTATATTGGATGTTTCTGACTAAATTCACTCTTTCACTCATCAACCATGCTCACAAGTATCCATCCCAATAGGTGGAAGCTTTGGGTATTCCAAACCAGTGTTTGATCCAAAAGTTAATCTAATTTAATTCTGGAGGACATTATGTGAAAAACATTTTTGAAATTAAATTTTGCAGACTACCTAGCAAAAAATGAGTCTCTGAGATGGAGTTTATATCACATTAGAAATGTCATAAGTAATGATAAACAGAGGATTGAGGGTTTTTAAACCCCACATTTTACAACAATAAAAAAATTTAAAAATCCATGAGTTTAAATTGATTCTGAGAAGATATAAAATAGATAAGAGGAAGGGAAAGCTCTTATTTTGCAGTAGAATGCCAACTCACAAATGTAGACAGATTGACAGAAAAGTATCATATGACAGCCATCATTGTCATAAATAATTCAGACAAAATTCATCATTGGCTGAATATACAGTGAATGTTGGGCAAGGGTTGAGGTGTTAATGACATTTTCATGGACTCAAAGTATCTTCTCAGCTTAATTATTTAAGAAAGAATTGTATATTTAAAGTAGGAAAATCTGGCAAACACAGGCTAAGTGAGTAACCAGAATAAATATTACTAATAATGAACCTACTGACAGCCTTGGCTTTTTTATTTCTTGTTTTTTTTTTAAATTATTTTATTTAAGTGTAGTTGACTTACAATGTTGTATTAATTTCTGCTGTACCACAATGATTCAGTTATACATATGTGCACATTCTTTTTCATGTAAGTTAAATCATCAGGGTGACAATTTAAAAAAATGGTGTTGGAAATATTTCTTCATGGAACTGTTCAGATGGTTAGGAATTACATATATAAAGAATGCAGCAGTTCCTGGAACATTTAGCTGGTGTGATTCTTCTAACAATTATGTAAGAGATTATAGGAGGCGGATACAATGCTCAAAGATGAAGGTGCTGAGAGTTAGCTTGTTAAGTACCTTGTTTGGAATTATCAAGAGAGGAAGAATTATGCAAAACTGGTAGGATGGATGAAGATACAATGCTCTCCCTAATTCTCATTAGTGAAAACCTGTTTACTGACAGTACAAGGGGCTTCTAACAAAAGAAGTAAAAGTGTGTCAGTAAGCATATATAATGTTGTTCATTATATGTGGTCACATCCACAATTAGAACACCACCACAGACTTCTCACACTTCTTATCAACTGCTTCCTCAATATCTATGTTTGCATGTGTTATACATTCCTCAAACTCAACACTGGATTAAAGCTCTTTCCTATAAAAATCTTTCCTTCTCCTGTAACCTCTATCTTGATATTTTATGACAATACCCACTCAGAAGGAAGTCACTCTTATCTTCATTCTTAGCCCTCTACTATCCAGTTAGCCATTATATCCAGAAGCAACTTCCTCCTCAATACGTATTAAATTTGTCTACTTTTCCACTCATCTGTTACCATTGTATTTAATTCACCATTGTTTTTTTTTGCTTGAACTACTACAATAATAATAATATCTTACCTAATAGTACGGCTTCCTCTTGTCTTGCTCCAAACCGTTTGTTTAAATACTTCAGTTAAAAAAAAAAATAATAAAAATAAATAAATAAATACTTCAGTTAGGGTGTTTTCCCTTTTATCCCAAAAGCCATTTGGTTATGACCCACCTCCATAGTGTTCCATGGTTTCCAATATTTTTTGTGATAAAGTGTAAAATCTCAGAACCACCTAAAAGGTCCTATATTATAGCCTGCTTCTCCATCTTAACTGTGAACCACTTCTCCCGACCTTTATTAAACCTCAGGACCTTTACACATACTGTTTCTCATGCCTGAATATTTGCTCTGTCTATTCACCTGGCTCATAAACACTTATTTTTCAGAAGTCGGCACAAATGTTATACTCTCACTATTAAAGTAATTCAACTGAAAAGGCCATTGGAGACTAAAGTAGCTCTAGTGCCCCAGCATCTAAATAATCAAACCAAAACCTAAGATAGAGTAAATTTCCTGAAAATATCTCAAGGTGAAGAAATCTAAACCTAAGAACAATCACAAACAGCCAAACATATTTTTCTTAAATAAGGCAATGGTTTAAGCTATAGTCCCTGGAGAAGGGAATGGCAACCTACTTCAGTGTTCTTGCCTGGAGAACCCCATGGACAGAGGAGCCTGCCTTACAGTCCATGGGGTCGCAAAGAGTTGGACACAACTGAGCAACTAACACTAAGCTATAATCAATCAAATAGTTGTCTTGCTTTGTTTCTGCATCTTCTCCATAACAATCTTTACCTTAGCTTCTGTTGGCAGAATGCTCCTGACCAGTTTTGGTTTGATACTACCCGGTTAGAATTGATGTTTGCTCAAATAAACTCTTGAAAATTTTAATATGCCTCAGTTTATTTTTTAACATCTCAAAGCCTTCTCTGATACCATAGACTAGATTTCTTTATTATGTCTTATCACAGTAACATTATTTTTATAGCATTGATCACAATTACAGTTCTTCACTGAATTATTTGAGATATCCAGCAAACTAGACTGAAAGCGTCTTGGTAGTGGTCACATTTTTAGTCCTTGGAACACATTATCTGTTGCTAATAAGTTTGTAATAATACTTGATCAATGCTTGAATATAAACAAGAAGGAGTGCAGTAGGAACATGTTTTTGCATTGCGGGACACTGATGTCTAAAGGCCTTAAATATTATCAACACTTTGACTAGCTGTTTTAGCATTGAGAAATTCTACTCTTGGTTTTCTTTATTGAATATGGAATCAGAAGAAGTTACATTATTTTATAGCTATAGAACCTTTAGCCTATCATTGGATGTAAAATTTAAGGACAGAGTTGAGCTGCATGTAACAGAAAATCCTAGAACAGTGGTTTAAGTGACATAGGTGTTAACATTACTGCCTCAAAGCAAGAAATTCAGAAGTAGGCAGTCTGAAGTTTCAAGGAAGTCAGGCTGATTTTCTTGGCTTTTCCCTCATAGCCAGCTCAAGATGGTTGCCAGAGCTCTTCATTTCTGGCGGGGAGTAAGGGAAATGTCCCAAGGGAAAAGAGGATACATGCGGTATTGAATAAATCCATTTCCTATTTAAGGTGCTTTCCCAGAAATCTTTCCCAATAAATCCACTTATATCTTATCATCCAGAAATATTATTACGTGACTACCCGTATCAGCACAGGAGTCTGAAAAATGATGTTTAGGTGGGAACTTTTCCAAAACCAACATCAGTATTCTGCTACATAAAAAAGAAAAGTAACTGGAGATGTTACTAGCAGACTCTGTCTAACTTGAAAACACTTAATTTCAGTTTCTTTATCTGAAAACGAATGATGAAAAATTATACTTTTCAAGACGTTTATTGACAGTAACCTTGGTAAGTATATTAAAGCTGCCACCAGTGACCTCTACGTGTGTTGGGTGGGAAATGACCACTCATCATCCAAATAATTTGGAATGTAAGGTAACACCAGCTCACAAATGTTTACTAACTCAAGTCCACTGGCATAGATATTCCGAATTAAAACATTATTGACTATCACAATGGAGTCTGGATAATTCACCCTAGGCATTGTCATGACTTTTATTTTCTGAAAGGCGAAGTATGGACAGATGTCCTTCTATGGGAACTCGGTTGTAGGTTGGTTGCTGGAGAATGGCTGACCTGAGATTTCTGAACTTCTGAGGGAATAAATGATGTTAAGTCATAGAAAAAGGAGTTTATTTGACTTAAAGTTGATTGTCAGTAAGTATATGCTAGCTCACCTCTACATCACGAATGCTCTGGGGCTGTGTCATAAGGAGGACTTTTCGTTGCCTTTAAAGGACTGAAAGCCTTTCTTCAGCTGGCATCAGTTAGGAAATGACAGTTTCTTACCGTGGGTTTTGTGTGTGGGCATGCATGCACCTGAATAACATGTTCTGTGTCAGGCCCAAAAGAGGGGGAGGCTTCTGCCTTTGAGCAATGAGAATCTGTAAACTTCATTAAAGAAGAAAGGTGAGATTTTATCTTTCCTGTCTCCCATAATTACTGCTAGATTCTAGAAATCTTGGAATCATCACTTTCTGGCTTGAAAATCCCATGAAACCGAGAAATGAGTTGTGACTTCTCCTTGGATCTTCAAGTTACAATATGCCTCTAATCTGCGTTTACAGAGTGTTTAATTAAAGTGCTTCATAACTCTTATGCCAAAGTTTTGTAGAGATTTACTTTTCTCACAAAACTGGGATTATACTTTTTATTTCTATTTTCTTTCAGTCGTACAATGTAGTATATTTTTTATCCAGGAGTATTCCTTTTTATGTCTTATCTCTCTGTCCTTTATCTCTCACTGTTTTCAAAGTGCTATTTAATTTTATCTTTCTCCTTTATCTCTTTTTTAAGTTACTGGAAGATAATCATTTTGGATTTTTTTTTTTTGACAGAAGTGGTTAAAATATTTTTGAATTTTTTTCAATTAGAATTAATATACAAGTAAAATAAATATGTCCATGGACTTATTAACCTCATTATGTTCTTTGATAGACTTTTTAATATACACTTGGTAGAATGCTGAGAAATTTTAAGTGATTACTAAAGGAACAGTTGTCATTTCTGGCTGTCTTCTTCTTCTATGGTTTAACCCCACTGAAATGTCTAGATGTGGCATTTAATTCAAACCATGTCCCCAGCCCTCTGATTCACAGCTTTGACCCCAAGTAATGGATATCCCAAGGGATACTCTGTGTGCTGAACATGATGGCTTAATGGAACTACACATGGCTTAACAGAAATCAAAGCTTCTGAGCAAGGAAATATGGAAGACTTTGCTAAACTCGTTTGTGAAGTGCGCTCTCTTACCTATCCAGTATCATGTGGCCATTGGCAAATAAGATAAGTAGGAAAGCAACATGAAAGAATGTCAGTATTGGAAATACTGATTGCAAATATTGTCCCCATTCCATACACTCTGCCTTAACCATTCAGTAGTGACTCTGCAGGTGTGTGTTAGTGTCCTCTGGGGTGCCTGATAAAAACTCTGTTCTCTGATATTGTGATTCTGTAGGGAGATAGATATAGGCCTAGGAGCTACACTGGAAACATTGGGATGTTGGCCTTAAGAGGAGACAGAGCTTAGTCAAAAGAAAAGTAATTTAAAACAAGCAAACAAAAACACAAAGGTTTGGGATTTCTTATGGTCACTGAGATATGGATTGTGAAGGCTGAAAGAGATCACTGTGACCTAACAAACTTAAACTGGACTTGTTTTTTAGGGGATGTGGGGTTAAATCCATGCGTTTTTGTGTATTGGAGAGAAAATAGAAATCTTCTGGCTCTCATAAATCTTTGAATAAGCTGAATTAAGTGAACTATTAAAAAAGGTTATCACATTTTTTTAAGTCAAGAGCATCCAGTGACAATGAATAAAAGGTTGTCAGATGAGAATGCATCATTCAAAATAATATATTTATACACATACTTATATACACACATTTAAACAATGCACTTACACATAAGTGTTAATTCCCAGGTTCCTGGCATTGTTCAATGGACTAGGGTTCATAGTTTTTGAGGTGAAAAAAAAAAAAGCAAGGTTCTCACCCATATGGAGCTCATGTAAAACAGACACAAGCATTAAATCAATAATTATAAATAACTTTTTCATTCCATTCATAAGAGGAGCCATGTAGGAAAAATAGGATTTTGGAATTTCTTAGTTAAGAACCTAATTTTGTCCACAATAAAGACAGCAGATTTAAATCTTTAGAAGCACATTTTCTTATGATCTAGAGTGTTTGTGTCTCAAGGAGGGAGTCGGTAGGTGGGTGGTGTGGGAGGGAGCAGTAGTCTAGTGCCGGAGCCAAGGGAGGGAACAACTCTGTTCACAATGAGCATCCTTAGTAAAGCCAAAGTGCAATGACATCAGCGTCTACACATTTTCCATGGTTTCTAAAAATATAATCAACTCATTTATAGATAAACACTACAACATACAATTTTTTTAAATTAATGAGTGATTTGTGCATTTGGTCTTAAGATTAAGTAGTACTATTACATTTCGATGTAATGTTTCCCATGCCTTTATACTGTTGAGAAAATAACATCCTGAAGATAGGCCACATCTTCTGTCTCAGTCCCAGCCATTTATTTCCTGCCTTCCTTTATCATTATTATTAATCAAAATGTTTGCAACTGTGAACTGTCCTACTTTTTATTTTGAGGCTTTTCCCCCCCTAAATTCACATATAAAGGGAACATGCAATTCTTCTTGATGATCATCCCTCCCTTTCAATTACAGCAATAATTTTCCTGGAATGATGGTCCTACTGATTGTCCAACTGAAATCTGTGTGCCAGAAGTGCTTAACACTATCTTGTTATTCACAGTCTGTTTAATGGTAAACAGGGGATTTGTAGCCTGTCAAGTTTAATGACCAGAAGAACCAATAAAATATGACAGGAAAGACTTCCCACTCTTTAGGAAAGAAATGGTTCCATCTGCACCAATGATAAGTGTGCGGAAAATCCCTGTGGTTGTGAAAAAGAAGAAAATCACAATTATGTATTTGATAAAGAAAATGTGCATGGTGTCCATGTTCAGAATGGAATGTTATGATATAGGAAATTATTACTTTGAAGTCCCTTGTTTTTCTAGGTTAGGATTTCTCAAAGCTGAATTTGTATGCTTCTATTTTCACTTTTCACTTTCATGCATTGGAGAAGGAAATGGCAACCCACTCCAGTGTTCTTGCCTGGAGAATCCCAGGGACAGAGGAGCCTGGTGGGCTGCCATCTATGGGGTCGCACAGAGTCGGACACGACAGAAGTGACGTAGCAGCAGCAGCAGCATTGGGACTGAAGATTTATACAACCAGTATTGGCCCCCAGGGCAGTCTAAATAACTTTCATTGGTGAGCCCACCACTTTCCCATACTTTGAATTCCCCCAAATTAGGTTCTGTGATGACATGTCAAATGATACTGAGGGACCAAGGAGATTGCAATGGAAGTGAAATCCTTCATCCACTGTGTATTGTTGCCCTCCCCTAACCCTACTCCCACTTCTGACACCGATACTTATTGATTGTTGTTGTTGAGTCACTAAGTCATGTCCAACTCTTTGCGACCCTATGGACTGTAGCACACACGGCTCCTCTGTCATCCACTATTTCCCAGAGTTTGTTCAAATTCATGTCCTTTGAGTTGGTGATGCTATCCAACCATTTTATCCTCTGCTTTTGCCTTCAATCCCTTCTCCTTTTGCCTTCAGTCTTTCCCAGCTTCAGGGTCTTTTCCAATGAGTTGGCTCTTCACATCAGGTGGCCAGAGTAATGGAGCTTCAACTTCAGCACCAGTCCTTCCAATGAATATTCAAGGTTGATGTCCTTTAGGATTAACTGGTTTGATCTCCTTGCTGTCAAAGGGCCTTTCGAGAATCTTCTCCAGCACTACAATTCAAAAGCCATATTTATTAATACTACCACCAAAACCCTGATAGCAGCCCTCAACCCATATCTTCTGGTTAGATCATTGGTTTTCAAAATATGCATAAAAATTATTGGAGTAACTGAAAATTTCTACCTTCTAGGAATTGTAATTCTGTGGACATGTTTAGGCCAAGCAACTGTTTTTGTTGTTATTTTTGTTGTTCTTTTGTTTTAATGACACTTGAATCAGATACAGATGGCCTGATGCTATACTGTATGGAACTCTGGATATACTCTATAGTTAAACACTACATGGCCATTGTCATGTGCTTGAGCTCAGACTCTGATGCTGCCAGATATGAATTTGGGTATGGTCTTGACATACCATGGAGGGTCATTGTGAAGATAAAATAGAAAATCTTACAGATTTGAGTACTACCTGATGTTTAGAGGTACTCTATAATGTTTGCGAGTATTGTTCTGCTGGTTTTGTTGTTGTAGCTTCAGTTATTAACCACATCCTCAAATTAACTTAATAGTTAAATGGAAATATATTGTAAGATATCAGTGGTACCCATGGGATCCGTGGTCTCAAAGTACGGTAAAGCACCATTGATGAAGTGCTGGAATCAGGAACTAGAAATCTACCAAAGGGGACTTTGTCTTAATCGTTCTTGGGAACCACATAGCCTCTCATCTCTATTTTTCTCTGTATGTCTCCCTTTATTGACTGTTTTTATTTCTCCCAAGGTATCCCAGTCTTGGTCAGGATACACATCCTGGGCTTCCATTAGCTCTTCCACTGTCAGAGATTAACTAATCTGATTAAAGGCCAGTTTTATATTCCTAGAAGAAAGATTCTAATGAATTCTTTGGCCTATCGATGGAGATCTATCACTGGTTCACTTGGCTGTAGAGTGGTGGGTAAGATATGAAATGCAGGCATATTGCTAGACTCCAACTGCATGTAAAGGGGCAGTTCTGAAATATGGGAAAGTATGGGCTGGGCAAGGAGCCTTAATAATATATACTATGTGTGTTAGTCACTCAGTCGTGTCCAGCTCTTTGTGACCCCCATGGGCTGCAGCCCACCAGGCTCCTCTGTCCATGAGGTTTTCCAGGCAAGGATACTGGAGTGGGTTGCCATTTCCTTCTCCAATAAGGGTTTCTAATATTACCACAGTTAGGAGTAGTTTAGGATTTCTATATGGTACACTCTGAGTTCAGTCAGAGATCTTTCTGGAATATAACCCAAATATTATTTGGTTGTTGTCTGGGCTTCTAAAATCTAAGATCAGATGGTTTATCACTGAATGAAATGTAAGGCAACTGTCATTAGGGAAAATTGTGTAGGAAACAAATTGATCATTAATGGTCTACCTCCCCTTCATGAACTTTGTACCTACTTTTTTCTGATGACTCATGTCTTGTTTGCCTTTTTTAAAGAAGAGAGGTAGCACTTAACTTCTGTCTTAATGTGTTACCCTCAGTGATATTTATATTTTAAAGTACCACAGACTAAACAGTTTAAAAAACAAAAAGAAAGGAGTCAACAATAATGGCGAAGTTAGACAAACACAGGAAAGATATTTTTGAATACTGGGCTTTTGGCACCCCTCAAATGATCCTAAAGAGATAAACTACTGAGTACTCCATACTATGTTTCTGGTTAGCTTTGCCCACTAGCTGAATTCAGTTTTATTTACAGAGTGCCGACGTGTTGTGGTTGCACCCAGTCGTTGAGTCATAGCAGTGACTGAAAGTGACATCCTCAGTGTAGCTTGGAGCTTTGCCATATCCCTGACCAGCATTTGAACTTCGGTTTTGACGTGCAGCCACACTACCACAGTCACAGAACAAGGTTCCCTCCATGGCTATGTAACTGACCTCCCAAGGTTTCCTCTGAAGCAACACTCTGGAAGTGAACGGACAACTCAGTGTTTTATCTGTTCATAGAACTTTGGTGTCCGTTTGTGTTAAATGGTTTCATGTTTAAACGTCTTTTATGATATTTCTGTAGGTAAACATAAAAAGTAAAATATATATTGTTCTAGAAAGGGCTGTTGCTTTACTTGTGGCTCTCACTACTACTATGATTTAGGTTACAACTACTCATTGGAACCATATGATGTTGCTGATATTTAATCCTTTTAACCTACAGAAATGACTGTCTCTTATAGTCTAATCTAAATACTCATATGACATACTCTGGGAATAAATTGTATGAGGAAGATATTCATATAACAAAAAGATGTAACATTGAGCTTATAGGCCAAACCCCAAAATGTTTTGTTAATTATGATAATAAATAGAAAAATGATCAGAAGAAAGTATAAAAACTGATCAGTAGATACCTTTGAACGGTAAGTAGAAATATGAGATATTTTGTACAGTCTTATTTTATGCAGTAGGAATGGATTATATTTTTTATAGTTTCTAAAGCAGCATATATTGTTTTTAGAAATCTTGGAAATTATGAAAAGTGATAAAGAAAAATCTACCATGCAGAGATTTTTGTGATTACTTTTGTCTATCATTTCATTTTTTTTTTCACTAAAAACTTTGTCACTATAGCTTAACTTCCATTTTTTTTCTTATTGATGAAGATGAACATTTTACACATGTTTATTGGTCATTTGTATTAATGTTAATTGCTACTATTGATTGTTGTTCTTCAGTCGCTAAGTCATGTCTGACTCTATGATTCATGGGCTGCAGGACACCAGGCTTCCCTGTCCTTCACTATCTCCCAGAGTTTGCTGAAACTCATGTCCATTGAGTTGGTGATGCCTTCCAACCATCTCATCCCCTGTTGCCCCCTTCTCCTCCTATCTTCAATCTTTCCCAGCATCAGAGTCTTCCAGTGAATCGGTTCTTAGCATCAGGTGGCCAGAGTATTGGAGCTTCAGCTTCAGCATCAGTCCTTCCAATAAATATTCAGGGTTAATTTCCTTTAGGATTGACTGGGAAGAAAACATGGGCTATTTTTTCTTTATATTTTCGCTTTCTTCTCCATCCTTTCCTTCGTCACCAGCAAGTGACTGGACTCTTGAAAATAAAATGAAATTTAGGTTGGATTTTGTTTCTAACCCTTTAAGAATTATTGCTATGTATATGAACTTGGGGATGTCAGAGCACTTGGCAAAATGCGCTTCTAAAATAAATCTAAAAAACCAAATTCTGTAAAATAGCTACTTTTGACCTAGAATTCTTCTTTAGGTAATGTTGATACAATAATCATGTTATTTTGTGGCCAAAAACTTTAAAATATATTGGAAAGGAAAGCCTCAATAGAGTCCAGATTTGTGTGAAAACAGTTACTTCCCCAAATTGGTTATTTTCTTCTTTTCCTGCTGCTCAAAAACAATGAAATCATCTTATGATAATGACTCCTATAAAAAAGCATGAGCTTTTATTTAAGGAAGCCCATTTCAGGTAGTCTGGAAAAAAATCAAAGTAAAAATTTCTTAGAATTTAGTTCCATGCTACTCCAAATTGGAGGAAGATAATAAATCAATAAAGCATTGTTTTTTGTTTTTTGGGTTTTTTTTTTTTTATTGATGGAAACCCTTTCATCACTTTATTTTTCCTATTTCCCTCCATATTTGTTTAATCATTTTATGATAGTAATGGTCACATTTTCTAAGCTAGGAATGAATATTAATTTGTGAATGTATTATAAATGACAAAAAGTTGAATGTTCTTTCTTTAATCTTGTTGGATTGACTCAAATGCGGTTTGCACATATGGGATTGAGTTAAATTCCCCTTTAATTGATTTAAGGAACTTCTTAATGAGAAGTTTATAGTTATTCACAATCTGCAGTTGCAACCATCTTCTAGAAGTTACACTCTTCCCTGCCTCCTTCTCACCTTACCTCTCTCCCTGCTTCTTCTCCCTCTCTCTTCCTTTAGGAGAAAGGTACATTCTGCCAAAATGATTTATTTTTATTCATAGGCACCAAGGCTTCATTTGGAATAGACACCGCTAGTAAATAAAGATAATGTAAATGTCATCATTTTATTGATTTTCTTGCTCTCTTAATTAGCAAGACAATTGATCTTTTCTCTTTTTTTGTGAACCACCCTTCATTGGAATCAGTTTTGGCTTACATAAGATATTCAGCTCAGGAAGTCTGTTGAATGCAGAAAAGCTTAGGGAAGACTGCCATCAGGCATCTACTCTGAAAGCATGCAAACCAGAAATTTTTTTTTTCCTTTATAGATTCTTTACAGAAGGCCAGCTACTACTTGTAGGGCAACAAGAGAAAAGTCATTCGTTTTTCTGAGATATTGCTCTTCTTTGATCTAGTGGATTTTTTTTTTTCCAAAGGATTTCTTTTTTCCCTTTGAAAGTTTAAATTAGGGCAACTGTGTAAAGTGGAGATGGGCATGGCAACCCACTCCAGTATTCTTGCCTAGAAAATCCCATGGACAGAGGAGCCTAGCGGGCTACAGTCCATACAGTCGCAAAGACTCAGACACGACTGAAGTGACTTAGCAGGCATGTAAAAGGAACATCAGGCATGGGTTAGGATTTTGAGGGGGTGGAGGCAGACACAACAGGGGAATGCAACAGCCAGACGTAGAAGACGTGTAAATAAAACAATGTCACATACATTTAAAAGTGGGCTTTCCAGGTGGCTCAATGGCAAAGAATCCTCCTGCAAATGCAGGAGACACAGGTTCCATCCCTGGGCTGGGAAGACCCCTGGAGGAGGAAATGGCAACCCACTCCAGTATTCTTGCCTGGGAAATCCCATGGACAGAGGAGCCGAGCAGGCCACAGTCCATAGGGTCACGAAGAGTTGGATACGACTGAGTGATTGAGTGCACACCATTTAAAAGTAGAAATTGCTATCAATATATAGAGAGGCTGACATATTTATATTATCCTTGAATGGAAAAGATATAATAGGATGCTTATCTTAAAAAGGTAAAATTAAGTATTTCTGAGAAGTTTATCCTTATACTAAAATTTCATTTTCTAGATAAGAGAATAGTGCTTATTTAAGCTGTTATTATGACATTGCATAAAGTACAAATCACTGTATCTGTAGTAGGATTTTTGGTAGGCAGTTATTTTAAATACATAATTTAATGAAAATATGTTTAAAACAGTCTATTATTAGCTCTTAATTGCTTTTTAAAGCTACCGAGTGTGTACTATTATATACTCGTACTCATTTATCATATGATCTTACCTAATTTTCTTATGTATATAACCCCAGAAGTAATTCATATGTCTGTCTCAGTCTATTTTTCACTCTCACCTTCTTAAAGAACTTTTTAAGACATTATTTTTTCTTTACTGTGTCCACCTCTATTAGTTTTTTTGTGCTTCTCTAACACCCCTATACCAGATAGCTTATAAACAACAGAAATTTATTTCTCACAAGTCTTGAGGATGTGAATTCCAAGATCAGTGCTCCAGGAGATTTGATACCTGGTGAGAATCTACTTCCTGTGACTGTAACCTCACAAGAGGCAGAAAAGATATCTAGGGATCTAGGGTCTCTGTTATAAAAGCTCCATTCCACCCTCATGAACCCTCCCCAGAGCCCCATCTTCAAATACTATCCCTGCTGGGAATTGGGCCTTTCAACATATGAATGGGAGTAGGGATATAAATATTCAGTCTGTAGCACCAAACAATAAAAATTTAACATCACAGTTATACTTTAAATCTATGCCTGTATTGTATATATATCTGTGCTTTACACATAAAAAGACTTAAAACTTTTCAGCCCAAAGAACTGTTTTGCTCCTTTGAGGGAAGTATTGTTCCCACTGGGAAAATGTAAGTGTTTTTGTTGCTATTGTTCAGTCACGCAGTCATTTCCAGCTCTTTTCGAATCCATGGACTGCAGCTCACCAGGCTTCCATGTCCCTCACCATCTCTTGGAGTTTGCCCAAGTTCATCTTCATTGAATCCATGATGCCTTCCAACCATCTCATCCTTTGTTGCCCTCTTCTCCTTCTGACTTCAATCTTTCCCAACAGGGTCTTTTCCAATGAGTTGGCTCTTCACATAGGTGGCCAAACTATTGGAGCTTCAGCTTCAGCATCAGTCCTTCCAATGAGTATTAAGGGTTGATTTCCTTTAGGATTGACTGGTTTGATCTTCTTGCAGTTCAAGGGACTCTCAAGAGTCTTCTTCAGCACCACAATTTGAAAGCATCAATTTTTCAGTGCTCTGCCTTCTTTATGTTCCGGCTCTCATATCCGTACATGACTACGGAAAGACCATAGCCTTGACTATGAATCTTTGTTGGCTAAGTGATGTCTTTGCTATTTAACACTGTGTCTAGGTTTGTCATAGCTTTCCTGCCAAGAAGCAATCGTCTTCTAATTTCATGGCTGCAGTCACCATCCACAGTGATTTTAGAGCCCAAGAAGAGGAAATCTGTCACTGCTTCTACATTTTCACCTTCTATTTGCCATGAAGTGATGGGACCAGATGCCATGATCTTAGTTTTTTTTAATATTGAGTTTTAAGAGATTTTTAAGTGATTTTTTCACTCTCCTCTTTCACCCTCATCAAGAGGCTCTTTAGTTCCTCTTTACTTTCTGCCATTGGAGTGGTATCATCCGTATATGTGAAGTTGTTGATATTTCTCCTGGCAGTCTTGATTCCAGCTTGTAACTCCTCCAGCCTGGCATTTTGTGTGATGTGCCCTGAATATAAGTTAAAGGAACAGGTGACAGTAAACAGCCTTGTCCAACTCCTTCCTCAATCCTGAGTCAGTCAGTTGTTCCATTACAAAGTTCTGTTCCATCTTGACTGGCATGCAGGTTTTTTAGGAGACAGGTCAGATGGTCTGCTATTACCATCCCTTTAAGAGCTTTCCACAGTTTTTTATGATCCACACAGTCAAAGGCTTTATTATAGTCAATGAAACAGATGTAGGTGTTTTTCTGAAATTCCCTTGGTTTCTCTATGATCCAGTGGATGGTAATTTGATCTCTGGTTCCTCTCTTCTAAACCCAGTTTGAACATCTGTAAATTCACCCAAGACAGATAGGTCATAGTGGAGAGTTCTGACAAAATGTGATCCACTAGAGGAGGGAATGGCAAACCATTCCCTTATACTTTGTGAGAACCCTATGACGTGTATAAAAAGGCAAAAAGATATGTATAAGAATACTTGGGCTGAATGCAAAATTTCTTAGTGAAATACCTTCAGTGGACTATTCATTTGTTTATTTGTTTAGCTTTTCTAAAAAAGGAAATTGAAGACAACTTGATATAGGAACTCCAGGTTCTGGTGGTATATATCTTTAAATTCACAAATACAAAAGAGTACTAATTTCCCAGGTTTATCTCTCTCTTTTCTTCAAAGCCAAGAATATTTCAATTTGTTCCTGGGTCCATAAAACCAACCCTAGCCTCAAGCAAGAGGTATATAAGCATTCTTTTACATCAGCATCTTATGGCTTAGGAATTATCTGTGCTACTATTTTAACTCTGCTGCAGTGTTCCAGTTTTAATTATTGCATGTGTGAAGATACATGCGTGCTAATAAATCTCTTCAATTGTGTCCAACTTTTTGTGACCCTATGAACTGTAACCCGTCAGCCTCCTCTGTCCATGGGATTCTCCAGGCAAGAATACTGGAGTAGGTTGCTATGCCATCCTCCAGGGGATTTTCCCAACCCAGGGACCAAAACTGCATCTTACATCTGCTACGTTTTCAAGCAGGTTCTTTACCACTGGCACCCCCTGGGAAGCCTGTTGAGTCATCACTTTATCCCAAGTCTGATGAGCACTGGTCTTCATTAGTCTATTTCTCCTTTGGTCATTTTGCGTGAGCTTAAATACTTAAATACTTAACAGTGTTTCTTCTCCAGCTTGGTCCTTCCTTCCTCCTGCTATAGTTTTCTCCTTTTTTTTCTTATCCTCTCTATCTGCATTGTATCACTGCTGCCTCTACTGTTGCCCCTAAATTGGGAGCTTGCCCCTGCTTTGTAGCCTCACAATAATACACACTGGAGTTAATATTATATACAAGATTATAGTGATAATAATTCATTGGTGGTTGTCGGTGTTGGTGTGTTGTGATATGGTGAAAAGAGTGAGCTGCAGGTACCCCACTGCTCTTTTGCATCATAAATGCAAAGCAGAGTAACTCTTAAGAATGCAATGATTCGTTTTTCTAGATCTGCTATAATATATTCTACCTAATATATTGGCATCTGCTATGAAAAACGTAGCTAATAGAGAAAAATCCTAAAACTGACTCATGCTATTTCCTTAAGTAATTAATTTGTTCTTTGCTTAAGGAATTGAATTAGATAGAATTAGATCTTTCAGGCAGGGAAGCCACACACAGGCTGACAAATGAACAGATATCTCAAAGGATTTTTAAGGAATCTGAGAAAGGACTGTAGTTTGTAGCATCTAAATTTTGAATTCTAAACCTCAGATAAATTTTTAAATAAAGTTAGTGCTTAAAAACATTTATTTAATTGAATTAGTGTATATTTATAATTTTTCCTTCTAGTTTTTAAATTGATTTTTTCCCCTTAATTTAGCCTACTGCAGTGTTTACTACTGAAAGTTATTTATATGTATAAAGTCTATCCAAACAGTTCAAATCATCACTGGTCAAGTGTCAACTGTAAACAGTAAACAAATGTGGCAGTTTTAACTCTTGAAAAAATAGAATTTAAGTAAAAATCAACATAGTTGAAAAATAGCTATTGCTATTAGGGCTACTGTAAGCTCCAACCAAGTAAAACAACTGACAGAACTTACATATAATCATTTCCCTCCATGTTATTAATTGAATAAAGCAACCAGAGCAATGCTAGATGTAGACATCTTTAACTGATTTCTGACATTCATGGGAATACATTAACATTGGAAAGCAAGTAGATTTCATTTTGCATATACCCGGACCCCTGGGAGAAAATAATAGGACTAATTAGCTCTGTTTTATCACCCTAGTTTTTCATTCCAACATTAAGTCTGAAGCTGATAAGTTTAAGAAAGATGGATTAGTTTATTAGAAGAATAAACAGAAGTTTAATTAATAAATTTTTAATAATCTATTGAAACAATTGCATTCTTTTTACCTTTTTACTTATTAAGGTGATGAATTATTATTCTAATATTTAAACATCCTTTTATATTTACTGTGCTTGTTCACGGTAGTCTTACAGTATAGTGATGGAGTTGAGGTGCTAGTATTTTGGCATTTGTATTCATATGTGAGATTTGGCTATATCTTTTGAAGGTGTGTTATGGATTGAATGAATATGTCCCCTAAAATTCATATATTTAAATCCTGACCCCCCAGTTGTATGGTGATGGTATCAGGAAGTGGAGTCTTCGGGAGCTCATGAGAGTGGAGGCAACAGAAATAGGATTAGTGTGCTTATAAAAAGAGACATGAGAAAAATGATTTTTCCCTCTACCGTGTAAAGATATAACAAGAAAACACCCAGCTAGGATAGAGTACTTTCATCAGACACCATCTGCCTGTGCCTTGGATTCTGGACTTAGTAGCCTCTAGAACTGTGAGAAATAAATGCTGTTTAAACCACCTGCTTTATGACATTTTTGTTATAGCAGCTTGAACTGATTAGTACTGGGGGGGAGGGGCATATTTTTGTCATATTTGGAATCTATGAATATGTACGTGTCATAAAATGAGTAGCTTTCCATTTTCCTCCAGTTTAAGCACTGAAATAAATAATCTCTAAATCATGTAGGCCCCATGCCTTTTTGGAAATAGTTTTTTCAGCAATCCTAATTTTATATTTGGATCAAATACATTCTCTAGAAAATTGTCTATTTTAGTCACACTTTAAAAATAAAAGTTTCATATAACATTTTCCCAGTTTAAAATTCCCCTATATTCATAATTATATTGCTTAAAAAATCTTTTAAAAAGTAAGTTGACAGTATTTGAGCCAGGTATTAAAGGATAGTTAGGATCTATGATGGGATAAAGGTCATGGGCAGAGGAAATGAATTTTTTTTACTTGCAAAATCTTTTTCATCAGGAACATATCACATTTTATGAAGAATAAATTTAAAAAAAAACTCAATTTAATTAAGTTTTGTCTCTAAAAAAATTAAAATTTTGTTGGTGTGCCAATGTATGTTCCCCAAGAAGAATGCCTCAGGATGTTTGGGAAAGCATCTATTTTTATAGTCCTTCTTGTGTTAAGCAGAATCTGACACCTAGTGACCTAAACCTGTGAATATTTTCTTACTGGACAAAAGAGTCTTTGCTAATGTGATTAAGTTAAGGACTTTGGGATGGGGAAATTATCTTCGGTTATCTAGGCAGGGCTAATTTAATCACATGGGCCACTCTAAAGGAAGAAAGTAGAAGAGTAGATCAGGAGATGTGAACTGAGAAGGAATCCACCCATTGTTACTGACTTTGAAAATGAAGGAAAGGGGCCATGAACAAAATAATGTGGGTGGTCTCTAGAAGCTGGCAAATACCCTTAGCTGAGACCTATTAGGCACTCAGGGATCCTAGTCCTATAATCGAAGGAAATTGATTTTTCCTCTTGAGTCTCCAAAAAGAGATGTAACCCTGCTGAAAACTTGAATTTAGCCCAGTGAGACCCTTGTTAGGTTTTTGACCTACGGAATTGTAAGGTAAATGCATTTATGACATTAAACTCACTTTGAGTGTGTGCGTGCACAGTTATTGCAGTCGTGGTCCACTCTTTGCGACCCTGTGGACTATAGCCCACCAGGCTCCCCTGTCCATGGGATTCTCCAGGTAAAAATACTGAAGTGGGTAGCCATACCCTCCTCCAAGGCATCTTTCTGACCCAGGGATCAAACTCTTGTTGCCTATGTCTCCTGCATTGCAAGCAGCTTCTTTACTGCTAAGCCATTGGGGAAGCCCTTAACCCACTAAATTCTAGTTGTTACAGCAGCGATAGAAAACTAACATACCTGTAATAACTAAGAGAATCAGGATAAAGCTTAGTGATGATTCGTGTACAAAGCTATGATGCTTTTTAGGTAAAAGTTTTAACACAACAAATCTTGGTTTCTGCTCTGCCTTGATTCATCTAAAGCAGTGTTTTACATAATGAGTATTTAGTAAGTGCTCATCAGAGAACTTTGAATGAAAATCTCTTGTGTGGGAATTCCCTGGCGGTTCATTGGTTAGGACTCCACGCTTTCACTGCCAAGGGCTTGCGTTAAAATCCTCATCAGTGAACTAAGATCCTACATCCCACAAGCCCTGTAGCACACCACCCCCCGACCAAAAAAAATTTTTGTTATGTATTTGACCATCACTGTTTCCTTAGAGCTGTTTCTTGTACTGAATAGTCATTATAAAATACTCTTTTGAATGAAGGCACTATATTTTAATTCAGCTCTGTCAAGAAAACATTTAGAATCTGTGTACTTTATGTTTTAAATTTCCTGCCTTGTCAGATCTCATAACCAATGTGATATCTTTACAACTTCCCTGTTCCACAACCTGACATCTACTCATCTACATTATCTATCTTTCCTGAGACCCTAATCTTTCTCCTTAATTTCCAAGAAGGATAAATGATGTGCTGTGGTGGGCTAGTGGTTCTAGTTCTTTATTTAAGATAAGCATCCTTAGTTATTTTTGCTGAGTAGCTAAAATAGATGAGTTAAAAGAAATTATCAAGATTATTAAAGGAAACTTTTTAAAGCTATAGTTACTTGCAACAGTGAGTAGGTCATGCCAAATACATTATTTCAAAATAAGAGTTTAACAGTCTGGGTAGTGTGGTAATTGTTTTGGCACATCTTCTTACCACAGCATTTTATATCGTAAGGAAAAAATTGATTCCACTCAAATTAGTGTTTTGCCACTTTAGTATACAGGAGCCAGATGAAATGAAACAGAAGTCAGTGAAAAGATTTGGAGTCAATCATTGCCTTAAAGTAAAAGTATTCTTCTCCTCTTCTAATGTTCAATTTAAAAAAACTCATTTGAAATAATTTTTCTGGAATGCTATTAAAAATTCTGCTACAATCAGAATTTCTGCCAAATTACTTTGGAAAGGTCTTGAGCTTTGGGGAACTGTTTGTACAGGTGGGATGTGTTTTAGCTGTCCTGATCAAACCAGATCTTTGTAGGCCTCACAGTATTTTGAATTCTCCAGTATCTTTAGGAATCTGAGTAAGCTGAGTTAGGTGTAGTCTTCTAAGTTAGCCCTAGTCTAGATTCAAATTAGTTGAGTTCATTCTGGAAGCGTGTCTAGGTAAATCAGCACATTCTAATCTATGCTACATGCTTCATCCATCCATCCTTTCAGCCATCCAATGAGGAAGAATAAGAATCCCGTATCACAAGAAAAGACTGTAAGAAGACAAACTGCATATCTGTTGGTGCTGTGTTAGCAATTTGTTATTAGATATTAGGTTGGTGCAAAGAAAATTTCAGTGTCTGCATTGTTGAAATTTGCCATTTGATATTGGAATACATTCTTAAGTGTGGTTATGTCATACATAATTTTAATGTACATTTATTGCTCTTTTTCTTGCTAATGAAAAAAATTATTGCTTGCTATTTATTTTATATATTCTTTTAGACTATGGAAATGGTGTTAGACAAAAAGCAAATTCTAGCAATTTTTTTGTTCTTGTTCAAAATGGGTCGTAAAGCAGTGGAGACAACTTGCAACATTAACAAGACATTTGCTCCAGGTACACCTAAGGAACATAGGGTGCAGTGGTGGTTCAAGAAGTTTTGCAAAGGAGAGGAGAGCCTTGAAGATGAGGAGCAAAGTGGCTGGCTATTGGAAGTAGACAATGATCAACTAGGAGCTTTCATGAAGCTGATCCTCTTAAAATGACACGAGAAGTTGTCGGCAAACTCGGTGTGGACTATTCTACGGTCATTTGGCATTTGAAGCAAACTGGAAAAGTGAAGAGGCTTAATAAGTGGGTGTCTCATGAGCCTACCAAAAACAAAAAAACAAAAAAACACAACTCGTCATTTTGAAGTGTCGTCTTCTCTTACTATATGCAACAACAAACCATTTTTCAATTGGATTGTGGCATGTAACATGTGACAAAAAGTGGATTTTATATGATAACTGGGATGACAGCTAAGTGGTTGGACCAAGAAGAAGCTCCAAAACTCTTCCCAAAGCCAAGATTGCACCAAAAAAAAAGGTCATGGTCACTGTTGGTGGTCTGCTTCCAGTCTGATCCACTGCAGCTTTTTGAATCCAGGCAAAACTATTATATCTGAGAAGTATGCTCAGCAAATCAGTGAGATGCACTGAAAACTGAAATGCCCACAGCCAGCATTGATCAACAGAAAGGGCCTAATTCTTCTCCATGATAATGCCCAACCTCATGTCACACAACCAGTGCTTCAAAAATTGAATGAATTGGACTATGAAGTTTTGCCTCATCCTTCATATTCACCTGACCTCTCACCAACCAACTACCGCTCCTTCAAGCATCTCAACAACAATTTTGCAGGGAGAATGCTTCCACAACCAGCAGGATGCAGAAATGCTTTCCAAGAGTTCATTCGATCCTGAAGCACAGATTTCTATGCTACAGGAATAAACAAACTTATTTCTCATTGGCAAAATTGTGTTGATTGTAATGTTTCCTATTTTGATTAATGGAGATATGGCTGAGTCTAGTTATAACTATGTAAAATTCAAGGTCCTAAACCTCAATTACTTTTGTACCAACCTGATGTTTTCGTGGTCACTTGTGCTAATTTCTCCGGAGCAACTTCCGTTAAAAAGAGTACAGTATCCTTCTTAGCCTATATGTCCTAATTATTTGTCTGGGTGTTAAGTGCACCATATTTTGGAGATGTTAATAACATACTTTAACTTTGGTAGGAAATAAAGCCCTCTAAAAAAGGAGCAACCACTGTGGGTTAAGATCAAGCACACTATTAAGTAAAAATTTTAAATTGCTGAGAGTATAATTCTTACTCCTCCTTAGAATCTACTGCTTTTGTGTTATACTTTCTATATAATATATGTTTTGGTAAGGAAGAGAGATAATCACTCTTTTTCTGTCTCTTAATTCTCTACCATTAGACAGGTATGACAGTTTATTTATGTTTCTTTTCCTGTTCTGGAAAGACCAAAATATGAATAATTTAGGTTTTAAGGAATGCCTTTTTCTTTTCCATTGGGATGCCTTTTTCTTTTCTTTTTTTTTCATTTATTTTTATTAGTTGGAGGCTAATTACTTTACAGTATTGTAGTGGTTTTTGCCATACAGTGACATGAATCAGCCATGGATCTACATGTATTCCCCATCCCGATCCCCCCTCCCGCCTCCCTCTCCATCCCATCCCTCTGGGTCTTCCCAGTGCACCAGCCCTGAGCACTTGTCTCATGCATCCAACCGGTGATCTGTTTCACCCTTGATAGTATACTTGTTTCAATGCTGTTCTCTCTGAACATCCCACCCTTGCCTTCTCCCACAGAGTCCAAAAGTCTGTTCTGTACATCTGTGTCTCTTTTTCTGTTTTGCATATAGGGTTATCGTTACCATCTTTTTAAATTCCATATATATGCGTTGGTATACTGTATTGGTCTTTATCTTTCTGGCTTACTTCACTCTGTATAATGGGCTCCAGTTTCATCCATCTCATTAGAACTGATTCAAATGAATTCTTTTTAATGGCTGAGCATGTATCATAGCTTCCTTATCCATTCGTCTGCTGATGGGCATCTAGGTTGCTTCCATGTCCTGGCTATTATAAACATTGGGGTACACGTGTCTCTTTCAGATCTGGTTTCCTTGGTGTGTATGCCCAGGAGTGGGATTGCTGGGTCATATGGCAGTTCTATTTCCAGTTTTTTAAGGAATCTCCACACTGTTCTCCATAGTGGCTGCACTAGTTTGCATTCCCACCAACAGTGTAAGAGGGTTGCCTTTTCTCCACACCCTCTCCAGCATTTATTGCTTGTAGACTTTTGGATGGCTGCCATCCTGACTGGCGTGTAATGGTACCTCATTGTGGTTTTGACTTGCATTTTTCTGATAATGAGTGATGTTGAGCATCTTTTCATGTGTGTGTTAGCCATCTGTATGTCTTCTTTGGAGAGATGTCTGTTTAGTTCTTTGGCCCATTTTTTGATTGGGTCATTTATTTTTCTGGAATTGAGCTTCAAGAGTTGCTTGTATATTTTTGAGATTAATCCTTTGTCTGTTGCTTCGTTTGCTATTATTTTCTCCCATTCTGAGGGCTGTCTTTTCACCTTGCTGGGATGCCTTTTTCTATGCTTTGTATGCTTCTCTTAACATCTATGAAGAGCTGGAGAGCCAAGGTAAGAGGACTGGTTGGGGGTGGGGGAAGGGATTCCCTTAGTCTAGGTTTTTAGGAGAGAAAAAGTACTGTATCACTTTCACATTACAATAATAAATAGTGTACACTTACCTTTGGATACCTCTCTGCTGAACTTGAGTATAGAATAATATCTCAGCATGTGTAAGAAGAGGAAAAGAATATTTTCATCCTAAATACTATAAATGTAACAAACATTTTGACACTTAATACAGCTGAATGTATAAAAAGCCACATGTCTGGAAAAAACATAACTGTAGGATCTTTGCAACTTCAATTGGTTTGGCACTGTAGAGTTTTTAAGAAAAATCATGTATTTCTTATGGATCGATGAAACATCTACAGATCAATCTGTACTATCTTAATGTTCTTTTTCTAAATTTACTTTCTTTTCTGCATATAACAAATGACGTATGTTACTCAGACGGGGCTTCCCTGTGGCTCAGTGGAAAGAATCTGCCTACAATGCAGGAGACTCAGGTTCAAGCCCTGGGTGAGGAAGATCCTTGGAGAAAGAAATGGTAGCCCACTCCAGTCCTCTCTCCTGGGAAATTCCAGGGACAGAGGTGCCTGGTGGGCTACAGGCCATGGGTTGCAAAAGGGTCAGACAGGACTTAGTGACTAAACAAAACAACAACAACTCAGAATCAGCTTTGGAGAAAGTTGGAAATTTAGTGATGTTCTTATTAGTTTTCAACTCCTTCTAATTTTCTCGTATCCTCATGGTATTCTGTGTGGTCCAACATCTCCCATTGAAGTTCTTCTAATATGGTAATCCATATGGAATTTGAGCCTGGAAGGTAGAGAAATTTATGTTGGTAGGAACTAGATAGTCCATTAATGAACCCTGCAGGTGACCATTTTCTCCATGTATGAACACTATGAATTTTGTATATGAAAACAGAAATACACTGAATGTTGATTGAGCTCTTTGTTTTGCTTAAAAGAATGCAACATTTTTACTGTGAAAATCAGCTATGTCTGATGAAATTTTACTGTTCTAAAGGAGCTTAATTTTCTTATTTTATAAGTTCAAAGTATTTTGTTCATCTGTGTGCAAATTATTTACTGAATGTTTGTAATTTTCTCAATTTTTAAAATTTCCAATACTGTACTTAATAACTACATTGTTTGTATGTTTCAGAAAAAGACATATTAAAGTTCAGAATGGCAGAGGAAAATGCCAGTGTAATTTTTCTATTTACCAAAAGCAGTTTTCCTAAAATATCTTCCTCAAATATCTGGCAAGTAGTACCAAAAAAAAAAAAAAAATCTCCTGCTTAATTACTTGTCAGTCTCCATATATTTATCTTGAACTGAAACTGATTTTCTACAGAAATAATTCTGAGCTTATCAGTAACTGCCAATGGATTTCTTTTTTTTAATGTGATGAGAAAACATTTCATTCAAATCAAAGCCTTATGTTCAGCAATGGCTCATCACATGAGACAATCTTTGTTTGTAATCCTCTGTGATGGATAATGCAATTCCTTGTACCTTCTCTCTGTGTGTGTATGTGAGTGTGTGTTATCCAAAGCTAATAAAGGAAGAATGGGGTGGTTGCTGCTGGGAAGGAAAAATAGGAAGAAAAAAGCTGTATCAACATGAGATTTCAAGAAAATAAAAAGAGCTTAGGCTTGATGACTAAAATCCAAAACCGGAACTTGGCAATTATGAGCTGGAAGGTATTCATGCATTTATGAGTAACCCTATTTTTGGCTGAGACATAATTCAAAGGAATCACTCACTGCTTGAAAGAAAGCCTAGGTATATTGGCACAGTCACCGAAAAACAACATTTCTATAGTGCTTCCAGCAGCTCTTTATTACTGAAAGGAATAAAAGTGGAAAATCTCCCTCTCTTGGGGCTTTAAAGATAGCCACCTACCAGCATTTTACTTTCTTATTGTTAAAAAGATGAGATAATCATCCTTTTTTCCTGAAAGATTTGTTATAGAACAGCTTAGTAACTTACAACATATTCCTTGTGGATTAACTATTTCTAACCTGTGCTTAAACTAAATTTTCATGAAAAGGTTTTTCTGAAGGTCAGAATGAAGCTACCCTGACTCTGCAGTTCTCTAAAATTCAGCAGGAAGCTGTTTGAATTGAAACATCATGTGTGTGATTCCTGCTCAGCATCTCTCTGACATGCGGAATAATCAAGACCTTCTGGTGAAACCAGTTCCCTCGTTGGTCTTGAGCATGATTGATGGCAATGTGAGGCTGCTTTGCTCATGGAATTTCAGGGATCTGTGGCATGTTTATATTGAAGGGTGAGGTCATTCTAATGCCACAAGAATCTGACACCCAGCACAGCGAGTATCTGCAACATAAAACTTGTACTGGGTAACTTTTTATTGAAGCAGTAGATGAAAGAATTTATGAAAGAATGAATGAGTTAATCAGTACAGATGTGTTGCGGGACCATGTATCTTTAATTCTAGTCAGGTGTCTTCAGAATGGGTGGGCTCTGTCGTGAGAGTTACAATTCTATAAGAAAATCTACAGCAAGTTCAGCAAAGATGCAGTAAAACAGCTCTCATTCCCTGAGACGTAGTTAATCTGCCAGGGGACTCTTCTCAGCCGAAGAGATTTTAGACTCTTATTTTTCAATAAGAATTCTCCAGGCAGTCATTTCCAACCAATCAGAGTTGGCATAAGAAAGTCAAATATCTGTCTTTGTTCTAAGCAAACTAGTAGAATCCTTAGAGAAAAAAAGAGCCTCACATTTTTCTGTCTTTTTTAAGTAGTACATTTTACACAACCCATTCATTTACTCCTTATTTACTCAAATTGTCAAGAAATGGGCTGAAAGAGTCTATGCAGATTTTATGGAGAAACGATCATGTGGAATGCTAGATATAGGTACTGTTCTTTGCCCTAAATCTTTAACTGGATTAGTCACATAGGGATCACCTGAGTGTCTTATAAAAATGTAGATTAATATTCAGTAGGTCTGGAGAAGGTAATTTGTGTGTGCATGCTAAGTCGCTTCAGTCATGTCTCACTCTTTGCAACCCTATGGACTGTAGCTTGCCAAGCTCCTCAGTCCATGGGATTCTCCAGGCAAGAAGAGTAGAGTGGGTTGCATGCCTTCCTCCAGGGCATCTTCCTGACTCAGAGACGGAACCGATGTCTTTTTATGTCTCCAGCATTGGCAGGTGGGTTCTTTACCACTAGAGCCACTTGGGAAGCCTGGAGAAAGTAATAAGTATCTGCGCATCTAATAAGACCATTGTCAGATATGCCGATCTTGCTGGCATATTGGCAGCAAGTTGGCCCTCCAACCATATTTGGAATAGTGAGAGGAGATCGGTGATTTTCAACCTTGGCTTCACATTGAAGCTACTAGAGAGCTTTAAAAAATATTGAGAGCTGGGTCCTTCCTCAGAGACTCTGACTTAATATGACCAGGATGTGACTTGCACATTTGGATACTTACATAATCCTTTAGGAAATTATAATGTGCAGTCAAAGTTGAGCTTTGAACTTTTGAACTTATGATCCTTTTGAACTGTGGTGTTGGAGAAAACTCTTGAGAATCCCTTCGACTGCAGGTAGATCAAACCAGTCAATCCTAAAGGAAATCAATCCTGAATATTCATTGGAAGGACTGATGATGAAGCTGAAGCTCCAATACTTGGCAATTATTTGCATCACCACCTGATGCAAAGAGCCGACTCATTAGAAAAGACCCCGATGCTGGGAAAGATTGAAGGCAGGAGGAGAAGGGGACGTCAGAGGATGAGATGGTTGGATCGCGTTACTGACTGACTCAATGGACATGAGTTTGAGCAAACTCTGAGAGATGGTGAAGGACAGGGAAGCCTGGTGTTCTGCGGTCCGCGGGGTCACAAAGAGTTGGACACGACTGAGCGACTGAACAACAATGTGTGGTCAAATTGAGAGTCACCAATTTAAGTTGACACAGGCCATGCTTCCGATACTTCATCAACATGCAGTTGATGTCATGGAGCACACTCCAAATACCCTTCTCGCCCTCTAAGCACTCACTCCTTTTGATTCACCCTTTACTTAACTTTGCTCTTGTTTTTATGACCTTTATCTCAATTTTTGCTCCTGATCTCCCATTTGACTTCTCTTGTCATCAAAAGCTTCCTTCCCTTGACTTTTCTCAGGATGCTTTGGCTTGGCTTGTTCTTTTCATCTTATAGCCGCTGGCTCTTTTGAATAGGAATTTCTTGCTTATATTTTGGTCCCATGAAAAATGTTATGTACTCTGGCTCATGAGCTGGAAGGAGGTCAGAGATTTTTCTGAACTTTGGGAGTTCAGAGGCTGTGACTTAAAAAATAAGAACTAATGAATTCTCAATATTCCCTCAATAATCATAAAATGATATAGCTGGAAAAAAATCTAAAGGATTATCTGGTTCAGTATCTTTGTGTCAGATACATTGTCAGGTGACTCTCCCTGGTATGGTCCACTCTCCTTGAAAGGGGTGCAACCTGTGACTTGCCTCTATGCAATAGAAAATGAGAAGGGTGATGTGATGTCAGATTCATGACTACGTTTAGTTATATGACATCTTAGCCAACCAGAGAGAGAGAGAAAAAAACTGTTCAATCGTCCTGGAAGAAGCCAGTAACCACGTTGTGAACTGCCTGTGATAAAGGTCACATGGTCCAAGAACCGTGGACAGTTTCTGAACAAGCCTCCAATCAACAGCCAGTACAAAGACAGGTCCCTCAGTCGCACAACCATAGGGAAATAAATTCTACTCACCATCACAATGACCTTTTAAGCAGCTTCTTCTCTGGCCAAGCCTGCAGAAGTGAATGCGGCCCTGCCGACGCCATTACTGCAGCCTATTGGGATCCTGAACAGAGGAACTAGCTAAGCTATGATGAGATTTTTGCCTTACAGAAACTAGGAGATACAAGTATGTGTGTATGCAATAATTTATTACACAGCAGTAGAATACTAATACAACAGTCATTTTACAGATAAGGAAACACAGGTCTGGAGCTTATATGACTTGTAAACAATACCTTGTAAATTAACAGCAGAGTTGGACATAGAATTTGGGACTTATAACTCCTACTCTGGACTTTGCTTCTTCTTTTTAATAAAGAATTTTTTTAGAGCAGCTTGAGGTTCACAGAAAAAATTTAGGAGAAGAATAAGATTCAGAGATTCCCAGTATGTCTCCTTCCCCCCCCTGCATCTGCAACATCTGCCATTATCAGCATTCCTCTCTGGAGTAGTACATTTGTTACAATAGATGAAGCTACCTTGACACATGTTGTCACTCAGGGTCTATAGTTTGCATGAGAATTGACCCCTAGTGTTGTACATTCTATTAATTTGGACAAATTTATAATAGTGTTTCTCTTCTTTTTAGACATTTAATGTATGACTAAATTTGAAAGAACTGTTAAATAGAACACAAACAAAATACGTTAAGATAAATAATGAATTATCATAGAGAAAAACACTAGATTCTCTCTACTCATTATATCTTCTTTATGGTGCTTTTTTCTTGGATGTTTCATGAGATGTTAAATAATAATTATGTTTTTGAATTTGGTTATTTTTCAGTCATTATTCATTGTTTGATAAGAAGATATTACACTTTTGAAAAATCAGCAAAATGCAGAGGCAGGGGAAATAGATCACTATTACATACAGTTGTAATACATACTATTACAAACAGAAGCATATCTTCCTATAATCAAAAAACATATTGAGCCAAACATTAATTTTATTTCAAAATCAGAAGGAAACAAACAAAATACTTGGAGTACATGAAATTTACCCTCTTCTAAAATAGATATTGAATAAATATGAAGAAGGAAATGGCAACCCACTCCAGTATTCTTGCCTGCAAAATCCCATGGACAAAGGAGCCTGGTGGGCTACAGTCCATGGGGGTCACAAAAAGTCAGACAGGACTGACTGAGTGCGTGTGCGCACACGCACACACACACACGCACGCACACACACCCCTTCTGGACATTAGCCAATCTGACCTCCAGGACTGACTGAGTGCGTGTGCGCACACGCGCGCACACACACACACACACACACACACACACACACACACCCACACACCCCTTCTGGACATTAGCCAATCTGACCTACACACACACACACACACACACACACACACACACACACACACACCCCCCCACACACCCCTTCTGGACATTAGCCAATCTGACCTACACACACACACACACACACACACACACACACATCACACACCACACCACACACACAAGACACACCCACACACCCCTTCTGGACATTAGCCAATCTGACCTATCACAACCACACACGAACACACACACACATACCACACACACACCTTCTGGACATTAGCCAATCTGACTATCACACAACAACACACACACACACACACAACACACACACACACACACACACACACACACCCCCCTTCTGGACATTAGCCAATCTGACCTCCAGGAGACTAAGAGGCTGAGGTTGGAACTTGCAAGGCAACCCCCCCCTAGCTAGCACACACACACACACACACACACACACACACACACACACACACACACACACACACACACACACACACACACACACACACACACACACACACACACACACACACACACACACACACACACACACACACACACACACACCCCTTCTGGACATTAGCCAATCTGACCTCCAGGAGACTAATAGGCTGAGGTTAGAACTTGCAAGGCAATCCCCCAAGTGAACTCTGAACTTCACTAGCTAGCTCCTCTTTGTAGGCAGAGTGCCGTGAAATAGACATTGTTAGAGAGAACTGTGCTGTTCTATTCTTGTCTGAGGTCATACTCCAAATCCTCTTTCATAAGAAAGACCCGATTTTGATGAACTTCTGAAACGTGATCGTGTTGAGTTCATTGATATTAGCGTTCTCTCTGTTGTGATCAGTAGACTGATTTCAGAATTGTACCATCACTGTGTAATAAGACTGGACACCACTGTTTGCCATCTTTTCCTCTTGTCATTGTGTATGTGGGGATTGGGGGAGTGGGAATCCATTCCAGAGTCATGAATAAATGATTTTTAAAATTCTACCCTGAAAAAAAAATAGATATTGAATAAATAGAATGAACTCTATCAACAATTCAGCAAACTTAAAATTAAGAACATTGTTTCAGTTTTTAAAATGTAATATATTTTTGCATAGTTGTCAGAAAAAATACCTATTAAAATTTCTTTTCACAATACTTTGAATAAGCAACTATGTTCTTTCCCCTTTGTCTGAAACTTTGATATCCAGTTTAGTTCCTGGAACAAATATTGAGTCCATACGAAGGGCCAGGTGTGTTAATCACTGGAATTGCAAAGATAAATTAGGTACAAATTCCCTCAAAGAGCTAATAGTCAAATTCATATCCTCCTGCATGCTGGCATCATTAACAGTGCAAAAAAAATGATAGTCATCATAGGCATTTGGTTCATATGATTGTGAAGAGTGTATGTTGATTGCCTGATTGGTGTTTAGTATAATGCTAGGTTCTCTGGAGTGCAAGAAAAAGCTGAAATACATTGTTCCTAAATCTTAAGCACCTCATTAAGGGCTTTAAAACAGTGAAGAAAAAAAATAGAGTTGTGTTTTTTACCTTAGTGGTAAAAGAATTACATTTCTTCTACTCTACTTTTAATTTTTTAATATCACAGTATACTAGAAATGGATATTGGACAATGGAATTTACCAAGCAGATTGCCACCCCTACATTTATTTGAGGGACAGAGTGTCATTCTTGGAAGATCACGGATTTTATTTAGATTTAGGTAGAGTATCATTTGATCTCTGGTCGTATAACTTTTGTGTAAGCTTGGGAAAGTCATTCAATCTCTCTGAGTATCAGACTCCTTATGTATTAAATGTGTGCTTTACAGAGTTGTGAAAATCAAATGAGATCTTCTAAGTACCCGGCATACTGTCACCTGTTCGATACTAAAGATAATATTTTTGGATGTGAAGAGTCTGCATATTATTTCTTATCACTCTCTTCTTTAATAACTGAAGCTTTAGCTGGTTACATGGTTAACCAGAAAAAGATTCTATTAATAAGCCTCCCTTGTAATTAGCTGTAGTCCTGTAATTAGACTCTGGACAATGAGATTTAAGCAGAAGTTATTGATGCAACTTCCAGATTATCTCTTACAAGGCTTTGTCTCCCTCTGCTCTTGATTTTCTACCTCTCAGAGGCTGAAATGTGGATGAGATGAGAAGCCATGTTCAATTTGGAACAAGCCCCTAGGGGTCTCAGAGGAACAGAAATGGAAGGCAATCTGGATCTCTGATGGCATCAATCCGTCATACCAGCAATGAACAACCTTCTCAGGTTATTTTGGGGAGAAATAAATAAATTATTCTTGGTCAGGAAAAAAAAAATGATGGAAAGTGAGTATGGAATTTGTATGTTTACGAAGAAGCAGAATTTAGTTCCAAAAAAAACTAGTATCCCAGCTTCTATAATGTAGATTACCTTATAGAAAAGGTACTCAGATCTCAATAGTAGCACTAGTTTTAAACCTATATTTAAGACCTTTTAGATGATATTCTAAAAGAAGAGAAACATACTCCGTTTTACTAATACAGAATTCTGTACCTCAAAACAAAGCATGAAGTTCATGGAAAATCTGAAAAAAGCAAACCTGGAATGACTACTAATTTTATCTTCAGTAATGATACAAATCTTTGATATCCCAAATAAAGATTGGTTCAAATACAAATTAGTATGAAATGGGAAAGTTTTAATGCAGAATTATTTGAGTTTTGTTACTGAAGAGTGATAGCAGAGAGAGAAGAGGAGGTATATAACTTAAAAGATAACTTGTTTTATTAATAAGACTTTCTGGAAAAGTTTTACTAAACTTTAGTTCATTTTCTTGTTTCTCAATATATAGGAAAGTAGCTAACTGAAAGAGAACAATTAGAACCATTTTTTTTAATATGAAGGGAATGATAAATGAAAAAATATTAAAAATTTTAAAATGAAAGGTCAAGACCAAATATCTTTAGTCCTACTGGCAGTAGCCTCATTTTTTCAAAGCAATGGCAGCTTATTGGTCAACATAACTAAACATCATGTAGTATTGCTGTTACTGAATGTATATAATGTAACAATTTTCCTGTTGAAAGAGGACACACAATATTAGTAATGCTAGCAATGTCTCATACATTTTAGTAAGATTTTTCTGTCATGAAAATTTGGAAATGTATTTTGGAAATATATTACAGTTTGGCTAAGAACCATTAAATGGCTGTTCTAGTCTAGAAAAAGAAGGCAATGGCACCCCAGTCCAGTACTCTTGCCTGGAAAATCTCATGGACGGAGGAGCCTGGTAGGCTGCAGTCCATGGGGTCGCTAGGAGTCGGACAGGACTGGGCAACTTCACTTTCACTTTTCACTTTCATGCATTGGAGAAGGAAATGGCAACCCACTCCAGTGTTCTTGCCTGGAGAATCCCAGGGATGGCGGAGCCTGGTGGGCTGCCGTCTATGGGGTCGCACAGAGTCGGACACGACTGAAGCGACCTAGCAGCAGCAGCAGCGGTCTAGAAAAAAGGGATAGTCATGAGTCTCGACCTGCACATTGGATCCAACTTACGAAAGTGCAAACCTGGAGTCACTCAAGTAGTGAGCTGTTTTGACAAAGTAAGCCAAAATTAAGAATTCTCCGGTGGCTTTCAAAGTTTATACATAACACTATTAAATGAAAAGTAGCTTTCCTGTTGACTCCAGCCACAAAGCACATATTCATGACCAAATATTTAACAGCAGTGCTAACAATGCCAAAATAAAAGAAGGAGAGAGCAGGGAAAGGAAGGAAATAATCATTTATGTGAATTGGAAATACAAAATGTTCCAAGCAAAAATGAATTACATTATGAGAGTATTTTTTTCAATGTCAAAACGTTTTCTAATGGGCCAAAAAAAAAGATGGAAAATACTTTTTACTTACAAATATAATTAGACTCGCAAATATTCCACCCATTAGCATTGTCTTTCCCCACAATGCTCTGTCTGTTTTTTGGTAATTATTCTCTACTGCTCATTGTGTCCAGATGACTAGTTGTACAATAACATAAGTATAAGCATGTAACAAATATAGTCATTGGTTTTCCCCAAATAGATTTGTGTAGAAAACAAATTAAAAGCTCCTCAGAAGCTAGGTTTTAATTTCATGAAATGCTGATTTACTCACCATCCTAACCACAGGCTGGATCAGTCATTTTGCTTCTTGGACACAGGCGTATCAACATGCACAGTAGGATATGAAAGTATTTCCAGCATTATCACAAAGATCAGAATGTGGCCAGTACTGTCAAGTGCATTTTATATAATGAAAAATTTGATGAAAAATTAATAGTATGTTCCATATGTCTACTACATAGACATATTTTTCATACATATTCATATTTTTCTGAGTAAGTCATGTTCTCATGCATTTGTGTACTCATTGATTGGTATCTTTCCTTTCCTATAAATGCTCTCTTTTATTTGAGGAAATTTTAACAATTTTTGTGTTAAGTATTTCTTTTGTGCAACAAACTATGCTCACATGGTAATTTTTGCATGCCTCTTTTGTAGTTCTGGTTATAGTGTGTCCCACTTTTTTTTACATGTTTAGAGTGTAAATATCTCAAGGTCATGTCATTTGTGTTATTTAGCTGTATATCCTCTATTTGTAGAATTTTGTTAGGACAGTAATGATTAATATGTTAAACCAATCTTGAATGTGACAAAAATAATTTATTCAATGCTTTGTTGTCGTTGAGTCACTAAACTGTGGCCAACTCTTTGTGATCCCATGGACTGCAACACGCCAGGCTTCCCTGACCTTTGCCATCTCCTGGAGCTTGTTCAAACTTAGGTCCATTGAGTCGGTGATGCCATCCAACCGTCTCATCCTCTGATTCTTCTGAGAAGCATCTCATCCTCCTTCTCCTCTTGCCCTCAATCTTTCCCAGCATCAGGGGCTTTTCTGATCAGTCGGCTCTTCCCATAAGGTGACCAAAGTATTTGAGCTTCACCTTCAGCATCAGTTCTTCCAATGAATATTCAGGATTGATTTCCTTTAGGATTGACTGGTTTGATCTCCCTGCTGTCCAAGGGACTCTCAAGAGTCTTCTCCAGCACCACCATTCAAAAGTGTCAATTCTTTGGTGTTCAGCATTCTTTTGGGTCCAACTCTCACATCTGTACATGACTACTGGAAAAACCGTGGTGATTTAGTCGCTAAGTCGTGTCTGACTCTTGTGACCCCATAGACTGTAGCCCATCAGGCTCCTCTGTCCATGAGATTTCCCAGGCAAAATTATTGGAGCAGGTTGCTATTTCCTTCTCTAGGGGATCTTCCCTACCCTGGGATTGAACTCTGCCTGCATTGCAGGCAGATTCTTTACCAACTTAGCCATCAGAGAAGCCTGGGAAGGCCACAGCTTTGACTATTTGGACCCTTGTTGGCAAAGTGATGTCTCTGCTTTTCAATATGCTGTTGAGGTTTGTCATAGCTTTTCTTCCAAGGAGCAAGCATCTTTTAATTTCA
Organism: Cervus canadensis; assembly: GCF_019320065.1. NCBI lineage: Eukaryota > Metazoa > Chordata > Mammalia > Artiodactyla > Cervidae > Cervus > Cervus canadensis. Next base: position 35,214,904 of record NC_057410.1, on the reverse strand, counting down.
TGGCTACAGTCACGATCTGCAGTGATTTTGGAGTCTAAGAAAATAAAATCTACCATTGTTTCCATTTTCACCTCACCTATTAGCCATGAAGTGATGGGACCAGAAGCCATGATCTTAGTTTTTTGAATGTTGAGTTTTAAGCCAGCTTTTTCACTCTCCTCTTACACCTTCATCAAGAGCCTCTTAGAATTTCAGCGTTTTCTCAGTTGTTATCCTATTTAATCTTTTAGCAGTCCAGTGAGATAACTCTGTGTTAACCAGATGTGTGATTAACTGAAGCAATGTAGTATTTAATCAATTTGGATAGTATAATAGTTATTTCCAAATCTGACAACAGACCAAATTTACCAGGAGAAAATTCTTAGAAATTAAAAGCTAAACTAAACTAAATATTTCCATAGTGTATAATGCAAGGGCTACAGAAGCGTATGTGATGTTGTTTTTCAGTCACCAACTTGTGTCCAACTCTTTGTGACCCCATGGACTGCAGCACGTCTGGCTTCCCTGTTCCTCACTATCTCCCAGAGTTTACTCAAGTTCATGTCCATTGCATCAGTGATGCTATCCAAACATCTCATCCTCTGTCGCCTTCTTCTCCTTCTACCCTCAGCCTTTCCCAGCACCAAGGTCTTTTCCAATGAATCAGCTGTCCGCATTGGGTGGCCAAAGTATTGAAGATGCATGCACTGTGAGATATACACCACCATAAATAAGATCAGCCTAACATTCAGAAAACTAAGATCATGGCATCTGGTCTCATCACTTCATGGGAATTAGATGGGGAAACAATGGAAACAGTGTCAGACTTTATTTTTTTGGGCTCCAAAATCACTGTAGATGGTGGTTGCGGCCATGAAATTAAAAGACGCTTACTCCTTGGAAGGAAAATTATGACCAACCTAGATAGCATATTAAAGAGCAGAGACATTACTTTGTCAACAAAGGTCCATCTAGTCAAGGCTATGGTTTTTCCAGTGGTCATGTATGGATGTGAGAGTTGGACTGTGAAGAAAGCTGAGCGCTGAAGAATTGATGCTTTTGAACTATGGTGTTGGAGAAGACTCTTGAGAGTCCCTTGGACTGCAAGGAGATCCAACCAGTCCATCTTAAAGGCGATCAGTCCTGTGTGTTCATAGGAAGGACTGATGCTGAAGCTGAAACTCCAATACTTTGGCCACCTCATGAGAAGAGTTGACTCATTGGAAAAGACCCTGATGCTGGGAGGGGTTGGGGGCAGAAGGAGAAGGGAACAACAGAGGATGAGATGGCTGGATGGCATCTCCAACTCGATGGACATGAGTTTGAGTAAACTCCGGGAGTTGGTGATGGACAGGGAGGCCTGGTGTGCTGCAATTCATGGGGTTGCAAAGAGTTGGACATGACTGAGTGACTGAACTGAACTGAACTGATACATTCTATTTTGTACTTTCTTTATTTCCTCCTAATAATCATTTGGAGGTATGATATTATCACACAAGATCCACCTCAGTCTTTTCAGTGGGTCTGGCATATGCCAGTATATGAAAGCATAGTTCATTTAACAGGTCTCTATTAGTTTTTCTCTGGGGATGGGTGTTGTGTTTGTTTTGCTCTTATATAGAAAACTCAATGGTCATTCTATTATTTATCTTTATCTTTACATATTTATTTTCCCATACTATTCTGATTGTATTTAGGGGTTGTATTAGAGTAGGTAGATTGTTGCTCCCAGTGATATATGCTTTTAAAATTTTGATGATAGTGAAAATGTTGGTCACTCAGTCGTGTCTGACTCTTTGCGACCCTCTGGACTATAGCCTGCCAAGCTCCTCTGTCCATGGAATTCTCCAGGCAAGAATACTGGAATGGATTTCCATTCCCCTTTCCAGGGATCTTCCCTCCCCAGGGATCGAACATGGCTCTCCTGCATTGCAGGCTGATTCTTTAAGGTCTGAGCCACCCGGGCAGCCCTAAAATTTCAATAAGATGTTGCAATTGTTTTTTAGAGTTTTTTGGATTAATTTGGATTCCCACCAAGGAGAATTGAGAGTTACTGATGCACTACACATATACGTACTGAAGTAATCTCCAACTGTAATATTGGCCCATCTTGACTGTGAAAATCGGCATCTTATTTCTGGTTATACTTGTATTTCTTTAATGATGAATAAGGTTGAGCATCTCTTCATATATTTGTTGGCCATTTGTGTATGTGCACATGTGTGTGCCATCTGTTCATCTTCTTGACCCATTTTCTTTCGTATTGTTAGGCTTTTCTGTATTTTTTGTATGATGGAGAAATTAGCCTTTTTACATGTCTTGCAAACACTGTCGCCAATTATGTTTGAAGTGTAACTTAAATATGCAGAGCATAGGCACTTTTCCTCTTCACTCCAGCTTTGTTTGAATCTTTGGAAGTAAGAACTAGGAATCTAATATTTTGGAAACTTCCCCCAGGTAATTTTACTGTAGCTGACCTAAGGATAGTATTTGAAAACTACTGGATTATGTAGCAGGCATGGCAGAGTTAAGTTCAAAACTTACATTGTTAGAGAAACTGTTTTTGACAGTGGTATGCAGAAAGAATCATGGAAACCATGACTCTACCCAACTGGGAATCCTCTCCTCAAGAGTATTGATCTGTACATCATTTTTTCCTAACGAAAGCATCATGGCTATAAAAATTTCTTTTGATATTATAGTATGGTAGAAATATAGAAACTTAAAAAGGAATAGAGCTATAAATCTATTTCTGGGGAAGCTCAACAAAGATATTTTGCAGAGCATTTGGAAGAGCAAGTATTCTTTGTAATGACATGGGCCAAGTAAAGATGCAAAGGCTAGCAATTATAAGTAAATAAAAATAAGACCTAATTAGCAACAGTTGATGATAAAGGGGGAATAATTATCCTAGATGAGAGAGACTGCTGAGAGCTATTCTAATTCTTTAATGTAAAATTAATTAGTAATATTATATAGTTTTATGCTTGTCACATATAATAATAATCATAACTCACATTTAAGCATTTTGTTAAATACTTTTTGTGAACTTAGTATCTATAAAGTAGACCCTATCATCACCTTTTATTACAGAAAAAATGAAAGTGTTTAAATGGTTTATCTGAGGCTGTTCCAATGGTAGGTGACAGAAGTAGGCTTTGAATAGTACAGCTCAAGAGCCCATGTTCATAATTGCCATGGTACACTTCTTAAACTTCACACTTAATTATTCGTAAAGTAAGGTGGGTGGCAAGAGGTTATCATTCCACAGAATCTAAGAATTATCCTGTTTTTTCTCTTCTCATATTATTTTAATCACTACATAATAAAATCTCCCACAAACCTCCTAGGCTATTGAGAAAACATAGAAAGGTAGTGTCTTTTTCTCTGTTTTCTTACTCCTTCCAGTAGAGGTAACTTATCCAAATTCATTTTTCTGTTAAAGATTATGGTTCACATGTAACATCCTCCTAAATCTATCTTTTTTTGCTTTCTTGGTATTGTTTCCTCTCTCCTAGGCTATGTAAGGGCTTATCTTATTTCCATTCTCTGTAAAGTAAGTGAGAAAACTGAGCTTCAATCTAACAGACCCGAGCATATTTCAGCTCTCCTTGTTCCATATTCTCTACCTGGGTCTAAAGATGATATTGTAAACTTACCCCTCTGCAGTGTTTCTGTGTTCTTTCAATTGACTAGAATTTGTGGGAGGAATAATTAGTGCCTCCCATTTTAACACATGGTGCACAAGGTAGGTATCTTTTAGAGTAAAAGTAAGGATTACTATCTGAAGAACAAATTATTCCATGGGAGGATGGATAGACTTCATTTAGTTGTAGTGGGGTTGATTCCCGTTGGCTGGGAAATTGGTTTTAACTGATGCATGCAGGTTTCCCTGGTAGCTCAGCTGATAAAAATGACCTGCAGTACGAAAGAGTTTGGTTTGATTCCTGGGTCGGGAAGATCCCCAGGGAAGGGATAGGTAACCTACTCCAGTATTCTTGGGTTTCCCTGGTGTCTCAGAGGGTAAAGAATCTGCCTGTAATGCGGGAGACCTGGGTTTGATCCCTGGGTTGGTAAGATCCTCTGGAACAGGGCATGGCAACCCACTCCAGTATTCTTGCCTGGAGAATCCCATGGACAGAGGAGCCTGAGGGGCTACAGTCCATGGGGTCCCGAAGAGTCAGACATGACCGAGCAACTAAGTATGGCATGCTGGCTTTGAAGACCAGGCTACTAGGTGTTAGGTGTGTAGCTTTTATTGAGTCCCCAGACAGAAGTTTAACGTTGTGTTTATTAGCAAGAAGTCTCTTCAGAAGGGTCCAAAAAGCTTTGTCCAGGATCTTGTCTGGAGCAGTGAGAGAGAGAATTTCTTTCCTCAGATTAGGAATCTCTCTTAGGAAACTTAGTATAGAATAGCAGCTTCGTTTCTCCAAGGATTTCCTAGGGCCAACCCTGGTCATAAAAGCAAAAGAGAAATAATGAGCAGACTTTGCTTTGATATCTAGACTTCTAGTTTTTCCATTATTCCTCCTGTATCCTGTTTATAAGTCAGGACAAAGTTAACTGTTTTCCTACAGCAGTTAGAATTTGGAATAAGAGAAGAGTAGTAGTAAAGATTATGCAATCTCAAGAGAACTAACTGGTGAAGAAGAGGTAAGTTTTGAGGAAAAATGTAGCAAAGATCTCAATGGTCTCTGAAGGCATAGGCTCATTGAGTACTAACATCAAACTAGGACCAAGAAATGTGTAGACAGCTAATGTGAGAGGATTTGTTTAGGTAATTACCCCTCAGTGACTTTATAAGAGAAGCTCTATGATAATAGCCACTGTCTATGGTAGAATATACACACATTGTCTGATAATAATTTGTGATCTTACTGAGAATGGCGATAGAAGATACAGCAGCCATAGAATATGAGACATTCAGCCTAAAGACTCTTTTCTTCTGTTTTAATTATGGAGTGCCTGGCTTCTATATGGAGTTAAGGGTCAGTTCAAGTTGTAAGCCAGAAATGAAAAACTTAAAGGTGAGTATTGAAATGTTGTTTTGCTGTGTGGGGAGACAGCAAAACCAGAAAAGGGCCTCAGTAAGTCGTGGAGACTGGGAGCACCACCATTGCACTTGTCCACATTTTTCAGAGAGGAGACGGTCAGATTCTGCTGTGTGACACACAGGCTAATGCAGAGATAGCTTTCTGTCCTGAATGTGGGAGATGCCATGTCACAACAATTTTCCCAAATGCAGTTAAAATTCCAGACTATGGATTGCAAACATGTGGCTGAAATAAGGTTTTTCTCTTTCTTTAACGCTTTCTTTCTTTATCTGCTGGCTTTGTCTTGCATCAGAAATCTGCATCTGGACTGTAACCTGGGTTTTGAAAGCTTGCTTTTGCTGTGCTAGCTCTGCTGCCTTCCCTAACCTAGACGACTGCTTGCGCATTCTGAATTTTGTGAGGGATGCTGGAGGTGTCATGCGTCCTCTTTACCACTTTGGAGTCTTCAAGAAAACTGGGACATATGAAAGAGCCAGGGTTCTCTTTTGTCAGCTCAATTTGGAAGGTCCAAAGGATCTACTCTCTTGCCTGGGGATGAGAGTGGAGAGACAGTCCACAACACAATATGAATTCTATCCCAGTGTCCCAACTGAAAATCTTTGGCTAATAATGTGTTTTTATCTTCATTTGGCTCTTTATATATATATAAAAATATATATGTATAGGGCTTCCCATCTGATAGCTCAGTTGATAAAGAATCCGCCTGCAATGCAGCAGACCCTGGTTCAATTCCTGGATTGGGAAGATCCCCTGGAGAAGGGACAGACTACCCACTCCAATATTCTGGCCTGGAGAATTCCATGGACCATACATGGGGACTCTCCATGGGACTGTACATGGGATGCAAAAAGTTGGACAGGACTGAGCGACTTTCACTTTCACTTTCCATATATGTGTATATACTAAATGAATGGAACACAGGACAGAGAGGACTGTGAATTATTCTCAACTAATACTTTTACTGCCATTCAAAAGTCACCATCAAAGAACCCATCAAAAGCCAGATACAAAATGCCACATGTGCATTATCCAGAAAGAGTACATTTATAGAGACAGAAGGCAGATTAGTGGTTGTTTGGGGCTGAGTGTGAAAATGAGGAGTGACTACAAATGGACACAATGTTTATTTTTGGAGTCTTGGAAATGTTCTAAAATTAGATGGTGGTAATGACTGCACAACTCTGTAAACTTACCACAAATCATTGAATAGAACATTTAGAGCGAGCGAATTATATGATATGTAAATAAAGCTGCTTTAAAAATAATAAACAAATAAAAACTCAGAGCACATCAAGGAGTATTTAGATGAATATCTGACTCAGGTGAAAATAAAAACTGCTGGAGAAGTACGGTTTTCCAGGATGGCCAGACAAAATAAGCAGCACTATTCAGGTCAGGATTTTTCTTAAATGACATATTAATCCAGCATTCATTGTAAAATAATCTAAAATCAGAAGTATAGATTTTACCTGTCTTTTGTATCCCACAGCAAAGACAAAACACAGAACATTTAGGATCTTTTTTCTCCCTTGTGAGAAAAGCATGCAAATGCCGCTTGGTAAATAGTAAAGGACTTTTTCAGTTGGATTTTATGACTAAGAATTTTGAACATATGTGCTAAGACATTTTTATAACTGTAATATATATATAATTTGTTTACTCAAAAAATATAGCCCTTTTTTTCCCAAGGCATGAGTTATTGTTGCAGATATAATTCCCTAAGCCCTTCAGGAAAATCAGTTTGGACAGTACCCTGCTCCCTACTTTGCTGTTTCATAGGCTGTGTCAAGTCCATTTTTAAACGAAGTTATCTATATGCAAATTGGTAACCATGACCTACCCAACTGTGTAGGATAATTTGAACTGGAGTTTTCAAGCACAGTTGAATTAAAAAGAAAAGGAATAACTGGTGATTTTTATGAGTAGGTGAAAAATGTGAGTTTAATGAAATTTGCTTCTATGCTTTTTAATGAATTTAACTACAATGGATTAAAAGGGTGTGGGCTTTTCCCTGAATTCAGCAGATGGAAAAGCAATGGTAGCATCTATCTGTGTAAATTAAAAACACGAGTTGGATCCTGGTTTATCAAGAAACAGAGAATTTAGTCTTTTGAGTTATCTCCATAAATGGAGACCTGGGGTGCCTATCTTTAAGTTCCAGTGAAAAAGTCTCCCACAATGTGTGTGTGTGTGTGCATGTATTGTAAATGGTGTGATTTCTGCATGTTGGTTTTTTAACATATAGAATAACAAGATTCAGTGACAGGAAAGGACAGTTTTTAAAATTAGTTTTTAATTGGAGCATAGTTGCTTTGCAGTATTGTGTTGTCTTCTGCCACACAGCAGCGGGAGCCAGCCGTAAGTGCACCCGTGTCCCCTCCTGCCGGGACCTCCCCACTGCCCCATCCCAGCCCTGCAGGGGTCACAGAGCGCCACGTTGAGCTCCCTGTGTTAGCAGCAACTTCCCCTCAGCTCTCTGTTTTACATGTGGTAATATGGTGATGTGTACGTTTCAGTACTACTTTCTTCATTCGTCCCAGCCTCTCCTTCCTGACTCAGTTCTAGTGAGGTGAGTGAATCTAGAGCCTACTATACGGAGTGAACTAAGTCAGAGAAAAACAAACATCACATATTAACATGTGTATGTAATCTAGAAAAACAGCGTGGATGAGCCTATCTGCAGGGCAGGAATTGAGACACACACAAAGGCACAGTCTGGACTAAGGCCAGTTTTAAAGAGAGAAGTTTCTGTGGACCTCCCTGGCAGAGCAGTGACTAAGCCTCTGTCCCCCTGTAGAGGACATGGGTTCAGTCCCTGGTTGGGGAACGAAGATCCCACATGCCATGTAACCAAAAACATAAAATAAGGACAAAAGTTTCCAAATTGTCTTTTTTTTTATCATTGATCTTTGAATAACTTGAAACCTCACTTAAAAATATGAGCACTAGTTATTGTTTTTTTCTCATAGGGTGTGGACAGTTTTTAGAAATCATTTGTGAAAAGGTGCTGCTCTGATCATTGTGTGTAATACAACTCTGTCTGGTAACTATTATATGAAGAACCTTGGCTGGAGCTTCTCTCGCGGAAAAATTTACCTTTGGGTGGTCTTAACGTCATTGTTACCCAGTCAACCACATTTGCTCAAACTTAGCTGATGCTTTTCATAATGCCTTTTCAAATCATAGATGAGAACTCAAGCCTCATTTTTCCAGATTGAGAAAAATTGTGAGGTCCAGCACTCCAAAGCTACATTCTAAACCTGGATGCTGACGTGAATTTTCCATCTCTTCCCAGTTACTACATTGAGCATTTGGTGGAATCATGTACTTGCCTTACATTTCCTGTTTTATCTGTGGCAGCGTATTGAGTTTTCCTCGTCTTTATCCTGTGTGGTTGGAGAATTCTAAATCAGTCTGATTGCCTAGTCCAGCACCCAGAGCTTCATCCAGAATGAGAGCTTTGAGCTTCAGCTCCATGAAGGAGATATTTAAAGAGACAACCCAGCCACAGGTCAGAAATCGGGGGAAATGACTAAGCTAGGAGTTTTATCTATCCACTGAGGAAGAGAACTAAACAGGAGATCTGATCTTGCCTCAAACCTTGGAATAATATGGGTGACAAGGCAGCATTGCTATGAATGCCACTTTAGTTGGATGTATTTCAGGCAATCATTAACATTTCTGGTGCTGTAAAGCAAGAGCAAATACAGCTTTGGTCATACTTGGATGTTATTTTAAAAAATAAGCACCAGAGATCTTTATCTATGATAATGAAAACGCACGTGTTTTAGTCACTCAGTCGTGTCTGACTATTTGTGACCCCATGGATTGTAGCCCATCAGGCTCCTCTGTCCATGGAATTCTCCAGGCAAGAATACTGGAGTGTGTTCCATTTACTTCTCCAGGGGATCCTCCTGACGCAGGGATTAAACCCAGGTCTGCCGCATCGCAGGCAGATTCTTTACCACTGGAGCCAGCAGGGAAGCCCAGTAATGAACATACTAGGTAATTATTCATGGGCAGGCTGCTGGATTCATTCCAGAAGAACACCAGACAATGGAGAGATCACCAGGATTAAACCTCAGGATCAAAAAACAGTATGCAAATATGGTTACTTTGGGGCAGAAAGAAGGAAAGCAGCTAGTTTTTGTTTTTCCTTTTTTTTTTTTTTTACTTTAACAGTACATTTATTTAGCACATTCTTTATGAGTGATGGAAAGTTGACAGAAAAACAGACATCAATATTATTTCATCTATTTAGCAACTGTGGAAGCAGATTAAATATCTGGGAATACCTGACAAGGTACCCATGAGAACTTAGGTTCACATCATACTTATATGTCAACTCAAACTGGAACTATCACCACAAAATGGTGTTTCTTTTACCTGTTTGGGGCTTCCCTTGTGGCTCAGCTGGTAAAGAATTCATCTGCAATGTGGGAGACCTGGGTTCGATCCCTGGGTTGGGATGATCCCCTGGAGAAGGGAAAGGCCACCTACTCCAGTATTCTGGCCTGGAGAATTCTATGGACTATGCAGTCTATGGGGTCACAAAGAGTCGGACATGACTGAGTGACTTTCACTTTCACTTTACCTGTTTGACAAGAGATGAGGTTTGGTTTAATTATTGGAGTTCTAAATTGCCAAAATAAACAATGCAATTTTGTTCACCTAATGCAATTATGTACTCCCCCACATCCTACGCATGCAGCTAGGTTTTGACTGAGATGGATCACAGTTACTAAATACTTATCAGTTTAACAAACAGATTTCATGTTTACTCTAGAATGTGAGACTGAATTTGAAAGTTATTAACTGTTGACTATTACCCATTTCTATCTTTACCATGCAGAAGCCCCTACCTGCAGTTGTAGAGAATATAAATCACCAGCGGTAAGTCACTGTTTCCCGAATTAATGTTTATTTTCTCTTTCTCTTTTCCCTTCCATGATGGCTCCCGTGACAGACTTGCTTGCTTTGTGTCCGTTTTCTCATCTGGGCTTGGCTTTACTTTCAGTTAAAATTCTTCCAGTTTACAGAATTGGCTTCTAGACTTGTTGCTTGGACATATTGCTTGCTTCATTCTGACTTTTTTTTTTGTCTTTGGGGTTTGGTCAGAAATGATGCACTGCTATCCTCAGTCTACCCTGAGTTATAGCTAGGTTAGGCAACTTCTCCTTGGGTTGTCCTTCATAGTAGGAAGTGAAATCAGTCACATGTCTAAATCTGGAGATTATCCTACAGAGATCTAATAACCTTTCCTCTTACCCTCCTGGTCCTGCCCCCACATCATCTGTGCATGAAAGAAAATAGGCTGAACTGCAAGAATGATAATCATAATTAACATTTATTGAGTGTTCAATTCCTACAAGATATCATCTTTTTTAATCTTCAAATTTATGGGGTCCCCATTTTTGAAATTTTGATTCTTCCAGATCTTTGGAGATATAGTCTCTAGAATTAAGGAGTTTATAGAGTATTGAGTGGAGAATAAGAAAGTTTCCTGGGAGATGAGATAGTTTAGTCTTAGCATATATAGATGCCCAAAATATGCTGAAAATTTTATACAGAGCAAGTTCTTGTTTCCCTATGCATTTGCATTTTTAGTTCCTGTTCAGCAGTCTGCCTCTTACAAGATTATTCATCCTTCTTATGTATTTGATATATAGATAACATAATTTTAAAATGTATAGTTATTCATTTCACCTTTAGGAAGTTTTGAAGAGTATTAAATGGATTATCTTTTGTTTGTTGTCATGCCTCTTTTGTGACCCCATGGACTGTAGCCCTCTTTTACAACCCCACAGACTATAGTCCGCTAAGCTCTCCTGTCCATGGAATTTCCCAGGCAAGAATACTAGAGTGGTTGCCATTTTCTTCTCCAGAGTATTATTCTGACCAAGGGATTGAACCCGCATCTCCTGCATTGCAGTTGAATTCTTTATCACTGAGCCACCAGGGAAGCCCATCTTTTGTTTGCTTAGAGCAAACAGAATCTTTACATTTATTACCATCAGCAACAATTCTTCCATACTGTATAATATAGTGGATCCAGGGTATCTAAATTTGGAGTCAGAAGTTGAAAAGACCTAAATTATTTTGAAAAGGAAAGAAAAAGACTTGGAGAGTTGGGGCATGCCCTTCATCCAGTGGGTGAGCGTCCAGGAATTTTTTTCTGAGTAAAATCTATGTTATGTGTACTCCTTATCTCTCTTCTCTTCAGAATCTTGAATAAATGATTCTTTGTTCACAAGTCCTTGAGTATGAGTGGATTCTCCACAATAGACAAAAATCCCCTTTAGCTCCACATTTACTGAATTGATTTACATAACAAAATTTTTTTGCCCGCTGTGATAATTGTGACATAGTAAGAAATATATAACTGGTCTTTTCCCCTGGGTCCTGGCACAGAACTTCTAAGACCCTAGGAATCTTTGGATTGACCAGAGTGTCTTTTTGAATACTAATGAGATGTCTAGTACCTGGGGTCCTTAGGTAGGTTCAGGACTGGGGCTGGTACAAAGGTACAGTTAGAGGGTTGGAACTTTAACTCTGCCCTCCAGCCTCTGGGGAGAGGAAAGAGGCTGGAGACTGATGTATTGACTAATTAAATGCCAATGATTTAATAATGTCTATATAATTAGGCCTCCATAGAAACTCTAAACAGTGGAGTGCTGAGAGCATCCATGTTGGTGAACACATTCATCTGCTGGGGAGATGGTACCTCCCACCCTACTTGGAGGAGAGAGAAGCTCCTGTATCTGGGACCCTTCCAGACATTGCCCCATGTCCCTCTCTATCACACCATTCATTTGTGTCCTTTGTAACATCCTTGACAATAAACTGGTAAATGTCAGTAAATCTTTTTTTAAACTCCGTGAGCCATTGTGGCAAATTATCAAACCCATCAGGCATTCAGTGATTTCAAGCAGGTGTGCAAAATTCTACTTTAAATTCTCTAATAATGTTCTTTTTAATACACCGGGGGATTCCCAGAAGGAATAGATACCTACCTTCTCAGTGTGGCCAAGCCAGAGGAATAATTTAAAGCCACAATCAGGAAATATTCAATATTCTACCAGTGTACTTTGAAAGTCCTTAAAAAAGGCACAGCACAGAGACATGTATATGTGTCTTTGTGTGAATATGTGTGTGTGTAAAAGAGAGGGAATATGTGTGAATGAATGTGTAGGTGAATGTGCATTTGAAATTAAACCTCTTAATAATATATAAGATGTAACTAATACATATGGGGTATATTATACATTTAGTGATGTATATAGCAATATGATATAATGTACCACCTGAGGAGCTTGTGCTGACTTCTTAGAGTAATACACTATGAGGCTGTGTCAGACAACACAGTGTGGTTTGAAATGGAGCTATGAAACAAGAGTGTGAGTTTGTAATACATTTGAACTTTTCTGTTTATAGTATAGATACTATTTCATAACAACAACTGCATCTGCGTCTAGACAGTTCAAGCACAGCAGAGTCTGGTCAAGATGTAGAGTTGTTTAAGATGAACAGAGTAATAAGTGGGCCTCCTTGTTTTAGAAAATGGAAACATGGTCACTGGGCGGGGAGTTCTGGAGATGGACTATGTGGGTCTGAACCATGGCTCTCCTGTTAGCGGAGTGGAGAGTGGCCTTGGGGGAGTTACTTGACTTGTTCTTTTTTCGTTTCTGAGGACATAAAGTGAAAATAATATCTCACTGTGTGCCTCACAGAGTCTTCTGAGAAGCCTGTATGAGTCAATATATGTAAAGAACTTAGCATGTAAGTGCACAGTGAATGTTATTTACTATTATCTACTCTTCTGGGTAGTGAGATCTGAAAACACCAGCTGTTGCTTTGAGACTTTGTTTTTGGAGCTGTCTCAGCTCCGTCTTCCTCAGTGTCAGAGATGGCAGAATTAAGCCTCAGGTACAACACTGTAACATGCATTTCCCAGCCTCATCCTTAGGCCACTTTAACCCTGCCTGTTGAAAATGTATGGCATTAGCAGCTGAGGAGTGCGGTCTGGAGCAAACATATATAAAGCGCTAGGAAAATAGGCTGTTTCACTTTGGACAAGTACCTAAATCCGTGACCATACATTGAGTTATCTCTGGGTTTCCTCCTATTACAAAAGGCTATTTACTTCTATTCGTGAACCAAAAATTGGGATAAATGACCGTTACAGTAAAAACCTTTAGCTGGTCAAGTGTCTCATGTACTGTAATGAATATCCCAAAGTGATAGGATCATAATGATCATAGAGTTGGATCCTTCCACTGTACTTATGTAAAGACTGAGGTCATAAGAGACGTGGCCCTTTTGCTTAAATCTAATACATTGCAGGACAGTGTGAAGATTATGTTACCTGACTACTGGTTCAGTAGGTTTCTGACATCCCCTAGTTACTGTTCTCAGGTATTTACAGTCTAATTGAATAATTAAATGTTAAGGATATATTTCTTTTGGAAATAGATGGGGGAAAAAGTGACAGATTTTCTTTTCTTGTGCTCCAAAATTACTGTGGATGGTGACTGCAGCCACAGCATTAAAAGACACCTGCTCCTTGGAAGAAAAGTGATGACAAACCTGGACACATATTAAAGAGCAGAGACATCACTTTGCCAACAAACGTCCATGTTGTCAAGGCTGTGGTTATTCCAGTACTCATGTATGGATGTGAGAGTTGGACCATAAGAAGTCTGAGCACAAAATTTCCAATTGAGGTGCTGGAAAAGACTCTTGAGAGTAACTTGGGCAGCACGGAGATCAAACTAGTGAATCTTAAAGGAAATCAGTCCTGAATATTCATTGGAAGGACTAATGCTAAAGCTGAAGCTCCAATGCTTTGGTCATTGATGTGAAGAGCTGACTCTTTGGAAAAGACCCTGATTCTGGGAAAGATTGAGGGCAAGAGGAGAAGGGGACAACAGAGGATGAGATGGTTGGGTGGCATCACCGAATCAATGGATATGAGTTTGAGCAAACTCTTGGATATTGTGAAGGACAGGGAAAGCCTGGTATGCTGCAGTTCACCTAGGCTTCCCAGGTGATGCTAGGGGTAAAGAACCCATCTTCCCATGCAGGAGACATAAAAGACATTGGTTCAACCCCTGGATTGGAAAGATCCCCTGGAGGAGGGCATGGCAACTCACTCCAGTATTCTTGTCTGGAGAATCCCATGGACAGAGGAGCCTGGCAGGCTACAGTCCATGGGGTCATAAAGAATTGGACACAACTGAAGCATCTTAGCATACAGACACACAGGTATCTTTATATGAAGGTGTAAATCATTTTGATCTTCAAAAGACCAAACTTACTCCATTTCTATGAACAGAAACCATTTGTGTCACGATCAGACTGCAAATTAATGTCTATCTCAAGTTGTAAATTATCAAAGACAATGAAAGATGCAAGCCCCTGTCGAGTCAAATAACCCCAGAAGACGTCTATAGAAAATATCCATCTTCCAATGAGAGAGCAGTTATGAGTTGAATTATGCACCATGCCTCCATTCACATGTTGAATCCCTAACACTTAGTACCTCAGAATTTGATCTTACTTGAAGATATAGTCTTTACACAGGTAAATAAGTTAAAGTGAAGTCATTACAGTCACTCTAATCCAGTATGACTGTTATCCTTATAAGACGGAGAAATTTGGACAGAAACACAGACAAATGGAAGACGCTATGAAGACACAGAGAGAAGACAGTATTTATAAGCCAAGGAGAGAGACCTGGAACAGATCCTTCCTCAGAGCCGTCAGAAAGAACCAACCCTACCCACACCTTTCTCTTTCAGACTTTTAGCCTCCAGAACTGGGAGACACAAAGATTCTATTGTTTAAGCCACCCAGTATTTGGTACTTTGTTATGACAGCCCAGCAAATGCATGCAGACATTCAGTAATACTTTTTTTTTCCCGTTTCAACATCTTAAATAAGATGTATTTGTTACATAAATAACAGTAATACAAGGCAAGGAACGGTAAATGCTGTAAGACATATACAGAAGGCATGGGAGTTAAGAGAGAGACAATAAAAAATAAGAACTTATGCCAAATTTGCTTGAAAATGTAGCTGTAATACATTGCACATGTAATATTACTGCAAACATTACTTAAAATAAACCAAACCATTCTTGTTTGTTGTTGCTGTTCACTCAGTCATGTCCGACTCTTCACAACCCCATGGACCACAGCACGCCAGGCTTCCCTGTCCTTCACCATCTCCTGGAGTTGCTCAAACTCATGTCCACTGAGTCAGTGATGCCATCCAACCATCTCATCCTCTGTCGTCCCCTTCTCCTCCTGCCCTCAATCTTTCCCAGCATCAGGGTCTTTTCTAATGAGTCGACTCTTCGCATTAGGTGGCCAAAGAATTGGAGCTCAGCTTCAGCATCACTCCTTCCAATGAATGTGCAGGATTGATTTCCATTATGATTGACTGCTTTGATCTCCTTGCAGTCCAAACGACTCTCAAGAGTCTTCTCCAACACCACAGTTCAAAAATAACAATTTTTTGGTGCTCAGTCTTCTTTATGGTCCAACTCTCCCATCCACAGGTGACTACTGGAAAAAACATAGCCTTGACTAGACAGACCTTTGTCATAAAGTAATATCTATGATTTTATTATGTTGTCTAGGTTTGTCATAGTTTTTTTTCCAAGGAGTAAGCATCTTTTATTATTATGGCTGCAGTCAACATCTGCAATGATTTTTGGAGCACAAGAAAATAAAGTCTGTCACTGTTTCCATTGTTTCCCCATCTATCTGCCATGAAGTGATGGGACCAAATGCCATGATCTTAGTCTTTTGATTGATAAGTTTTAAGCTGTTTTCACTCTCCTCTTTCACCTTCATCAAGAGGCTCTTTAGTTCCTCTTCACTTTCTGCCATGAGGGTGGTCTACATTATCAGATATGTCATCTGCGTATCTGGGGTTATTGATATTTCTCCCAGCAATCTTGATTCCAGCTTATGCTTCATCCAGTCTGCCATTACACATGATGTAGTTTGCATATAAGTTAAATAAGCAGGGTGACAATATATAGCCTTGACATACTCCTTTCCCAATATGGAATCAGTCCCTTGTTCTATGTCCGGTTCTAACTGTTGCTTCTTGACCTGCATACAGGTTTTGCAGGAGGCAGGTAGGTTGGTCTGGTATTCCCATCTCTTTCAGAATGTTTCATGGTTTGTTGTGATTCACACAGTAAAAGGCTTTAGTGCAGTCAATGAAACAGAAGTCGATGTTTTTCTGGAACTCTCTTGCTTTTTCTATGCTCCAATGGATGTTGACAATTTAATCTCTGGTTCCTCTGCCTCTTCTAAATCGAGTTTATACATCTGGGAGTTCTCCATTCATGTACTATTGAAGCCTGGCATGGAGCGCTTTGAGCATTACTTTGCTAGCATGTGAGATGAGTGCAATTGTGCCGTATTTTGAACATTCTTTGGTATTGCTTTCTTTGGGATTGAAATGAAAATTGACCTTTTCCCATCCTGTGGCCACTGCTGAGTTTTCCAAATATGCTGGCATATTGAGTGCAGCACTTTCACAGCACCATCTTTTAGGATTTGAAATAACTCAACTGGAATCCCATCACTTCCCCTAGCTTTGTTCATAGTGTTGCTTCTTAAAGTCCACTTGACTTTGTACTCCAAGATGTCTGACTTTAGGTGAGTGATCTCACCATCGTGATTATCTGGGTCATGAAGATCTTTTTTGTATAGTTCTTCTGTGTATTCTTGCCACGTCTTAATATCTTCTGCTTCTGTTAGGTCCCTACTGTTTCTGTCCTTTATTGTGCCCATCTTTGCATAAAATGTTCCCTTGGTATCTCTAATTTTCTTGAAGAGTCTCTAGTCTTTCCCATTCTATTGTTTTCTTTGTGTTGTTCACTTAGGAAGGTTTTCTTATCTCTCCTTGCTATTCTTTGGAGCTCTGCATTCAGATGGGAATATCTTCCCTTTTCTATTACTGTTGTCTATTTCTTATTCACTTTGCTGCTGTTCAGTTACTAAATCGTGTCCAACTCTTTGCCACCTCATGTACTACAGCACACCACCCTTCTTTGTCCTTCACTATCTCCGGAGTTTGCTCAGACTCATGTCCATTCAGTCCCTGATCAATCCAACCATCTCATTCTCTGTCACCCCCTTCTTCTTCTGCCCTCGATCTTTCCCAGAATCAGGGCCTTTCCTAACGAGTGTCAGCTCTTCGCATCAGCTGACCAAAAGTATTAGAGCTTCATTTTCAGCATCAGTCCTTCCAATGACTATTCAGGGTTGATTTCCTTTAAGGTTTACTGGTTTGATCTCCTTGCTGTCCAAGGAACTCTGAAGTCTTCCCCAGCACCACATTTCAAAAGAATCAGTTCTTTGGCACTCAGCCTTCTTTGTATTTCAACTCTCACATCCATATATTTTTCTAGAGATGTTCACATTTTATTTAATTATCTCCCCATCTCTGGAGAGATTTATTCAGATTCTGAAAAAGATAATTGAAACTCAGACAAGTTAGATGTTTTTGCTAAATAAAAAACCTAGAATATAATAAGATGAATTATGACTTTAAATGTCAGCTTTAAGTTCCACCACTTGACCTTACTTTGAAATTAGCACAAGCAAAATAGACAATTTTGGTTATATATTTTTTCAATTCCCAGGATTTTGTTCTTGGTATTAGCCGCAAGTGAAGATAATGTCATATTTTCAGGCTAATAAATCCTTAAAACTGTTCTGAATTTTTGGTTTATTACCTCTGGATTTTGGATATTGTTTTGCCAATTCTTTTGTGTCAAAGTTTTGAAATCTTAACCATAAGTAATCTTTAAATATTAGAGATATGTGCATGGGGCGGGGGCAGACTCTGGTTGTGAAAATTTTCATTGCTTAACTATTGTGCACTCTGTTGAGGAGTACTGGCAACACTGTCAAAAAAGGAAGTAGCTGCAATCCAAGAAAACATTAGAATTCAGAATGGCTGTGTAGAGTCTAGTCCTACAGACCATAGTTAGAAAAACTTGGCAATAATGAACAGGAAGTATGGTGAAAGGACCATTCCAAACTGCAGTTATTTTCAAGCTTCATTGTTATTACCACTGGTAGATCTCAAATCAGGAATTTAGCTCTGTAAACTGCTTTGTAAGTCCTGAGTCTTCTCCTGTGGCTTATTGGAAAACTCAACTATTGAATATTCTCTCACTTTCTTAATGATATAAACTGAGGGAAGTATATATATATAAAGATGTAAAACTTGCCTTTTGAGTATCAATCTCAATTTGGTTAATTCTGTTTTTCTAGCTTTGCTTTCCTCCTAGGTCCTATAAATTTTTCTGTCTACCCTTGCCCAGCCGCTTGTGATAGTGAATACCAATTTTGGTCATTTGCATCATCAGGAATGCATTATTAAATTTTTGAAGTCTCAGGAGAAGTCTTAGAGAAAATCAGAACAAGTCAAAAGTGTTAGGGCAGGTCTTTGGAGATAAAGCAGAAATACCAAAGCCAAGTGCAAATGTGGGAACGACTTGTTAAACTATGATAGAAACACAAAGACCTCAAGGCAGGAGGCTTAGAGGGTTTGTAAACCAGTGGAATAGAGGGCACAACACTGGAGAGGTGGCAAAACTGGACTGGATTCCGGAAACAGGGCTCAGTGATTCCCTCCATACTTGAAGCTGAGGGTGGTGGTGTAAGAATAGAGATAGTGTGGGGGAGGTAACTGCCTCTGCAGATGCAAAGGGCGTGGAGAGTATCCAGCACAATTCAAAATTACAAAGTGCAATGGAAAGAGAATAAGATTCAGAGCCAAAACAGTTAGATTAAAATCTAAGATCTGCCTTTTACTAGCTGTATTTCTGAGATACAGTTTTATCATTTTGATAAAATAGAGACTTTATGCCAAGTGGTTTATGTAATGTCCTCATACACTATTTTAAGAATTAAAGAGTAAATGAGACAAGTTAAACAAAAGTAATTTGTAAAGCACCATGCACATTTGGTTTTTATTATTAAACATAATAATTCAGATATATAACATTAAAGTACTTGGCAATGTGTCATTTTAGGTGCTAAATAAATTTAAATTTGTTATTAATGATACTAATAAAATCATTAGTAAAAATCTATTCCCCTCTCTTTTTTTATTTCAAATATAAAACACAGAAACTGAGAAAGTTGAGTGCCAAAGAATTGATGCTTTTCTAGCACCACTAGAGGACTCTTGAGAGTCCCTTGGACTGCAAGGAGATCAAACCAGTCAGTCCTAAAGGAAATCAGTTCTGAATATTCATTGGAAGGACTGATGCTGAAGCTGAAACTCCAATACTTTGGCCGCCTGATGTGAAGAGCCAACTCATTTGAAAAGACCCTGATGTTGGGAAAGATTGAGGGCAGGAGTAGAAGGGGACAAGGGAGGATAAGATGGTTGGATGGTATCACCGGCTCAAATGACATGAATTTAAGTTAGCTCCAGGAGTTGGTGATGGACAGGGAGGCCTGGTGTGCCTCAGTCCATGGAGTTGCAAAGAGTCAGACACAACTGAGTGACTGAACTGAGCTGAAGAATAAGGAAGATGAAAAGAATGAGGAAGATGGAAAGAGTGAGGAAGAATGAGGAAGATGAAAAAAAGGGAGATAAACAAAAATTAAAGAGGGCAATACCACAATTCCCTAAACTGCATCAGTGATCTTGAGATCAAACTTAACTGCCAGAAATACATAATAATAACAAAAATAGGCAAAGAATGTAAAAGGAGATGAAAAAGTATAGATCATTGAATCAATCAATAATTTGTTACTGAATCACATATTGTTGAACGAGAATGTTGTGTCTACCAATGCATGGTTGCTAGAAGTCAAAGGAAAATTTATATGTCTTCCAAAAGCAAAACAATCAAAAGTGTGACTTCTCTCAGGCATATTAGAGAGAAGTATTAGGATAAGAGAATATTGGACTCAGAGAATGATTTTCATGGTGGTAAAGATGAGGAAGCAGAGCCATGAAGGGCATTATAACATATCATAATATGCTTTTAGTGGCTTACCTGCTAATATGACTTAGATCCTTATCCCTTATGGATATGAATTATTGGTCACCATGGCCTTCTCAAAATAGGATTGTTACATGTGTCTATTTACTAGCACAACTGAGTAAGGAAATACTGACACACTCCTTTCAATCAGTATGAATAAGCTATGATACATGTATGCACTATAAATGGGAGTGAGGAATTTCTCTATATACCACTAAGGATATTATTAAGTAAATAAGACAATTTGGAGAAGTGTGTGTATACTATGCTGTTGCTTCTATAAGACACACAAGCATTGTCTCCACATGTGTATCATCTGTCATCTTACATTATATGCTTATAATTTTTAAAATGCTTAGTTAATAGGATATTAGTTAGACTTCATTAAGTATATGTTATTTTGATGATTTAACTTTGGAACCATAAGTATGTTAAGTAATCATAAGGCAAAAGACTGTGCAGAGGTGAGAGCCATAAAGAGGTGAGGGCCATAAAGAAGGCTAAGCTCTGAAGAAATGACACTTTCAAATTGTGCTGGAGGACTTGCAGGCCCCTTGGCCTGCAAAGAGATCAAACCACTCAGTCCTAAAGGAAACCAACCCTGAATATTCACTGGAAGGACTGATGCTGAAGCTGAAGCTCAAGTACTTTGGCCATCTGATGCGAAGAGCTGATTCATTGGAAAAGACCCTGATGCTGGAAAATATTGAGGGGAGGAGGAGAAGGGGACAACAGAGGATGAGATGGTTGGATGGCATCACTGACTCAATGGACATGAGTTTGAGCAAGCTCCGGGAGATAGTGAAGGGCAGGGAAGCCTGGAGAGCTGCAGTTCATGGGGTCACAAATAGCTGGACATTACTTAGCGACTGAACAACAGCCACAAGGCAAAAGATGGAGGAAGGAGGAATTTGTCCCTTTTTTCTGTCTTACTTCTTGCACTGAAACATCTCATCTCATCTTTTGCTCTCACAGTTGGATTTATACTATCAGTACCCCTGGTCCTTAGGTCTGTGGACTTGGACTAAATTACACCATCATCTTTCTTGGACCTCCAGCTTACAGGCAGCAAATCATAGGATTTTTGAGGTTCCATAATTGTATAAGCCAATTCCTTATACTAAATCTCTGTAATTAGATAGATAAATGCTATAGATAAACGTATAGACATATCCTATTGGACTAATACAAGCAATGAACAACTATAGTGCCCATTTGGGTCACCTTGAGAATCAGTAGTATTGATAATAAGTGCAATTAATTAAGCACCTAACTAAAATTTAAATCTATAAGTTCATATTTAAAAAAAAAAGGAAAAACAAGAAAATATCATATCAGTCACCTCTGGAAGATACAAAGGAATCAACTCATTATTTTGAAAATTAGTAAACAAAGGAAAAGTGTTTCTAAAGTTTCTCTAATAAGTTTGACATATGAAATTAGAGAATTAAAAGGGAAGTGAGTTGTTTGATCTGATTTTAATTATGCTTTCTAAATGTTTATCTAATAGGGATGTGATTTAAAAAAATTTTTCAAGAGAGATATTCCTGTAGCAAGCATGGAATAGTGCCTGTTACAACAAATATTAGTCCATCCCTTTTTCCTTTTTGTCAAATTATTTTTTGCTATAAAATGCAATTTAAAAATTAATTAAGATTAAATGGTGTGTAAGGAAAATATCCTGAAGCAGTAGCCAAAGGCTATGTGCTCTGATTTTATTTTCATTCACTTGTGGGTTGTGTGACTTTGGACAAGTTACCACTTTTCTGAGCTTCAGTGATCCAGTGATAGCATAAAGATAATGATCTTTTCTTCATTTGCCTCATAGTTTAGTTTTGAGAAATAATGTTTGCGAAAGATTGTGAACTGTAGCAGTTCACAATAAATGCTTTTGGCATTTATTATTTATTCAGGCTGGTTATAATTCTTATTGTTTCTTGTCTTTGCAAGAGAATAATACCAGAGAATGAGATATTGAGAGCCTGCCATAGGACACTAATCTGTACCTTCCAAGAAATAACTCATTAAAAAGTTGCTATTGATCAATTAGGGTTGTGGGATTCACCAAAAGATGGAGAATTAAGATGAAACAATGTGAACCACCCACTTTAATTGGCTTCATCTTGGGATACTTAAATTTAAGTAGAATAGATCAGAGCTAATCTCCATTTATCTGTCCACTTGAGTAGAAAATAGTATTTTCCAGACTATTTTTTACCATTTATTTTCAATTGATTGGCTCCTCCCAATGTATTATTTGCAGGAGGTAAACAACATATAAAATCAGATCAAAGGAAAAGTTTATTAAATGCTATAAATGAGAACATTCATATGGAAATGTAGAAATTAATTGAATCCTGCTTGGCAATTGCAGTGCTAAAGTGAGCAAAAGCATTATGACCCATCTGTCATCATCCAAAATGACTAATACCATGTTTCAGGTACTGTATATAAAGCAATTAGCATGCAATTAACTGTGTTCTCTTTCATTTAGTAGATACCCTCCTGTGTTAAAGCAACTTTATTCCTAACATTATTGTCAAAGATCCATTAGAGTTTCTGATTAAAAACTACATCTAGTTTGAAACATAGTAGTTAAGCTTTCAGTTTGAGATAATTTTCTTTTCTTTGATTCTTTTGTACATCAGCAATCCAAATTATGTGGCTTTAAAATTGTGTGTACGAGTTCAAACACCTTTCAGAATTCATTAATAAGTTCCAAAATGAAAATGGGTTGTTTCTTAGCATAAAATTGGCAAACATACTGGACAATTTTATACAGAGTCTTAACACTTAGCACAGTAAGGGCAGATTTTCTCCTAACACAAGGAAAGCACAAATCTTTAAAATCTTAAAGATAAATAAAAGTGTTAGGTTTCCTCTTTTCCTCGGAAATACTTTCTCTTTGCCTTTCTGCCCAACAACAGCGGCAAGGTGATCCCTGGCCTTGAATCGAAACACTTAGCATGAGACAGAGATAGATGCTGCCAGAAAGCAAGTTTAAGGATAAAGTTAAGCTCAGTCACTCAGTCGTGTCCGACTCTGCGATCCCATGGACTGCAGCATGCCAGGCCTCCCTTGTCCATCACCAACTCCTGGAGCTTGCTCAAACTCATGTCCATTGAGTCGGTGGTACCATCCAACGATCTCATCCTCTGTCGTTCCTTTCTCCTCCTGCCTTCAGTCTTTTCTAGCATCAGGGTCTTTTCCAGTGAGTCAGTCCTTAGCATCAGGTGGCCAAAGGATTGGAGTTTCAGCTGCAGCATAAGGCTAAAGAACTTCTCAGTTTGTGCTGGGAGTTATGGGTGAGTGGGTTGCATTGTGAATAGAATCGCCTCTTTTCTCACTCACCTTCTGGATCCTCTCTCTTCTCAGGTCCTCAGCTGTTTTTTGTTTGTTTGTTTTTTAGTGAAGTTTTTTTGTTGGTGGTGGTGGTGGTGTATGTGTCAAAAATGAATAGATCATGTTTGTTTGGGTTCATTTCTGGGCTATCTATTCTGTTCTACTGATCCGTGTGGTTGTTTTTATGCCAGTGTGTGCTGCATGCTAAGTGCTCAGTCATGTCAAATTCTATGTGATGCTATGGATTGTAGCCAACTAGGCTGCCCTGTCCATGGGGATTCTCCAGGCAAGAATACTGGAGTGGGTTGCCATGCCCTCCTCCAGGGTATCTTCCCAATCTAGGGATTGAATCCACCTCTCCTATGTCTCCTGAATTGGCAGGGGAGTTCTTTACCACTAGGGCCACCTGGGAAGTCTTCTATGTCAGTACCATACAATTTAGATTACTATAGCTTTATAATATAGTTTAAAATCTAGAAATGTGATGCCTCCAGCTCTTTGTCAAGATTTCTTTGACTATTCAAGATCTTTTATGGTACTATACAAATTTTAGGATTGATTTGTCTATTTCTGTGAAAAGTGCCATTTAAATTTTAGATGGAGAATTCTGTGAATCAGTCTGTGATTGATGTGAGTAGTATGGACATTTAAATATTAATTTGTATAATCAATGAAGATGAATATCTTTCCATTTATCTTTTAATTTCTTTCATCAGTGTCTTATAGTTTTAGTGTACAGATTTTTTTATCTCCTTGGTTGAATTTATTTCTAAATGTTTTATTCTTTTTGGTGCTATTGTAAGTGGAATTATTTTCTTAATTTCTTTTTTGGATGTTTAACTATCAATGTATAGAAATGCAACTGATTTTTGTATGTTGATTTTGTATCCTGTGACTATACTGAATGTGCTTATTAGTTCTAACAGTACTTTGATGGTGGTTTTAGGGTTTTCGCTCAGACAGTGACGACTCTGCCTGCAATGTGGGAGACTCAGGTTTGATCCCCAGGTGGAGAAGATCCCCTGGAAAAGGGAAGAGCTACACACTCCAGTATTCTTTGGGCTTCCCTGGTGACTCAGACAGTAAAGAATCTGCCTGCAATGTGGGAGAAAACAGTTCATTTCCTGGGTCAGGAGGATGTCCTGGAGAAGGGAATGGCTACCCACAGGAGTATTCTTGCCTAGAAAATCCATGGAGGAACCTGGTGAGCTACAGTCCACGGGGGTGCAAAGAGTCAGACAGTACTGAGCAACTAACACTTTCACTTTCACAAATAAGATGACATCATCAGCAAACAGACAATTTAACTTCTTCAGATAACTTTTATTTCTTCATCATGCTAATTGCTATGTGCAGAACCTCCAGTACTGTATTTGAATTGAAGTGGTGGGAGTGGGTACCCTTGTGTTATTGCTGATGTTAGAGGAAGAACTTTCAACTCTTCACCATTGATTGCGATGTTAGCTATGGGCTTATCATACATGGCCTTTGTTATATGTGGTACATTTCTTCAATACTTAATTTGTTGAGAGATTTTTTTTGTTGTTGTTTAATCACAAGAGAATGTTGTATTTTGTCAAATGCTTTTTTGCATCTACAGAGGGCTTTCCAGGTGGCACTAGTGGTAAAGAACTTGTCTACCGATGCAGAAGACTTAAGAGACTCTGATTCAATCCCTGGGTCGGGAAGATCTCCTGGAGGAGGGCGTGGCAACCCACTCCAGTATCTTTGCCTGGAGAATCCCATGGACAGAGGAGCTTAGTGGGCTATAGTCCATAGCGTTGCAAAGCATCAGACATCACAGAAGTGACTTAGTATGCACACATGCATCTGCTGAGGTTATCATACGGTTTTTATTCTTTTTTAATATGGTATGCCACTTTTATAGATTTGTGTAATTTGATAAATCCCATTTATCATGGTGTATGATTCTTTCAATGTGCTGTTGAATTTGCTAGTCTTTTTTTGAAAAATTTTGCATCTATAGTCATCAGAGATATTAGCTTATACTTTTCTTGTAGTGTCTTTATCTGGCTTTGTTAGAGGATAATTCTGATCTCGTAAAGTGAACTTGAAAGTGTTTCCCTCTGATTTTTGGAATAATTCGAAAGGATTGTCATTAATTCTTCTTTAAATATTTGGTCAAATTCACCTGGGAAGCCATTTGTTCTTGGACTTCTTATTTTTGAGAAATCTTGACTACTTCTTCAATCTCCCTGTTATTAGTCTCTTCAGACTGTTTATTCATGATTCAGTTTTGGTGGTGTAGGTTTCTAAGAATTTATCCATTTCTTCTTGGTTTTCAAATGTGTTGTCATATAATGATTTTTTGGCATTTCTCTATATCATTTGTAAGTTTCCTCTTAGATTTTAATTTTATTTCAGTGCCCTTGCATTTTGTCTTAGTCTAGCTAAAAATTGTCTATTGTGTTTATCTTAGAAAATCCTTAGTTTCATTGGTCTTTTCTAGTGTTTTCCTGGTCTCTACTTCATTTTTCTCTGCCCCGGTCTTCATTGTAATATTTTTTCTGTTAACTTTGGGCTCAGTTTTTTTTTCATTTTTTTCTTGTTTTTTGAGGTTTTACACTGGGTTGTTTGTCTGTTGTCTTTACTTTTTCCTGATTTAGGCATGTATCACCAAAAACTTCTCTCTTAGAACTGCTCTAACTGCATCCTATGTTTTGGTATGCAGTGTTTCCATTTGTTTGTCTCAAGATGCTTTTGGGTTGATTTCTTTTTTGATTCATTAGTTGTTCAGGAATGTCTTGCTTGTTTTCTAAATATTTACAAATTTTCCACATATTTTAATTTTTAAAGTTTAGGGTTGGTTACTAGATCTTTGCTGGTGTCTTTTGGTGGCATCACATTCACTTTTTTCTTCATGATACTTGTCGCCTTGTGTTGTTTTGCACACCTGAAGAAGTGAATACATCTTCCCATGTTTACTGACTGATGTTAGCAGGTAGATTTCTTCTGTCCAGTTCTAGGATGATGGCACTCTTTCCAATCATGGTAGAGCTGGGTTGCAGCCAGTCATGTAGCTGCTGCTGGGTCTGTAGTAGGATCTGTATTTGCAGGCCTGGTACCAGAGGTTTGGGCTCGCTTGCATTGTGCCTGGTCCTTGGGTGAATAGGACTCCCTCTAAAACCTTGGTCAGTAGTGCTGGCGCTAGAAGAATGGTATGCTTTAAGGTTCACAGATGGTGGGCTGTTAGCAGGCACAAGGATGTGTGCAACTCTCTCTGAGTCTCTGGGTGGGCTCTTAGTAACTTGCTGGGCAGAAGTAGCCCCTGACAACAGCTGAGGACTAGAACGAAGTCACAGGGCTGCTTCAGAATCCATTGCTGAGACCAAGTTCCGAAAGCCTGTCCCCTGTGACATGGATGGGTGTGCCTCCTGCTAGGTTCCTGGTTGGGCAGGACTGTCCCCAGACCACAGCTGAGCAGGATTGCTGTTGGGCCACATGGTTACTTCAGGATTCACAATCAGACTAATGTCAATGAAGCGGCCTCTGGGGCACATTAGGATGTGTCTCCCTCTGGGTGCTGGGACATCAAAATCACTCCTGAAGGAGTGTGGTTGAGAGGAGCTGGGGCTGGGTGACAGGCTTCAAGATCTGCGTCAGACTGAGGTCTGTGGATTTGCCTCCAGGAGCATGGCTGGGCTAGTCGGGCATTTTTCACTTCAGGTCTTAAGGCCTCTACCCCTTGGTTCTTAAACATTTTTCCAGCCCTAGAGCATTTTGTCTGGATGTTACCAGACACCTTTTCATCCTCAATATCTTTGGGAAAAAATAAATATTATGATTTATTTTCTAAGCACATGGAGATCAGTAGAGAGTGAAGACTCAACTTTTGGTTCTATAAAGTTATTTTGAAAAACTGGTTGAAGTCATGATAATGGTGTTTAAAATGTCCAAAAATATGTATTTTTACAGGAATAGCCAATGCTAAGATGGAATCTGTCAAGTAATATATGTCTGTGCCTGATACAGATACTTTCTTCCCGATATGTGAAAATAAAAATGACTTTAGATGTCACATTCTTTCCTTGACCAAGCTGAAGAAATGTTCAGAGATGAATGGCTTATAGTGGTCTGAAAAATCTTAGCAAGAACTGGCAGCTATTTCAAAGTTTGTCAGAAGTTGTTTTGTTTTTTTTTTAAATTGGAGTAGGGAATTTAGCATATTTCTTTGATTTTTTTTATTTTATTTTTTCGATTTCTAATTGAAGGATAATTGCTTTACAGAATTTTATGGTTTTCTGTCATACATAAACAAGAATCAGCCATAGGTACACTCATGTCCCCTCCATCCCGGACTTCCCTCCCATCTCCCTCCCCACCCCACCCTTCAGCCTGTTACAGAGCCCCTGTTTGAGTTCCCATACATTTCATACAGGAAATTCCCATTGGCTGTCTATTTTACATGCTGCTGCTGCTGCTAAGTCACTTCAGTCATGTCTGACTCTGTGCGACCCCATAGACGCAGCCCACCGGGCTCCTCTGTCCCTGGGATTCTCCAGGCAATACTGGAGTGGGTTGCCATTTCCTTCTCCATCTATTTTACATAAGGTATTGTACATTTCTATGCTGAAAGCTTGCTTATAAAAGCCTGTGTAACTCTGGTCTAAGATGTGTACACACACTTTCCCCCAGTGAGGGTAGAGTGTCCTTTTTGGCCACCGTCAGTAAGAAAACAAGTAACAAAAATATAAAAGGATTGGTGACATCAGGAAAAGTTGTGTCTCACCTCTATTTTACTTCAACCACCTATTTAATAAACAATAACAGACTTTGAAAAATCAATATTCAATTATTAATATTAAGGACAACATATTAAGAGTACTTATTTGCGTTAAGAAAGATTTTTCTACTTATTTTTAAAAAACCAAGATAGGTACTCTCTGTAGGGATTTAGGCATTTGTTTAGGACCACTTTTTGGGTAACAGCATGTCCCTGTTGTCCAGCATAGTGGTCATGGCATAAATATAAATAATGCCACAATTTTGATAATAAATTATATGTTATCTTTATCATTGTTACCCTTGGCTCTCCTAATTAAGCAGAGTCACAAGGTAAAAATTTTAAATACAAAACAGTGGTAAGCTGACAACAAAAATTCATCCTAAATGAAAAGAAAGGGATAAAGCATATTTGAAATGACATCGTGAATCAACATAAAAGTTGGATTCAATTTCAATAAAATTAATTTATTCTTTACTTAAAAATAATGCAACTATTACATTAAAAGCATACATAGAAAACAGAATATAATTTAAAATTATAGCTGTCTTAGAGTTCATTTTTTCATTTTTTTATATTTTGCAATTCAATCAGTGAGGTTAGATTCAGTATTTAGTATCCAGACCTTGTGAGTATATGATAGCATGATAATTATAGGTAGTTATTACAAGCCAACCAGTTGCACAAAAGTTTATTAAAATCAAATTCTATTTTATCATGGAATTTCATTCAAATACCTACTATCATATCAGGTTCAAGAATGTTTTATATAGGAACCTCCATGGGGGTTTTATGGAAAAACTGAATATCATTTACTGAAAATGTATATTCTTTATAAATAGACCAGTTATCCTCATCCTGCCTGCAGACCTGAATCATTTTCAATGTTTTTTTTTTTTCTTTTTGATTGATCTCCTTTTGTCCAATTCAATGAAGACCTAATTCGCTAGAGGAAATTCAAGATTCTGGGTTTTTGAAGAGGGTCTGTAGGCAATTCTGACAAATGGCTTTGTTTTTAGAACATTGCTCTATGGCTTTGCTTGGACTTTCAAATATCTGTGCGGTCTCTTGCTCTGGTGAACCAGACTGGACTTTTTTTATAGCTGTCACCTAAAGTTGGGGTTAGGCTCAGGCTGAGTAGACTGGTACTTTCTTGTCTCAACCCATGTTGTAGTCTTCACTTCAGGGCATCTTACATAATACAGTAACTATAGGTGAAGGATTATAATAATACAAAAAAGAAAGTCTGCTGTTTAGTGACAAAAAACGTTTCAGTAACTTTCCCTTTAATTTTTTTTTTTTCTTAAAACACTACTCTGGCTTGTCTGCCTTATCTTCTTCGTATGGAGGCCATCATCTTCATATCGTTCTAATGGTATATGGGAAAAAAGCAAATCCAAGGGAACATCTCTCACGAAAGAATAGCTCACATGAAGGATACATAGTCTGATACTAGAGAAAACAAAGAGAAGATCCTTGGTACTTAAGAATAATTCTCTTAGTAGTATCTGTTAATTTTCCAGCTTCACATATTTTAATGTTCTTTTATTAGAAATTACATGGTTACTAATAAGAAAATCTTCCTGAGTTTAGTGTGACATTGTATTGGTCCCATTTTGGAGAAGGATTTGAAGCTAAGTACTCAACAGATATTATGATTTAGATGAAGAAAAAAGAGAAAAACTACAGATAACCTGCTGTGGCTACAAAATAATTCACCCAAATTTTAGTGAAACTTTGTAGTCCATGACCTTAACAATTTACTAATAAAGAAGAGTATTTTCTGTTCTTTCAAAGTAATTAGTCTAGTGTCTCTTTTTTTGCAGTTAAACTTATTATTGCTTTACCTGATATCAGTCTAAGTAGAAAAATTTCAAAATATATGACCATTTAAGCGGAAATATAAAAGCTTTGTTTACTCTGTGATACTTCTGAATGTCAAAGAGTAATTCCGATCCTAGGTTTAAAGAATATTGTAAACTTCAGAAAGAATATTTTGCTATTCATAAATGGGGAGGCAGATTTAATTCTAAGAAGCAGTAGGTGTATTGAATTCTGCCAGATAGTAGAAGCATTTGTAATAGTAAGAAGTCTATTGGTGGCACATTGTCAATATTAATTGACTGGGAAAAAGAAAAAAATTCAATGATATGAAAAATTCAGGAAACTGGCAAAGAATCTTCAAGAGCAGAGTTAGGAGTGTTTGTTTTGCACTCTATTGAAAAGAAAATCGATAGCTATTTTTGACACCATTCAGAAATATGTGTTTTCATCAAATGCGAAATGTATTGTCATAAATTTAAGATACTTTGGATGAAATTATTCTGAGATTTTAGGCTAAATATAAAAAATATAACAAGATGCCTCAAATCAAGCTAACACATTAAGTCTGACTCTTGGACTTAGTCTTTAAGATTTTTGTGTAACTGTATACACATACATGCAATGTATATATATAGGAATGTAAGGACTTTAGACTGTTTTCTTCTTCACTGATATAAGCCAAATGTAATTCTTAGCGTGGTATAGTCAACATGTGGGCAGAAAGTTGGTTAACAGAGTGTACTGTTCTAGCCTCAGTTTTATGTTTTCAGTGGATTTAATGTCACACATTTCAATTAGGCTGATAAAAACTAAACTTATATTGGCCAAAGACATCTTTAATGTGATAACTTTGCAAAACTAGCTAAAAGAGAGAGTGGGAGAGAGAATTTGGACTTTCCCTTGGAGGCCTTCCCATGGCAGGCTGAGGAGGGCTGCAACATTGATTTACAGTTGACCCAAGACCTTCAGATGCCCCTGCAACAAGTTCCCCTAGTGTCAGAAGAATCCTCCAGGTAGGAGGCAGAGAGGCACTGAGCTGAGAAGATTCAGCATGTAGGTAATTGTCTACCTAGGCTTCAGGTGAACTTGGATGTGAGCAAAGGAAGATGGCAGAGCATTCTCAGAAATCTGCAACTATAGGGAAAAAAATGGAGCTTTTGTGAAGAGAAATAAAAGGATATGTTGAATTCCATGACTGGGGAAACTGAGGCTTGATTTGGTGCACATGTTGAGGCTTTCTGCATTGGTATAGATGAATACATTTTGCATCTACTCAGAGATTCTTTGTAAGAAATCTACACATTTAAAATTGAAAGCGAGTGTTTAAAAGTATTCTCATTTACCTATACAGAATGTAATCTGTTTTGTACTTCAGATATTTCCAGAAATAATTGAAGTTAGAAGCTGCCCACCAATAATTCAGAATGCTTTTACATGAATTTAGGGACGAAATATTTAATCAGCAAAAACGTATTGAATGTCTGTGCCAACCATATTGTAGGCTTAGTTAATGGCCTCTGTTAACAGAGAGTATCAAGCATGTAAAGTTGTCAACAAAAAATCAGCAGCAATTTAAGTTGTCTGGAAAAAAAGCTGTGGAAAGCCAGAGAACAGAATAACTTGAGACTTCAGTGAAAAAATTTAGGAAGGGGAGAAATTTGTCCTCGGTATTAAAAGCTACATAGATGTATCCTATGAAAGAACTAGTAATAGAAAACACCCGTGGCTGATTCATGTCAATGTATGGCAAAACCCACCACAATATAGTAAAGTAATTAGCCTCCAATTAAAAGAAAAAAAAAAAAAACAAACAATGTTCAAAATTACTGTGTAATACATGAAAAGCAGTAATTTCAGGAAGAATAATTAATTTGGAAAATATTCAGCATTGTAATATTATTTTTCTCTTTTCTTCATTTCTATAAGTTTCTAAATAAGGTTTTTCAGTTTTCTTCATATAAGTCCCCATATTTGGGGAAATGCCCAAATTTTTATATCTTATCCTTTAATTATTTTTTCTGAAAAGTAATAGTTGGCACAGAAAATAACCAATAATCTCCAAGGGCATATTTATCATATACATAGACATTTGTAATGGAATACTCACTATTCTGGATATCTTTCAAGTGATTATGTTAGGTTTTCTAGGCATAAAATCATATAACTTAAGTAGTGGTTATAATCTTTAATAACTTCTAATTTACTAAAAGCTTTTAAAAATCAAAATGGATGTTGAATTTTATAATTTGCTTTTTTTGAAATCTTTAGAGATGATCATAAGTTTATTTTCCTTTAAATTATTAATGTCAAGAAAAGCATTAGTGGATTTCCTAATGTTGAACTGTCCTTCTGTTCCCAGAATAAACTCTCCCTCAGCAAGTTCTACTGTTTTACCATACTGTTGGAATTGATTTGCTAATAATTTACTTGTAATGAATACATCTATACTTATAGGTCAATATATGCTATTATTTATTCTTTTGTACTCTATCTTAATCAGGTTTTAGTTTCAGAGTCATACCAGCTTAGCACATTGAATTAGGAAATGTCTTCTATTTTATAGCCTCCATAAGTTTATATAGCATGATAGCAATCTGTTCTACTGTGGAAGTTTTAAAAGACTATGCCCATCTATTTGCGCCAGTGTTTCTTGTCTCATATTTTGTATCATTATTTTTACACTGTTCTACAATGTTTAAATAAATTTTTATTATTCCTTTTGCCATATGGGCTTTATTTTGTTTGCTTTTGTTTTTTCCAGTAATTTTTCAAATTGTAATTTACTGAGCCTTTGTTATTATCTAGAACTATTGATTTGTGTACTTTACCTACTTTTATCCTTAGAGCATCAAGGGGAATAAGTTTTAAGATCCCCAGTTTGCTTTAGTAGAAACCGCATCTTAGTAAGTTTCAATTACTGGCTCAATGTCCTAATGTCCTAGTTCTTCATTAGACTTTGTGCTCCTGGGGACACTGTGTCCTGTGCATTATTATGTCCTGGATTTCTTGCTTGATTCCAGGCAGATGAAAGATATCCAATAATTATTGGGCAGAACTGTGTCTGCCTGATCCAAAGATCTTTCCATGAGCCACTAGGTAAAGAAGTATGACTACTTCCGTTTCTTATGATGATTGTGTCAAGGTAAGATAAACCAAGTTGTTATTTTTAAGTTCAAAAAATTGAAAAAAAGCACAAGTTGTATATTTATTTTTGCTAGTTAACTTTATCTAGGTATAATTTACTTGCAATGCAAAGCATACATTTTTAGTATAGAACTGAATTAGCAGTGACAAATGTATGACTTCATGTAATCACTACCTAAGTCGACATATACAACATTTCTATCACTCAGGAAAATTCCCAGCAGACACTTTGCAAACAGGCTCCCCTTCATCTTTGTCACTAAGCAACCACAGAATTACTTTTTCTCAGTATGAGTTAGCTTTAACTATTTCAGAATGTTATCTAAAGGAAATTATACAAAAATATGCTTTTCTTATATCTGCGTCCATTCACTTAGCATAATGTTTCTGAGATCCATCCATGTTGTTGTCAGAGTTAATTGCTCTTTATTGATGGGTATTATCCCTCTTTATGAGTATACCACAATTTCTTTACCCACTTCCCTATTGACAGGCACTTGGGTTGTTTCCAGTTTTTGTCTAGTATAAATAAAATGTCATAAACTTTAATGCTCATGGGATTTTGTGGGCCTTTGTATCTTTCTTTAGTAAATACTGAGGAGTAGGGTTGCCTTGTTTCCTGTCTTAAGAGGGAGAGCATTCAATAGTTTGCCATTAAGCATAATGTTAACTGTAGGTTTTAATACTTGCCTGTTATCAGTTTCCAGAAGTTCCATTTTATTTCTACTTTCCCATAAGTTTTTTTTTTATCATGAATAGATGCTATTTTTAAGTATATTTTTTGCATCTATTGAGTTGAAAAAACAATTTTTTTCTTTTATTCTGTTAGTATAATAATTTTTAACATTAGAATATTAAACCAACCTTGCTTTCCTGGATAAACTCCGTTTTATCTTGATGAATTACTCTACTTACATATTACCGTTACATATTACATATTACCATTTTTCTCTGGTGCCATTTCCCATAGATTACAGCTGCTTCAGCAGGACAGAATCTGATTCTGTGGAGCCTCCTCAGCTCCACAGTTCATTATCCTTTGCTTGGTCTCTGTCTTCTTGCACAATTATTAAGAACTTGTTGTTCAGTGGCTCAGTTGTGTCTAACTCTTTGCGACCCAATGGACTGCAGCACACCAGGTTTCCCTGTCCTTCACCATCTCCTGGAGTTTGCACAAACTCATGTCCATTGAGTTGGTGATGCTGTCCAACCATCTCATCCTCTGTTGTCCTCTTCACCTCCTGCCCTCAATCTTTCCCAGCATCAGTGTCTTTTCCAAAGAGTCAGCTCTTCACATCAGGTGTCCCAAGTATTGGAGCTTCAACTTCAGCATTAGTTCTTCCAGTGAATACTCAGGGTTGATTTCCCTTTGGATTGCCTACTTTATCCCTTTGTAAAGGTCCCAGGATTATTCATCTTGAGTTTTGTTTCTCTCAAGAATTTAGTCTTTTGCTGCCCATTGCTCTGTGACTGCTAACAGTTACCTCATACTCATGCAGGTTTATAGTTATGTATGAAAGGAAGGCTGATTGTCCATCAGTACTTACCTTGTTATGGCCAGTATTGGAGCCAGGGGCAAATATAAATTTAATTTATTCAGCTAAGAAGGAGAGATTCAGTGGAATAAAATTCTTCATCAACTTTAGAAATTTATATTTGTGTTGTGTATGGCTAGGGAACAAATACCCAGGGGAAGTCAGAAAGAAAAATCTATAATTTTTCATAAATTTATTATAAGTTTAAAAAGACACAGAACTAAATAATAAGGTTTTATTTTAGCTTACGTTGCCTGTAGTTTATGATGTCATGTATTATCAAAAACATATTTCACAACACTTGGCATGAATATATTCATATTTTATTTTAAAATGATAAAGATGAAGTTTTTAATAAATATGAGAAAGATTTTTTTTTCTGCATTCTATGTTTCAGGAAACAGAGAAAAGATAATCCATGAAAAAAAAAAAAGAATATGACAAAAGGTATTCTGAATTGAGCCTTTAATGTTCACCTTAATCTTCTGGGAGATGAGGACTTGTAATTATACTTCATCTGAAAAAAAATAAAATAAAAGTCCAAAGATTCTTATATAATTTTTCTTTAATCACAATCTTTCTTCTTAAGAGAAAACCTTCTTATGTTTTTGATTTCATGTTTTTTATTCTTTGAGGAGAAAAAAATTTTTTTTCATTTATTTTTATTAGTTGGAAGCTAATTACTTTACAATATTGTAGTGGTTTCTGCCATACATTGACATGAATCAGCCATGGATTTACATGTGTTCCCCATCCCGATCCCCCCTCCCGCCTCCCTCCCATCCCATCCCTCTGGGTCTTCCCAGTGCACCAGCCCTGAGCACTTGTCTCATGCATCCAACCTGGGTTGGTGATCTGTTTCACCCTTGATAGTATACTTGTTTCAATGCTGTTCTCTCTGAACATCCCACCCTCGCCTTCTCCCACAGAGTCCAAAAGTCTGTTCTGTACATCTGTGTCTCTTTTTCTGTTTTGCATATAGGGTTATCATTACCATCTTTTTAAATTCCATATATATACGTTAGTATACTGTATTGGTCTTTATCTTTCTGGCTTACTTCATTCTGTATGATGGGCTCCAGTTTCATCCATCTCATTAGAACTGATTCAAATGAATTCTTTTTAATGGCTGAGTAATGCTCCATTGTGTATATGTGCCATAGCTTCCTTATCCATTCGTCTGCTGATGGGCATCTAGGTTGCTTCCATGTCCTGGCTATTGTAAACAGTGCTGCGATGAACATTGGGGTGCACGTGTCTCTTTCAGATTTAGTTTCCTCGGTGTGTATGCCCAGCAGTGGGACTGCTGGGTCATATGGCAGTTCTAATTCCATTTTTTTAAGAAATCTCCACCCTGTTCTCCATAGAGGCTGTACTAGTTTGCATTCCCACCAACAGTGTAAGAGGGTTCCCTTTTCTCCACACCCTCTCCAGCATTTATTGCTTGTAGACTTTTGGATAGCAGCCATTATGACTGGCGTGTAATGGTACCTCATTGAGGTTTTGATTTACATTTCTCTGATAATGAGTGATGTTGAGCATCTTTTCATGTATTTGTTAGCCATCTGTATGTCTTCTTTGGAGAAATGTCTGTTTAGTTCTTTAGCCTATTTTTTGATTGGGTCATTTATTTTTCTGGAATTGAGCTGCAGGTGTTGCTTGTATATTTTTGAGATTAATTCTTTGTTGCTTCATTTGCTATTATTTTATCCCATTCTGAGGGCTGTCTTTTCACCTTGCTTATAGTTTCCTTTGTGGTGCAAAAGCTTCTAAGTTTCATTAGGTCCCATTTGTTTATTTTTGCTTTTATTTCCAATATTCTGGGAGGTGGGTCATAGAGGATCCTGCTGTGATTTATGTCGGAGAGTGTTTTGCCTATGTTCTCTGAGGAGAAAATTTTACTCTTCTGTACATACTTACAGAATTTTCATGTCCAAGTATATTAGATTACTCCTGTTTGAGTTGATAGAGTGTATGTTCCTTAATTTTCTCACTTCCTGAAGTACACCTCTCTTTCTCTCTGCCTGTAACACACACATGAGCACACAGTGTAAATGTCCACACACTTGTACAAGTACTCCATTTATATTATATTGTATTTAAAAGTTAAATATTCATTTTCGAAGTATGATTTTACTCTAAAAGTTCTTGTGGTTATGAATTACTTTGGACAGTCTTTGGCTTTGTAACAATGTTTATACACATTCAGTTAGACTTAACTCTCTGTTTACCTTGCTTATTAATTGCTACACCACCAATCTTTCTTAATAAAACCTTCCTCTACTTGAATTCCTAATATGATGCATCTATTGATGTGATGCTGTGTCTTACACAGCAGTGTTTTTAAAGGTGAATTTCACAATTTATGAGACTATGTATTTTAGAAATTTATTTGGATATTTATTTAAACTGGTACTGTCATTTCATATAAATTTCAATTTGGCCAGGATTGAAACTTAGGTTATAGAATTTTCATTTCTAGAGTTTTTGTTAATGGTGGAAAAGTATAATATCAATGAGTAAGCTGTTTCTTTACAAGCAACCACTATTCTAGTTAGCAATAATCCTTGGACTTTTCAACCAAAAGGATATCTGTTAGAGAAGAAAATAGTAGTTTTTTGGCAGTTATGACTTCACTACTTCAGAATGTGACGCTTTAATAAACCACAGATTGATTTTATCTATCCAGTATCATTGGCTTAGAGCTGATGAAAATTTTCTGTAGCTCTTTTAACAAACTTAACTGTTAGCATTGCAAATTGTTCTCATTTTTCTGTATATTCTTATATCTTTAAAAGAGATTTTATAAAGAGTTTGAGTCTTTTAGTCATATGATATTTAAATTGGAACCATGATAGCTGTTACAAAAATATTCCATGACCTGAGAAAATTTCTTTTTGATCCATTTCCCATCAATATTCAGCTATGAAGGTTATATTTATATTTCTATAACTTCAGTGAGTCTTCCTGATATTTGAACTCCACATAGTCATTAATCATTATTCTTTTATGTACTTTTTTGTATCTGTGAGATTCATCCAAGTCACTGTATATAGCAGTAACTTGCTTATATATTTATTTTGAATCATAGAATTCTACTGGATAAAGATATCACCATTTGTTCATGCATTCTCATATTGGTAGATATTTTAATTTTTTTCTAGTTTAGGAGAAATCATGAATGAGGTTCCAATTAAGATTATTAAAGAAGTCCTTTCTCAAACACATGCAACCATTTTTTTCCCATTGTTCCACCTAGGAGTTGAATAGAATATTTTGTCTATTAAAATTTTTTATTATTATGTTTTTAGTTTTCTTTATATACTGCTGATATAATTTTTTAATCACTTATGTGATTTCTAAATATTTTTCTCTATCTGTATCATTCAAAGAACAGCATGTCTTAATTTGGTAATCCAGTTCATCAAGTTTTTCTCTTACAGATCATGTTTTTGATATTATATTCTATTCTCTTATTATTACATAATTTTAGATTCCACATTTATGTCAGTAATCCATCTTAAGTTAATTCTCATATAACAAACAGGGTATGGGTCAAAGTTAAATTGATTTCATATTGATACCTCATTTGTTGAAAAGACAATTCCTTCTCCAATAAATTTCATTTACACTCTTTAAAAAATAAAATTGCTATGTGTAAGTATATCTCTATATCTGTTCTGTCTAAAAACATTCTATCCTTTTGTGACTATGAGTTTTTAGTTACTGTAACTTTATAGAAAAATTTGAAGTCATATTAGTTCTCCATTGTATTCTTTTACAAAGTTGTTTGGCTATTCTAGTTCCTCTGCTTTTCTCCGTAAATTTTAAAATAAACTTGCCAGTCTTTACCAAAACAAACACACAAAACTTAATCAGGTTTTATTTAGAATCTCTTTGAGTCTATAGATCAATTAGCAGAGAACATCTATCATCTTAACAATATTCAAATTTCCAGTCTATGAATATTGCTTCATTTATTTAGAAACTCTTTTATTCTTTTGGAAATGTTTTATGGTATTTACTATTCAGGTCTTCCACTTTTTTTTCCTAAATTGATCTATATTTTATATTTTTAACAGCTTTATTAAAATATAATGTATATAGCATACATTTCAGCTGTTTAAATTGTACAATTCTGTGGGTTGACTTTCATGTCTTGATGGTGTTCTTTACAGCATGAAAGATTTTGCTATTGCTAAAAGTTAAATTTATTTTTCTCTGTTTGCTTGCTTATGCTTTTGGTGTTATACCAAAAAAATTGCCTAAACCAAGAACAGGAAGGTATACAACTATGTTTTCTTCTAGGGGTGTTGTAGTTTTAGCTCTTACTTTCAGGTCTTGGAATGCATTTTATTTTTTTTTAATTATTTATTTTTTACTTGAAGGATAATTGCTTTACAAAATTTTGTTGATTTCTGCCAAACATCAATGTGAATCAGTCATAGGTATATATATGTCCCCTCTCTTTTGAACTTCCTGAATACATTTTAAATTGATTTGTGTATTTGTTGTAAGGTCATAGTCTAACTCATTCTTTTGTGTATAGATATCCAATTGGCCCAACACCATTTGTTAAAAAAAATGAGTATTAAGGATAAATGATATATTTCTACAGATAAAGTTAGCCCATGGTTTTTATAATAGTGAAAAACTCAGTGAATTTCTACAATTGGTCAGGCAGTGTACTAATCCCTGGAATGAACTGATGAATAAGACAGACATGTTATCTTATGGTGCAGTTCTAAAAAAGGGTGCTAGATGTCATGCCTGAATATTTAAAATATATATACTGAAAGTTAGAAATCAGATATGTTAGAAATGTTGCATATGCATGCTTAGTATTCATTTCAGAATTCTTTCACCAGTTTTTGAGATAAATTTTGCATAAATTTTGTAATCTCGTAAAATTCATGCTATTGGACACAAAATTTAATATTTATTTTTGTAATTTGATTCCTTTAACTCATCAAAATATTTCATAAGAGGAAAAATGTTCACCAAGCCTTATGAGATTATTTTAGAACTGTGGAAAGCTTGTTTTTACCCTGGAGAAACAGGAAGTCATGCGTGCCCAAGAGTAAACAAACTCCACAAGACAATTTAAATTTTGTCTGAAACTGAGAATCCACAAGATTTGGCTTGATTCTAAACATAGAGAAACGTTATTGCTTCTTTCCTTATTACCATTCTGACTAGCCCCCTACCTCTACATGATTACTAACCACAATCAAATGCTTTGTTCAACCTAACTTGAAAGTGTTCAACTTATATTGCTGTTCAGTTGCTAAGTCATGTCCGGCTCTTTGTGATCCCATGAACTGCAGCACACCAGGCTTCCCTGTCCTTCACTGTCTCCTGAGATTGCTCAGACTCAGGTCCATTGAGTCAGTGATGCCATCCAGCATCTCATCATCTGTTGCCCACTCTCCTCTTGCTCTCAGTCTTTCCCAGCAGTGTCTTTTCCAATAAGTTGGTCCTTTGCATCAGGTGGCCAAAGTATTGGAGACTCAGTATCAGTCCTTCCAATGAATATTCACAGTTGATTTCCTTCAGGATTGACTATTTTGATCTCCATGCTGTCCAAGGGACTCTCAAAGAGTCTTCTCCAGCACTGCAGTTCAAAAGCATCAGTTCTTTGGCACTCAGCCTTCTTTTATGGTCCAACTCTCACAGCCATACATTACTACTGGAAAAATCATAGCTTTGACTATATGGACCTTTGTCATCAAAGTGATGTCTCTGCTATTTAATATGCTATCTAGGTTTGTCATAGTTTTTCCTCCAAGGAGCAAGAATCTTTTAACTTTGTGTCTGCAGTCACTGTCTGCAGTGATTTTGGAGCCCAGGAAGATGAAATCTGATAGTTTTCACTTTTTCTGCATCTATTTGCCATGAAGTGATGGGACCTGATGCCATGATCTTGGTTTTTTGAATGTTGAGTTTAAAGCCTACTTTTTCACTCTCCTCTTTCACCTTCATCAAGAGACTCTTTAGTTCTTCTTCACTTTCTGCTATTTACCTTCTAAAGGATTGTTGTTCACTGCACTTCCCTGGTGGCTCAGATGGTAAAGAATCTGCATGCATTGCAGGAGATCTGAGTTCTATCCCTGGGTGGGGAAGATGCCCTGGTTAAGGGCATGACAACCCACTCCAGTATTCTCACCTGGAGATTCCCATGGAGAGAGAAGTCCGGTGGGGTATGGTCCATAGGATCACACAGTGGGACATGACTGACATGACTTAGTGCATACACATGGAAGTATGTTTTTTGTTGTTTTAGTTTTCTTTAGGGATATAAAAGAGGAAGTAAGAAGACAAGCACAAAAGAAGGCAGATGTGAGAGAGTTGCCACATGAAAGGCTGTGCTGACATTTAGGTAATTGAGACTTTTAACGACTTACTCCCACTCCAGTGATAGATGTTTATTTCTTGCTCAGCCAAACATTTTTCTGGCAGAGAGGACTGGACAATGGTGTGAATTCCTTCAGTAGCAAAAGTCCTATATTGTAAATTCACAGCTATTTTTGGAAAATTTTATGTTTACTTTCATATCAACTTATTTATTTATGGACTTGTGCATATAAGTATTACCTGTAAATAATTACATAAATGGGGAACTAGAAATTCCATGCATTTTCCCGTAATTCTTATCATTTTTCTTTTACCCATCAAAAATTATTACATTATATTAAAAAATAGAACAAAGTCCTGATTTGAGGTCAATAAGTTATTAATGGGCTTCCCTTGTGGATTGAAGGGGATTCAAGATTGAAGGCAGGAGAAGGGGATGACTCAGGATGAGATGGTTGGATGGCATCACCAACTTGATTGATAGAGTTTGAGCAAGCTCTGAGAGTTGGTGATGGGCAGGGAAGCCTGGCGTGCAGCAGTCCATGGGGTCACAGAGAGTCGGACATGACTGAGCGAATGAACTGAACTGAAGTTATTAATTATCTTTAATCTCACGTTTTAAGACTCTTTATTTCTCTGACTAAGTGGATATCTGGCTTTTTTCCTAGGGGTTCCTTCCCCCTGCAGCCCTATCAAACAGTGACTTCCGATTTATTACTCCTTCTTGCTTGTTTGTGTCCTTTGATTATTTGTGACTCACCACTAGCTTTTCCTCCTTTCTTCCTTCTTGTCATACTAATGTCCTGAACACCTAAGTATTCTCTACTTAGCAAAGATATTAGTATCTGTGTCACAGTATCCCTCTTCACACAACTTTGCGCTTTCCATTCAACCCTCTACTGTTATTCTGACTGATTTCAACCTAACTCGCCATTTAATTCTCTGCTCTCTTAGTTCGTTAGTGGCTCAAGTACCTCTGTCTCAGGGGTTCCTTATCCTCAGTAGACTGTGAGTCCAGCACATTCTCTCTGTGTCAGCCTCCTCTTATCTCCACTGTGCGCAGTGTGTGCCTGTGTTGTGTGAGTCCGCTTAGAGTTATCATCAATATGATAAATGATGGCAATTATTGTTTTTCTTCCTTGATATGCTTTCATTCTGAAACACTGATATGGAAAATATCCAATCCTAGATGAACCCGAACAGCTGAATTCTC
This sequence comes from Cervus canadensis, assembly GCF_019320065.1. Classification (NCBI taxonomy): domain Eukaryota; kingdom Metazoa; phylum Chordata; class Mammalia; order Artiodactyla; family Cervidae; genus Cervus; species Cervus canadensis. The sequence goes on along the minus strand of NC_057410.1, from coordinate 35,172,681 downwards.
TGCACTGTTTCTGATTTCCTAAGCATCCCTGAAGAAAAATGTCTATTTGAGACTATTTTTCAGTAAATATTTGAGAATACATGAGAACATTCAATATATGTTTGAGCAACTAATTTCTACCAGGCATGGATACAGGTATCGGAGTACACATGGTAAACAAGAAAATAAAGTGTATCTCAAGTGTGCATCCACGCAGGCTCAGTTGTGTCAAACTCATTGCTAGCCCATGGCCAAACTCCTCTGTCCATGGAATTTTCCAAGCAAGAATATTAGAGTGGGTTGCCATTTCCTTCTCCAGGGGATCTTCCTGAGCCAGGGATGCAACCCACATCTCTTATGTCTCCTACATTGGCAGAAGGATTCTTTACCACTGAGCCAACTGGCGCTCCCCATCTCAAGTATAAATACACTAAATTCTATAACCTACACATGAATCTGAGAAAGAGAGAAAACAGCAACAAGACAGTGGAAGGATTAGCACTACCAGATGTTGGAGTATCATATAAAGCCAAGTTTATCTCATTTACTCTGACCCATCTCCTAGAGCCTCTAATTTCCTAAATATCTTGACACTGTGTGAGCCATTCCATTCCAGTATAGTATACGATGAGTTTGTGCACATGAACCTTTATTCTGTTTGTATGTGTATATTTGTGTGTCTCTGTGTGTGTAAGGGCAGAAGTACAGAAAAATGTTAATAGTATTTTGTATAAGTTTTGAAATGATACCTTATTTTATTTGTTCTTTACATTTTTTCACAATTTTCTGTGCTTTCTAAATATTCTGTAGCAATTAAGTACTACTTTTCTTAGTAAAAATAAATAGCTTTCAACTATGTGAAACTAAGCTATAAGAACTAGAAAGTATTTGGGTGATTTTAGACATAAGCATAATATACTGTTGTGGGCTTTGTCATTCCCTTGATGGTGATAACAACAACAATAACAAAAAAACAAATTATGCAGGAGATTTGTAGCGATATGAAACCTTCACTATTCAAACTGAAGAACAAACCAATTCAAGATTGATCGAATTCAGTAATCTTAATCAATGAGTAGTTAACCATCCTATGGTCATAGAGATTGAAAAATTGAGTATGTATATATTTTAAAAATAGTAACTCTATATTTCACATAATTAGAGAGTCTATACCCAAAGAGTATGCAACACTAGGCTATTAACATATTTTTAATAGGCTACCTGCATATTTACATAAGATTATCATTCTTTAAGTCCAATCTTAATTTGGTAAAAATTTACCACTCTTTCATATATAGTTGAAACATCTTAATGTTGGCTTTGTGAAATTAAATTTAAAAATAATAATCTTCTTAGAAATACTTACAATATCTATGTTTATCAGTGATATTGACTGGTAGTTTTCTTTTTTGTATGGAAATACAAAAAAACCTCGAAGAGCCAAAGCAATCTTGAGAAAGAAGAATGGAACTGGAGGAATCAACCTGTCTGACTTCAGACTATACTACAAAGCTACAGTCATCAAGACAGTATGGTACTGGCACAAAGACAGAAATATAGCTCAATGGAACAAAATAGAAAGCCTAGAGATAAATCCATGCTTCTATGAACACCTTAACTTTGACAAAGAAGGCAAAAATATACAAAGGAGAAAAGACAATCTCTTTAACAAGTGGTGCTGGAAAAATTGGTCAACTAACTGGTAAAAGAATGAAACTAGAACACTTTCTAACACCCACACAAAAGTAAACTCAAAATGGATTCAAGACCTAAATGTAAAACCAGAAACTTTCTAACTCCTAGAGGAAAACATAGGCAAAACACTTTCTGACATAAATCACAGCAGGATCCTCTATGACCCACCTCCCAGAATATTGGAAATAAAAGCAAAAATAAACAAATGGGACCTAATTAAACTTAAAATCTTTTGCACAACAAAGGAAACTACAAGCAAGGTGAAAACACAGCCTTCAGAATGGGAGAAAATAACAGCAAACAAAGCAACTGACAAAGAATTAATCTCAAAAATATACAAGCAGCTCATGCAGCTCAATACCAGAAAAATAAGTGAACCCAATCAAAAAAAAAGGGCCAAAGAACTAAACAGACATTTCTCCAAAGAGGACATACAGATGGCTAACAAACACATGAAAAGATGCTCACCATCACTCATTATCAGAGAAATGCAAATTGAAACCACAGTGAGGTACTATCTCGCACTGGTCAGAATGATTGCTATCAAAAAGTCTACAAACAATGCTGTAGAGAGTGTGGGGAAAAGGGGACCCTCTTACTCTGTTGGTGGGAATGCAAACTAGTACAGCCACTATGGAGAACAGTGGAGATTCCTTAAAAACCTGGAAACAGAACTGCCATATGACCCAGCAACCCCACTGCTGGGCATACACACTGAGGAAACCAGATCTGAAAGAGACATGTGCACCCCAGTGTTCAGTGCAGCACCATTTACAATAGCTAGGATATGGAAGCAGCCTAGATGTTCATCGATAGATGAATGGATAAGAAAGTTGTGGTACATATACCCAATTCGATGTGTGTATATTACTCTGCTATTAAAAAGAACACATTGAGTCAGTTCTAATGAGGTGGATGAAACCGGAGCCTATTATACAGAGTGAAGTGAGTCAGAAAGAAAAGCACCAATACAGTATATTAATGCATATATATGGAATTTAGAAAGATGGTAATGAAGACCCTATATGTGAGACAGCAAAAGAGACACAAAGAACAGATTTTTGGACTCTGGGGGAGAAGGCGAGGGTGGGATGATTTGAGAGAATAGCATTGAAAATGTATGTTACCGTATGTGAAATAGGTGACCAATCCAAGTTCAATCCATGAAACAGGGCACTCAAAGCCAGTGCACTGGGACAACCCAGAGAGATGGGAAGGGGTGGGGACATTCGGGATGGGTGACAAATGTACACCCATGGCTGATTCATGTCAATGTATGGCAAAGACCACAATATTGTAAAGTAATTGGCCTCTAATTAAAATAAATAAATTTTTTAAAAAAGAAATACTTATGACAGAGCCTGCGTATACACGCAATGCAAATTAGCCAATTGCTTTAGTTTTGATTACCCTACAGGCCCCTAAATATTATTTTTCACTATGAACAGCAACTGTTTTGTACAGCTTAAACAAATGTATTATTATTTCTATCCTGTTGCAGCCTAAAATAATGAAGCACTTTATACAACAAAATCATAGCAGCATAGTTTGAAGCACTGGGGAATAAAAATGATTTTGCCAACATAACTTTGACAGTTGAAGACTCAATGTTATTACAGTCTTCCTGCAATTCTGTGGGCTGTATACTGGAGTTTATCATTGTTTGACATCTGTTTTACCTTCTTCAGTTCCTTCCTTCACATATATCACATTGCCTTGTAGCAAATTAAAATGATAATTTTGAACTCATGTTTGCACATAGATACCATGTCCACTGGGCTTCCCAGGTGGCACAAGTGGTAAAGAATCTGCTTACCAATGCAGGAGATACAACAGGTGCAGGTTCAAACCCTGAATTAGGAAGATCCCCTGGAGTAGGAACTGGCAACCCACTGCAGTATTCTTGCCTGGAAAGTTCCATGGACAAGAGGAGCCTGGGAGGCTACAACCCATGGGATTTCAAAAAGTCAGCCATGACAGCATTAATGCACCATGTCCATTATTTAGAGAGATATAGTGAATTCTCTTGTATAATGTATTATTGAAGCATTATCAGCTACTAACATCTAACTCTTTGCTTCATCTACTTAAAAGAAATATACAGTACTTGCTGGCATTAGTCATAAATGTAATGGAATTCCTGACTTCAATTATGATTTATCATTATCTCAAGAAAACAGATGAGTAGGCAAGAAAACAGTTTCTTTGTCATCGATGTGTTGTAACATTTCTAAATGCAATTTGGCAAAAAGAGAATAGAATAGCATAAAATTTCAGTACAGGAAACTTGGCTGATACTGTCAGAACAGAGCTATACTTGAGGGTCAGTAACTTTAAAGTTTGATATTATGACTATACAGTGGAAGTGAGAAATAGATTTAAGGGACTAGATCTGATAGAAAGAGTGTCTGATGAACTGTGGATGGAGGTATGTGACATTGTACAGGAGACAGGAATCAAGACTATCCCCAAGAAAAAGAAATGCAAAAAAACAAAATGACTGTCTGAGGAGACCTTACAAATAGTTGTGAAAAGAATGGAAGCAAAAAGCAAAGGAGAAAAGGAAAGATATGCCCAATTAAATGCAGAATTTCAAAGAATAGCAAGGAGAGATAAGAAAGCCTTCTTTAGCGATCAATGCAAAGAAATAGAGGAAAACAATAGAAAGGGAAAGACTAGAGATCCCTTCAAGAAAATTAGAAATACCAAGGGAACATTTCATGCAAAGATGGGCTCAATAAAGGACAGAAACGTTATGGATCTAACAGAAGCAGAAGATATTAAGAAGAGGTGGCAAGAATACACAGAAGAACTGTACAAAAAAGATCTTCATGACCCAGATAATCACGATGGTGTGATCACTCACCTGGAGCCAGACATCCTGGAATGTGAAGTCAACTGGGCCTTAGAAAGCATCACTACGAACAAAGCTAGTGGAGGTGATGGAATTCCAGTTGAGATATTTCAAATCCTGAAAGATGACACTGTGAAAGTGCTACACTAAATATGCCAGCAAATTTGGAAAACTCAGCAGTGGCCACAGGACTGGAAAAGGTCAGTTTTCATTCCAGTCCCAAAGAAAGGCAATGCCAGAGAATGCTCAAACTACCACACAATTGCACTCATCTCACACATTAGTAAAGTAATGCTTAAAATTCTCCAAGCCAGGCTTTAGCAATATATGAACCATGAACTTCCAGGTGTTCAAGCTGGTTTTACAAAAGGCAGAGGAACCAGAGATAAAATTGCCATCATCCGATGGATCATCAAAAAACAAAGAGAGTTCTAGAAATACATCTATTTCTGCTTTATTAACTATGCCAAAGCCTTTGACTGTGTGGATCACAATAAACTATGGAAAATTCTGAAAGAGATGGGCATACCAGACCACCTAACCTGCCTCTTGAGAAACCTGTATGCAGGTCAGGAAGCAACAGTTAGAAATGGACATAGAACAACGTACTGGTTCCAAATAGGAAAAGGAGTACGTCAAGGCTGTATATTGTCACCCTGATTATTTAACTTATATGCAGAGTACATCATGAGAAACGCTGGGCTGGAGGAAGCACAAGCTGGAATCAAGATTGCCAGGAGAAGTATCAATAACCTCAGATATGCAGACGACACCATCCTTATGGCAGAAAGTGAAGAGGAACTAAAAAGCCTCTTGATGAAAGTGAAAGAGGAGAGTGAAAAAGTTGGCTTAAAGCTCAACATTCAGAAAACTAAGATCATGGCATCCAGTCCCATCACTTCATGGCAGATAGATGGGGAATCAGTGGTAACCATGGCTGTCTTTATTTTTCTGGGCTCCAAAATCACTGAAGGTGGTGATTGCAGCAATGAAATTAAAAGATGCTTACTCATTGGAAGGAAAGTTATGACCAACCTAGACAGCATATTAAAAAGCAGAGACCTTAATTTGCCGGCAAAGGTCTGTCTAGTCAAGGCTATGTTTTTTCCAGTAGTCATATATGAATGTGATAGTTGGACTATAAAGAAAGCTGAACACCAAAGAATTGATGCTTTTAAACTGTGGCTTTGGAGAGACCTCTTGAGAGTCCCTTGGACTGCAAGTAGATCCAATCAGTCCATCGTAAAGGAGGTCAGTCCTGGGTGTTCATTGGAAGGACTGATGTTGAAGCTGAAATTCCAATACTTTGGCCACCTGATGTGAAGAACTGACTTGTTTGAAAAGACCCTGATGCTGGGCAAGATTGAGGACATGAGGAGAAGGGGACAACAGAGCATGAGATGGTTGGATGGCATCACCAACTCAATGGCCATGAGTTTGGGTAAACTCTGGGTGTTGGTGATGGACAGGGAGGCCTGGCATGCTGCAGTTCATGGGGCCACAAAGAGTGTATACGACTGAGTGACTGAACTGAACTGAATAAGGAACCCACTTCAGACCTAAAAACACATGTACACTGGAAGTGAGAGAATGGAAAAATATACTCCATGCAAATGGGAAGCAAAAGAAAGCTGGAGTAGCAATCCTCATATCAGACAATATATACCTTGTAGAAGATTACAATAGATAAGGAAGGACACTACATGATGATCAAGGGATCAATCCAAGAGGAAGTCATAACAATTGTAAATATCTATGCACCCAACATAGGAGCAGCTCAATACATAAGGCCAACACTAACAGACTAAAAGGAGAAAATGACAGTAACACAATAATAGCTGGAGATTTTAACACCCCACTCACACCAGTGGACAGATCATCAAAACAGAAAATTAATAAGGAAATGCAAGTCTTAAATGATACATTAGATGAGATGGATCTCATTGATATCTTCAGGACATTGTATCCAAATGCAGAAGAATATACCTTCTCCTCAATTGCACACGGAACATTCTCCAGGATAGACCCCATCTTGGGTCATAAATCAAACCTCAGTAAATTTAAGAAAATTGAAATCATATCAATCATCTCTGACCACAATGCTATGAGACTAGATATCAATTACAGTAGAAAAACTGTAAGAAACACAAACACATAGAGATTAAACAACACGTTTCTAAATAACCAACAGGTTACTGAAGAAATCAAAAGGGAAATAAAAAAATTTCTAGAAACAAATGACAATGAAAACATGACAACTCAAAACCTATGTGATGCAGCAAAAGCAGGTCTATCAGGGAAGTTTATAGCAATACAGTCCTACCTCAAGAAACAAGAAAAAATTCGAATAGACAACCCAACTTTACAAATAAAACAACTGGAAAAAGAAGAACAAAAAACTGTCCAAAATTAGTAGAAGGAAAGAAATCATTAAGGTCAGAGCAGGAAAAAATGAAAAAGAAATGAAAAAAAAAATAGTAAAGGTTAATAAAAACTAAAAGCTTGTTCTTTGAGAAGATAAACAAAATTGACAAACCTTTAGCCAGACTCATCATGAAAAAAAAGAAGAATCAAATCAACACAATTAGAAATGAAAAAAGGAGAGGTTACAACAGACAATGCAGAAATACAAAGGATTATAAAAGACTATTATGAACAACTATATGGTAATAAATGGATAACCTGGAAGAAATGGACAGATTCTTAAAAAGTTAAATCTTCCATGCCTGAACCAGTAATAAATAGAAATTATGAACAACTCTACTACAAGCTCTGAAATTGAAGCTGTGATCAAAATCTCCCAAAGAACAAAAGCCCAGGACCAGATGGCTTCACAGGAGAATTCTATCAAATGTTTATAGAAGAGCTAATGCCTATCCTTCTAAAACTCTTTCAAAAAATTTCAGAGGAAGGAACACTTCCAAACTCATTCTACAAGGCCACCATCAGCCTAATACCAAAACCAGACTAAGACAACACACACACACACACACAAAACTACAGGCCAATATCACCGATGAACATAGATGCAAAAACCCTCAACAAAATTTAGCAAACAGAATTCAGCAACACACAAAAAAGCTCATACACAATAATCAAGTTGTGTTTATTCCAGGGATGTAAGGATCCTTCAATATATGGAAATCAATCAATGTGATATGCCATATTAACAAACTGAAGGATAAAAACCATATGGTCATCTGAATATATTTAGAAAAAAACCTTTGACAAAATTCTGCACCCATTTATGATTAAAATCTTCAAAATATAGACTTAGAAGGAACGTACCTCAACATAGTAAAGGCCATATATGATAAGCCTACAGCAAACATTATTCTCAATGGTGAAAAACTGAAGGCATTCCCGCTAAGATCAGGAACAAGACAAGGGTGTCCACTTTCACCACTATTATTCAACGTAATTCTTGAAGTCCTAGCTACAGCAATCAAAGAAGCAATAAAAAGAATCCAGATAGAAAAAGAAGTAAAGTTCTCACTGTTTGCAGATGACATGATACTGTATATAGAAAACCCTAAAGAGTGTCAGAAAATTACTATAGCTAATCAGTGAATTTAACAAAGTTGCAGGATATAAAATCAATACACAGAAATCACTTGCATTTCTACATACTAACAATGAAAAACCAGAGAAATTGAAGAATCAGTCCCATTCGCCATTGCAACAAAAAGAATAAAATATCTTTACCTAAGGAGACAAAAGAACTATACACAGAAAATGATAAGACACTAATGAATGAAATCAAAGATGACATAAACAGATGGCGAGTTCTTGGGTAGGAAGAATAAATATTGTGAAAATGACTATAATGCCAAACACAGTCTACAGATCCAATGTGATCCCTATCAAATTACCAGTGGCATTTTTCACAGAACTAGAACAAAAATTTTCACAATTCATATGGAAACACAAAAGATCCCAAATAGCCAAAGCAATCTTGAGAAAGAAGAATGGAGCTGGAGGAATCAAACCTTCCTGACTTCAGATTATACTACAAAGCTATAGTCATCAAGACAGTATGGTACCAGCACAAAAACAGAAATATAGACCAATGGAACAAGATAGAAAGCCCAGAAATAAACCCATGCACCTATGGGTACCTTATTTTTGACAAAGGTGGCAAGAATATACAATGGGCAAAGACAGCCTCTTCAATAAATGGTGCTGGGAAAACTGGACAGCTGCATGTAAAAGAATGAAATTAGAACACTTCCTAACACCATACACAAAGATAAACCCAAAATGGATTAAAGACCTAAATGTAGGATCAGAAGCTATAAAACTCTTAGAGGGAAGTATAGACAGAACACTCGATGACGTAAATCAAAGCAAGATCCTCTATGACCCACCTCCTAGAGTAATGGAAATAAAAACAAAAGTACACAAGTGGGACCTGATTAAACTTAAAAGCTTTTGCACAGCAAAGGAAACTATAAGCAAGGTGAATAGACAACCCTCAGAATGGGAGAATATAATAGCAAATGAAACAACTGACAAAGGATTAATTTCCAAAATATACAAACAGCTCATAAAACTCAATGCCAGATAAACAAACAACCAATCAAAAAGTTCGACAAAGACTTAAACAGACATTTCTCCAAAGAAGACATACAGATAACTAACAAACACACAAAAAGATGCTCAACATCACTCCTTATTAGAGAAATGCAAATCAATACTACAATGAGATCACCTCACACTAGTCAGAATGGCCATCATCAAAAAGTCTATAAGCAATAAATGCGAGAGAGGGTGTGGAGAAAAGGGAATGCTCTTGCACTGTTAGTGGGAATGTAAATTGATACAGCCACTATGGAAGATGGTATGGAGATTCCTTAAACAACTAGGAATAAAACCACCATATGACCTGGCAATCCCACTCTTAGGCATATACCCTAAGGAAACCAAAATGGAAAAAGACACATGAATCCCATTGTTCATTGCAGCACTATTTACAATAGCTAGAACATGGAAGCAACCTAGATGTCCATTGACAGATGAATGGATAAAGAAGTGGTGGTACATGTACACAATGGAATATTACTCAACCACAAAAAGGAAAGCATTTGAGTCAGTTCTAATGAGGTGGATGAACCTAGAACCTATTATACAGAGTGAAGTAAGTCAGAAAGAGAAAGATAAATATAGTATTCTAATGCATATATTTGGAATCTAGAAAATGGTACTGAGGAATTTATTTTCAGGGCAGCAATGGAGAAACATAGAAAATAGACGTATGGACATAGGGAGAGGGGAGAAGAGGGTGAGATGTATGGAAAGAGTAACATGGAAACTGACATTGGTGGTTTAGTCCCTAAGTCTTGTCCGACTCTTGCGATCCTATGGACTGTAGCCTGCTAGGCTCCTTTGTCCATGGGATTCTCCAGGCAAGAATAGTGGAGTGGGTTCCTATTTCCTTCTCCAGAGGATCTTCCTGACCCAGGGATTGAACCCAGGTCTCCTACATTGCAGCCAGATTCTTTACTGACTGAGTTGTGAGGGAAGCCCCTTACATTACCATATGTAAAATCGATAGCCAATGGGAATTTTCTGTATGGCTCAGGAAACTCAAACAGGGGCTCCATAGCAACCTAGAGGGGTGGGGTGGGGAGGGAGATGGGAGGGAGGTTCAAAAGGGAGGGGAGATATGTATACCCATAGCTGATTCATATTGAGGTTTGACAGAAAACAACAATAATTCTGTAATGCAATTATCCTTTAGTAAAAAATACAAATTTAAAAAAAATGGGCAGAGGACCCAAATAGACATTTTTTCCCAAAGAAGACATACAGATGCCCTACAGAAACATAAGAATATGCTGAACATCACAAATAATGAGGGAAATGGGCATCAAAAACACAATGAGATATCCTCTCATACATATTAGGATATCTTCTATAAAGACAGTTAACAAGTCTTTTTTTTTTATTCCCTCCCAAGGTCACAGGAAGAAATTAGGATTTTTTTTTTTTATTAGTTGGAGGCTAATTACTTTACAATATTGTAGTGGTTTTTGCCATACATTGACATGAATCAGCCATGGATTTACATGTGTTCCCCATCCCGATCCCCGCTCCCGCCTCCCTCCCCATCCGATCCCTCTGGGTCTTCCCAGTGCACCAGCCCTGAGCACTTGTATAAAGACATTTAACAAGTCTTGAGGGTGTGAAGAAAAGGGAGCTCTTTTGCACGATTGGTGTGAAAGCAAATTAGTATAATTATTATGGAAAATAATATGGAGTTTCCTCAGAAGATAAAAAATTGAATTATAAAGACTACATCTATTTCAAGAGGACATATATGTTGATTCTGATCAATGGAACAAGAACTGTTCCATGTGTACATGGTGAACTAAACTCTGAAAAGGGCATTAAGAACACACCATGGGAAAAGAACAGTTGCTTCCATAAATGGTATTGAAGCATTTAACAATTTGACAAATGGGCTATATCTATAAAACACTAGTTTTCATGCATTTGAAAACAGTTCAAGCCTGTGATTCCTGAGTAAACATTTCGGAGTCTGAATACTTTCTTGCAAATTTACTTAGTAATGCAAAGTTTAAAGTTCCTTAGGAAGGTCCTGGCCATAGTTTAGTTTATGGCTGTTTTAGCTGCCCTGCTAATTCTGTTCTGAGGATGCTATCTGAGACATTTAGTTGACATTTCTACTCTCCTTTTTGGGAATTCAAACTCTTCTGAGCCCTCTGTGAGTCCTGGAAATACTTCAACTGCTTTTCAAGGTGGTTCTTTTTCTGGCTTTAGATTTTTTTCCCCTCAAATGTATATTGTTGAGTACTCTGCCAATAACTTGCTAGGATTTCTCTGCCTTTTTCTGTAATTCTTTCTCTGAAGCCTTCTCCTTTTAGACACTTTGGTCCCTGTGAAATGTGATTGGTCACTCAAGCCAGCAAGAATGCCTCACTGTTTGTCCTACTGTTTCCCTACATTTCATCATGAAAATTTAATGGAAGCAATAAGCTGGTGTAATCATATGGATCGCTTTTTTTGTTTCTATTTATTCAGGAATCACAGGCCTGTACTGCCTGTTGTCAAATGCATGAAAATAAGTGTCTTATAGATTTAACCCATTTTTCAAATTGTTAATTGAGGGAGTGTTTTCCCATCTTGGCTAGAAACAAAAAAAAATTTTATTTGGGATATTTTACAATTTTGATTTTCAGTTGAAGAATTTTTCTGAAGCTGAATATTGTATTAATGCAATTCCATATGATTTTTAATCTGAAGCCTATGTGTTTGTCAGATTAAATAGAAAAAATATCTTAGGAGTGGGATTTGGAAGAATGCAATTTTAGTTTTTTTCAAGTATACATACTTTTTGGTCTTTTGTATGTCTCAAACATGAGTAAGAATAAACTATTTTTATGAAATGAATGTTTTTGTCCCTCTAAAATTCATATGTTGAAGCACTAACCCCAAGTGTGATGGTATTTGGAGCCATGATTTTGAGGGGATAATTAGAGTCAGATGAGGTCATGAGAGTGGTGTTCTCATGATGAGATAAGCATCCTCGTAAAAAGAAAAACCAGAGAGCTTGCTCACCCTGTCCCTGTGTAAACACAAAGAGGTCATATGAACACACAATGAAATGGTAGCTACCTATAAGCCAAGAGAGGAGGCCTTAGAATGAAATCTACTCTGTCCACACCTTAATCTTGAATTTTCTAGCCTCTATAATTGTGAAACATGCTTAAAAAAGATTAGGGTATGCAGTCTACGGTATTTTGTTAAGGCAGCCCAAGCTAACGAACACAACTATTAATACGAAAATTTACATAAATAAAATTGAAACTTTTTCTATCAGGAACATATTAGAATGAGATTAACAGATTTGAAGCACAAAAATATCCCATGTATTTAGATGAGGTAGGTGTATTTGTGTGTTTGTGTGTGTTTTAAATGGGAATTAATCCTTCCCTGAGCAATGAGAAGTGAATTCTGGATCTGCCATTTTTTAGTAGAAAATGTTGTTCAAGTGAGTTAGGCTTTAGAATTTTTGGCTATATGAACTGAATCCTGACACTGTCATACATCAGTTGCAAGATCATGTATAAGTTAAAGTCTCTCATCTGTTAAAATGAAAAAATAATAGTAGTTTTTAATCACATAAGTTTTTTTGAGTATTTAAATTGAAAATAAGGCACTTAATATTCAGTTCAGTTCAATTCAGTCGCTCTGTCATGTCCGACTCTTTGCGACCCCATGGACTGCAGCATGCCAGGCTTTCCTGTTCATCACCAACTCCCGGAGCTTACTCAAACTCACTTCCATTGAGTTGGTGATGCCATCCAACCAACTCATCCTCTGTCATCCCCTTATCCTCCCGCCTTCAATCTTTCCCAACATCAGGGTCTTTTCCAATGAGTCAGATCTTCACATCAGGTGGCCAAAGTATTGGAGTTTCAGCTTCAGCATCAGTCCTTCCAATGAATATTCAGGGCTGATTTCCTTTAGGATGGACTGGTTGGATCTCTTTGCAGTCCAAGGGACTGTCAAGAGTCTTCTCCAACACCAAAGTTTGAAAATAAAACACTTAATATTAGACATATTAATTTATCAATGATTTTAGTGATTATTTGTATCACTACTATGCTTCTGTGGACAAAGTAAGTTATATAACCTGTCCAAATTTTTTTTTAATCTCTAAAACTGATAAGCATTCTTATCTTTAAAAAGTCAAGAAAAAAGGAGATTGTACTAATTAATATGATTTGATTCAGAGTATGTTAATAAGTTTTATTTTAATTAAAATGCTTATAACTAGTTCTCTTTTTGATAATTTAGAATTAACTTTATTGTTCCAAAATATTCTCATCAAAAGTTCTTTAATGTGTGTGTGTGTGTTTGTGTGTGTGTGTGTGTGTATAGTATTTTTCCCTAGGAACATACCATTTCTTGTTTCCTTAGAGATGCAATATAAAAATTAGCTGTATTTCAATACATTAATTTTTCATCCTGGTGAAAAAACTGACAGTAAATAGAAGTATTATTTAAAGATCACAAGGGTAGGCCATTTGGAGTTGTGTAGGTTTTTGCATCAGAATTTTTGTGGGACCACTACATGAGTCCACACTAGACCAAAAAACATAAAGGTCACATCAAAGTTATATTCCTTTTAGCAGAAGAATCACTGGCATATAATGTGAAAAATGAATGATTCTTGTTTAAATTAAAGTAAGTGGAAATTTCCCTAGTATCAATTTTAGTTAACAAGATACCATTCTCCAAAAATGGTGAACTAACATTATTTCTAATGATGGAAATAATCAAAATTTTAAGTTCAACTAATAGGACAGAATAACAATCATGTATTGGTTTTCTGAATTTCAGCAGTCTATTAAATTTGTAGTTTGAAGTTGTTTAGAGTAGCTTTCATGAACTAATATACTGCTAAACCAAACTGTGTATCAGTTTGGTTTATATAATATATATATTATAATTATATAATAGATATAATAGATATAATTCTAAAAGCATCATTTACAGTATATTTAACTTAATTTTGAAACAATTGTAGTGCAGTGGGAAGGAATGATACAGAAAAAATATCATGTATTCTTTCCCCAGTTTTTCCCAATGATATCTTGCGAAACAATAGGACAATACAGAACCAGTGTATTGACAGTGATACAGTCATGATTCAGAATATTTTCATTAGCATGAGGATCCTTCACATTGGTTCTTTTAGAACCACTTACTTCTCTCCCACCTCCATCCCTCCTTCTTCCCTAGTAACCAGCAATATGTTCTCCATTTCTATAAATTTGTCATTTCAGGAATTTTATATGAATGGACTTGTACAGTATGTAAACCTATAGAGATTAATTCAGCATAAGTCTATGGAGAGCTGTCTAGGTTCCTCCCTTTTTATTGTTGAATGGTACTGCCTGATACTGAGTTTCCACAGTTCATTCAACCATCCCGTCATTGAAGGACATCTGGATTTTTGTTAAATTTGGGCTATTGTGAATAATGCTGCTGTAAACGTTTGTGTTAGGTTTTTGTGTGAATGCAAGTGTTTATTTCTCCAGGATAGGTATGCACATTTCAAGGTACTTTGGCAATTGCATGTTTTATTTTAAAAAAAAAAAAAAGAATGAATTTATTACTTTACACCCCCATCAGCAATGAATAAAAGATCCAGTCTGTCTTCATTCTGACCAGCATTTGGTATTTTCATTATTTTTTGTTTAAATCATTGTGATTCATGAGTTGTGATTACTCATTGCCCCTTTAAGTTGAGTTTCACTCTTGACTAAGATGTGGAACATCTTTTCAAGCAGTTCTTTACTATCTGAATGTTTCTTGTGGTAAAAAAGCTCTTTATATCTTTCCCTTTTTTCCAGTTGGATTGTTTGATTTTTTTTTTTTTTATTGCTCAAGTTTCAGAGTTCTTATGTATTCTAGATACTAGTCCTTTGTCAGACATGTGTTTTATAAATACTTTTTCCTCTTCTGTATCTTTTCATTTCTGTAACAGGAACTTTTGTGCATCAGAAGTTTTTAATTTTGATAAAGTTCAATTTAAAAACTTCTAATTTTATGTACTATTATGCTTTGATGTCATGTATAAGAATTCTTTCACTAGATCTTAATGCCAAAGCTTTTCTCTTATGCTTTTTTATACTTTATAACTTTACACTTTCCATTTGTCTGCCATCTATTTTGAATTTGTTGATACATAAAGTATGAAGCATTTAATTCCCTGGACATTTCTGTCTATGCTCCCTTCCCTGTATATATTTCATTTATTTATTTGTTTTGATTGCTTAGTTATTCCAATTTTAAGAAAAGAATAGTAGTAGTAAAACACAGACTATGACTATGGATCATTAAATACATAATTGAAAAGCTTATATATATTTTTATATTTATATTTCATATATTATATTTTAAATATATATTGCTTTTCAGCAAAATTTTAAATATTTGAGGTCATCTGCTTTCATGAAGGGATCATATAATTTTTGTAATATAACTGGTCCTCTATGAATTAAATGTGTAGTTGAATAACAAAGCTTTTATGGTTAAAAAGTTTTGAAGCAGGATGGAATCTTTTTGTTTCTTTGAAGAAACACTATTTTGCTACAGTCAATTAAATTTTAAGATGTAAAGCTCAGTTCAATAGACATAGAATGCTAAATCCACCATGTTGGAAGAAATTGGTTTTATTTTTAACACTCTTTCCCCATATGTTGGTCAGTGACAGATATTACAAGCCAAACCAAATTAATGGAAGATATTCGAATGCAAAGACTGAAGAGGAGGCTTGAGTTTTTTGTTTTGTTTTTGAATTTTAACAGTAGAATATTAAGCTCTAACAAAAATTAATTTAAAAAAGAAGCACTGTGCTGTTTTTCTTCCCAAAATAATTTTAAATTAATAAAATAGGATCAACTTTAAAATTATAATTATTTGCTTCCTTTTCTGGTTTCCCACCATAATGCTTGGAGAACAGCCATTATTATTTTGTAAATTACTTCTCAGCCAGGATACTCAATGTTAATATCAATTTTTTCTCATCTGGGATCAAATTATTCATTCATTGGTTTTTATTTTATATAGAGTCTTGTTGAATTTGATAATAAATATTTGAGAACAAATAAACAAATGAAGATATACTCATTAATTTATGCCAAGGAAATAGGCATTTTATGACAAATCTACATTACTGAACACTTTGACTTTTCAAGGCATCCATCTGATATTTCAACTGAAAGTATAAAAGCAGTTTAAAAAACAGACAAGTGCTTTAAAAAATGACTATAATCATAATTTTTTTTAAATTGAGGTTTAAAATTCAATCGTACTTTAAAGTTTCTTCCTTTCATCTCCCATTTTGAAGAGAAAAAAGTTAAATGTTAAATAGTTTTCTACCAACAGTGAGTTGGTTAAATCAATGGAACATCCATATAATAGAATGCTGTGCAAACTTTATTAATTAGAAAGAGAATGTCTGTGTCAATGTTATTAAGATTTGAAAATAATGAAACAGAATGTAGGAGATGATGCAATTTAGTTTGCAAGCATCAACCTATTGTTCCATCAACCTACTGACCTGTTTGTCATCTACATAATGTAATGTATACAAAGAAATAACATATATCCTTGAAGGAGATACTATAAGGTGTTAATAGTTGTTATCTAGATGTGAGGGGTGGGGTGGTTGAAGTTTGGGCAGACAAAGAAACTTAAGGAGAATTTCATTTCCTACTTCCTGTAGTTAAATACAAGTTGAATGCTTTATAATTTAGCAAGCATTTTTTTTTTATAACTAGAAATTTTATTTTAGAAAAGAACCCAGAATAGAGGTATTTATTGTAGCTTTGTGGAAATTAGCTTTATTTCTAGTGTCTGTAATTGTAGTGTTTGAATCAACTTTTTTTTTAAATGCTCCTAACATCTGGAAACCATCAGGATGCTCTCTTTATTGTTATAAATGATGTTAAACAAGAACTTTATTCTGAATGAAACACGAGATAGTAAGAGGAATCAGAGCCACATGGAATTGATATATTTATTGCCTGTTTTCAAAGGTGTATCAGGGGAATCCTCAGACAGTGAAGATAAGGAACTCTTCAGGAGGAAGGTAGATTAGTCTGAGCAGAATAGAATCAAGAGGAGAAATAAGATTAAGTAAACTTCAGGGTTTACTTTCTCCCCAGAGGCAGTGTGCCAAGCCTACTTAATTTAACAGAAGTATTCAGCATAATGATGCATTTTCATAAATGTGTATTGGAGTGGAATGGGGGAATCCCAATCAGTGAATTAGTGGTGTCTTTCTCTCCTTAGCAGTTTAGCCTGACATAATTGTACTTAATATAATCCAGAAGACTTTTCTAAACTCTAGTTTTGTAAACATTAGTGGACGTTTGGTATTGAGGATGACAAATGTTCTTCACTTTGTTTTGTCCCAGATATTGTGGTGATATTTTTACTCCTTGCCTTTGTAGGCTTTCTCCCCAAGCATCTGATTCTACATTTATAAGTCTACTTTAGGCTCTTCTCTTGATTCCTTCACTTGTCTCTTTTTCTGACAATTTTGAAGTGGTCCTCCTCCATGTCTCAGGACACTCCAAACCCTAAACCAAAGTTTGAGGTATGCAGAATTTCTCTTTGTGCCCAGTCCTCCAACTCTGCATCTTAGCAGTGTCATCTTTACTTTGTTTTCCCAAAACTAATTAACTGTAGAATTTTACCCCCAAATTCTACACTGTGTATCATTAAATGGCAGAAGTCCCAACCTTGTCTGGCAGGTATGTTTTTTTGTTTAATGAGATGGAGAGTGTTTTTGTTTAGTTGAGCCAACAGAAGATCAGAGTATTTAATATAAAGTTGGCTGAATTCTTTGGAGTATTTAGGAAAAACATATAAGCAATAAATCAGGAAATATGTCATCAGTGGGTCCCAATCTTGGCCCTAACCACAGTTGTGTGATGCTGAGTAGCATCAGCTCCCTTTACATAATCCCTTTCCACAAGGTGTCCATTATTCCCCTTTGTCTAACATCTATTAATTGTGCTCATTTGTGCTTATTTGGTATCTAAAAACACTTGATTGAATTAGTGACCCGTTTGCGATCTATCAAAACCTTTCTGAATACATTCATTTTTATGGAGGAATAAGAGACAGAGAAAACCTTTGCTGTCTGTATTCTTCTCCTAGATCACAGTTTTAAGGTAAATGAAGGAACACTAAACTCTGGGCATGTCAGATTCAGTGAAGGTTTTTGAGTTATAATCGTTTATGAAAGTTACCGAGTTCTGAAAGTCAGTCACGTAAAAGACAATCATCTTTACATATACAGTTGTCAAAAATCAAGTTTCTATTTACAGAGTCAAATTGTCTTATAAGAAACCATAGGCAAAGCTTTAGGAGATCACTAAAGGCAAACTTTCAGAAAGGTTTCTTGGCTCTCAAGTTGTTGTTTATACATTTACTCAATACTGTTAGCTTTCCATACTGAAAGGTCTATCTCCTACATTTGAGCCCTTAAATATACACTCAAATCCTTCTCTGTCAAATTCACAATCATAGCTTTACTTTAAAGTCATGTTAAAGAAAACCTAAGATCCATCTCTTCGTCATATTTGATAAATTTATGTTTTCTTCAACTGGATTAGGCACCTTTGGAGGCAATTTCTTATTTAAGTCAGCTGTAGGCAGATAGATATTCAATGCATAAGTGATAGCTTTTCATGATGCATGTCCGTTATTTATTTGATTTGAACTTCTGTAGTCTCATAGTTTTAGCGATTTCTTAAGACATCTCTAAAACTATGAGATTATAGAAGTGTAGCAGGCAATCTTTGTGAACCCAGTAACTTCTCATTTTAAAGGTACATCTTAATGCAATCTTTTGAAAGACATTTTCACTGGTAGTTAAATTACAATTTTAAATTAAATTGCAATCTATGTCATTCCATAGTGCAAATAATTTAAATGAATTAATAGATGTGAAATATAGCCTATATCACACACACCTGAAAGTCATGTTACCCTTAAACTTGGTAACTGCAAAATTTCTTTTGAAATCAATAACAAAATGCATCTTAATTTTAAACCTATTCAATAGTCTCAATACTGTGAAAGTATAGAAAGACATGTTAGAAATGAGTGCATATGGAAAAATTTTAACTCTCTCATCTTATAAGTGTATAGGAAACAGTTTTATAAACAGTGTTGGCACTGGTTTTAATTTCTAGTTCCATGTCTTTCTATCTGTGCACTAGATACTTGGCTTTTCTTGAATTTTAATTGTTTCATTTTTAAAAATAAAGAGTAATAATATAACCTGAGGATTAACTGTTATAATATATTTAAATAACTTTTGTATTTAAATGCTTTTATATTTAAAGCAAGTGGCACCTAGTAGGTTACAAAGCAAGAAATGCTATTATATTTTTCAAAGTAAATTTTAAAAGAAGTTTTTTAAAATTTTGATTTGATGATTAAAAATGAGTAAGGATTTCCTATTGAAATTCAAACTTTTCATTGAAAAAATGGCTAGTTTTTCATTCACAAAGATACATTCAATGCTGTCTGTATTGTTACTCTCCGGTCACATATTGCCTTCATACAATACAAGTTTTCCTCCTGGAATCAGAACATTTAGTTTTGACAATGACCAAAATAGGACATTGCTGCTTGTTGGAGGATAAATGTGTGGTCATGTTGAAGATGAAAGTTTCTTTTTTCCCCCTTTTGTCTAAAGAATATTGATGGAGAAGGAGGAAGGGGATATGGAAGACGGAAAGGAAGAAAGAAGAGAAAGAGACTCCTCCAAAATAGTTTTGCAATTCAGATGCTAAATTGATATCATTTTTTTCCTGTCCTAGATTTTGTAAGTTTTATGTATAGTTCTCTACATAGAGTTTGAAAGTGAAAGTGAAAGTTGCTCAGTCATGTCCCACTCTTTGTGACCCTGTGGACTATACAGTTCATGAAATTCTCCAGGCCAGAACACTGGAGTGGGTAGCTTCTTTCCCTTCTCTAGGGGATCCTCCCAACCCAGGAATCAAACAGGTGTCCCGTATTGCAGGCAGATGCTTTACCAGCTGAGCCACAAGGGAAGCCCCTATATAGAGTATATCAGAGAGCAAATGAGCCCCTTGCCTTTTTTTTTATCACTACAGTACTTCCCACTGAACATGCAGATTGACATGTGCCAACTAGACCTAAGATACCAGAGAGAAGAATATAGAGTATTGTCTGATGCAATTTGAAACTGTTACTGTGAAGCCATCATCAAAGATTTGAGCTCATTGTAATTTATGTATAAGTATATACATATATATATATTTGAACAGGTCAGGGAAACTAGGAGAACCAAAGTTACTTGAACTGAATTGCTTGATGAAGACTAATGACAACAATGGATTCAATACGTGAGAAGTTTATCTGTACTAGGAAATGTGTGACTATTTAGTCTGGCAGCCTCATTAGGCCTAATACTGAGCTCGGGTAAGTCTATTTTTTACTTTTACATCAATACAGCCTTTTAGCATAGAATACCCTGTTTCACTGGAAGAATCATGCTCATCTATTTCCACAGATAATATCAAGAATTGACAACAGAGATAAATTACTCCGATAATGAGGTTACTATAAAAAAGACTGTGTATGTAGTGGTTCAGAGAACTTAGTCTAGAACTGACTGCTTGATTTCAAACTCCAGCTCCATCTTTTATTAACTGTGTATCCTTGAGCAAGTTATTCAAATTTCTGTGCCTCAGTTTCCTTACTTAAAGTGGCCATAATAGTACCAACTCTATAAAATTGCTGATAGAACTAAAGGAAAAATAAAGTTTTGGATTAGTGCTCACACACAGAGATTTATGAATGTTAGCTACTATTACGCTTGGCCCAGCTAGTTTGCTTCCTTTCACAAATACATATACGCAGCTGAACAGTCGTATTGATCTTACTAGTCTAATCACTTCTATTCTATCTGTGTGTGTGTGTGTGTGTGTGTATTAATCACTCAGTTGTGTCTGACTCTTTGCGACCCCATGGACTGTAGTCTGCCAGGCCTTCTCTGTCCATGGAATTCTCCAGGCAAGAATACTGGAGTGAGTAGTCATTCCCTTCTCCAGGCGATCTTCCTGACCCAGGGGTCAAACCCAGGTCTTCTGCATTGCAGGCAGACTCTTTAGCATCTGAGCCACCAGGGAAGCCCATTTACTATCTACTTGGTAGCAAGAAACTTCAGACTTACTGTTGGTACCTCTTTTTTTCTCACTTAATGTGTCCAAAGCATTACCAAGTCCTATCAATGGTAATTTTCTTAAAAATTAGCAAACTTTTACATATAGTCACTTTTTTTTTTATTGCCATCAAAATCTTCTCTGTCTCAGCCTCTATCATATCTCATGTAGATAACTAGACTAGCCTGTTAAATGATCTCCCAAATCTGTGCTCGGTATTGTCATATTTATTCTTTACATTACAGCCCGAGTTACATTTTTAAAATGCAAATCATGGCATGTATCAGTTGGCCGGTTTCTACTATACCCCAAGGAGAAAGATTTAAATCTTTGACATTGCCTGCAAAACCCTGCATGAGTGGTCTCAACTTCTTCAGATTTATCTCAAATTTTTGTTCCTCTTTTCCCTGTACTTCAGAGATCCTGGACTTTTAGTCCCTCAAATCATCTATGTCCTTTCCTGCCCCAGAATATTTGCACATGTTGTTTTCCCTCTGGAATAAATTCTTCTGCTTACCATCCATCTCAGCTTCATTTTTTGGTGATCTGTTGTGCAGATTCAGGATAAGTTATCCTCACAATCTTCTCTGCCTCTATCAGGACCCTATTCCTGGCCTTCTTAACACTTGGATCGGGTTGTAAATTCACATTGGTTCATGCAGTTATTTAATTCATGCCATATTCTGTTTTCATCACTATTTTACCTCCAAACTTTATTGCACATTTTGAACCATAGTGACAGGTTCAGTGAATGTTGAACTGTAATCTGTTTTCTTAGATCATGCATTGTACCTGGGATCAGGGAACCTGTGATCTCATCTGATATCTCTTATAATTTGGCGCCTGATCCTTTTAGGAGACTTGGGTTCCAAGCATTCATTTATTGCTTAACTTTGAGCAAGTTACTTTACTTGCCTTGAGGGTATTTATCTCCTAAAGAAGGTTCTTTCCCAGTTGTCATGGATATAAAATGACATGCTGTGCATGAAAGTTCTGGATAAGTGCATTGTGCTTTTATAGAGTGTAAGTTATTAACAATTAAGGTCTGGCTATGACCTAGATTGTTCCAACCAGAGATAGTTCAGTTATCATTAAAGCTTGATGACATTGTCTTCCCTAAGTTTTTAAAAATCTTTTTAACATTTCTCTAAAATAGGTTTTTGAAAGTAGGCCAAGGCCTCCAATAGTTGTAGCATAGAGGAAAAAAACACTGTTGTACTACAAAATACAAAATTTGAAAGTTCAGAAGGTATTACAGACATAAAATAATAAAACATCTTTCATAATGTATACCAACTGGACATTTTCCTTAGTGAATAGTGTTAGAATTTCAGTTTATACCTAATACTAGATTAAGTGAAAAGATCAATATATAACTAATAATATCCTTTTAAACCTTTAGGTATGCAGTTTGATAGGCTTACCATATGTGTGTGATCACAGTTCATCAGCAATTGACTAATGAGTGAACTGTTCTAATGTCACCACTTATGTTTTGAATTTCAAATACTCGTTAGTTTAGCTGATGTCTAAGCCTTTGCCAGAAATTTTATCTCATTCTTGGAATTTTACTCTCAAGTCTAATTATTTATAGTAACATGCTGATGTTCCAAAGCATCTAAAAATACTATTAAATTAACAAAACAACCACTAGGTAATAAAAAAGTGTCAGTGTGAGCATAATGCATTATTATTTATCAATAATAGGTATCAGTTTATTTGGTAACATTAACTACAATGTTCATTGCTCAGGATTTCTTAATCAGTAGACAATTATAATTTATGTATTAAAAATCTGTGAAAATGGCATTTTTTACAGATGGTTTTCCTGGAATATTATCCACTTAGTGTTTGCCAAATTCTGAATCACATAGATTAAAAGAACAGAGATTGAAAATCTGAAGAAAAATAATCTGAGCAGCATTATCAAATTGATAAATCCCAGATTGGTGATTTTAAGGATGATCACCCAGAGGGATGAAGGAGATATTAAAAGGAACCTCAGGCATTTTCCTATAATATCTTCAGAATGACAAATCATTAGAGCCTTACAAATTGAGTTTATTTGGCACCTGGAAAAGCTCTCTTTCACATTAAGAAGACAAAACAAGACACTTTAAACCTGAAGACCAAGTAAAATAGTTTCCTTTGGTATTACTAATTCAGTGGAGGATAATTATAGAAAATTACTTGGAAAAACACAACATTTACTAGAAAACAACACATAAAGCAGCTTCGGAGAAAAGCAATCAGTACTTTGATGAGAGATTTGTTAGAAGAAGTTACAGTAGGACAGAATCACATATTATTCTAACTTGTCTTTGTTATGTCATGTGTATTATATGCATATTAAAGTTGTTCCTGATGAGGATTTGGATTATGGTGACAAGCATGAAGCATTTCTCTTATATTTGGGATTCAAAGAGATGATTTTATCAAAGCAAATTTTAAGAAAAAAAGGATGCTTTCTACTTGACACTTTCAAAGTATTATTTCAGTTGCAACGATAAGCTGTGTCCAGGTTGTGGGTTCTATCAGGTAAAGGTTAAAAAGGAAAACAATTGACTGGTTCAAAACTGGGAGAGGAATATGACAAGGCAGTATATTGTCATACTGCTTATTTAACTTACATGCAGAGCCCATCATGCAAAATCCTGGGCTGGATGAATCACAAGCTGGAATCAAGATTGCCAGGAGAAATATCAACAAACTCAAATATACAGATGACACCCCTCTAAAGATAAGGGTGAAAGAGGAGAGTGAGAAAGGTGGCTTAAAACTCAACATTCAAAAAACTAACATCACAGCACCTGGTCCCATCACTTCATGGCAAATAAAAGGGGGGCGGGGGGGGGGAAATGGACACAGTGGCAGATTTTATTTTCTTGGATTCCAAGATCACTTTTCAAAATCAGTTTCTTAGGTGGCACAGTGGTAAAGAATCTGCCTACCAATTAAAGAGATCAGTTTGGTCCCTTCGTGAGGAAGATCCCCTGGAGGAGGAAATGACAATCCACTCCAGTACTCTTTCTTGCCTGGAAAACTCCATGGACAGAGGAGCCTGACAGGCTGCAGTTCATGGAGTTGTGAAAAGTTGGACATGGCTTAGCAACGGAGCATACATAGCAGTACATGAGAATCCCAGTTTCTTTATGTGTTTGCCAACATGTTATTTTCTGCTTTTTTGTTTCGTTTCTGTTGTTTTTAATGACCTTCTTAACAGATGAGGACTGACATTTTGATGTGATTTTGCTTTGTATTTCACTGATAATTAGTGATGCTGAGCATCTGTTCATCTACCTGGTGGCCGTTTGTGTGTCTTCTTATAAGAATCATATATTAACTAATATATAATACTATGGGAAAATATTTTATTAAATGAATATTTAGTGTGCAGTCGTGTGTGAAGATCATGATTATGCTACCAATATCAGTGAATTCTTCAAAATTAAGTGGTATGATGGTTAATTTATTTATTCTAGTTCTTTATTTTTGACTATTTCTGGTCAGATTTTAAAATGCCGGCTAATGTATCATTATATATAAAAGTTTCAATTTTGCACATTGGTTTGTTATTTGAGAAAGCATACAAAAACATTATGAAATCATATGAGTGTTATATATTTGAAAAACAGTTAAGAAGAATAAAATTATTGCATTGAAATTGATAAGGTTTATAATTGGCCACCTGATGTGAAGAGCTGACTCATTTGAAAAGACCCTGATGATGGGAAAAATTGAGGGCAGGAGGAGAAGGGGACGACAGAGGATGAGATGGTTAGATGGCATCACCGACTTGATGGACATGGGTTTCGGTGGACTTCGGGAGTTGGTGATGGACAGGGAGGCCTGGCGTGCTGTGGTTCATGGCGTTGCAAAGAGTCGGACATGACTGAGAGACTGAACTGAACTGAATAATTGAACCTTGAGGCAATAACTAATTAAACTGCTGTTTTATTTTAACAAAGCAGTATTTGTCATTGTTAGCTTAAGAAATCCATTTGTTTTTTTAATCCAGATATTGGCCTCTGCCTTAGCTCTCTAATTTTTAAAAATGGAGTGCTTTTAGGCTTGTTATAAGTAGTAAGTGAGATAGCATATAATACACTCTGCATTTTCTTTGCAAACAGTAAAACCCTTAATTGTAAATACAAGATGCTAACACTCTTTACTATTAACTAAATTAGTCTAATGCATTATGTTAGGCAAAAGTGTATATTTATGGTCTTAATATAATTTCCATATTTTACTATTTAATTACATTACTGAAAATTATTGAAGAAACACCAACAAATTTATTGAAACATAGTCTATTCAATTGTTTAAACTTTATTGTTTTCTAAAATTATAAAAATAAAACTATAGCACATGATAATGGTAACTAAAAATGAACAGTTCTATAAATAAAATAATTCATCTAGAGCCAGACAACCTGGAATGTGAAGTCAAGTGGGCCTTAGGAAGCATCACTATGAACAAAGCTAGTGGAGGTGATGGAATTCTAGTTGAGCTATCTCAAATCCTAAAAGATGATGCTGTGAACGTGCTGCCCTCAATATGCCAGCAAATTTGGAAAACTCAGCAGTGGCCACAGGATGGGAAAAGGTCAGTTTTCATTCCAATCCCAAAGAAAGGCATTGCCAAGGAATGTTCAAACTACCACATAATTGTACTCATCTCACACACTAGCAAAGTAATGCTCAAAATTCTCCAAAACAGGCTTCAATAGTACGTGAACCGAGAACTTCCAGATGTTTGAGCTGGATTTAGAAAAGGCAGAGGAAGCAGAGATCAAATTGCCAACATGTGTTGGATCATTGAGAAAGCAATAAAATTCCAGAAAAACATATACTTCTGCTTTATTGACTATGCCAAAGGCTTCGACTGTGTGGATCACAACAAACTGGAAAATTCTTGAAGGGATGGAAATACCAGGCCACCTTACCTACCTCCTGAGAAATCTGTATGCAGGTCAAGAAGCAACAGTAAAACCATTCATGGAACAACACACTGGATCCAAATTGGGAAGGGAGTATATCAAGGCTGTATATTGTCACCCTGCTTATTAAACTTATACGCAGAAGACATCATGTGAAGTGCCAGACTGGATGAAGCACAAGCTGGAATCAAGATTGCAGGGAGAAATATCAATAACCTCAGACATGCAGATGACACCACCCTTATGGCAGAAAGCGAAAAACTAAAGAGCATCTTGATGAAAGTGAAAGAGGAGAGTGAAAAAGCTGGCTTAAAGCTCAACATTCAAAAAACTGAGATCATGGCATCTAGGCCCATTACTTCATGCCCAATAGATGGGGAAACAGTGGATAAAGTGAGAGACTTTATTTTGGGGGGCTCCAAAATCACTGCAGATGGTGACTGCAGCCATGAAATTAAAAGACACTTGCTCCTTGGAAGAAAAGCTATGACCAACTTAGACAGCATATTAAAAATCAGAGACATTCAGTTCAGTTCAGTCGCTCAGTCGTGTCCGACTCTTTGCGACCCCATGAATCGCAGCACGCCAGGCCTACCTGTCCATCACCAACTCCCCGAATTTACTCAAACTCATGTCCATCAAGTCGGTGATGCCATCCAGCCATCTCATCCTCTGTCGTCCCATTCTCCTCCTGCCCCCAATCCCTCCCAGCATCAGGGTCTTTTCCAATGAGTCAACTCTTCACATGAGATGGCCAAAGTATTGGAGTTTCAGCTTCAGCATCAGTCCTTCCAGTGAACACCCAGGACTGATCTCCTTTAGGATGGACTGGTTGGATCTCCTTGCAGTCCAAGGGACTCTCAAGACATTACTTCCCAACAAAGTCCATCTAGTCAAAGCTATTTCAGTAGTCATGTATGCATGTGAGAGTTGGGCTGTAAAGAAAGCTGAGTGCCACAAAATTGATACTTTTGAATTGTGGTGTTGGAGAAGACTCTTGAGAGTCCCTTGGACTGCAAGGAGATCAAACCAGTCAATCCTAAAAGAAATTAGTCCTGAATATTCATTGGAAGGACTGATGTTGAATCTCAAATACATTGGCCACCTGATGCGAAGAGCCAATTCATTTGAAAAGACACTGATGCTGGGAAAGATTGAAGGCAGAAGGAGAATGGGATGACAGATGATGAGATGATTGGATGGCACCACCAACTCAACACACATGAGTTTGAGCAAGCTCTGGGAGTTGCCGATGGACAGGGAAGCCTGGCGTGCTGCAGTCCGTGGGGTCGCAAAGAGTCAAACACAACAGTGAGTGAACAGAACTGAACTGATAAATAAAAAACTGAATTTCTCTTTTTGATTCCACCTCGATACTACTGAACTAAGTTGAGTTCATTTATATTCCTTTTTGTTTAAAAAAACATTCATACATGTATATATCTTCATTTTTTCCTTTGCTTTGCTTTTTAAAAACTAATGCAGAAATGTTATGTATGCTACTCTTTGATTTCTCTTTTTTGTTTTTTTTTAGTATTCCAAATATTAATTTCATGTTTTTTAAATTATGAAAGTATGATAACATTTATAGGAGACTTGGAAAATACAAAACAAAGTTATGTATAGATCCTCTATTACAATTATTTTTTAAGTAGATAAATTAAGATTTTTAGTTGGAATTTCAATATCAAACTCTCAAAAATTAATAGAGTGAATAGACAGAAAAGTAGGATATAGTAGATCTAAAAACATTACAAATCAATTCAACATAATTAATATTCATAAAATTTTCATACAACAATTGGATACAAATTCTATTCAAGTTCCCACAGACTATAAACCAGCAAACCTGGAACATATCTAGGGCCATAAATCAATGTGCAAAGATTTCAGGGTCAAAATTCCTGAAATCATAGAGAGTTTGTTCTCTTATCACTGTGGAGTTATATTGAAAATCAATATCAAAAATATTTGAAAATAATCCACATATTTTCATGTGTCATGTGATATTTATCAAGAGAAATCTTTTACTTAGCCATTGAAAGCCTCAATATATTTAAAAGAGTGAAAAAAACACAGACGGTTATTGTAGAAAAGAAGACATTTAAATGAGAAATTAATATCAAATATACTTTAAAACCCCATGTATTTGGAAAGTAAATGCCCACTTTTAAATGACAGGTGTGTCTAAGATGCCATTACAAAGAATATTAGAAAATATTTGTAACAGAATAAAAATGAAAAGAGAATTTATCAGAATTTATTGCATGGAGCTGAAGCTGCTCAATGCAACTATATATAGCATGGAATCTTGAATAAGGTGTGAAAATAGACACTAGCATAAAATTTTGTGAAATTTGAACAAAATTTGTACTTTGTAGTTAATAGTACCCTATCACATGTTAATTTCCTGTTTTTAACAACATAGTATTTCTTTATATCTCAGAATTGGATTAGAACTTTCAAGCCTCATTCAATTTTTTTGAATTACTAAAATAATACGCTTTCTAGACTTTTAGCAGTAATACTAGATGCCAGAATAAATGAAACTATATCAAAGTTTTGAATGAATGTAAATTAGAAATCTAGCATTCTATTCATACTTAGTCAAACAATGGGAACCAAAATGTCATAAAATTTTTGCTAAGCAAATACTCCTAAGTTTTCTAAAATATATATTATGTTATACATACTATTTATATGTGTGTGTGTGTCTATACAAAAGCTTTAGGCAACCTTCCAGGAAAAGAATTCAGAATAAATATAGTGAACATGATCCAGGATCTCATTAAAAGAGTGGAGACGGGGTAAGAAATGTTTACCAAAGACCTAGAAAATTTAAAGCACAGAGCTGAACAATACACTACAAAGAATCAATAGCAGAATAATTGAGGCATAAGAATGGACAAGTGACCTGGAAGACAGAATAGTGGAAGTCATTGCCACAAAAAAGAATATAGAGAAAAGATTGGAAAAAAGATGAAGACAGCCTAAGAGACCTCTGGGACAGAATTAAATGCACCAACATTTGCATTGTAGGGGTCCTAGAAGGAGAAGTGAGAGAGAGAGGATCCAAGAAAATACTTGAAGAGATAATAGCTGAAAACTTCCCTAACATGGGATAGGAAATTGTCAACGAAGTCCAGGAAGCCCAGCATGCCCCAAGGGTAGGATAACCCAAGGAGGAACACCCCAAGACACATAGTAATCAAACTGGCAAAAATTAAAGACAAAGATAAAATATTAAAAGCAACAAGGGAAAAAACAACAAATAACATATAAGGGAACTCTCATTAGGTTATCAGCTAATTTCTCAACAGAAACTCTACAAACCAGAAGGGAATGGCATGATATTTAAAGTGATGAAAGGGAAGAATCTACAACCAAGAATACTCTACCCAGCAAGAATCTTGTTTATATTTGACAGAGAAATAAGCTTTACAGACAAGCAAATGATAAGAGATTCAGCACCACCAAACCAGCTTTACAACAAATGCTAAAGGACCTTCTATAGGCAGGAAACACAAGAGAAGGAAAATATTATTTAAAAAAAAAATCAAAACAGTAAAGAAGATGGAATAGGATCATGAAGTGAAGGGAAACTCACTCAGTCATGCTCGACTCTTTGCAACCCCATGGACTATACTATGGAGTTGAGGCCAGAATACTGGAATGGGTAGCCTTTCCCTTCTCCAGGGATCTTCCCAACCCAGGGATCGAACCCAAGTCTCCCTCATTGCAGGTGGATTCTTTACCAGCTGAGCCACAAGGGGAAGCCCAAGAAGACTGGAGTGGGTAGCCTTTCCCTTCTCCAGTGGATCTTCCCGACCCAGGAATTAAACTGGGGTCTCCTGCATTGCAGACAGATTCTTTACCAACTGAGCTGTCAGGGAAGCCCCCAATTACCTTAAATGTAAATGGATTACTTGCACCAACCAAAAGACATACACTGGTTGGGTAAAATGAAAACATGTACATGTATGCACTTTCTACTTACCACATCACCCAACGTAACTCCTCAAATTGTATGTAATATTTTATATGGTTAGGTTAATCATGTTTCCATTATGGCTTGCAATTTAATAATCTTTTATTTTTTTGTCTGGCTATTGACTGTGGAAACTGATAAATGTCTTTTGCTATTGTGATTCAGTTCAGTTCAGTTCAGTCACTCAGTCATGTCCAACCCCATGGACTGCAGCACGCCAGGCCTCCCTGTCCATCACCAACTCCTGGAGCTTACTCAAACTCATGTCCATTGAGTCAGTGATGCCATTCAACCATCTCATCCTCTGTTGTCCCCTTCCCCTCCCAGTCTTCTCACCTTCAATCTTTCCCAGCATCAGGGTCTTTTCAAATGAGTTGGCTCTTCACACCAGGTAGCCAATGTATTGGAGTTTCAGTTTCAGCATCAGTCTTCCCAATGAATACCCAGGACTGATCTCCTTCAGGATGGACTGGTTGGATCTCCTTGCAGTCCAAGGGACTCTCAAGAGTCTTCTCCAGCACCACAGTTCAAAAGCATCAATTCTTCAATGCTCAGCTTTCTTTATGGTCCAACTCTCACATCCATACCTGACCACTGGAAAAACCATAGCCTTCACTAGATGGACCTTTGTTGGCAAAGCAATGTCTCTGCTTTTTAATATGCTGTCTAGGTTGGCCATAACTTTCCTTCCAAGGAATAAGCGTCTTTTAATTTCACGGCTGCAGTCACCATCTGCAGTGATTTTGGAGCCCCTAAAAAATAGTCAGCCACTATTTCCACTGTTTCCCCATCTATATGCCATGAAGTGATGGGACCAGATGCAATGATCTTAGTTTTCTGAATGTTGAGCTTTAAGCCAACTTTTCCACTCTCCTCTTTCACCTTCATCAAGAGGCTGTTTATTTCTTCACTTTCTGCCATAAGGGTGGTGTCATCTGTACATCTGAGTTAATTGATATTTCTCCCGGCAGCCTCGATTGCAACTTATGCTTCATCCAGCCCAGCATTTCTCATGATGTACTATTGTGAGATGTACTATTGTGATTATGTAATTATTATTTAATACCATTATATCATGATTGGTCAATAGAAAATAATAGAATTCTATATCACAAAGCTACCATTTAATAGAAAAAACCTGCAAATACTTTTTAAAGTTCATTTGCACATTAGAATTGTCTTGGAATTTTCTGAATAATACAAATGTCTAGGTTTCTTTTTTTCTCCAAACTCCAGATGTGATTCTAATGAGCAGCTATGTTAAAACACGACTGAATTATATGATGATTTTTTATCTAATTTGTTTCACTTTTTCTATTCCATATTCAGTGCTCCCATTTCATTTAGTTTATGGTTTCCAGTTTCTCCATCTCTTTTTTTGTTGTTCTTTCTGAAGCCTTTATCAAATGTAGTAATTCAGTCTTTTTAAGAGCTGTATGCTATTCCATTTAATGTACTTTTCAGAATTTAATTAACTAAATTGCTACTCATAGGCATTCTATTTAAGTATATATCTTAAATATATATATATTATACATCAACAAATAATAGAAAGTCAAACATAGGCACTTAGTAATAATCATGAACTGAAAAAATTATGATTTATTTATTATGGACTCATATCTTTAAGGTTATTTTAAACACAGCATTCAATATGATTTTATAACATGAAAAAATGTATTAGTTTATGTATTCTGTGCATTGTATCTCCCAAAGATAAAATATTTTGAAAGAATCTGAAGAAACACGCTGGTGTCAAGAAGCTGTTGACATAGACAAAGCTGTGATTTCCTAAGTGATATCAATAATAAATTTGTGACAAGCTGATTGGGGAAAAAATGTATTGATTAGACCTCTGGAACATAGCTTGGATTTCCCATCACTAAAGGAGTTTGAGTTGGGGCATCAATAAGTAAATAAATCCCCTAATTAATAAGTGACATTCTGAAGTGTCTTGGTCATTCCTATTGCATTACCTCATAGCATATTTTAACTGTAGTTAAAAATCCTAAAGTGCTCCTCAACTTGTATCCCTCTCTCTGAGAAAAACAAGAAGTATTTCTATGATATAGGGAATAGAAAATCAACCAACCAGGTACCCATATAACAAAGAAACACAGGTACCCATATTGACAAAGAAATTAAAAAGAACGCCATTGCCATGAGTAGGGGGATAAATGAGGCAGTTGGGGTAATGGTCTTTCCTTTCCTCTCCTCCTTCTTTCTTTCTTTCTTTTTTTTTCTTTGCCTTACTCATTTGCTTGTGCTGATGCACTTTGCTTTTTCTGTTGTTTTTTGTTTTTCTCTTCCTCATCTTGCCTTGTCCTGCTTATGTTAACTTCTACAGGAGAGTTTACACACGCATCTCACTATTTCTGCTGTTACATGGTTTGGGAGAGTAGCTGACTCCAGAGGCGAGGTAAATTAAATTAGCAAGTGAACTGTCTGCTCTCAGGCAGGATGAATTTCCGGGAAAGTCTTCTAGGTGTCTGACCTGTGCACATTTTCCTCAGCTGTGCCATTCACACACTCACCCTGAGAGCATGCAATTTTTAAGCTAACATTTCCCTTTGGAAACCATACGTTTCCATTCACAACAGTCATCCATCGATCACACTTATTTTCCTTCTGAGATGCACGGCAATCCAAAAACTGTTTTGTCATGAGTCTGTCATTGCTTTTAAAATGACATTGGTTATATTTGAGGAAAGCATTTCAAATCAAATCATGGAATAGCTCACATAAAATAGCAGCTGTTTTTGAATCACTTCACAATACTATGTAAATAAAAGAGTTCTGGCAGCTGGAAGAACAAAACGGTCTTTGATAACACTCTAATTATTTATTATGACTGCTTTGATGTAGCATTTATCTGAACACAAGATATATTTTTAAAAGCTAGAAGGAAATTAAAAGTAAACAAAAGAATTGCACTCCTGACCAACTTCTTTGCTTCAGGGTTATTATATCGGGCAGCTGCTAGGTTTTTTTTTTCATATTCTTTCAATTTTGTGGTTCTGGCTTCTCTATCAGATATGCACAAAATTACTAGAATGTTTAAAATAGCAAAACACAGGAAAAATATCATTTTTTTAGTTGAATTAAAATCAAATTGATAACCAAATTAAAATCAATTGATAACCAAATATGTATTAATCGTGAAATTACCCTCTAATCCTCATTTCTTAAGTTTTAGTAATTAATTTGGTTTTTCCTCAAGCACTGTCTTTGTTGAGTGTATTTAAGTGTATTCTTTAATATTGGGACATGAAGGGAAAAATAAGATATTAATAAGATCCTAGTAATGGAAGAAATGTGCTCGAACATTTGATATTCTTTTAATGAAATTCTTACAAGTGAGAACTCAAAATGTAGGAACAAGGTCTCATTTATTTTACCACTTAACAGAGAAAACACATATACTCAAAAGAAATGACTGATTAAAGAAGAAACGTGTTTCTGATAATGGCTTGAGATGATATATGCCTAATATATTTTGTTTCATATTAATGTATCTGGCTGAAAGTGGAAATTCCTTAAGATCTGGTAATCATCCTTATTTCTACACTTAGTTTCAGGTTACTTATTGAAATGGGTTTAATGGACATTTGGACGTCTCAGAGAAACATAAAGTGCCTCTCCCCTTGTTGAGTGAAATAGGTGTTAAAGAGGGAGGGAGCTCTTCATATGTCTACATTAAGCAAAGCATGGGGACTAGCGAATGAAATTGTCTTAAAGAACTCTAGAGTTGTTGTATTTGTTACAGACAGGCAAACCAAGGGGATAAATTGTGGTTTCTTGAAGGTAAATGGAATTGATTGTGGGAGTGGATTCCTTTATCAGAGTCACATGACTAGGTGCTCTGTTGAATGATCCAGGGCACAAAAGGAATGTGGAGGAGAAACACACACTGGTAATTACAAGAGATGGGAACATACAATCCAAAGTGCGCTTCACACTGTTCCCTGAACTCCTCTTGTGGGCTTTTAATTCTTTTATTATTGCTTTTTGTATTAGCATTTCCCTGTCTTGTGTCTGAAATACATGTGTCTTAATCTTGAGGTGCAAAGCCTTTAGACTCCTTGTCGCTGTTGGCCGTTTGGACCTAATGATTCTTAACTGGGGTGGGGGGCACTGTCCTCTGCATTGTACAATGTGTAGCAGCATCCCTGGCCTCCACCTACTAGAAACCAGTGGGAACCCCTTCCCTCCAAGTGGTGGCAACCGAAAATATTTCCAAACATTGCTAAATGTTCCCTGTGATTTGGGGAAAAATCAAGCATTGTTTTATATATTTACTGCCTCTTGCATTGATCTGTAGTTAATATATGCTGACTGCAGCTGAATCCTGTACATGTTATTGATCCCTCCCAAGTTAGTTGCTAGGGATGCAAAAAAGAATTAACATATGTAAAACTTTCCTCCATTACTGGAGTGGATTACTATTAGGTACCTTTGCATATGTTTATCCTTAGTCTCTTAAGGGAAAATACTTAATGAAAATGAGAGACATTTACTGATAGCTTTTTCTATGTATCCAGCTCTATTCTACGAGCTTTCGTGTGTTTTCCTTCAATGCTTTTGACAACCTGTGTATTAAGCCATTACTATTTTACATTCCCTACCCTTCATTCTTTCAGCAGCCAGTACTGTATTTTATTTTGTTTGTTACTGAATGGATATTTACTGCTCAATTAATGGGTATGGGGCTCTATACCTGGAAATCCTCTCTTCTTCAACTTGTGTGTGTGTGTGTGTGTGTGTGTAGTTTCTTTCCTCATCACCTTTTCTTTTTTTCCTGAAGGGATGGTAGCATTTACCAGCACCCTGATAAATGCATGACAGGCTAATTGTAAACCATTTTTAGATTTTTGGAAAGAAAAGCACTTATCAAGAACACGTCATGCTTGTGTCTTTGTCCAAATTGAGAAAGTTCTTCATTGGCAATAAAAAAGTTCCTGCAAGCCTGAGTAGTTATAATATCCTCTCCAATTGCTTTCTTCTGTCACATCAAATCAAATCCACTGCTTTTTCAATTATCCTTATTTTTCCAAAATAGGCATCTCATAACTTTGAAATGAAAAATAAGACACAAGTTTACAGATGTGCAGAGACTGTAGCCAGGATGTTAGAACTTAAATCTGCCACATGGACCGAGAGTAAAGTTGAAGCGAAAAGGGTGAACCCAGCGCAGACTATTGCCAGGAGACCTGGTGGAGCCCAGATCTGCTGCTGCCTTGAATCCTCCCTCATCTGCAGTTGGCTTAGAGGTTACACAGAAATAAGAGAAGTAGCAGCTATGCGGGGAGAGTGGGTGGCTCATAAACAAAGTCAGCTCTTTGGTCACTATATCGGTGTTGTGGGACAGGACAGTAAGCTGCTCAGTGTTTAAATGGATCCTACTTGGGATTGCCTTGACATTTGGCTAGGAGATACCCTCTTGGGACCTGGAGGATATGTCCTCCCTTAGCAAGATCGACCAAAATGTTCTTTCCAAAACATATGCCTCAGTGCACTCATCTTACACATATTTTGAATTATGCTTGTTCAGGTGAGGGGGAGCAGATATATCTATGACCTAAGAAGTGAAAATTTTCTCCCCAAACTTGCTTATGAAAAAATACTTATGTCTATATCTGTATAACTTCAGATATCTACAGTTATCTGGGTTCTAGCCCAGACCTACAGAATCAGAATTTTCAGGGGAGTGGCTTAGTTAAACAATTACAAGAAAATAAATTATTTATTAATCAGATACCACTGATGATTCCTATAATAATTTTTTAAAATATTGGTGGAAGGATAATGGTATAAAAATATTTTGAATTGCTTTAGAACTCTTACCTACTCATTATTGAAGGCTAACTCAGAGGTTAGCCTTGCTATCCATTAATGTTATAAAAAGATTGTACTTTTACATGCATTATTTATAAATGCAATGTATGCTATATATATAGTCTATTAAACATGTATATAGTATACATATTATATACTGTTAGATTTAACATACTATATGTTAAAGAGAGAAAAGTGGTAGATTTCAGCTATAAAATAATCATAATGTTTTGATCACAAGAAATAATTGGAGATTGAAAGAGCCTTTGACACAGAACTTGATCAGGCAGGACTGTCTTCAAATTCTGTTCTTTTCACATATAGACAAGTTAAAAATTTTTTTGTTGTTATTCTTATATTATTTTGTCTTGGCTCAAGAAGATAATAATGAAGTGTTTTAGTAATGAATGTTCACATCTGATATCATGACAACTGGAATAGCTGAATAACCTCCATACCCTGCAACCTTTTCTAGCAAAGAGAGAGAAGGAAGGATGAAGGAAAGGGAAAGTAAAGATGAAAAGGCTGCCTTAGGATGCTTGGACATGACATAAAAGAACAAAATACAAACAGAAAACCAACAGAATCTTTGGCAAAGGAAATGACCAGGGAATTCTCAAAAGGGACCAATGGGCAACAGAGTTGTGAAGACATGCTCAAACTCAGGAGAAATGAGGGAAATGTAAGTCAAGCAATAATGACATAGTATTTCAAATCCAGCTGCCTGGTAAAAATGTAGAAATCTGACTTCTGGTGGGATTTTATTTTATATAACCGCTTTGGAGAACAATATGCAAAATCTAATAAAGTTCTAATAAAGTTCCAGTCCCAAAGAAAGGCAATGCCAGAGAATGCTCAAACTACCACACAGTTGCACTCATCTCACACACTAGCAAAGTAATGCTCAAAATTCTCCAAGCTAGGCTTCAACAGTATATGAACCCTGAACTTCCAGATGTTCCAGCTGGATTTAGAAAAGGCAGAGGAACAAGAGATAAAATTGCCAACATTCGTTGGATCATCGAAAAAGCAAGAGAGTTCCAGAAAAATATCTACTTCTGCTTTATCGACTATGCCAAAGCCTTTGACTGTGGATCACAACAAAGTGAGGAAAATTCTTCAAAAGATGGGAATACCAAGCCACCTGACCTGCCCCCTGAGAAATCTGTATGCAGGTCAAGAAGCAATAGTTAGAACTGGACATGGAAAAACAGACTGGTTCCAAATAGGGAGAGGAGTATGTCAAGGCTGTAAATTGTCACCCTGCTTATTTAAATTATATGCAGAGGACATCATGAGAAATGCCAGACTGGATGAATCACAAGCTATAATCAAGATTGCCAGGAGAGATATCAATAACCTCAGATATGCAGATGACACCACCCTTATGGCAAAAAGCAAAGAAGAACTAAAGAGCCTCTTGATGAAAGTGAAAGAAGAGAGTGAAAAAGTTGGCTTAAAACTCAGCATTTAGAAAACTGAGGTCATGGCATCTGATCCCATCACTTCATGGCAAATAGATGGAGAAACAGTGGAAACAGTGAGAGACTTTGTTTTTTGGGGGCTCCAAAATCACTGCAGATGGTGACTTCAGCCATGAAATTAAAAGACACTTGCTTCTTGGAAGAAAAGTTATGACCAACCTAGACAGCTTCTTAAAAAGCAGAGACATTACTTTGCAAACAAAGATCCATCTAGTCAAAGATGCAGTTTTTCCAGTAGTCATGTGTGGATGTGAGAGTTGGACATAAAGAAAGCTGAGAACTGAAGAATTAATGCTTTTGAACTGTGGTGTTGGAGAAGACTCTTGAGAGTCCCTTGGACTGCAGGGACATCCAACCAGTCCATCCTGAAGGAAATCAGTCCTGAATATTCATTGGGAGGACTGATCCTGAAGCCTAAACTCTAATACTTTGGTCACCTGACGTGAAGATGTGACTCATTTGAAAAGAGCCTGATGCTGCGAAAGATTGAAGGCAGGAGCAGAAGGGGATGACAGAGGATGAGATGGTTGGATGGCATCACTGACTCAATGGACTTGAATGTGAGTAAACTCCAGGAGTTGGTAATGGACAGGGAGGCCTGGCGTGCTGCAGTCTATGGGGTCGCAAATAGTTGGACATGACTGAGCGACTGAACTGAACTCAATAAAGTGTTTGAAGGAGTGCATGTTCTCAACAATTACACTCCTTTTTATATATCCTAAAACAGTGCTTCTTGAACTCTATTGTGCGTCTGGATATTTTTCCAATGGAGCTATTTTTCCAATGGAGAAATGCAGATTCTGTTTATAAGGCCTGGAGTGCAGCCTGAGAACAAGTGCCCCGTTGATGCCAATGCTGCTAATCCATGAACTAGCAAGATTTAGGGAAACTCTTGCTGTGTGAAGGTGGGAATTGTACAAAGGTTTATCATAATATTAATTCTAATAGCAAGACACTGAAATTATGCTTATACATAGTTAGTATAGTTTGAGAACCTGTACTGGGATGCGATCCTCCAACTTCATGACAGTGGTTTTCTTCAGATAATAAGAGAAAACAATTAGATAAGGAGGGATATGCAAGAGGCTAAAACTGTGTTTTACCTATGTTTGTGTATGAACTATTAGCTGCGTAGTAGGTACGTGGGCTTTTGACATGTGGGTTTTTATTACCATTTTTGCATGCTTTAGGATAATATCTAACTTTTAAAATGCAAGAAGAGCCTAATCCATCCTAAACAGTGTCAGACTGGTATTTTTTAAAACAATGTTAATTCTTTAAATGTATAGTCCATTTTTCAGCTATTTTATATAACCCCATTTTAACCATGTGATAGGCAGATAATCATATCTTTTTCAAATTCTTTACAAGTGAAGAATCTGAAAGTCTTGCCCAAGTTCAGAGAGCTAAGAAGTTGAGTCAAGATTTTAATCCAAATCTACTTGATTACATCACTCTACATTTTCTTTCCTATAAATGTTTACCTTCTAACTAACAATACATATTGCAGGATCAATCAATTACAGAATATACCCATTAGATGAACATGTTTTCAAGAAAAGTTTTATGAAACTTCATAAACCAACTTCTCTCTTCCTACTGTCTCATACATGGTAGGTTGAGTCACAAGATTCATCATGAGTGAGAAATTGTATAGCCCTGCTTAGGACACAAATTGGTAACTAAGTCATCAAAAAAGTGACCAAAACTGAAAATGTTATAGCTTACTTTCATGACACAAAGGCTAATATACTTTATTATAGGTCTTCGGGATCCTAAAATGTGTTTTGATATCAGTATTAGTTTTTTGTTTTTGTTTTTATCCAAGAGGTACTGTGATATAATAGTGAGGACTACAGAATGTGCCATCTGATCTTGGCTCCAGAATCCAGCTTTAGCATTTTCTAGCTGCATCGTCTTTAGCAAATCATCCATTTGAATCATAATATCTATCTTAGTAATATGATAGACATGTGTGCAAGATGGCTAATACTCAATAAACCATTCAGGAAAAAAGTCAAAGGAACACACTTAAGGAATAATAAAATTTTATAGGGACAGAGAATAATTTAAAGTAACAAATAAAGAGTAAGACACAAAATGCTTCTCTTGCCGACATCAGTTAGGAGAGAATAAAAGCCTGAGATAGCATTGCCAAATCAACCCTAACCCAAGGTTTTTGTACAAATTATGTATAATCATGCCGTATTTTCAAAAGGATGCAAGGACTTTCACCCATATTTAAATAATCATGTTAACTAGATAAATCTGTATTGGGAAAGAGATTGCAGTAGGCACAAATTGAAGCTAGCAGGTGTCCAAGGCAAAATGGGAATAATTCCAGAAGACAGTTTTGGGGTTTTTCTTGAACCACTATCTCTTTGGACAGAATCTTATCCAGTCCCTGTTAATATACTTAAATGTTTACGAAGGTTGGAGAAAAGAAAGAATGCATATCTTGGAGAGAATTATCTGCTGAATATTTTCACTGTAAATCTATGTAAATGTGTTTGTCTAATTGGGTACTAAATGAGGTGAAGGTGATAGAAAGTCTTCATCATTCTCTTTCATATCTTAGCAATTAAAAATAACAACAAAAATAAATACACAAAACAGTAATGCTGCTGGAAGCAGAGAGATTAAGTTATGAGCCCCCCACTTTGAAAATTTTCACAACGGTTGAATAACAGAAATCTCTCATGAACAAAGTTCTTTTTTATTTTTCTTTTCTTCCACACGGTCCATGCTCATGAGAACCCTCCAAACCTGACTCTGCTAGTAAAATGCTACATAAAACTAAACACAAATGGGAAATCCACCCCAGCATCTCTAACTCATGGGAACAATACAATCAGTCTAGTTCAGCCACTCAGTTGTGTCCAAATCTTTGCGACCCCATGAACCGCAACACACCAGGCCTCCCTGTCCATCACCAACTCCCAGAGCTTACCCAAACTCATGTCCATTGAGTCTTTGATGCATTCTAACCATCTCATCCTCCGTCATCCCCTTCTCCTCCTGCCTTCAATCTTTCCCAATATCAGGGTCTTTTCAAATGAGTCTTTGGGGAAATGTCTGTTTAGATCTTTGGCCCATTTTTTGATTGGGTCATATATTTTTCTGGAATTGAGCTGCAGGAGTTGCTTGTATATTTTTGAGATTAATCCTTTGTCTGTTTCTTCATTTGCTATTATTTTCTCCTGAAGTCTGTCTTTTCACCTTGCTTATGGTTTCCTTTGTTGTGCAAAAGCTTAAAGAAGACATACAGATGGCTAACAAACACATGAAAAGATGCTCAACATCACTCATTATCAGAGAAATGCAAATCAAAACCACAGTGAGGTACCATTACACACCAGTCAGAATGGCTACTATCCAAAAGTCTACAAGCAATAAATGCTGGAGAGGGTGTGGAGAAAAGGGAACCCTCTTACACTGTTGGTGGGAATGCAAACTAGTACAGCCGCTATGGAGAACAGTGTGGAGATTTCTTAAAAAACTGGAAATAGAACTGCCATATGACCCAGCAATCCCACTCCTGGGCATACACACCGAGGAAACCTGATATGAAAGAGACACGTGCACCCCAATGTTCATCGCAGCACTGTTTATAACAGCCAGGACATGGAAGCAACCTAGATGCCCATCAGCAGATGAATGGATAAGGAAGCTGTGGTACATGTACACCATGGAATATTACTCAGCCATTAAAAAGAATTCATTTGAATCAGTTCTAGTGAGATGGATGAAACTGGACCCCATTATACAGAGTGAAGTAAGCCAGAAAGATAAAGACCAGTACAGTATATTAACGCATATATATGGAATTTAAAAAGATGGTAACGATAACCCTATATGCAAAACAGAAAAAGAGACATAGATGTACAGAACAGACTTTTAGACTCTGTGAGAGAAGGCAAGGGTGGAATGTGTAGAGAGAACAGCATTGAAACAAGTATACTATCAAGGGTGAAACAGATCACCAGCCCAGGTTGGATGCATGAGACAAGTGCTCAGGGCTGGTGCACTGAGAACACCCAGAGGGATCGGGTGGAGAGGGAGGTGGGAGGGGGGATCGGGATGGGGAACACATGTAAATCCATGGCTGATTCATGTCAATGTATGGCAAAAACCACTACAATACTGTAAAGTATTAGCCTCCAACTAATAAAAATAAATGGAAAAAAAAAAAAAGAAATATTATCAAATGAGTCAGCTCTTCGCATCAGGTGGCCAAAATATTGGAATTTTAGCTTCCACATCAGTCCTTCCAATGAGTACCCAGGACTGATCTCCTTTAAAATGGACTGGTTGGATCTCCTTGCAGTCCAAGGGGTTCTCGAGAGTCTTCTCCAACACCACAATTCAAAAGCATCAATTCTTCAGCACTCAGCTTTCTTTGTAGTCCAACTCTCACATCCATATATGACTAGGGAAAAACCATAG
Source organism: Cervus canadensis (assembly GCF_019320065.1). Taxonomy (NCBI): domain Eukaryota; kingdom Metazoa; phylum Chordata; class Mammalia; order Artiodactyla; family Cervidae; genus Cervus; species Cervus canadensis. The sequence goes on along the minus strand of NC_057410.1, from coordinate 35,130,716 downwards.
CCTTGACTAGACGGACCTTTGTTGGCAAAGTAATGTCTCTGCTTTTTAATATGCTGTCTAGGTTGGTCATAACTTTCCTTCCAAGGAGTAAGCATCTTTTAATTTCAAGGCTGCAGTCACCATCTGCAGTGAATTTGGAGCCCCCCAAAAATAAAGTCAGCCACTGTTTCCCCATCAACTTGCCATGAAATGACGGGACCAGATGCCATGATCTTAGTTTTCTGAATGTTGAGCTTTAAGCCAACTTTTCCACTCTCCTCTTTCACATTCATCAAAAGGCTCTTTAGTACTTCACTTTCAGCCATAAGTGTGGTATCATCTGCATATCTGAGGTTATTGATATTTCTCCCAGCAATCTTGAGTCCAGCTTGTGCTTCATCCAGCCCAGCGTTTCTCATGATGTACTCTGCATATAAGTTAAATAATCAGGGCGATGTACTCCTTTTCCTATTTGGAACCAATCTGTTGTTCCACGTCCGGTTCTAACTGTTGCTTCCTGACATGCATACAGGTTTCTCAAGAGGCAGGTCAGGTAGTCTGGTATTCCCAACTGTTTGAGAATTTTCCACAGTTTATTGTGATCCACACACTCAAAGGCTTTGGCATAGTCAATAAAGCAGGAGTAGATGTTTTTCTGGAACTCTCTTGCTTTTTTGATGATCCATTGGATGTTGGCAATTTGATCTCTGGTTCTTCTGCTTTTTCTAAAACCAGCTTGAACATCTGGAAGTTCTTGGATCACGTATTGCTGAAGCCTGGCTTGGAGAATTTTGAGCATTACTTTACTAGCATGTGAGATGCGTGCAATTGTGCGGTAGTTTGAGCATTCTTTGGCATTCCCTTTCTTTGGGATTGGAATGAAAACTGACCTTTTCCAGTCCTGTGGCCACTGTTGAGTTTTCCAAATTTACTGATAGATTGAGTGCATCACTTTCACAGCATCATCTTTTAGGATTTGAAATAGCTCAACTGGAATTCCGTCACATCCACTAGCTTTGTTCGTAGTGATGCTTCCTAAGGCCCACTTGACTTCACATTCCAGGATGTCTGGCTATAGGTGAGTGGTCACGTCATCATGATTATCTGGGTCATGAAGATCTTTTTTGTATAGTTCTGCTGTGTATTCTTGCCACTTCTTCTTAATATCTTCTGCTTCTGTTAGGTCCATACCATTTCTGTCCTTTATTGTGCCCATCTTTGCATAAAATGTTCCCTTGGTATATCTAATTTTCTGGAACAGATCTCTAGTCTTTCCTATTCTATTGTTTTCCTCTATTTTTTGCATTGATCGCTGAGGAAGGTTCTCTTATCTCTCCTGGCTATTCTTTGGAACTCTGAATTCAAATGGGAATATCTTTCCTTTTCTCCTTTGCTTTTCACCTCTCTTCTTTTCACAGCTATTTGTAAGGCTTCCTCAGACAGCCATTTTGCTTCTTTGCAGTTGTTTTTCTTCGGGATGATCCTGATCCCTGTCTCTTGTACAATGTTATGAACCTCCGACCATAGTTCATCAGGCACTCTGTCATTCAGATTTAGTCCCTTAAATCTATTTCTCACTTCCACTGTATAGTCATAAGGGATTTGATTTAGGTAATTCCTGAATGGTCTAGTGGTTTTCCCCACTTTCTTCCCTTTAAGTCTGAATATGGCAATAAGGAGTTCAGGATCTGAGCCACAGTCAGCTCTTGGTCTTGTTATTGCTGACTGTATAGAGCTTCTCCATCTTTGGTGGAAAGAATATAATCAGTCTGATTTCGGTGTTGACCATCTGGTGATGTCCATGTGTAGAGTCTTCTCTTTTGTTGTTGGAAGAGGATGTTTGCTATGACAATACAATAGTTGAATACACTCCCTGGTGTGCATCCATATCCGAATGCTTAATCGGGTTCATAGACCTTTCTCTAACCTTGATTTCACTTTCAGTTCCACATTTCATTACGTAGAACTCCACACCTTAGCACACTCAGTGGGCAGTGTCTTTAGATACTTCTGGAATAAGAGTAGGAGTATGGATTGTGAAGTTCCAATACTGTTTTTCTTCACCACATTGTTTCTACAGAATTTACAATATTGCCAGATCAGATTCAACTCATAAATGCACATTTCTTTATTGAAAAAAAAATAGTTTAATTCCAAAATGTTTATGGTTCATAGGATAAAGATATTGATTTGCACTGATGTGGTTTTCCTTAAATTTCCTGCAAAAAGAGATCTGCTGACCTGAAACATACTGCCAGATATTTCTCCAGCAAAAATGGGTTTATTGGGGATCAGTAGAGAACTACAGTTTAGGGTCTGCATCCATGGTGAGTCAGGTGCAAATCCTCACAAAGTAAGAGAAAGAAGTACTTTATATAGAGAAAAAATGTATAAAAGCTATAGCAAATAAGAGTCCTTGCTTTTCATTGCCTGAGTCCTTGCTAGGAAAGCAGAATCTCTCTTCTTCCTCTCCTTCCTGTTGGGCTCTGCTAGGGGAAGAGCACCCTCCCTTTTGGTTTCCCAACTATATTTAATTGAAGTTTCTGTTTATTAATTTTTAACAGATCTATGGATTGAAATTCATAGGGGGGAAGGGAATCTCATCTTTATGTTAATCTGAGTCTCCTAGCTTCAGTTTAACACATTCTCCATGTATCCTCTTTCTCAAATTCACTCTCTAGAAAATTCTGCCCTCCTACCACAAAAACTTTACTTTATTCCCAAGTAGATACATTTGTTCTTGAAACTTTTCTGCAGCTCAGGCAATTTAAAAGTGTGAGTCAAGTAGCATCAGGTTTCAACTGAAGTGAAAACAGTGGGGAAAGATGCATTCTAATTTCCTTTTAGTTTCCCATTAGTGGGATCTATAGGACTGCAGATTGCTTTCACACATTGAGGACTTGCTTTAAATACATTTGCTAAACTCGGTCCCAGAGCTTCTGATTTGGTAGATCTAGGGTGAGGTTCAAGAACTTGCATTTCTAATTTCCAGGTGCTGCTGGTTCTGCTAGACCCTGTGAGAATTTTGCTTTAATATAGACACATTTACCAAGGGTGGTTTGTGACTCGCTGAAAGCTCAAACTCTCTGGTTTAAATTCTAGTGCCCCAATTTATTAGCTATGTGACACTGACCGAGTTACCTACCTGTTTGTGCTTCATTTCCCTATGTATAAAAGGGAGAAATGATAGTGTCTTTCAGAGAGAATTGTTACAACAATTAAATGAGAGAGTGAGTATAAGGTAGAGTTTCAGTTGATCACATCCTTGCTAACATTTGGTGGTGTTGCATTTTACTTTTTTATTATTTCATCAATCAAAGGGGTATAAAAGAGAGTCTTACTATAATTACTGTTATATTTAAAATAACCTTTCTAGGTAAATGTAGGCAGAAGATTTCAAGTTGTGTAATGCATGTAATTGCTTCTAAAAATTAAAGTCTATATTGATGATATTAATGGCTATTCTCTGGTTGAGGAAAAAGACACTCATCTTGATTAAAGAATTACTCTAATGGAAAGGATATAGGAAGTGGGTGATATTTTTTCTGACTTCTCCCACCACATATGCTTTACATATCATGGAGCTGATTCTCATAGCATTCATAAGAAACAGAAGAGAGTCAGTACCTGTTACTTATAGCAAGCAAACTTAAAGGTTGAGGGACTTGTCAAAAGACTGAATTGAGCTAGCTATTGATTGAATTGAGCTAGCTAAACAGCTAAGAAGTTACTCCTTTCTTGAGTACCAATTTTGAATAGGAATTATGTATACCTTTCCTTTTGCATGGAGGAACTTACCCCATATATCCACCTGGCTCAGTCACTCATTTTCTTCATGTTTTTGCTCAAACATTCTCTTCTCATAAACCTTCCTTGACAACACTCCATCTGTATGTGTGTATGCATGTGTGTGTGCATTTGATAATGTACTTAATGCTCTTATACAAAATATTAGATGTTATTAGATATCAATGTATACTTGCAAATACCATGAGAACAAAAAATGTTAGGTTTTTTTTAAAACAAATAATACATTAAATCACTGTGTTTATTACAATATTCTCAACTTGAATATCTTTCATATGTAATAATTCTCTGGGTAAATAAAAAATCTCCAAACATTTTATATAACTTTATTCTTTTAAGAAAAAACATAAGCCTCCAGAATATCTTTTCATCACATTGTTAAATTTTATTAATAAAAGGATAATAGGGTAACTGTAGCAGTGATGTCAACTAAATTTTTGGTATAAAAAAGCAAAAATTAAAAAATGAGTATAGTGATATGTGAATAAAACCACTAAGGCTACATTGTATGTAAAAAGTGGTCCTGAGTAAGGACCATCTTTGGAGAGTTCTGGAGTACTCATAAATTGTCTTTGCTCAGAGTAATTAAGTTAAGACTGGATAATTCTTTCTGCAATGGCTTCCACATGAGGTCTTCTGCAAATCAACTGACATCTTTCAAGTCACTGCAGACTATTACTAAGAAGTGGGACTTAGGAAAACATGTTATTTTTGCTATGCATCTCACAGGTACTAGAATATACTTTTCTTCTCTCATCACAGTTCAGAATGCTTTTAATTTGATTTAAGATTCATTAATTCTAACATGATTTTAAGTATCTTTCTCTGTGGCTGTTATTTACCTTGGCAGTCTTTAAGAATCTGGGTCCTGTTTTCTATCTCTTGATGGATTGCCACTCGAGTAAAAGTCCCTGTGGAGTGAAAGAAAGTGGTTAAAATTGGATAACACTGTTTTCTTTTTTGCCTTTAATTTGCCAATTAAAGGAAGAGGCACTCCATCTTTTCCCTATACCAGCGTCACAGACATGCGGCAGCTACCTTTTCATCACCTTAATGTACTCAAGTACAAACCCGGGTGATAATAAGGCCCCATTACCACCACTTTGACTCTTTTATGTACTGCTGGAAATTTTTCTTCTTAATTTCACAGTTCAGTGCCACTCTTTGGATTTAGTACTTTGAAATTTTCTCTCTAGTTTATTTTCTGAACTACTTTTTCTTTTTTAACTTTCTATCCACAATAACTTCAGAAAACTGTCAGTACTTCTATGTTTTTTTCCCCAAAATGCACCTCTTTTGACATTATCTTAGGTTGTACTTAGCTCTTAAATTGCTTTTCTCTACTTAATAGTTTCATATATATGTTCAAGCAAGTATCTATGGAAGGTCTAGGCACGGTGCTAAGTATTTGGTTAATGTTTAATTTTCCATCTCTGTTGTTTCGATCTGGTAAACAAAGTGACAGGTTTCCTGAAAATTGAAGAGGACCACCTGTTATAAACATAGTAAGTTCTTGGAAAATTAGTTTAAATCCTTTGCTCAGAACACTAACACCGAGCTTAGAGGCCAGGGATTCAGAGTTTTGTCCTTTCTTCAAACTCCTCTGTTATTTAGTTTTATTGGCGAGTCTGTTAGCACATGAGAGCCTCCTCTGTCAAGTAATAATGCTTGAATTTCTTATTGAAGAGTCTGTGTGGTGTCAAGTAAACCTGTTATGTTTTAGAAGTTTATTATTAGGGGGAATTACTGTGATTAGTTATAATGTTGCAGATTCAAAATTTTAACTCACACTCCTCTGATGTGTAAGGAAGATGAGCTGCTTTGTTTTTGTAAATGATCTAAGCTTCCTCAAGAGGCTGTATTCCTCTGTTGGAAAGTGATTCGAAAGTGGAAGTGGCTGCAGCGAGGAGCGAAGGGGGAAAGAAATTCTCAACAAGGCAATCAATGGCATTTCTCTTAAGCTTTAAATAGTGCCATTGGCGGCATGACTCAATTCACTTTTTAAGTAAGTCTGTCTTTTACATTACCTCCACATTTCCCTGTTTCTCTCCAAGATGGTGCCTGGGTATGTAGATTTACATGGTTAAATAAAGACCTGGTTTATAATGATTAAAAAAAAAACAACAACAGCCCCGATAATTCTCCTGCCCCCCAAAATACCCATAATACAGAGAACCTGTGAATGTACTCAGTTACAGAATAAGAATTAAGGTTGCAGATTGAATTAAGCTTGCTTATCAGCTGATTTGATGCTGAAGCTGAAACTCCGATACTTTGGCCACCTAATGGGAAGAACTGACTCATTGCAAAAGACCCTGATGCTGGGAAAGACTGAAGGTGGGAGGAGAAGGGGATGACAGAGAATGAGATGATTGGATGGCATCACTGACTCAATGGTCATGAGTTTGAGCAAACTCCAGGAGTTAGTGATGGACAGGGAAGCCTGCTGTGCTGCAGTCCATGGGGTCGCAGAGTCGGACACAACTGAGCAACTGAACTGAACTGAACTGATCAGCTGATTTAAAATAGATTATCCAGGATTATCTAGGTAGATTCATTGTAGTTGTAAGGATCCTCATAAGTGAAAGAGGGGCAGGAGAGTCCGTGTCCAAGTGATACAAGGTGAAAAATCCCTAAAGATGGCAGGGGACCATGAATCAAAGAATGTGCTCAGTCTCTAAGCTGTAATAGGCAAGGAAATGTATCCTCACCTAAGGCCTCCAGGGTAATGTAGCCCTATCAATACCTTGATTTTAGCTCAGTAAGATCCACTTTGGATATCTGACTTTCAAAATAGTAAGATAATATATTTCTTTGCTTAAGCCATTGTTTGTGGTTATTTGTCACAGCAGTAATGGTATGCTAATGCTCTTCCATATCCTCTTTACTACTTTATGTAGTGAATCAATCTAGTCTGACTAATGACCACTGAAAGTGTTAATTGCTCAGTCATGTCCAACTCTTTGTGACTCTGGATTTTAGCCCACCAGACTCCTTTGTCCATGGAATTCTCCAGGCAAGAATACTGGAGTGGGTTGCCATTCCTTCTCCAGGGAATCTTCCCAATGCAGGGGTTGAACCCAGGCTTCTTGCATTGCAGGTGGATTCTTTACCATCTAAGCCACCAGGGAAGCCCAGTGAAGTAGCTTATTTTCAGGCATCATGCTGACTCTTATCACTGGAGTCTGTAGTCTTCACTGATTATCTCTAACACAAAGTTTCTACATTTTTGTCTCTGTGTTCCAGCCTACTGGCCAGCTGAAGACCTCTACTTCATCTTAGTCAAGGAGGACATGTCTATGGTGTATGCAGTCTGTGGAGATCCAGAAACGATGCTTAATACTCATCTATCTGAACACTTCTCTTGGCTGCGCTGAACCATCATCCTATGGGTTTGGCCTGGGCAAGCCTACCTGGTAAGGCTTTGAGTAGAAAGCTCAGCAGACCATGTTTTGGTTCTAAGTTCCTCATCAATCTATCTGACATATTTAGGAAGGTCAGGCACACGGTTCTATCTGCCTCCCCTATCACTGTCTCCTTTCCTATTCTCGTAATATTCTAAGCTTGAAGAAATGTGCTTCCCTCACCAATCTTTCCTTTTGTCATGATCTGAATTCCCTCCATCTCTGGTTTATAGATAACAAAATCCATGATATAGTGGGCAAGCTTAAATGTTATTATAGCAGTTAAAACAATTTATAACCTTTTTTAAAAACATAGCCAGATTTTCAAAATTGTTTTGATATGGGCTGAAGAATTTTTACTCCAGATACCAACCAATCTGACTTCCTTTTTCCACTGCATATATGTTGCACAATCCTGATCCTTCATGAGGCAAGTTCATGCCTCTAGAATGTTATTCATGAGGATGGCCAAATAAAAGAAAATTAAAAGGGAACAGCCCTTGGATATAATTCTCTTTACACCAAAATATGTCAGCATTTTTGGTATGTGCATGTATTAATTATTGCAAAAGGAAAGAGATTACATTATACATTCTTATAATGTAAGAAATAGTGGTGAAGGATAATACTTAAAATGCTTTCATATACTCGAAATGAGTATTATTTACTCTGCTTGGTATTAAATTTTAATTAAATTAAGTCACCTGCTTCAGTTTTAAGTTAGGAAATTCACAAAAGCTTATTAAATGTAGGCTCTAAATATGGTATTTATTACATCAAACCAGTGATAAACACATTCCTTTAGATTATTGATTAAACTGACTTTATGGAGTTATGGAACTAGTAAAAACCATAAGAACTCACTTAATATATTCCCTTGAATCCCTGAAATACCATTTATAAACATGCTCAAAAAGATTGCTTTCAATCCTATAGATAACAGCATCATTCCCTCAATGTTAAGAAAGTATTTCTAAGCAAATGAAAGCTTGCTCTCCTCTGTCAGTTGTATTTCTCCTATTTTATAGCTGTTGATAATTGAAGATTATTTTATCTGTTTCTTTTCTCTAATTTCTTCTTTTGTAGAAGAAATTCTTTTTTTTTCTTGAAAGATAAGAGTCAAATATATCTAATTTTGCAGAAAGACTAGATGGTAACAATCATGAACATTCAGTCTCAATAATATTAAATAGCCCTTTCATGTACAGCCATTACTAGATTACCTAAGGTATTAGAAGCAAAATAAAGCAAATTATTGGCCAGTTTCAGAATGGTCCTGACTTCTGCTCTACACATTCTCCATTAATGATACTACAAAAAGCCATGGCTTTTAGAATTAATCTCCATGTCCCCATTTCTAGATTTTTCTTTTTCTCTCAACCTCCAAACCCATATTTAAATACCTGTGAGATATCTCTTTACCTATCTTACTTCAAGTCTGATATATCCATTTGGCACTAATACTTTCACTCATTTTACCTCTCAAATTTGCTCCTTTCTCTTCTTTTTTATATTTTAGTTTGTGGTTACTATTGCACTAGCCATTCAAAGTGGAAACCTCAGTTTTCAGTATGGTGGCGTTCCTGGATCCATGCTAAGGCCCTGGAGACAGTAGAAAATCCAGCCAAGATCAGCAAAATTAACTCACAGCAGCCTGCCAGGTGAATGCAGATAACTAAATAAATGCTATTGTTGGAAACCACTAAGATGTGAGTGTTTGCAAAACAGCAATAGATAACCATACAACTGTTTTGCCCTTCTCTCTTCTTTACCACCACCCCCCCCATATCCAATAGGTTACCAAATCCTTATTATTTAACCTCTAGTGGTTATTTGAATCTTTACTTCTATTGCCACCACCTTAATTCAAAGTCTCATGCATGTTTTTCCTCTTAAGCTATTGCTGAGTAACAATTATTGTTACCTCAACTTGTAGTATTAATATTTTCACTTCTATCAAATCTGCTACAGTAATCTAAGTGGCAATATAATGTCGTGGTTAGTTACATTTTCGTATACTGGATTTGAATCCCAGCTCTGCTGCTTAGTAGCTCAGTCATTTGGGACAAGTCAGGTTACTTCTCTTGCCTCTGCTTTTTTTCTTGGATGCCTCTGCTTTTTAATCTTTGATATTGGTATATAGTACCTGCCTCACAGGGGTTTCCCAGATGGTGCTAGTGGTACAGAACCTTCCTGCCAGTGCAGGAGACATAAGAGACTCAGGTTAATCCCTGGGTCGGGAAGATTCCCTGGAGGAGAGCATGGCAACCCACTTCTGTATTCTTGCCTGGAGAATCCCATGGACAGAGGAGCCTGAGAGGCTATGGTCCATGGGGTCCAAAGAGTCGGACACAACTGAAGTGACTTAGCATGCATGCATGCACCTGCCTCATAGAGTAGTTGTTAATATTTTCTGAATTAAAATGACTCTGCCAATACTAATAGGCAATGAGTGCATATTATTACTAAACATTCATTGATCATGTTGTTGTAAGCATATTTCATGGAATGCATTTTGAATAAATTGTTCCCCCAAAGGATCCCATTATCAAATAACTTTACAAGCTATTACTAAAATACCACTTCTTGAGAAAAGTTGTAATGCTGAACTGTCTACTTCAGATTGGTGTTTGAAAAACAGGAAACTAGATTCAAGTGCTGTTCCTGGAAACAACTGATACTGCTGGATTGCAAAAACAGGCATGACAGCAATAGAAAGAAAGCAGGGAGAAAGCAGAAAGAAAGCAGAAAAGAGCAACCCCTGATTTCTTCTCTCCCCTTGCAGTTTTCCTCTAGCACACTCTCATGTGGAGCCAGCTTAGTGAAGAGGAAGATTTCTTATAGAACCTCTGTATCTCAAAGTCTCTTATATCTCAAAGCATAGTGTAGAATGATTGGTTTAGAGTTGAGAGACAACTGATAGATAATTTGCATATAGTTTAAAGAAAATATCTCAAATATGGTCACCTTTAATCATAAGTATGAAATTGAGAAGAAATATAAACATTACTTAAAACTCTCTAAAAGTGTTAACAGATAAATATTAAGATATTGACAAAGAAGTCCCAAAATGTTTTGAACAAATTTCTTATCCAATGATGATACTAAATATATTGCTTCAGAAATTGAATATTCCCATTAGAGCACTTAAAAGTATTTCGAGTAAATCAATAATCAGAATTTTAGAATATTAATTATGCAAAAAGTATGTTTTAGGAAATTGATTTGGGGGAGATTACCTAGTTAGTCTTCAATAAATATTTACCATTTATCATCATTTTTATTGCTGTCATCATTCATCATAATTATCCATAGAATGAAAGTCCAAGTACAGTGGGACACTATAGTTGATTTGCCAGTCTTCTATATACTTTCCACTATCAGTACTTTTTTCATGCTTTTAGCTCTGCTAGAAGTAACTGCTTAACGTTTTTAGCAAACAGTAACTAATCCAAAAATTCTATTTGTTTCACTTTGTTTATGAAGATTTTCCTGAAGCACTTTGAGAAAATTAATATTTCTTCTTCTGAATTCTCACTCTGTACTGCTTTATAATTTCACCTACAGCGTGGTACTAGAGCCCAGTGGTTTTGTCTTTCTTTTTTCTTTTTTAAATTGTTGGATTCTTGGATTCTTAAAAGCAACATCTTACTTTTCCTTTTGCTTCCAGATAGAAGCATAATAACATGAACATAGCAGGAACTCCATAAATGTTAGTTTTAAAAAGGCTAGAGCATTCTTTAAAAGTTAAGAAAGTAATTGTCATGCTAGAGTGTATATTTTCCATCTAACACAGACGTCCACAAACTGTGGCCCTCATATGAGCAGAATCCAGGTGCCTCTGGCTTTGGTAAATAAAATGTCATTAAAATGTAGCCAATATTTATTCATTTATGCATTGTCCATGGTGACTTTCAAGTTAAAATGGCTACATTTAGCAGAAACAGAAGTTTTTATGGCCCACAAGACTCGAATTACTTATTATCCACCTACTGCTGTGTAGGCGGATAACTACACGAAAACTTGCTGCCCCCGAACGTCTCATTGTCATGAGAGATGACAGGTCACTTAGCCTGCTTATTTTCAAGAAACATAAGACTCCAAAGTCTTTCATTATAGCTCCCTCTTAGGTATCTGGAGAATGTAGAAAGAGGGCCTAGTTCAGGAAGGGTGCTATCACCATAGATAAGTACAGTACGGCTTGGTGTGATAGACAGGGAGGAACCTGGCAAACTCTGGTTGTTAAAATTCCTCTGTGTGCTCTCTGTCTCTACCTGCCCAGGAAATATTTGTCTGCCAGACATTTGCTTTTCCATCTTCATGTGAATTGCCTTCCTCCCCTTTGAAGTCCCAAACCACTACTCATAATATCCTCTATATCTTTAGCTGAAGATAGTAATTAAGGTGAGGGTTTCCACTGTTTTGGAGAGTTGCTCAGTTTTCCTGGGTCTCTCTGTGTATGCATGTTATCAAACTCTCGTTTGATTTTATCCTGTTATTCTGTCTTAAGTCAGTGTAATTCTTAGGCCAGCCAGAAGAACCTAGAAGGATAGAGGAAAATTTCTTCCTTTCTGACAGCAGGAGAAGTTAGCTTCCACAGATCTTTAGTTACAAAGACTTTATTAATATTAGAGCCCCTCCCCACCCCAGACTGAAAGTTCCTAGGAAATAGTAATTCTGGGAAATCAAGATTGACTCTTTGAAAGTTGATTAACATTAGATAAAATTAGATGAATATTAGATGTGAATTCCCACAACTTCACAGACTTTCTTCTCCATTAATTTACACCACTTCTACTTATGTTTTCTTTCCACGTATCTTTCCGCCCATAATGAAGTGCTTTCATTTTTATTTAATATGACCCAGTTCTCAATCATAGATTGTTATCATTATTATTCAAATCAAAGCTAACAACCCTCCTTTCTCCTTCTCTCCTCCAGTGAGTCAGCACTTCTTTAATAATCTCAAATCTCCAGGATATTTACTGACATCTTCGTATCATCACTCCAGCCTCATGAATGGAGCTAGAAGATACTACAAGCGCTGCCGGAAGTCAGTTGCTACAGAATCAGCCGCCACTCTGGTATGTTCCCCAAATGGTGTAAGCAGCAGTTATCTGGCCAATGCAAAGTGATTCTGTCTTCATTACTGTCATCATACTTGCCACTGGAGTGTGGATCCAGTGGAAATAACCTGAGAATTAGCCCTGTGTGTGTGGCAAGTCACACCTTGCCTCTCCCCGCATAACTGTGTCTCACTTCCTGATGGTGGGGACTTTTCATCTGAGCCCTGTGACACAGGACTCTTCTCTGAAACACTTGTCTGGCCCAGTGTCAGTCTTGGTGCCAAGGACTCATTGCAGACCAAACACTTGAGAACCTTCATGTCTCATCAAATGAATGGTCCAGTTCTGTTTCTTGCATTGCTTCAGTGGTGATGTCATTGCCAACATGCCGGGCAGGACTTATGTTTTAACTATGGGCAGTGAGGGAAAATAAGGCCTGTCCTTCAGCTCATTCCAGACAAGGCAGGCCTGGACTCAGAACCTCTTGGCCTTGTGTTTACAGTCACACAGAGTGTATTTCCTCAGCAAACTCACAATTCTCTGATGGCCATTCAATAAAGGTGTGCAGATTTAGCTATCCATCTGTCAATTAATTATCAGCCCTCATAAAACTTTGATCTTTGTTAGTTGCAAATCTAGCTGTATACTTCCTCCATGGACTTGTCTTTTGGCATTTTTTGTTTGTTTGTTTCAGTTTCTTTCAGATAACCTATTTCAGGGAAAATCTCAATCCTTCAGAAATATTCTGATAACCCTAACTACCCAGAGCAAGGAATTTTCATTTCTAAGACTTCTCTTTACCCTTTTTGCATGTTTGCTTGCTATCTTTTCAACAGCTTTAGACTCTTGCATACCATTTGGTAAAAGATAGGCCTCCCATTGTTAAGCAAAAAAAAAAAAACAACACTACTTTACTATAATGTTTTTCTGGAACAGGGATGCCAATTTTATATGCTGGAACCAATGGAGTGATTTCTCTTATCCCCGAACAAAAGAAACTGCTCTGAATTAACTTGTTCTTTTAGCATGAGAGGATATACAAATTGAAAAAGCACCTCTCTGTAATAACCATCATAAAAAATACAGATCACCCTTGACTGACATGGAGTTCTAACCCTATAAACCCACTGTGAATTGAAAATACCCTAAGTCAAAAATGCACTTAATACACTTAACCTTCTGAACATTGTAGTTTAGGCTAGCCTACCTTAAATGTGGGGCTTCCCTGGTGGCTCAGATTGTAGAGAGTCTGCCTGCAGTGCAGGAGACCCAGGTTCAATCCCTGGGTCGGGAAGATCCCCTGGAGAAGGAAATGGCAACCCACTCCAGTATCCTTGCCTGGAAAATCCCATGGATGGAGGAGCCTGGCAGGCGATAGTCCATGGGGTGGCAAAGAGTCGGACACGACTGAGCGACTTCACTTTCACCTTAAATGTGCTGAGAGCACTTGCATTAGCCTACAGTTGTGCAAAATCATCTAGCCTAAAACCTGTTTTATAATAATGTGCTGAACAACTTATGTTATGTATTGAGCACTATACTCAGAGTGAAAATCAGAATGGTTGTATGGGTCCAGAATAGTTTGTATTGGTTGCTGACTCTCATGATCACATGGCTCACTGGGACCTGTGGCTTACTGACCAGCATCAGGAGGAAGTATTGCATATTGCTAGCCCAGGAAAAGATCAAAATCCAAGCTATGGTTTCTACTGAATGTATATTATTTTCACACTATCTTAAATTTGAAAAATCATAAGTCAAATCCTCAGAAGTTGAGAACCATCTATGGATATGCTCTGCCATTTCAGAAACACTGCTATGTAAAGAAACAAATAAAAATTTGACAAAAGATACATGCCAAAGATTATACAAAATGTCCCTCTCTAAACAAACATATTTAGAATTAACTCACTGTATTTGCACAAATATTTAGTCATTGGTTTTGAGCAACAAATTTTTCTAACCCAGTTCTGTGGGCGTTGGCTTCTTTTAGTCACCCAATCTTTGTGGGGTTTTTTGTTGTTTGTTTGTTTTGTTTTTAAGTTTCTTCTTTAACTCCTATCTGGGGTTTGTTGAATTATGTTTACAATTATTTCTATAAGTTCTGGATTTAGCTTAATATTGTAAATATGCAATTTTTAATCTAATTTTTGTATTAAAAAGTTAAGACCTGAAGAGTGTTTTGATTTACAATTTTGAATTACCTACTTGTCTTTGTCATTAATTGGTTTGTTACAGCCTCAAAGAAAATTCCTTAGGAATTGAGAAAAGAAAGTCCAAATGACAGTGTGCATGCTCTGTCTGGTAAAATCTCCTGGCAGGAATTGTTTGAAGGAGTAAAGAGCAATGGCTGCCTAGAAACAGATTAAAATTGCACTATAAAAATAATTCAAGTTTTGTGTTTTCAAATACATATTTTCCCATACACTGTCTCTTAAAAATGAAGCACTTTCTTTTATCCAAGGAAGTCACCTTTTAAAAATCCATGTAGAAATATTTTATGATGCACTAGCCTCTTCTTCAAGATCTTAGATTTTTGCTACTGGTCTAAGCCATGTATGTTAAGATTAGTTTTTCTTTGCTCTTTTCATATTTTGATATCCTTCTTATTTAGTCTTAAAGGTGAGAGAGGTCATCTATCTATAAAATGTTTGACAAGTCACATTCTTCTGAATTTCAGTTTTTCTTATCATTTGAACAAAGGAATTCTGTGACCAATAATTACTTATGAATTTATTGCCCAATAATGTCTGGTATATGTCTAAACTTAAAATTAGACAAGTTTTATTGAGAATTAAAAGATATTAGAACTTTTTACTGATCGTTCAAGAAACTAAAATGTACTGTAGACTACCTAAAACATATGTAGCAGAAACGACAACTCCTAGAGATTTTAACCTTACCACTACTTTGGAAGAAATTCATAACAAGACAGGTAAAATGCAAATAGTCACTGGGCAAGAAAGAAAATTTGAACAGATGCTGTATAAATATCATCAAGCACCAAGGGAATGAATCAGGGAAAGCTTGTGAAGCAAACAAACCTGTAGTCCAAAACTTGGCAAAAAATACATTAAATAGTTAAGGAAAACTCATAGAGAATATGTGCATGGCACAGGAAGCATCACGTAAATATTAGGAGATAATGACAAATGTGTTGATGAAATTCTAGCCCAGGAACATTTTAGACCCATATGCCTCCTTAATCACTGATTGTCGCCTGACCTCTATGCTGCATCTCATTTTAGCTTTCATGTAATAGAAAGGAATGAACAGTGCTTGGTGCTTTCGTATGTAATTTCATTCAGTTTTCAGACCAACCATAGAATAAGGTTGAAATCATTTCTATTTTATAGAAAGGAAAATCTGGGGCTCACTAAAAACTTAAGAAACACAGGGGTGTTATGCAACTAACAAGAAAACAGGTTAAGAATTTGAATCTCAGTGTGTCTGATGTCAAAATTTATTTTACCACAATGACTTTAACAATGATGAAGGTATTTAACTGTGTTCAGGTTAAACTTCATTTTCCAAATTAGTGAAATATAATTTTTAATTCTGAGATCCACATTTTTTCCACACTTTAATGCAAATCATGATCTGTCTTGACAATTAATAACATGTCATAGTTTAATTAGAAATAACATTAAATATCTTAGGGGTATATATGGCAATTTTTCTTTTTTTTTTAAATCATAGTATTTCAGATATATTGAAGTACCATAATTTTTTCCTTAGGATTGAGGGCAAACAAAATAAACAGCAGAATTATTTCCTTAAAGTTGGCAGACTAAAAAGTTCAGGCGTGTGCTTCTGTGTTCACAAAAGAATGAGTACAGAATCTATGACCCTCTTCACCATTGCCTGATATTTATCAGCAAAAGCAAATGAACAGGGAGCCTAACCCAAGGAAAGGAAGGACTGCTTAAACCAAAGGATTTAGGTTTAAGCCTCATACCTCTAAATTATGACCCCCTCATCAAAATCTTTTGGTTTTAGGTAAGGCAAAAATATTATTATTAATATTAATAATGAAATCTTCTAAGCTTTGCCCTATGAGATTTAAGAATGGTTATGACCACTTATTAAACACAAGTTGAAAGTGAAATTATAACTTTCTTTAATAAACTATACTTTTTTGCTCACATAAAAATAATTGCTTTTAAATTTGGTATAGTATAGGTTATGGTTAGCCCTACAAGTAAACTTAATTGTCTGTACTACCTAACCCTGCTGGGTCTAGTCTCGGTTCATTTCAGTTCAGTCAGTCAGTTGTGTCTGACTCTTTGTGGCCCCGTGGACCACATGGAAAGCAGCACGCCAGGCTTTCCTGTCTGTCACCAACTCCCGGAACTTACTCAAACTCATGTCCATTGAGTCATTGATGCCATCCAACCGTCTCATCCTTGGTCGTCTATTCTATTCTATTCTAACACTCGGTAAATATCATGTTCACTTAAAGATGAAATATCAAAGTCTAAGGTTTCCCCCTATGTCAATAGGTGGATAGAGGTATACTATACAGAGAGATTTTTCCCAGACACCATTGACTTTATAATGATGAAAAAAATAATAAGCCAACACTGTAATGTATTGAGTACTTTCTGTGTGCATTTTGCCTTGTACTAAGATTTTACCCTTACTAAATCCTCTCAAAAATCCTCTCAAAAATAAAGCAGTCATTATTATCTCAATTTTACTAAAAAGGGAACTCAACTTAAAGACTTTAAGATAACTTATAAAGATTCTTTCACTAATTCACTCAACAATGATTTATTGAGCACACCTGAGGAGCCAGGCTCTGTGATGAGCACTTTATATCCAATGGTAAAGCAATAAGATATAAGTCCTTTCCTCGTGGAGGCTATATGGCATGTGTCTTATACACAAGAGTCTAGCCATGTGTATCTCACAGATTTTCTCTGCCTAAACTGAATATTGAGATGATTACCAATTGGTAGTAATTACAATACTAACAGTAGTTCATAACATTATTTTGGTCATAGCAGAAAGTTTGTGGTCAGGATCCTCAAATGCCTGCCAGTTCTGAAACACCTTTAATTGACATATGCAAAGAAGCACTCTAATTTAGTAAAGGCAAATATATACTCATTATAACTAGCTAAGACTTTGGATATAAATACTACTTGTCTGGTCATCTCTTTAGTAAATCTCCATTTTACCTATGTCGTGTCATAGTTCTTTATTTGAGAGTAAAGTGAGCAGAAGGGAAAACTGGACATTTCTTGATGTCAGATTATAAGGCCCAAACTTTCCTGTAGACTGTTCTTCTGAATCTCAGTACATTTATCAGTCAGGTTATAATTCAGCTTATAATTATTCAGGGATGATGTTGTCCCTTTCAAGGGATTGGTTGCCTACCAGAAAAGCACTACACAAGTGTTTCAGGGTGACTTTTTCAGCTCTATCAACTGCTTTTATGAGTCCACCTAGACCTGTGAAATGGGAAGTCTATTAGTCAACTGCTTCTGTGACATTAAATAGCTCCCTAATCTCGGAGGCTTGCAACAGTGAATCTGGACTGCAGCTCCGATGTAGTTCAACTAGGCTTGGCTGAAACTGGCTTTGATTCACATTCATAAGGACCCAGGCTAAAAAATAAAACCACTTCAGTATTCTTGCCTTGAGAACCCCATGAACAGTATGAAAAGGCAAAAAGATGACACTGAAAGACGAACTCCACAGGTCAGCAGGTGCCCAATATGATATTGAGAAGAGTGGAGAAATAACTCCAGAAACACTATTTGGCCATGCTGTTCTTACATTGGATGGTAGAAGCAAAGAGAGTGACCAGCAGACACATGTGATACTATTGCTGTCTCTAAATTGAACCAGCATGTGGGACTTTCTCATATGTCTAAGCTAAAAGACAACAAGGCAGGTTGGCTTTCTTCACCCACAGTGAACCAGAGTAAGGTTGGAGAAGAAAGGAAGAACCATGAAGAAATAAGTGGCCTCTTGTCTAACAC